>NC_137460.1:213502058-214702058 GCF_964235325.1 Thermobia domestica | reverse complement strand
TGTGCCAAATGCTGTCTAGCGGAAGGCTGTTTTGCAATTTTGTTATGGAATGGCGTCAATTAGTGTGGCTGTGTTATAGTAGACATCTACGCAACTTTTGAGTGACATACATAGTCCAATGCTCTAGTGTTACGTGTGGAATTGTTGTATAACAGGATAGAAAATGTTGCGTTCAACTGTAGAGGGTTGTGTCCAGGTATTCATGGCAGTGTAGAAGTGTAGAATGTTGGTGTTTAAATGAAATTTTGTTAATCTGTACGTGTCCGCGCGCTGGCAGATATACACCTCACTTATGGAGAGACAAGAGGAAATAGCGCAGAGGCGAGGCGCTTTTACCGTGGCCGTCGCCCTCAAAGGAAAGTAACTTCTGTATTTTCTTTCACACTCTATATTCGCCTTTCAGAGATAGGGTCTCTTCAATTTCCCCTACGTAAAATCAGAGAAAATTGCACCATGTGGACAATTGAATTTAAAGACAGCATATTCGGAATGATCAGACTGTCCTGAAACTAGCAGTAGCTATATGTAGGTCATAATAATCCACATGCAACTCTAGTAAACGATCAGCAGCAGAGATTTAGTGCGAGCATTCTTGCGGTATGGTGGAAAATTTTGTGGTAGGACCTTATTTATTCCGGCCCATCTATGTGGGAGTATGTATCTTTTATATTTACGTAATGTTCTTCCAAAATTGTTAGAATATGTGCCTTGAACGTAAGACAGCATATGTGATCCCAGCATGACACAGCACCTGCACATTTTGGAAGGAATATGCAGACCTACCTACATGAAAGACTCCCAGATCGTTGGATTGAGAAAACCTGTGTTATGATCACCACGTTCATCCTACCTCACGCCCCTTGATTTCTTTTTCGGGAGAGGGGGCGGTATGAAACACCTTTCGTATGCAATACCAGCCACGACAGTCGAAGAATTTGTTGCTAGAGTTAATATACTTGCGGCACTCATCTCCGAAATTCCAGGTGTATGTGACCGCACGCGGAAAAAAAACTGATTCCGGTGTCATCTTTGCAATGCTGTCAACGGTCGACAATATTAGACTGTGAACTGTCATTCTTCACAGCTGTCCCTTGTACACCACGAAGTACCTCTATTTCAGTTACCCTATTTTGTGAGAAACACAATAAATCGTTAGTTTGAATATGTATATATATATATCATTGTGCAACACGCGCATTAGCTTGTAATTCATCGAGTTTCATTGCTTCTGTGCTCGGAATTATCTTCAACGGAATTACGTATTACAAGGAGACAATTTTTTAAAAGTAGATTACTTTCGCCCGAATTGTGTTCACATAATTTGTGGTAATCACTGATGTCATATGAAGAATCCCTTGTACGCTCGTTCATCATACATGATCTTTGCCGTCTGACTCTTGTGCACAGTCGTTATGATCCTAATCTCGATCAAGTTATGTTTTCCATTTCCACACACTCTTAACTTGAAACAGAGAGCCTTCATTTATCATCCGCTACCATTAGCCTAGAAGATATAACTGTGATACGTTAAAGACTTCGTTCATTTAAATTCTTGTTCCGAGAGTTTATTCTGTGCTGAGACAAATTAGATCAATTACAGATGTGTATATCTCTTTCTTTCGAATTCTAACTTGAACGATGTACTATTACTTTTGATTGTTGAAACCTTGTACTTGATTGTTGTTCATTTTCCTCACTCAATGTGATAAAATACTCAAAAGAATACTCCAGTTTCTTTGGGAGTCACCCTTGCACTGCCATTGCACTATATCCGATTGTACACTAATGGAATGAACGACTAAAAATAATGGACATTCCCTTTTGCCAGATTTCAATCCGACATTTTATTTTGAAGTATGGCTGTTTTTCCATTTTCCCGAAAATTTCGGGTGGTCATAGCTCCGAGGCATTTCTACCCCCCAGAGTGGTCTATACTTTTCGTTTTATCCCGGGTGCAGGAATCACCTCCCGACATTTACTAAATTACGTCTATATATGTAATTATTCACGTTTGTATGGTTGCCCTTTCGGTAGAAATGACCA
Organism: Thermobia domestica; assembly: GCF_964235325.1. Taxonomy (NCBI): domain Eukaryota; kingdom Metazoa; phylum Arthropoda; class Insecta; order Zygentoma; family Lepismatidae; genus Thermobia; species Thermobia domestica. The sequence continues at coordinate 214,700,015 of NC_137460.1, read as the reverse complement.
CCGTCTTTGTTAGCATCCCAACACGGGCCTGCATCAGGATATTGATGACTCGAATGCATTTGTTGTATCCCTGTTACCACTGCAAATGGCTACAGCTTCTGCTGTTGGAAGTAGTTCTAGTTTAATTCTATTAGTTTATACTAATATTATAGCAGAATCCTTTTCCTTCGTCGACAATATTCTGCCGGTCTATCAAAGTGATTTTGCAGAAGAAGAGTTCGGAGTTAATAACAAAAGTTATAGACAACAGAGCACCGCCTTCACTCCCACGGTGGTATGTAGACGCGCGTGCAATTTCTGAGAGTCACAAACTCGTTCTCACGATAATAGACCGAGACTTGTAGCATGCTCTCCAATAAAGCAATCCAAATGGCCATATGCATGTGGAGCAACACCTTCTCAGATAAATCATCTGTCCCTTATTCAGACAAAACATCCAGATGCAAGAGCATTGACTCTGGGCATATCCTGACTTCACGCATGGATTCCGAGGCATCCTCCACATAGGATATCACTTTGATATTAAATTATGGCAAATACGGAAGGAAAACAAATCCGTTGACAGAACACTGTGCATTCAACAGCGCTTCCACAACGAAATGAAACTTCTTGTCGATATACCAAAACCAGACAACAACCAATGATGGAAATAGTGCGCGGAAGTTGATTGATTGATTGAATAGGGGGTTTAATGGGGACGTCAGCATCAAGGCTATATGTCCCCGTCACGATTTACATGGTTGCTCTGGAATAAAACATGTAAAGAAAAGGTTAAAATACTAGAGCGAAATAAACGAAAGTGCTGCTACATAAAAACATAAAATGAAAAGGAAAATAAAAGAAAAAATAGTCTAAAACAGATAATAATAACAATATATAGAAAACAATAAAATATAACAGAAATTAAAAATTTAGCAGCAATAAAAATCGACAACACATTAAAAACGCTCAGAGAACGTGAGCAACCCCACAAGCTTTAACAAAGTCAAGTACCCGGCAAACTATATCACTTTGTAACGAACCTTGTGCCGGTGATTGTTTGACACTTTTCTTAGTATAAACAAAATAAAGAAATACTGATTAATATTAGTCAAACCATCATATGACACGGTTCTAGTTGCTGGAAAAAACTTCGTAAGAAAAAGACCTCTAAATATGCAGGCTTCAATCTCCCTAAAAACGACTCGCAAATTTACCTGAATCAGTAGTATTCGTAATATACAAGTTATAATATACAGTATGAAATGAAAGAGAATATGCAATCTGAACTTTATTACAGAAAATTTAAATATTTTTTGAAACAAGATTTAACAAACCAACAATAATAATAATTTGAACTCTAAGAATGATTTAACTAATATAAAACTTTAAATGCGATTAAATATAATTGAACAAGAAGTTTATATAGATTGAAAAATAGTAGTCAAATCCAATAAATTACTTTTTCGTTTTATAATTCAATGTGAGAACAATCTGATCCCTCTTAACAATTTCAAAGGTTGCCTGAAAACAACCAGAATATTAAGTCGCGAGAACTAAATCAAATGACCACGACTTTAACTGCAACACTAAATATCACGATAATTTAGCATACTAACATACGCGTGAAGCAAAAGGTAGCAATAATTCGACGTCGAAGTACTATTTCTCAAAAAAAAAATGAAAAAGTAAATAACAAAATGGGACGATAAATGTAACTAAAAAAAGAAAGTTTCTGAAAATCAACGTTAATAGAATTTTCGTTTCAAGATTTAGACTAGTAATCTAATAATCTACCAAATCTAGTTACTTGGAAAAAGTATTAGTAGAATTAATAACCAGGGTTTATAGGAATTAAGGTTCTAATATCTACACTCAGGTTTATACTCACCAATTCAATACTGCTCCATTCCTCCTCTGGTATAGTTGGTCAAAATTCTCCACTACTAGCCTCTACCATTCCAAGTTAGTTGTGGTAATAATAAGAAACTTGGACGAAAATTCGGTATAACTAGCGAACGCAAATACAATAACGGACGCAAAGCCAAACGGTAGCTATTAAATTCTACTTATTCTATCGATCACAAACTTTCGTAAAAAGCGATCAGATGTATTCCACTAGGTACTTCCAGACAGACAAACATTCCAGACCAACATTCCACGCAGCAACTGACTGGCTCACGGCTTCCGCACACGAGCGAGGCAGCTGCCCACGCGCAAACGAGCAGACACAACGTCATCATTTTTAACCTTGAAAATGTCACAAACAATCTCGCTTCTATGTCCTTCGTTCTTTTTCTCTTTACATAAGATTTTACCTTTTCTTTTTCTTTTTATACAAAAATTAGGAATAATTTATACAATCAGAAAAGTTTTACAATCAAAAGTTATACATTTTTCTTTCTTTCTTTCATGTTCTTGTATATTATTGATATTAGTCCATTTTTCCGATTCACTTCAAAACACCAGGATATACAGGTTGTTCCAAAAATCAAGGGCAGCTCCAACTCAATGTAGCTGAGCATGCTACATTTCTCCCCCTCCGAAGAAAAAAAATTCCGAGAAGGATATTTTTTTGTGTATGGCTACCAGGAATCCTCCACATTCATATCTCAGCTGGAAAAACTCATAAAAAATGTATAACAAAAACAGGCATTAATAAAATGAATCACTCTTGTACAATTACATTTAAATACTTCACAATACACAATACAATATTACTTCAAATATAAATCATTCTCAAATTTAACTTGAAAATTTAAATTCTTTCATTATATAATATCTCAAAATTTAAAATTCTTTCAAAAGTTTAATTTTTAACTCATTAAAATTTCAAAACATTTAGATCATGATCTATTTTACAAATTAAAATTTATATTCCACACACTAAAAATTTTTTGTCACAAACTTATATCAAATCACAATAAATTAAAAAATTTATTTGACTAGACATCTTACTCCTTTTACATTTATTCTTACCCTTACTGTCATTCATGTTCCAGAAAGCGACGAGAAAAAACCTTGTGATTGAATTTTTCGAAACCGTAATTAAACATTTTTTCTAGGAAAAACTTCTTAACATCCGACACATGAACTCGCTTATATGAGTCTCGAGAATCATCAGCATCAGATATTAATAGGGTATTAGGGGTCAAAAACCTCCGAATAATAAAAGGTCCATCCCACTTAAAACTCAAAGATTTTGTCACTCTATCGGCAAGAGAGGATTTAACATGAGATTTTATTAATACTTGGTCGTTAACAGAAACCACAACTGGACCTCTAATTTTGGATAATAAAGATCTCTTTAACCATGCCTTTTCCATGTTCTCAAGAGCATTCTGCCATAAATCAGCATTCTTATGCGTTAACAATTCTTGGTCACATATCTTCCATTTTAATTCTAATGGGGTGTTCAAGGGACGTCCAAAATATAATTCGTATGGAATAGATTTGAGTCCTGAATGTTCGCATATATTCAAAGTATACTGTAAAACAGGTACAAAATTAGACCATTGTTGCTGTTTTTCCGCACAATAAGCTCTTAATGACGATTTCAAAATTTTTATGAATCTTTCAGCTAAATTAGCCTCAGCATGGTATGGACTGATCCTAATATGTTCTATTCCTAGTCCAAATAAAAAATATCTAAATTGGGCAGACACAAAGACTGATGCATTATCAGTAGTCAAGGATTCCGGAATTCCTAGTCTACTAAAAACATCCATTAACCTGTTACAAATAACAGTAGAATTCAAAGTACTTAATTTTTCGAGAAAAACAAATCTCGAAGCATTATCCACCCCAATTAATATAAATTTAAAGCCATTAGAGGTCGGCAAAGGCCCTATAATATCGACCATTACATTCTGTCCAACTCTTGTTGAAAATTTTGAAATTAATGGACCCATTTTCTTTTTATTATTCTCTTTAACTAGCTGACAGGTTTTACAAGTCTTAACATAGTCCTTAACGTCATTTACTACTGAGTCCCACGTGTAGCGTCGCATTATTTTCTTTAAAGTACGAAAAGTCCCGGTATGACCACCTGTCAATTCGTGATCGTGAAAGAACTCGATCACTAATTTATGCAAATTCTTCGGAATTACTATTTTAAAAGGAAGGTTTAAGGCTTTACTCTTTTTCATTAATATGCCATTATTTAATACATAATTTCGAATGTTCTCACCATATTCCAACCTTTCTATAATATTTCTCAACTCAGGATCTTCTTTTTGTAACTCCGGTAAGGGCTCTTTCACCATAGGCAATTGCCAAGAATTTGCCATTTTTAAATTCTTTTTCATTATAGCCATACCCACGGGTCCGTCCACTTGCACAAATTCAAATGGATCATACATCCGTGTTAGGAAATCTGCAACTATGTTATTTTGGGACCTAACATGTTGGATAGTAAATGAGAATTGACACAAAGTCTCGACTAAAGGACCATATTTTAACAATCTCTTAGAATTACCCAAAATCCAGGATAACGCCTTATTGTCGGTAAAGACCACAAACTCATTAATCAAATAGTGGCGAAACCTATAAATTGCTTTAACGAGACTGATGAACTCGATCTCATAAATGCTCCTGTGTCGGTCAGCTTCCGTCAATTTTTTACTAAAAAACGATACAGGAATAAGATTATTATTTTCATCCATTTGACTTAAACAAGCTCCAATCGCCTTTCCTCCCCCGTCAACATGGATGAAAAACTTCTTGGACAGATCAGGAGTCCTTAAAATAACATTATCTAATAATTCTTGCTTTAATTTATTTAAAGTTTTCTGATGTTCGATGGTCCATTCGAATTTCCTCTTTGTTGATTTTAACTCGCTTAATGGACCCATCAACTCCTGAAGACCACTACAGAATCGAGCATAATACGAAAACAGTCCACAAATTTTTTGTACTCCGCGCCTATTTCTAGGTGGAGGGATTCTCTTTATAGCTTCGACCCTTGATGGATCAATTTCGATTGTATCACCATCAGTTCCAAAACCTAAATATTTAATCTTTTTATAAAAGAAAGCACTCTTATCAGGGGAAACTGTAATTCCATATTTTCTCAATCTTCGAGGACCATTTTCAAAACATTTTTATGTGATTCAACATCAGATGTACATATTAAAATATCATCGAAATAAGTTTTTACGCCTAGATCTTTCAAGTCACCAAGAATTTTATCAATTACCCTCGCTAAAATGCAACTTCCAGTCTTTATACCGACTGGTACCCTCGTATACTGAAAGCTGCCACGTGGGGTAACAATCGTAGTTATTTCGCGTGATCCCATTTCCAGTTGCAACTGGAAATATGCCTTGGTAAGATCAAGGCTCGTAAAGAATTTCTTTCCCGCAAACTCGTTAAACACTCTTCTAAATTAGGCGCAGGATAAACGTCATCCTTAATCAAGGAATTCGCCTTACAGAAGTTACCTACAATACGATGAGTTCCATTCTTATTTCGTACTAAGAAGCAACTACTTCCATAATCCGAATGATCTACCTCAGTCAAAATACCCTGAGACACAAGACCATCGATACAATCATAAAAAAATTTTTCTTTGTTTTTAGGAATCGGAAATGGATGCTCCTTAAATGATTTTTGTTCTTTTAAATAAAGTTTAGCTTCAAAGCCTTGACAACATCCTATTTTTTTCTGTTATAACATCAGAAAATTCAGTACGAAGACCATCAATGAATTCTAAAATATCTTTATCTTTATATTGAAAATCCGAACCCGAATCTCTCAATATATCTTTAGAAGTGTCTTTTGAAAACGACTCCGTTTGCAAATTATCCTCAGGATCTATTAATTGGTTTTTATTTTTTTTTTTTTTACTAATTCATAGAATTTATTGGATTGCTCTAAATCCATATCTGAAGCTGCCGAATCACTATCACAGAAGTTCATATGAACCGCTGCAACACAGTCTTCCTTTCCTCCCACACATCGTTCCACTGATTTCTGTTCAAGTTCTGGAGAAGTAGCATTGTCAATCACCACTCGACGATGTTTCATTTTTTTGTTTTTTCTTTTCTTTTTCTTCTTCACACCAACCTCCATTGTATCTCCCTTTCCATTATTGGGTGCAGATCCAAACTTCGTATCCGTATCTCCTTGATCAAAAGATGTGGAAGGAAACGATCCCGGATTCGCATCTCCATCAGATCCTTTTTCCAAAAACTGATGATAATCGGGTCTACGTTGGCTATTTCTCAAACCATGTAAAGAACCATTATTCTGAGCTGATCTAGTTAAATTCACACAATTGAAATCCACAGAGTGTCCAATTAAAGTCTCTTTTTGTTCGGGTTGATTCAATCCAAAAACACGATGAATTTCTTCAAGTTGTGCTGAAGTAGGCATTTCCAACAATTGCCGCTCTATGGTTGACAATTCTATATCACATTGAACCCCAACATCCAATGATCTTCTGCCATAATGAACTGTCTGACTCCTTTCTAAATTCCCATAAGATCTTGATTGGCCAACCGTGTACCCCGATCTAAGTCCATTTCTTAGTGACGAATCATCTCGAAAAAACAACGAAGTCGATTTCTTAGGTTTAAGTTCTTTCCAATCTACTCTTCCTCCTTGATGGTCAACACGATCAACTGACTTAAATCCGGAAGTCGAATTCTGAATGGATATTGTATCGTCTCTAAAATACAGGATAACTGATTTGCGATTATTACGCAAATTCAATCTTCCACGAACAAAGTCCACACTCGAAGAGGTACTTTTCAAAAATGGAGTTCCCAGAAGGCAATCACACGGCAAGTCATTGACCACAAGAAAACTAACTCGCTCGAACCAACCGGAAAAATTTAGAGTGAGCTTAATCTCCTTACTTGATTCATAAAATGATCCCAAAGGTGCACGAATTACAATCGGAGTGGTTTCCTCAAGATAATGCACGACCCCACAACGTTCGACAACCGATAGAGTAAGTAAATTATAAGACGACCCGCTATCTAAGCAAGCACGAATTAACTCATTATTAATGCGAACATTAACAAAGATAGCTACTGTTCCGTCTAATTGCGAAGGTACTATATTCTGTTTTTCCGAACCCGTATTAGAATTCATTGATCGTCGTAAATTTTTTGATTGACATTTACCAAAATCACATGATTCAATTTTTCCTCTATTAACACTCAATGCATTAGAACAGTATTCTCTATCATTTTTATTTACCAAAGCAATTGATGTACCCGATGACTTATTTCCGATTCTTTTATTATATTCAGCCTGATCTCGAAAGATTTTTGAAAATTCTAAAGAAATTCCTCTAAGTTCTTCTAAATTCTTTGGAATAGAAAAACCAAACATCTTAAATCTCACCGCGGGATTCATGCCATCAAGCATGATACGCATCAATTGTTCTTCATCACCATAACAATCCAAGATCAAAGCAGTATAATAAATATCATTAATATATTGATCAACAGTTTCAGTTAACCTCTGCTTCCTAAATAACCTTTCAGACATTAAAGCATGCCTAACTGAATTTGTGATAAATTTCTCAAAAATTAATTTCTTGAAACGCGGCCAAGAAATATTCAAATAAATAGCCCGCTGAATTTCCTCCAGAAATTCTCCTTCACTTTTAGATAATAAGGTACTATAAATAGCATTCAAAGGGAAACTAGTACTTTCAATGATTTGCTCTAAGTTGACCAACAAATCAAAAATAATATAGCTATTTTTTCCATCAATTTTCCTAAAATTCCTAAATTTCTGATCTAACAATTCAGCAATTTTTTGAAAAATGAATTGATCGCAATAATTGCCAGAAAACAACATAGGAAGCGGTTTTTGATTTAATTCCCCTAAATGCTCTTTTCTTTTTGAACTACCCTCACATATCTGTTGATTACTTTTATTTATTAATACAGGATTTCCTCTACTAAACAAATTAACAGGCGTAGAATTTTTTATTGCAGAAACTCGCCTATAATACTGTCCTAAACGTTGATATTTATCAAATCCCTTACTCTGGTCCACAGGTTGAGAACTCTCAGATGGTAAGTTAAATTCTACCTGTCTATTAGCTATATTACCAACGCTTGAACAAACTTTTCCCAAAGGATTTAAATTACTAACACCTCCTAACAAGGCATTACTACCAACATACTCAACTGAGGGAGCTTGACCAAATTCTGGCTCATTCAAAAACAAATTTCTTCCAGAATGAAAACTATTTCTTTCCAATGACCTATTAACCGTTGAAGGAGGTTGTGCTAAACAACTAAAGTCTCTATTAAAAGGATTTTCTAAACTGGAACTATTTGGCCTACAAAATATATCACGCTGACTTCTGTCTCCTCCTACATTTTCATTCGGACTATTCAGAATTTCTCTATTTTCTCTTGGATTAAAAAATAACAATGAATCTCTAATCGGTGGCGTTAAACTCATTGTCGAACTATCAAAGATACTATCATTAAATCCAGATTGATCAATGGTTTTCCAATCAAAACTTGAATCTACCTCGGACATGTTTATGCTCACGTACTCCTCCGACATTTTCATTCCATGTAAATTACAAAAAATAACTAACAAAATACAAAATTTAGCAAAAATAATAAACATAAAATATTACCAAAGCAAACTAGAACTAAATCTAATCAATCTACAAGATACTACCGAAACTATCCCAAGGGTTCTAAAAATACACAATTCAATCGGATTTTGTTTCCTCGCTCTCTGGAATTTTCTCTCTATTCGCATGAATACTTTAATATACCAGTCGTTAATCTTATAGTTAAGAAACAATTCCAAAAAATGAAAAATTTTGCCTTACAACTTTCGAGGAGAGATGCCGCATCAAACAAGAGGTGAGTTGCTGCGTGGAACTTGTAACGAACCTTGTGCCGGTGATTGTTTGACACTTTTCTTAGTATAAACAAAATAAAGAAATACTGATTAATATTAGTCAAACCATCATATGACACGGTTCTAGTTGCTGGAAAAAACTTCGTAAGAAAAAGACCTCTAAATATGCAGGCTTCAATCTCCCTAAAAACGACTCGCAAATTTACCTGAATCAGTAGTATTCGTAATATACAAGTTATAATATACAGTATGAAATGAAAGAGAATATGCAATCTGAACTTTATTACAGAAAATTTAAATATTTTTTGAAACAAGATTTAACAAACCAACAATAATAATAATTTGAACTCTAAGAATGATTTAACTAATATAAAACTTTAAATGCGATTAAATATAATTGAACAAGAAGTTTATATAGATTGAAAAATAGTAGTCAAATCCAATAAATTACTTTTTCGTTTTATAATTCAATGTGAGAACAATCTGATCCCTCTTAACAATTTCAAAGGTTGCCTGAAAACAACCAGAATATTAAGTCGCGAGAACTAAATCAAATGACCACGACTTTAACTGCAACACTAAATATCACGATAATTTAGCATACTAACATACGCGTGAAGCAAAAGGTAGCAATAATTCGACGTCGAAGTACTATTTCTCAAAAAAAATGAAAAAGTAAATAACAAAATGGGACGATAATTGTAACTAAAAAAAAAGTTTCTGAAAATCAACGTTAATAGAATTTTCGTTTCAAGATTTAGACTAGTAATCTAATAATCTACCAAATCTAGTTACTTGGGTTAGTTGGAAAAAAGTATTAGTAGAATTAATAACCAGGGTTTATAGGAATTAAGGTTCTAATATCTACACTCAGGTTTATACTCACCAATTCAATACTGCTCCATTCCTCCTCTGGTATAGTCGGTCAAAATTCTCCACTACTAGCCTCTACCATTCCAAGTTAGTTGTGGTAATAATACGAAACTTGGACGAAAATTCGGTATAACTAGCGAACGCAAATACAATAACGGACGCAAAGCCAAACGGTAGCTATTAAATTCTACTTATTCTATCGATCACAAACTTTCGTAAAAAGCGATCAGATGTATTCCACTAGGTACTTCCAGACAGACAAACATTCCAGACCAACATTCCACGCAGCAACTGACTGGCTCACGGCTTCCGCACACGAGCGAGGCAGCTGCCCACGCGCAAACGAGCAGACACAACGTCATCATTTTTAACCTTGAAAATGTCACAAACAATCTCGCTTCTATGTCCTTCGTTCTTTTTCTCTTTACATAAGATTTTACCTTTTCTTTTTCTTTTTATACAAAAATTAGGAATAATTTATACAATCAGAAAAGTTTTACAATCAAAAGTTATACATTTTTCTTTCTTTCTTTCATGTTCTTGTATATTATTGATATTAGTCCATTTTTCCGATTCACTTCAAAACACCAGGATATACAGGTTGTTCCAAAAATCAAGGGCAGCTCCAACTCAATGTAGCTGAGCATGCTACAACTTGAATCCCCCAAGGCGCGGGTAAGAACAGAAGGCAATCCGAAACGTTCTCTGAGAGCTAAGTATTCAGGACATTCAACAAGAATGTGCTGAATACTCAACGGGACTATACACTCCTCACAGTACGGACGGTTCAATTTTTGCAGCAAGTAACCATGCGTCAGATGAGAGTGTCCGATACGCAGACGCGCCAGGAGCACTTCATCTCGACGACGATGGCACGAGGACGTATGCCATTCTCCTAGGATTGGTTTGACTGCATGTAACTTATTCTCAAGAGCCTGGTCCCAATCTGCTTGCCAGTGAGAGCGCAACAAAGAATAGAAATGACGCTTAACATCGGAGCACGGAATGCTATGCTCCAGTGCAACACCGGCCAAGGCGGCGTTCTTGGCAGCTGTGTCAGCACGTTCGTTTCCCCGGATGCCGACATCACCCGGCACCCAGCAGACAACGACGACACAACCCTGTTGCTGCAATTCATGGCATCTCAGAAGAATGTCTTGCACGACAGAGTGCATACTGAAGACATTCTGTAGACTCAAAATCACACTCTGAGAATCGGTGAAAATAAGCACACGACGGAGGGATAGCGTGAGAGCGTGGTCTAAGGCAAGCTTAAGTGCAGTCAATTCAGCAGTGAACACGGAACACAGGCGATGCAAAAGAAATTCGGAGCTGTCCCCGTCAGTGACAAAGGCACAGCCTACAGAATCCTCATTCTTAGAACCGTCCGTAAAGAACACACTAAAATCGGGGTACTGATCTAACAGTGCGGCAAACTCTTGCTGGTACACCTGGGAACTAGTTTGCTGTTTCGAATGCATAGACAAACGTAAATCATGACGAGGTAGACGAAGCACCCATGGGGGAACAGCACAAAAGTGAACCAATGAAAGAGAGGACCACACGAAATCATCGCCAAGGAAATTTTCACACGCACGGATGTACCATGGACGTGTAGAGCGAGGACGTGCAGCATAGCGCTCATATATCTGACCACCACGGAGACATGGTTTACACGGGTGGTCTGGAATACAACGCACAGTAGCAGAATAATTAAGAAGTAGTCTGCTGCGACGATATGATAACGAAGGTTCATTTGCTTCAGCATACAGGCTGGCGACGGGACTAGTTCGATAGGCGCCAGTAGCAATACGAATACCCAGGTGATGCACTGTGTCGAGTTCTCGTAACAGAGAAGCACGAGCAGAACCATAGACAATACAGCCATAGTCTAACTTGGACCGAATTAGACTACGGTACAAACGAAGCAGAACAGTACGATCAGCACCCCATGTGCGGTGGGAAAGGACACGAAGGAGATTCAGAGCTCGAAGACAAGAGTATTTAAGATTCCGTATATGTGGTGCCCACGACAAGCGACGGTCAAAGACCAGACCCAAGAAACGGATTGTATCAACGAATGACAAACGGGTGCCATCGAGGTACAAGTCCGGGTTAACAATGCAGGTACGCCGCCGGCAGAAGTGAACACAGTGGGATTTCTCGGTAGAAAAGCGAAATCCAGTCTCATTCGACCAGCGAACAAGACGATTCCGAGTCAGTTGAAGCTGTCGAGTAACGCCGCGAAGGTGACGGGAGCGACAGAAAATTACAAGGTCGTCAACATAAAGCAAACCAGACACAGGAGCCTGGATCACCGAAAGAACGCTGTTGACGGCGACAGCAAACAACGTGACACTAAGGACACTGCCTTGTGGAACACCATTTTCTTGTACAAAGCGCTCTGAGAGATTAGATCCCACACGCACTCGAAAGTGTCGCTCGTGAAGAAAATTCGAGATAAAGTGGGCCATATGCCCACGGAGACCACAGTCATATAATTGTTTTAGGATTCCGTAACGCCACGTGGTGTCATACGCCTTCTCTAAGTCAAAAAATATAGCAACAAGATGTTCGCCGTTGAGAAAGGCGTCTTGAATATGACCCTCAAGATAAGCAAGATTGTCCGTAGTGGATCGAAAACGACAAAATCCACTTTGAAGTTTGCTCAGAAGTGAATTGGATTCCAAATACCACACCAGGCGCTTGTTAACCATGCGTTCAAACAGCTTACAGACGCAGCTCGTCAGAGCAATGGGTCTGTAGCTCGTGGGGCTAGTTGCGACTTTGTCTGGCTTCAAGATAGGAAGAACGAGAGCCTCACGCCAAGCAGGTGGAAAAAACTCCTCGACCCAGAGGCGATTATACAGTTGCAAGAGAGCAAGCTGTGTATCGCGGGGGAGGTTTCGCAACATTTTGTAGGGTATACGATCAAGCCCTGGAGCAGTGTTGGATGATTCACGAAGAGCACAATCAAATTCAACAAGGGTGAAAGGAGCATTGTAATCTTCGCTGTTGGCGGTACGGAAGTTTAACGGGTTCCGCTCTAAACGCGCCCTAATGGGAACGAATGCTGGAGGATAATGATCAGACTCAGAGATAGATGCAAAATACTGGCCCAAAGTGTGTGCTATCTCCGAAGGGTGAGTAACTAAGACACCATTCTCAGACAAAGCAGGAACATCAACAGTAGGAGTATTGCCATTAAGAGAGCGGACCCGACGCCACACAGTGGACATCGCTGTGCGACTATTGATGGACGAAACGTAATTCATCCAGCTTTGGCGCTTCGAAAGCTTGATAAGACGTCTAGCTCGAGCACGTAGAATGCGGAAACGCTGCAGATTGTCGTCAGTTGGATGACGATTAAAAGTGGCAAGAGCGTGCCGACGTGCCAGGATAGCCTCACGGATTGCCGCAGACCACCATGGAACACGCCGGCGAGAAACGTCGCCACCGCATTCTGGAATGGAACCATGAGCAGCATCAAGAATAGTCTGCTCAAATCCCTCTGCCACAACAACTACAGGGAGATCAACACGACAATGAAACTCACTGAGCTCACGAAATTTACGCCAGTCAGCTTGCTTTAAATTGAAGCGGCGGAGAGGAAAAGGAGGAGTAACAGGGAGACCTTCGACAAACAACGGGAAGTGATCACTGCCACAAAGATCGGGATGCACCCTCCACGACAAGGAGGGCAAGAGACCAGCACTGCACATGGAGAGGTCGATACAAGAATATGTGCCGTGGGCAGTGGAAAAATGAGTAGGACTGCCGTCATTTAGGATAAGCAAGCCACTCTCCTCAAGAAATTCGGTGACCTGTCGGCCACGACCGTCGGTACGGACAGAACCCCACAAACGGTGATAGGCATTAAGGTCTCCGACAAGCAAGACTGGCGGCTCAAGCTGATGGAAAAGCTGAAGCAGATCGGCGGTTGTAAAGGCTTCAGAGTGAGGAACGTACAATGAACAAACTGTAAGCGGGCGAGAAAAGTATACTCGCACCGCAACGGCTTGCAGTCTGCATACGATGTGAAGTTGCTGAGAATGAACAGAATCAGAGACACAGACGGCCACGCCGCCAGCAGCGTGGTCAGTGTCTGGCTTATCACATCGATACATAGTATACCCAGAAAGAACGAAGGACTGGGTAGGCTTAAAATGGGTTTCCTGCAAGCAGATAAGCACAGGCGAGTGGTCAGTGACCAGTTGGGTCAATTCCTCACGGTGAGTAGAGAAGCCATTCAGGTTCCACTGAAGAAGCGCCATAGTAGATGAGATCAACGTTTGAGGCGAACTTTCCCACGAGGGCCCATTACAGTCCACTCCGTGTCCATCAGTTCATCTTCCACCATGTCAGATTTCAAAGAAACTCCAGGTGGCTTACGAACTGGAGTAGATTTTGGTCTCTTGGGAGAGAGAACCGTATCGTTGAGCCGGCGTATATGCTGGTTAAGCTTAAGGCCAGCGATGTAAGATGAGCGGCGAAGTCCGGGAGTACGCCGAAGACCACCACTAACAGAGACACGTGGGGTCTTGGGGACTTCGCTAGTTTTTGGAACTGGTGTCTTGGGAAGGGCGCTCGTGGTTGCAACTGGATTCTTAAAAAGGTCGCTCGTACGTGCAACTGGGGTCTTGCGGTCACAATTAGGCTGTGGTACCAAGTCGGTTTGGGTGGAAACGTCGACAGTCTGGGTGGCAACAGATTTCCGAGAACTAGGGGCAACAGTCGCAAAGGGAACAGAAAGCGAGGAAGGAAGGCTTTCTTTCAAACGACGCTTCGCATCTGTAGCAGAAATCTTCTCGACAACCATGAGTTCTCGGATACGCTTCTCACGTTGAAAGGCTGGACAATCCCGAGACCAAGCAGAATGCTCTCCCTTACAGTTGACACAGAAGGGCTTGGTCGATGTACAGGGATCCGCACCATGACTAGCCTGGCCACAGTTGGCACAAAGAGCAGCACTCGCATTGCACGACGTGCTGGTGTGCCCAAAATGTTGACATTTATAGCAGCGCAAGGGACTAGGTATATAAGGCCGAACTTTAAGACGATAGAAACCAGCCTTGACATACTCAGGAAGCGTGGGCAAACTAAAAGTAAGAATCAGTGACTGAGTAGCAACAAGTTCACCTGTCTTCTTACTTTTGATGCGAGCTACATCTACAACGTGTTGGTCCGCCAACTCAGATTTAATTTCCTCCTCGGTGGCATTGAGGAGATCCCAACACGATATCACCTCTCGGGAAACGTTCAGTACACGATGCGGTTCTACGGACACGTTCACTTGGCCAATTGCAGTTAACTTCATCAGCTTCGCAGTTTGCCGCTCGTCGACGGTTTCCACCAGTAAGGTGCCATTCCGCAATTTCTTAATATCTTTAACCTGTCCGGCGTTGTAAGTTATAACTTTATTAATAACAAAAGGTGACAAGCCCTTCAGAGCACTCGGACGGTTATCGGTAGCATCGGCACCATCAGTTACTTTATCTTTAATTACAAGATATCGGACCACGGGTGTCGCGATACTTGTGTTTTCCACATTCTCGCTGACGGAATTTTCGATCTCGCTCTCAGTCAGTTTGGGCTTTTTATTAGAGGGCGAGCCCGGACCCGTTTTGTTTGTTTTGATACCCATAAAAGTGTAAATATTAATAAACATGGATAAAGGGAAAAAAGGGTGTGAGGTCACACCGGAGCGTTAATAGGGGAACTAACGCTACCCCCTGGCAATCCCTTCAGCACGCCCGACACCTTAGGATCAGCGTGGGGCCAACGCGGTCAAGGGGAATGGAAGTGCAAGGAAACCATTCCCGTCGACAAAAACGCGTGGCCCCGGAAAAGGAAGAATTAGAACAAAACAAAAGAGACCTGTTCAACAAAAAGAGTGACCCCCTCCAGCCCAGGAAAAACAAACAAAACAAAAAGGTGCGGATTTTTTGTATTTTTTAATTTTTTGTTTCTTTTTTTAAGTTATTGTATATTTTGCGATTTTTTTGGGTTTTTTGTTTATGTTCAAAGACTCAACACCCCGGACAACACAAACACTGGACGTACACAACATTAGGCCGGGTGGGTGCACGTCCTCCCCAAGTGGAGGAAGACGTCCACTAGACCTGCCTCTTCCCGACTCCCACCAACCACCCGCGAGTCCGGTAGCGGTATTCGCGGCTGAGAGGGCATGCAATGATATGAAGATGAGGGGTGATAAATGAATGACATATGAAGCCGCCCTCTCAGCTCCACCCCCTCCCCGACGATGACGGTCCGCTACATGGAGGGGGTGCGCGGAAGTTCTTCGCGGATCCAGTTTTAGCGTCTGCTATTACTGGCGTAGATGATGAGCGGATTCGGCTGATTCTTGGAGAAAGAGTTCTGAAAGTTTGGAAGACCCCAATCATATAACTAACTAACTCTATGGCCCATGGAACCCGTAGATTCAATGCCGCATTCACAAAAGCTCCACTGACTTCTATCCTTAGCTAATGGGATCCAGTTTCTACTTTATATTCCTATCTCTGCGAGATCCATCTTTATATTGTCCTCCCATCTGCGCCTAGATCTTCCTAATGGTCGTTTTCCGATGAGTCAAGACTTTGAAAGCGTTTCTACTTTCTTCCATTCTCGCTACATGACCTGCCCACCTACGCCTCCTAGACTTGACGACCCTAACAATGTTGGGTAGACCGTATAAATTATGTAGTTCCTCGTTATGAAGTTTCAGACTCCCCATTCCCGTTCCTCTTGGGTCCAAATATTCTTCTCAGGATCCTGTTCTCAAATACTTTCAGTCTATGTTCTTCCCTCAGAGTAAGCGACCATGTTTCGCAACCAAACAGAACACTGGGATGATTATCATTATATATATTTTAACCTTCAAATTCCTCGACGGAATTCGCGACAACAAGAGATTTTGAACCGAATAGTAACACGAATTCCCTGCTTTTAGTCAACATTTAATTTCTTCGTGAATATGATTTTCGTGTTAATATTGATCCTAAATATATTGAAAGTATCCACTTTATTAAAAGTATTATTTATTATTTTAACGCATCTATTATTTGCTATATTACGGTCTCTACGCACTTCCATGTATTTAGTTTTATCTGCATTTACTTCTAAACTCGTATCCCTGCAAGCGTTTAACACGATCTCTGCATTTCTTTCTATTCTTCTCCTATCACCCCCTACTAAATTTACATCATCAGCATATGCCATAACCTGCTGAATACCGTTCAACTCTAGGCCCTGATTGCTATCTTTGATTTTCCTTATAGCGTATTCCAGAACAAAGTTAAATAATGGCGACAACGCATCTCCTTGTTTCAGGTCACTTTCGACATGAAAGCTCGTGGACAAAAATTTTCCTACCCGGACGTTACTTTGGGATTCATTTAAACATATCTTAATTAATGTAATTAGCTTTCTCGGTATTCCAAGTTTTGTAAGAACGTTGTATAATGTTTCTCTCCTAACCTAGTCGTACGCCTTTCTAAAATCAATAAATAGTCGATGTACCGGGGTATTGTATTCCCACTTTTTTTCGAGTATTTGGCGAATGGTAAATATTTGGTCGGTAGTTTATCGATTTCGCCTAAATCCTCAGTAATAATCTCCTATAATTTCATCTGCGTATGGGGCCAATCTTGCTAATAGAATATTTGAAAGGACTTTATAGGATATTGACAGAAGAGAAATGCCTCGATAATTATTACAGTCAGTTTTGTGAATTGGAACAATGATTGATTCTTTCCATTCTTGTGGCAATTCTTCCTTTTCCAGATAAGGAGAATGAGTTTGTGTATCTTGTTCCACAGTTTTTCGCCTCCAGCTAAAATTAACTCAGCCGGAATTTCATCTACACCCGGAGATTTGTTTCTTTAATTTCTTTATAGCGGTTTCTACTTCTATTCGATTGGGTTTTGGAATATACGGTTCTGTGGTATCTCCTTTTTTCCCCGCAGATTAGTTTTTGGCTGCGTATTCAGCTAATCGTCAAAGAAATCTTTCCATCTATTTAAGAGGCTATCCGTACCAGTGAGAACTGTTCCGTCAGCTTTCTTTAATAAATAGGCACGAGGTTGATAGCCTTTCTTAAATTCGTTAATTCTCTTATACATGTTACGAATATTTTTATTTTTACTATTATCTTGAAGTTCCTTCATTTTAGATTTCAAAAATTTGCGTTTCTTTGTTCTAAAAGTTTTGGGAGATTGCCGCCTGATATCTGCGAAATTTTGTGTAGTTATTTCATTCGGATTTTGTAGCCAACGTAAATTTGCCTGTTTTCTCTTCTCTGCTAGTTTAATGCATTCCTGGTCGAACCATGGTTTGTTCGCGTCCCAATTTTTCTTTTGCTGAAATTTTAATGCTATCTCTAATTTCAATCCAAGTACCCTCAACACTAGTGCACTCCGAGTCTTCTAAAACCGAGAATCTATTCGAAACTTCAATCTGGTATTCCTCTCTTACCTGGCTCTTCTAATTTCTTTAAATTAAATCTCTCCGTTTTCGGGCATTGAATATTACCTTTATTGAACGATAATCTCTCTCGTATTATCGCTATTACCAGGTCACAATCAGCCCCTCTAAACGACCGGACATCAATTATGCTAGATTGCCTTCTTCTATCTACTAAAACGTTATCAATTTGATTATGTGATTTTCCGTCTGGTGATGTCCAAGTGTTTATGATCGTCGCGATGTGGGAATTTTGTACTCTTCACGATTAGGTTTTTGGATGTTGCAAAGTTCACGAGTCTAACACCGCTGTCATTACTTTCCTTATGCAGGCTTTCGTTCCCTATAATTGGTTTGAAAACATTCTCTCGTCCTACCTTCGCATTGAAATCCCGTAACAGAATTTTCATATCGTATCGCGGGAGTTGGTCAAATATCTGTTCCACTTCTTCGTAAAAACGATCGTTTATATCGTCACCCTTATCTTCAGTTGGAGCATGTACACCTTGTCTCAAAAAGGTTGAGCGCATTCTTTATTGGTGTTTTGAGGCAAAAATTTTCTAAGTCCAGCTTCGGGTATCTTCGGGAAAAAGTAAGCCAGGTTCGAACCTCCAAGCCAGCCTTTGCAATCGGGAAAAAGTTTGCAGATGTGTTTTTCTTCTTTTAAATATAATAAGACTTGTTACCAAGTGTTTAAAAAAGCAACATTGATTGAAATACTTAATGATATAATATTTCGAAACCTTTTATTAATGTGAGCACATGCTTGCTTGTCATTTAGCTTTCTATACGTAATGGAGCATTTAAATACGTTAAAGAATCTTTCCATATGTAAAAGAATGCTCAAAGTTAAGAAATAGAACATAATTATCGCCTGAGTACTAAAATAAAAGTCAGAGTAGAACAGAAACAGCGTTTGTAATGGATATGAATGTCATAATTATCTTGAGATCCGTTATACATCGCTAGAAGCTTAGTTCCAGAAGTCCTTCTGTTAGCTCATTGGTAAGCTGTCGGATTTCAAATCATAAGGTTGTGGGTTCGAATCCCATCTGGGTCAGTACTTTTTTTAAAATTATATTTTCCGCAATGCATGAAAAATTCTATAAAATAATTACATTAAAACACATAAGTTGTTTATATATAACATAATAATTGCAGAACATAATAATTATTATGTTTAAAATATAACATCTGAGATAATTTTCACAGTAGGTCGGTATTATATATGAGGATGTAAATACAATTTAAGAAACTCGTTCAATAGCAATAAATAAATCATGTAGTGTATTTATTTGCAGCTATTTGTCATATAGAGAGTAATTCTCAACATTCATAATATAGAATGTCATTTATGTTCTTGAAAAGTTATTCGATGCATAAACAGAGGGTATAAACAGAGAATCCAAAGTCGGAACGCTCGCAAAAAAATTCATGAACCCCAAAGGTCACGTGAGCAGACTGGAATTGTCCTTATGAAGCATGCCACAGCAGAAAGTCTTTACATAGATTTTCAATTCAATTCCTGATATATGCTTTTGCAATGTGGAAGTGGTGATGCCTTGAGTCGCCCTCTCTCGCTCGCTCGCTCGCTCACTCTCTATTTATACAGAATATAAAAGTGGATTTATGTGTGTGTTTCAACATAATTCTGATATATCCAGAGCAATTTTAACTATATTTCTTACAGTCTGGAAAAAGAGTACTGTCGGGATACATATCAAAAATGCTAGAAACGGGTCGATATTATTATTGAATCCATAGTTTCGTGGTCGCTTAGGTGAATAGCTCTACTTTCAATTCAAGTCCAATTAAGCTCCCATTAGCACCCAGGGTGGTTACGTAGCGACATAAAGATATCGAAATCAACCGATATTAGAATCGAATCGTAAGTTTTCAGCGCCGCTAACAGTGCAGCATTTCCCATTAGTCCACATTAGTCCCATTGCCTAGAGGGCAACATATTTGCAGAGTGCAAATTTTAAAACTTGAATAATATTTTAATTTTTTTCCGTATGAAAAAGTTAAAAATCATGAGCAAATATACTATTTCACGAACAATCCTCTTTTACTATTCTAGTATATTTAATAATAGCGTAAGAAATGTAATAGTAATTCAGAACATGTTTCACAGTTGTTATTTTTTCTTACATAGTTGTAGCTGTAGCATGTAGTGAGTGGAATTTAACTGTAATAAATTCACTAATTAACCATATTCGAATTAAGTTTTACTTTTAAGTTCGGAATGAAGAGGCGGAGAAATATGGAGTTATTGGGGGCACTGAGCTTTTCTACATTTTACTTTCAAGATCTCCATTTTTCTTTTGTCATTTGTTCCTAATAAAAAAAGTTCAGTCACTTTTGGATTGTCATAGGATAGTAGGAGTTGGATTTTGGGATGCAGCCTGTGAGATTCTAGAGGAGCTAACTGCTTGAAAAAATATTTTTGAATCATCTGTAACATATGAAATAAGGATATGTATCATAAAAAATTGAAAGTAATTATGTCTGCGTAATCATCACGGTCAAATTGCAAAGTCAAATGAATTGACGTTTGGTATATAATCAGGCTCCAATCCCAACTGGGAAGTTATCATACGCGTGTCACTTTCATTATAATACATATCCTTAGGGGGAGTAGAAGTCCGAATTTTTGCGAAAAATTTAGTATCTCACAAGCCGTTCAACTGAGAGCTGAAATTCAACATATAACTCTTTATTAAAAATAAAGAGAATATGCCCTGGCATTTTTTAAAATTGTCTTTTATGAGCGGGGGACGCGGGTGCATTTTCTATATATTGGAAATTGGTAGTGGGTTGATTTATAAAAATAATCGAAAACGATTGATTTTAGTTGAGAAAAAAATTGAGTAATGCAAACTAAAGTTCTTTTTGAATTTTCTACCCACTGCTTTCTATTTATAATTGCTGAAGCTGGTGTTTAATATATGGAGCGTTCCGAGCATAAGGCAATCAAGCCATAAAGTTAGAGAAAAATGGCCATAAAATTTGTATTCTAAACTTAATTACATGGGCATTTTCAATTAGTACGGCATGCTTAATTATATAGAAAATTAGTTTCTCTCTCTCTCTCTTTTTTTTTTACGTTGGTCTACTTTTCCTTGATTCGAAAGTTTTAAATTTCACCCTATTTTCTACTGAAATGTGTCTGTAAGGCAACAAAGAAATAATTACATATGATAAATTTAAATTCATTTTAATTCGGAAGAAACACTTTGCCATTATATATCGTAAAGGTCAGACCCACCAGTATTGTAACAAAGAGGTGCTTGAGCCAATGACGGTAGAAATTCAAACTCCGATAAGTGATAATTTAACAGTCTTGTTTTATTACAAGTGTAATCTCTTTAGTCAATGGAGAGGAGGACGTGGGTCATTGGTCAGAGTTGATGTCGATGGGTTTTGGTGGGTCGGAGTTGGTCGCAATGGTTCAGAGTGGTTCATAGTTGGTGGTGGGTCAGAGTGGATCACGATGGTTGATGGGTCAGAGTGGGCCAATGGGTCATTTGGGTGGTGGGTCATAGTGGGTCATGGTGGGTCGTGGATCAAATTTTCATTGACCCACACCATCTCTGGTTAAAATTGTACTAAAGATAAGAGGCACCGAAGATGCATGTCGGCTATTATGCTCAAATTTTGCGCATGGATAGTACTCCACCAGAAAGCAATAAATCTGAAACGGTTCACGGTATGACCTTCTAGAACTCGAGATGTAGGGGTTTGTCTGATTGGCTAAATTAAGACGTCAATGATTTATTCTTCAACAACCAAGCTTTTTATGATCGTTTCCGTGGGGAAGTCAGAAGAACACGTGCCTAGTAATCGTAATATTGATAGTTCGCGTCCACCCCGGGGTATTTGTTTTGTGTTTTTTTGTTTCACCTAAATATAAACAAATCACACATATAGGCATTTTAACATATTTTGGGAGAGTAATTTTGTGGTTCGTTGGCGTTTCATCGCGTCTCTGCCGCTGGTAGTAAAGTTTTCAAAATGGAACTTGGGCCATCACGGATCGTCGCTGCGGGGCCACCAATTTCTGGCGAGAGGTTAATAGTTGACCATCTGTAGTCCACCGACGCTTACAGCTTAGGATAATGAACGATGTCCTTGCCTTGTAGACTTCATGACTACCGACGTCGGCAGTCAACTAGCTTTTAGTATTCCTTTACTAACCATCTATCGTTCATGTTTGTACACGGTGTTGTCATAATAATAATAATAATAATAATAATAATAATAATAATAATAATAATAATAATTATTATTATTATTATTATTATTATTATTATTATTATTATTATTATTATTATTTGTAGTAACAGTAGTATAATTGATGATAGAATAATTATTGTCTATGTATTGTCTAGGTAGGACTACACACAGGATTTGGCTCGTTTTGGTTCGACTTGACTCTAATCCGAGTCGAGTTGGAAGATATTTTTCGCGCCGAGTCCAAGAGTAGACCTCAAAGATGTCTGTTTCGAGTCGAGTCGAGTTTCAAAGAAAAGTCGTTCGTGCCCATCCCTACTAATGAGAGCTTAATCGGAGTTAAGCGAAATTGAAAGTCTCACTATTTATCTAAGCGACCCCGAAAACTATGAATCTAATATCGATCATTTTCTAGCAACCTTTTATATGTATCCCCCTCCCATTCACCATAGGTAACCCGACAGCACTCTTTTTGAATCTATAAGAAATGTGGTTAAAATTACTGTAGGTCAGTGGTTCTCAATCTAATTCCTATCACGATCCCCTTTTATCACACGATCTTGCCAGCGACCCTTTTATAATTTGTTTTATAATAAGCTTGTGTGGGATTTTTAACATACCTATTTCTATAATAGTAGAATCCATTTTTTTGTTTATAGTGAACAGTGCCATGGAAAATCATTGCCCGGGGCGAGAGTATAGTACGATGTCACCGTATATATGAGTGACGTCGACAGACTAGCTACGAAGCGCCACCATGGTTGGCACGAAGCTCAATAACATTTTCAAAATAAACCCTACCTTTCCTTAATTTTGAGCACATTTTATTACGTTTTTCCTTCTATTTTACACATGTGCACATGCACTTTCCTAACTTGAGTAACACACTTCCTCCGAAATGTGTGGCCCCTCTTTTCGGCGCCCGGCACTGACAGTGGATACAGTAACTGTAATATCTATATTCCCAACGACGAAGGTGCTGGTTCAAGATGGATGTTAAACTCCTTCATTGAAGAGGCCATTAACGTATCCGATCTAAGCCCACAACTTCTTGACCAAATAATAGAATGATCATGCGACAAGTCTTTGCAACTGGTTTTCTGTAACGAAGACTTGGACAAGTTCTGCCTGATGAGGAGAGAAGAATATCCTGTTCTGGTGATTGCTGCTTTAAAAGTAATAATTCCATTTGCTATATCGTACTTGTGCGAAAGTGTTTTTTTTTATGGTAAACATTAAAACAAAGATAAGAAATCGCTTATCAGTTGAAAATGGCTTGATAATATTCGTCATGAAGATTGAACCGGGCATTACTGCACTAGTGAAATTACACCATGCTTAGGTATCTCATTAGGTTTTAATTTTAATTGTATTTCAATGTGCAGGTTTTGTTTCATGTGTATTTTTCTAGTATTTCTATATACAGTTCTCATTAGTTTTATATCATACCTCTTTGATTTAAATTCATTTTTAAACAACTCTACTAACTAACTAACTCTATGGCCTATGGAACCCGGAGGTTCAATGCCGCGTTCACAAAAGCTCTACACTGACTTCTATCCTTAGCCAATTGGATCCAGTTTCTACTTTGTATTCTTATCTCAGCGAGATCCATCTTAATATTGTCCTCCCATCTGCCCCTAGGTCTTCCTAATGGTCGTTTTCCGTTTGGTCTTCCAGTCAAGACTTTCAAAGCGTTTCTACTTTCTTCCATTCTAGCTACCTGACCTGCCCACCTAAGCCTCCTAGACTTGACGACCCTAACAATGTTGGGTAACCGTATAAATTATGTAGTTCCTCGTTATGAAGTTTCCGCCATTCCCCATTCCCGTTCCTCTTGGGTCCGAATATTCGTCTAAGGATCTTGTTCTCAAATACTTTCAGTCTATGTTCTTCCCTCAGAGTAAGCGACCATGTTTCGCAACCATACAGAACAACAGGCATGATTATCGTTTTGTATATTTTAAGCTTCAAATTTCTCGACAGAATTCGCGACGACAAGAGACTTTGAACCGAATAGTAACACGAATTCTACACCCTTTGAAAATGTTCAGTAGACTTATTTTTTATTGTTCTTTACAGTGTGTATAAAAAATAAAAGTATACCTATCAGAACAAAATTAAAAATAATATTTAAAAATAATTTCTGGTATTATATTCTAACTATATTTATCTCTCCCGCCTATCTTCGCGATCCCCTAGGGGCCGCGACTCCCAGGTTGAGAATCCCTGCTCTAGGCATACATGAGTTATGATGGAACATACATACATACACTTTTATATGTATAAATGCAGATAAGAGAGAGTTGGGAGAGAGCGATTAAGGAATTACCGCTCTCAATCTCTTCACTTTACTTTTGCGATTCGTGAATTTCTTACGTGACAGTTTGGGGCTAGCTAGTTTTTTGTCTTGAACCACGATCCGATTTTCGATATGCTCTACCTAAATGCTGTAATGCGAATATTGAGAAGTTATCTGCGATGAAAGTAGCTGCAAATAAATATATTACATAACTTATTTATTGCTATTACACGATTTTTTAAATTTGTATTCAATATTCACACATAACACACCGACGTTCTGTGAATACCTCAGATGTTATATTTTAAAGATAAGAATTACTTATGTCGTGAAATGATATGAATATATATATTCAATTGAAATATACAACTGATGATATGAATATATATATTCAACTCATATATACAACTGATGATATGAAAATATATATACAACTGATGAATTGTAATGTAACTATTTTACATAATTTTCATGCATTGAGGAAAGTAGAATATCATAAAGGAATCTCACTTGAACGGGTATCGAACTCACGATTTAAACGCTCGGTGGTGTACCACTGAGCTAACATGACCGCTTTTCGGAAGCTGCTTCTGAAATATAACTGAGCTCATACGTAAATGCTCTTTTCCGTATGGAAATCACAATGACGAAACGAGAGTGTGAATACATAGTCTCGAAATATTGTATCCAGTGGCGTAGCAGCTGCCCTCGCAACCCCCGCAGTGCGGGGGGCCCCGATGTATAGGGGCCCCGAAGTCTTGCGATGAATAAAGTTTTAAAGAAGTAGAACTTCCACCTTACTTGTGTCGGCTTTACAAGTGGGGCCCCTTCTCTATACTTTGCGGGGGGGGCGCAAAAGTGTGCTACGCCACTGATTGTATCATTAAGTATTTCAATCAATGTTACTTTTTTCTACACTTAGTACCATTTCAACATGTCTTATTATATTTAACAGAAGGAAAAACATATCTGTACATCTTTTCCCGATTACTAAGGTTGGCTTTGGAGGTTCGAACCAGCAGCTTTAGTTTACTGTTTTCCGAAGACACCCGAAGTTGGACTTCGAAAGTGTTCGTCTCAAAACAGCTATAATCATATCGCTCAATCTGTTTGGTATATGGTATATGTTTTTATACGTGTAAAGTCAGTATAACAATTCATTTTTAAACAGCTTTTCGTATGTATTAATATTCCTTTATAAAAACTGTTTTTATTATTATTATTACGGCGCACCATTTTCAGATTTCTTTCGCGAGTCGTTGACCAAGTCGTTCGCCACCAGCGTTGCCTGACTCACAGCTCGGAATTATTCCAAAACCTGATCGAACTTATGCTAGATTCGGTCAAATTATGCTAGATCCTCATAATTACTAATTCAGGAGTTAAAAAAAAAAAAACAAAGTTGAGATACGATAACGTAACTTAAAATACACAGAGAGCAAGAATGCATGGATAGAACTCAATACTTCACGCACCAAAATTTTAACTCAACTAAATTACTGCAGTCGTTGCCAAACTCAATGGCGTATATATCGTATAAATGAATGCAAAGTTTTTGTTTACATATTTTGAAAGAAAATTACTTCGCAGCATAAGCGGAGTTGGGAATCGTCTGCTGGGGGAGGGGGCAGATTTTTGGTCGGTCTCGGAGCTGTCATTTCAGGAATAAATATGATCATGAAATCAGAAGTAAAGATGGTGAAGTTGTCAAAAAGTTGGGGGGAGAATGGCCCCCATAGCTCCGCCCATGCCTCGGAGTTAAAGGATTAGAAAACCCTGAGTGGAGCCACACACACACACAAACAAAAAAAAAAAAAAAAGCCCAAAGCCGT
Source organism: Thermobia domestica (assembly GCF_964235325.1). Lineage (NCBI taxonomy): Eukaryota > Metazoa > Arthropoda > Insecta > Zygentoma > Lepismatidae > Thermobia > Thermobia domestica. The sequence continues at coordinate 214,673,483 of NC_137460.1, read as the reverse complement.
TCCGAACTTACTTAGGAAAATAAGACTGCCTGTATGGTTTACCGAGTGTATGAATCAATGGAAGAGGATACATTTCTGCCGTTCTTTTTCTTCCCACGACCAACTTCTCCAGGTTTTACGGCTTTTTGATAACTTGCTGAAATTGTGCTAGATTTGGGCAGGATGCTAAAAGCAAGATGCTAGGTTCTAGAGACATGCAAATTATGCTAGATCTAGCATCATTATGCTAGATCTGGCAACGCTGTTCCCCACAATAGGCGTGTCGTGCAAGTAACCAATCACACGTCAGGTACTAGCTTTTACCTATTGCTTTCTTCTCACAGCTCAGAACATTGGTAACTATGGATAGACGTACAGCAGTAATTACCTTATGGGAGTTGGAAGGTTATTCTGCAACTGCAGCTAGCAGGCGAGTAGGTGTCCCGGCCTCTACAGGAAGGCAATGGATTCGGAAATATGGTGCTACAGGTCAGACTGGTAATTACGATCTCCTGGTCGTCCGCATGTGTCAACCGAAGCCCAAGATGCGAGATTAGTAAACGAAGCCCGGTTAGACCCACTAAGGACGTCTAGACAGCTAAGGGAAGCTTCTCTCTTTCCTGGTAGTAAGCATACAGCTCTGCGAAGGCTTCGTCATGCTGGGTTACGTGGCCGTGTTGCTGCCGTGAAGGAAAAACTCTCAGACGACCACAAAATTTACCGTCTCGCGTTTGCACAGGCGAATGTGGGTCTCAATTGGGAAAACGTAGTTTTCTCAGATGAATCCATATTCACAACATCAAAGGAGGGACGCCGTTTTGTGTATCGTCCGAGAGGCACCCAATATGACCATGGATATGTGGCTGCTTGCAATCGCAGTGGCCATGTATCTATTTTATGTTGGGATTGGATTTCCAGACGCGGAGCAGGACAGCTTCATAGAATTGAAGGACATCTGGACAATGCTCAGTACTTAGACATTATCAGTAATATCGTGGTGCCATCTGTACGAGTATTTCAGCCTGATGGTGTAATTCAGTTCCAGCAATACCAGTCGCCAATACATAATTCCCGTGTGGTTCAGGAATGGTTCACAGGGCACCCTGAGATTGATTTAATCAACTGGCCGCCTCGTGGAGCAGACCTCAATCTCATGGAAAATATGTGGGCAGAAGTGAAGCGTACTCTAAGGGAAAGTTGGCCTGAGGCAGATCCACCAAGAACTCAGGATGACCTGTGGCATCTTGTTTCCGAAGCATGGCTGGAGGTAGAGGAAGGAGATAGATTTGTCATCCATGTAATAGATTCCATGCCCAGAAGAATGGAGCGTGTAATAAATTCAGAAGGGTCTTGGACACAATATTAATGTCCCCGCCTTAACTCCCGAAAACCAGCTCTTTTCAGGGCTACCTAAACGCTTCTGAAAATATTTCTAGATGTAAACCACTCCTTGTATCCGATTTCTGTGCGATCCTACTAACAAAAGAATGATAATTAGCCGTAGGCTTTGAACTCAAGACCTCTTCAGTGGCAAGTCCGTACTCTACCAGTGAGCTAACATGAACACGCAAACCTAATCTGAAGAAACACGACTTTCAATTTCTGGTATTCGATGACAATGATGCTCATATACTTTGCAAATGTTGTATTCAACTTGGGATATCCCGCAACACACACACACACATAAACAAAGCGAAAGAGAGAGAGAGAGAGAGAGAGAGAGAGAGAGAGAGAGAGAGAGAGAGAGAGAGAGAGATGAATACACAAAAGCATATTCAACGTATTCGAATGAGACTCTAAGTAACGACATTCCGTTCTAAAGAGAATTTGTGTTTCTTCCCGTGACGTAAAGGGGATCGGGAAAAGTTATGTGTCTTGAAGCAGGATACGACCTTGGATACTCTGTTTATACACTTTCTATATCCGTAGGAATATATTGTATTTCACGAATATAAATAACATACTGTAATGAGAATATTGAGAAGTTAAATCTGTATGACAAATAGCTGCAAATAAATACACTACATAACTTATTTATTGCTATTAAACGATTTTCCTAACTTGTATTTAACATTATCATATATAATAACGACCTACTGTGAAAATTATCTCAGATGTTATATTTTAAACATAATAATTACTATGTTCTGCAATATAAACAACTTATGTATTTTAATGTAATTATTTTATATAATTTTTCATGCATTGCGGAAAATATAATTTAAAAAAAAGTACTGACCCAGATGGGATTCGAACTCACAACCTTATGATTTGAAATCCGACAGCTTACCAATGAGCTAACAGAAGGACTTCTGGAACTAAGCTTCTAGCGATGTATAACGGATCTCAAGATAATTATGACATTCATATCCATTACAAACGCTGTTTCTGTTCTACTTTGACTTTTATTTTAGTACTCAGGCGATAATTATGTTCTATTTCTTAACTTTGAGCATTCTTTTACATATGGAAAGATTCTTTAACGTATTTAAATGCTCCATTACGTATAGAAAGCTAAATGACAAACAACCCATGTGCTCACATTAATAAAAGGTTTCGAAATATTGTATCATTAAGTATTTCAATCAATGTTGCTTTTTTAAACACTTGGTAACAAGTCTTATTATATTTAAAAGAAGAAAAACACATCTGCAAACTTTTTCCCGATTGCAAAGGCTGGCTTGGAGGTTCGAACCTGGCTTACTTTTTCCCGAAGATACCCGAAGCTGGACTTAGAAAATTTTTGCCTCAAAACACCAATAAAGAATGCGCTCAACCTTTTTGAGACAAGGTGTACATTTAAAACAATCTCACACCACCGTCCCTTACGAGTAATAAAAGAAAGTCTGTCAGTAACAAATTCAACCCGTTTAATTGCTGGTAATATTGGTTTGTGAACGCAAAACCCTATTCCTAAGTGGTGATTTTTATTTCCTTCCCCGTAAAAGAAGGTAAAATTTCCGGAATTCACAGTTCCATTTCCTTCCCACCTAACTTCCTGAACTCCTACTAGGTCCGTCCTGTATTTCTCTAACTCACTCGTTACAGATTTTAACGCGCCTGCCCTATAACGACTTCTAATATTCCATGTTCCAAATCTCATGTCCATTTTCTTTTGCTGAGGTCGTGCCATGTTATCAGTTCTTGTCCGAGGTTTTTGTGAGTGTTTCTGAACAAGTGACTTTTTTACAGGATGAGGTTGTTAGCCTTGCCCAAACCCCCAAGCTGGAGGACCACTCCTAGTCGTCTGTCCACGACTGTTTATTCAGTATATTCGCAGCTAACATCTATATCTAGAGGCCTTCTCCTCGATCCACAACCTGAGGACGCGCCATGCCGTGGTGAAAGGAACCCACGTTCCACGACCCCAATCATATAACTGTTTCAAAATACCGTAACCCCATGCCGTGTCATACACCTTCTAAAGATAGCAACAAGATGTTCGCCGTTAAGAAAGGTGTCCTGAGTTTGACCGAGATAAGCAAGATGATCAGTGGTGGGCCGGAAAGAGCGAAATCCAGTTTGGTGCCTGCTCAAGAGGGAATGGGACTCCAAATACGAGACCAGGCGCTTGTTAACCTTGCATTCGAATAGCTTACAGGCGCAGCTTGTGAGAGTAATAAGTATGCTAAACGGCTACTTGCAACTTTTCCAGGCTTCAAGATTGGAACCAGGGCCTCACACCAAGCGCCAGAGAAAAACTCCTCTGAGGCGATTATACAGCTGCAATAATACAAGCTGAGTATCGCGGGAGGGGTCGCGCAACACATCATACGAGAAAAGGTCAAGCCCTGGTGCAGTATTGGACGATTCACGGAAAACAGAATCGAACTCAACGACCGTGAAATGAGCGTTATAATCCTTGTTGTTGGCGGTAGGGAAGTTTAACTGATTTGGCTCTAGCCGAGGGCGTGAACGAGCAAACGCTCGTGAGTAGTGATATGACAGAGTCACGAAGTGGTGGCCCAATATGTTACCAATCTGAGGGGTTGGTCTCTAGGATACCGTCCACAATTAAAGCTGACACAGAAAGTGAAGAAGCATGACCGTTTAGAGAGCGAACCCAACGCCACAGAGTAGACAGACGTGCGACCACTGAGTGACGAAACTTAATTCTTCCAGCTTTGGCGCTTCGAGAGCTTTGCGAGACGTCGAGCCCGAGCACGTAGAACTCCTCAAGATTTTCGACAGTTGGATGACAATTAAAAATGGACTTATGGACATGACATAAAAGATATATTCTAGCACATTGCATTACCAAATCGAATGATAAAATCTGAGGCACTTCATTATTCCATGCCTACACTGGATGCGACATTGTTTCCGTGTTCAAAGGCAAAAGGAAAAAAAAAAAAAAAAAAGCCAAGAAGGCATGGAATCAGAACACTGTAGTAACCTTGGCTTTTGTTTCACGTCTGCTCCATTACAATCACAGATACTATAACAACCTGCGCTGCCTTTTATGGTAGAAACAATGTTGTTATAACTATTATACGAGCTCAATTTTTTGGCAGTGATTCCAGACATACAAATTGCTCCAGAAAGTCACTGCAGCCTTTCTACAAGTGGCTTTACTTTTACTTTTCATTGTATATCTATATAGAATAACTAGGAATGCTATTTATCATAAAGTGAAGTCTTCGGGCCATTATTGACAGATAGCACCCCAACTAAAACTAATAACTGAAACCATAAGAACCAAACATAACGAATGATTCAAATCACAACAGATAAAAACTGTTTGAAAAATAAAATATCAAATAACATCAATGTGTTCACGTTTGGTACAGAAACGTACCCAAGAGACAAAAATCAGGATTATAGTCCCCACCCCACTCTCATAATAACATGTTTATCCTGGTGTCACCAGTCGCCAGAGCCTCGTTGGCCTGCATTACAATTAATGCAGTTTCCAGGGTGCACTACGAGGAAGTGAGGTTGGCATTTGAGCACTCACAAAGGAGCGCCCCTTACACCCCATTTTCATTCAAACAAGAATGTAATTGATTTATTTTCACAAGCTGTGAAATTTAAATGCTATCTTAACTGCTTTTAATTAATAACTTGTAATAGCAAAAATAATATATGTATGTGATGTAGTTACGAAGAAGAGACGTTATCAAAGTATAAAATAGCTCTCCCAAGGGAGAGAATATTTTAAAATTTCCATGTTGTCCACCAACCTAGGGTTGAGGTGAACAAGAGAAAAAATGTATGTTCGTTTACACGTGCATATGATATATGATGTGAAGTAAGAAGTACGTCCAAAACTACAAACGAGAATGAATAAGCGAGTCGCCACTCATTGATGGAGAGAGAGAGAGAAGAAAAATTCTTATCAAATAAGAGTTTATACAGATCCTTTGCATAAAAAAACACGTGTCCAATACAGGGGCGTCATTTAGGGGGGGGCAGGGAAGGGCATTTGCCCCCCTGAGTGAGATGTATATAGATTTTATCAATAGAATAGTAGTAAATAAGTGAAAAACGCGAAATTTTACTAATATCAAGGGGTCTTGCCCCCCCCCCCCAAGCAAAATCTGAAATGACGCTCCTGGTCCAATAGTTCAAGCTTTGAGAACATTTTCTTAATACGCACTCAGATTTCTTCAGCCTTCATGCACTATCGTGTGGTCTTTGAACTTACAAATATATCTTTAAATAAAATGTGAAAAAAAAATCGATTCCCAGTGGGGACACTCGGTCGAAAACATGCAGCAGTTTTTCTACGCCAGTCATCTTGAGTGAAGTTTTCCTTGGATTTTCCTCACTCACACAAGGAAAATGCAAGGATGGTACAAAATAGACAGATCCAAGCAAGTTCCCTTCCTCGGATAGTGTGCTCGCCGAGGGAAGTCATCCCTCTTATGTGACAAGCTTAAGGTCATAGCTGCCGGCAATACCTAGATATACGAATAAATAAATAAAATTTGAAGAAAAGTCGAATTCTTGTTATCTTTTACTATTTTACAAATAGCAGTAAGAAAAAAGTTGAACTGAAACGAAAATTTACAACCAAGAGCAGTTACTACTTATTTGGAATTAGTATTCCTTTTCTCTACGTTTACTACCCAAAGGAAATTACTTTACCCTGAAATAATTTGCTACAGGAAGAATCTGAAGTAAAATAAATAAATACAAATATTTCAAAGCTAATATAGAATTAGTGTAATAAATCATTTCAATTCACACAAAAGCAAACCTTTTATTTTCCTTTTTCACCTCAAAATTGGTAGCAATTTAAAGGTTTTTTATTATTATTATTATTGAAGAAGATTTTTTATCATTAATAATTACTTAAGAAACTAAACTGACCCATTATTACAAACAAACTTGATTCCCGTTTCTACTGTCGCACAGTGGGACCAAAGGACTGAATTCTTGAGAAACAAAGTGCAATACGAAGCAGAAAATTGTAAGAAAACCAATTAGTTCGGTGTCTGCAGTACCTACAATAATGTATTTAGTATGTAGAAGAAGGATTTGAACATAATATAAATTTACAAGCAAACAACAAAAAAAATACAAGTTTTAGGTGGCAAGCACCAAGATGCACTATGAGAACATGTCTTTGAAATTGTAAAAGAATGATAAAATTAAAGAAAATTTCTTGCTTCTCAAAATTACTTCAAAGTTGTGAAGGATTCATTATGACAATGATGATGCAAGGACGCTTCAATACATAAAAATAATCTCATGACATGTTCTCGATATTGTGTTGAGTTGACGTGGAATGACCCTATTACGCTTCACCTCCTCCCTAACAAGTGCCATTATCTTGCAAAATGCATACGTTTTGACCTCACCACTGTACTGGGCACCCAAGAAAATCCCCCGGTATCAAAAATAAAACTTGTATTTAAAACAATAGGTACTTCAAACTTTTTGCAAAATCTGTTCAATTTTGAACTTTTATCGCTCGTAATTCAAACACACTTGTGAACGAGGATTTCTCCGTTTGCGTAATTGCATCATATGTAAAAACGAGTCGATTGAGCATAGTATGTATGAAGTCAAGAGTAACATCCCGCGACCTTCCCTAGTAAGAGAAATTCATCTCTCATGAACATACGTATGTCCCCGTAAAATGGGATAGCACATAAATCTGTTTTAGACCCAGTGAAACAATACAATAATCATTACTCGAAATAAACGAAAGAACATTAAGAATCACCATAATTTCCGACTGCGTAAACGGTCAGTTATAAACACAAAACTAAGATTTACACAGCATTTCTGATGCAGTGCAGAGTAGTCCGTCAAATTATAAATTTTTTTTTGTTTTATAACTAGTAATAGAGTTTATGGAACACATTATAATATATACCAAAAACTAACCTGAATAATGATCCTTTTTAATGAATTTTTAGACGGTATTTTCAGTATGTCCCACGGATTCTCTTCTTCGGGTGTAAGTCTTAAGAATATCTTTACAAATCCGTCTTCACAAATTTCATTATTATTTCATTTCGAATAGAAATCAGTCAGGACATTTACGAGTTGTTTCGTGGATGTTCTCAGGTATTTTGGCATTGAAAAATGCTTTCCCCAGGCGCAGCTGTAATAGAAATGGTGAGGAGATCCGTAGGCTATTATATGATATTAGGGTAAGACTCACGTACGGTCAGTAACCAGCAGGGTTGGCTGGTTTAAACCAAGGTGGTTTAAACCATGGTTTAAACCAAGGTTTAAACCAGCTGTTTTTTTTTTTTTTTTTTCAAAAAAACCAACTGGTTTAAACCAAAAAACGAAAAATGTTCGTAAAAGTGTAAGTGTTTGTAAAATCTTGATGAACACACATTTGTGGGTTATCACGTTTCACTCCCGTATATTATTCGTATTATATTACCTAAATTCCCCATTCATTACTCAGAAAGATTATACTACAAAAGCAACTTTTTTGTTTGTTTTGTGATTTTTTTGTAGTTATTATCGTTGTGTAATTGCAATCAAGGAAAAATTCTAAATATTGTTTCGTTTCAATGTTTAATATTGATAAAATACATCGAAATGCCGTTGTTTTGTGTGTGTGGGGGGGTCATACAGACCCCACGAGAGGCATTTAGTGAAATGAGAAGTATCTTTGGTATATATTTATGTACTAGGAATGCAATGGATATACCCGATTGCAATGAAATGAGCTGAGCGAGCTTAAACTACGTAATCATGACTTTTTCCCCATGTTAAGTCTATGCAAGCGTTTTTCGGTGATTATTCCTCGATGGTACATCGGATTTTTGATTTCGACCTATGTTCTCACTCAGCACGACATACTCTATCAGCGTGCTAAGTTTGGTTGAGATCGGCCAAACAGTCTAGGAGGAAGCGTTTTTCGGTGATTATTCCTCGATGGTACATCGGATTTTTGATTTCGACCTATGTTGTCACTCAGCACGACATACTCTATCAGCGTGCTAAGTTTGGTTGAGATCGCCCAAACGGTCTAGGAGGAGTTCGCGGACAACCAAACGGCTAATCCGAGTAAGAGCTTCGCTTCGCTCAGCTCAATAAATGAGTCTGAGCCAAAGTGGACTCAAATAATTCGTATCTTTATACACTTTTCTTACTGATATGCAAATTAAGTCGTTGTATTTCTTTAATTTGGACCAATAAAAGTCGTTGTTAACTAACTTGAACTAAATTAGTTCTTCTGTACTCCGTAGTACTTTGAAATTGTCCATATGTAATTCTGTATAATGGTTTCACTTGTGCAACTGTGTATCTTTTTGTCCTTCTGAAATGACTCTTCACAGTTATATTAAGAAGCATGTAAAGATCAGTACAACGTATTTTTATCAGGATTCCTTCATGAGTGAGTCGGCAGACGTATCGCATTTGTGGCCAATTAGTCCTTGTTCCGAGTTCAAATGGAGGACAATTTCTCTCGGATGTAACTTGAGAAGCAGTTTTTATTCCGCTTTAAGCTTATGTGACCCCTTCCAGCATAACCCGGCTGTTGCATAACATCATCAAGGCGAAACAAACTTATTTCTGTCCATATATGATATGAATATATAGAGCAAATTATTTAAACCAAATAAACCTGGTTTAAACCAAAAAAAACCTGGTTTAAACCAAAAAAACCTGGTTTAAACCAAAAAAAACTTTTTTTTTTGTTTTTTTAATAAAAACCATGGTTTTTGCCAACCCTGGTAACCAGCGATGCAGCACCGATTGCTACAATTGGACCGACCACTTTAGTCTTAATATAAACATAATAGTTTATCAACCAGGGTTGTTTGATTTAAATCATGATTTAAATCGCAGGACTTTTTTTTTAATCAATTTTATTTTTCTTTAAACTGAAATAAAACGCAGTTCTTTTGAGCATTCTGAAACTGTAATCGAATTCGAATCTTCATCCGAATTCGCATCTAAAATTCATATCTTCATCCGTACTGTGTAGCGGTAGTGATCCCAGTTAATAGGATAATCAGAAGAAGAAATGTTCTTAATAGATTACTTTGTTCACGTGTAGTGATGAAAGTTAGTTTATGATTCAAGTACATACATACTGAGCTATTAAGATCAGATTTCCGTATTCCATGGAATGTCATATTATTGATCATTGAATAATGTAACGAATTATAATTACTAATCGTGTTTGCCTGCTTATAAGTAGATAGTTGTGACAATACCATATAAGGAATCTAAAATTAACATTTAGCCAACCTCGCCATAGCTGTTCTATTTATTAGTTCGTAGCTCATATATTTTAAGATTATAACAGGTAGGATACAAGTTTAAAATCTTTTTTTTTTTTTTTTTTTTTTTTTCAAGATTAAAATTCCTGGGCCAAGAATTTTGACAATGTAGAATTCACTGTTAATGACAATGAAGAATTTAAAACATTCACAATATTCAGTTCAGAATTCTATATACCATGTTTGGTAATATATATACCACAGATTTTTTTCAACCATAATTGCAGTTATTAATAAGAACACTGAAAAATATATTTTTAAGAAATTGTATTCTTGATAAGAAACTAAAAGCTGTTCGTTTATAGCAGTGTCTACGTTCTGTGCTAAACTTGTTTCTACTAACTACTAAACCATCTTACATAATGTTGTATTATGTTGGTCATACTCAAGTGTAAATAACTTGAAATTATTTATGTATAACATGTAACACACATATATATATATACAATGTTGATATACAAGTTTATCTTGAATACATTTACAGTTTTTAAGTGAAAGATACTAATGTGTAACAAAATAAAATTAAATATTTAAGTATATATCTAGTGGTTTTTCCTCTTATGTAGATAAACGTAAGTGTGTACAAGAATAATGAACACATGACATTATATAAAACGATATTGATATTCATTATAATATAGTAAAAACAAAAGAGTTTAAAAATTATTCATTTTATAAACAAAAATATAAAGAAGGCTATATACTCACCGTGCAGTGCAATGAAAATTTTTCTATATGAGCATATTTAAATTCTTTACTGATTAAGTTGCTTAAAAAGAAAAACTAACTGAGGCTTTATCAGTGCCTAAACGATTTCGTATCTTAGATTGTACAGTTCGAAAAAAAAAAAAAAAAAAAAAACCTGCAACATGAGCATATAAGTTTATGGTGAAACGACGAAATCTTTTGCTCCAAAATAAGTGTGCAGAGAAGGACGCCGAGGTTTCTCCTGGCGTAATTTGTGCCACTTAGACATTATGTTGATTCCCTGCGCTATTAGGCGTAGTTTCACAATAAACTTACATGCTCATGTTGCAGGTTTTTTTGCAGCGGACTGAACAAAACCAAAAGAAGAAAAAAATTCCTTCATCTTCTGCAGATAAAACAGAAGCTATAAACAACTGCGTAATTGGCTTTATACTTCCATGTCAAGCATAATTCCTTGTGATTTCCACCATTCAATGGGTATTACACCTTGTAGAACTTAGTCGGTGTACATCACACTAGACAAAGGAGGAGACTTTGCTTGAAATTTAATTTCCATGGGCAGTAGAGAAGTACCATCATAAGCTTCTTCTGCAAATTTCGAAGCTAAATCGTTTTCTTCAGCAGTTAATATGAATTTTCGCTATTTCGGATCGAGAAAGTAGGCCAATAAATAGGCAAATGTTAATGCTTCCTTATACCTATTTTCGTATTTATTTTTCATTTCTTTATCATGGAGTGCATCTTGTAACACGTGTAACTAGTACTTTCGGCCTATAACGTACGGTTGTACTGAATTTGAGCAGCAAACTTACACTTTCTTCTATCTATGTATAGTGACAAGTGTAAACCACGTGAAAAAATAGTTTGTGTGGCGTGAAATTTTCGCAATATTGAAACAGGGAGTGGCAATAGATTTCTAGCACTTCTGGTTGTTGTAGAGAAATTACAGTGAAGACAATATATTCTTGGGACGCTTATCTGATTGCAAAAAATGATTTCTTGTTATCTATGACCGCTTTTGCTGTTATAGAGAGGGCTTAAAACAGCAAGTAGACAATTTTCTGCCACAGAAAACCGCTTTTCGTTGTCTATTAGGCTTCTATTCGAATGGCGAATAACATTCAACCCGATTTTTTTTTTTTTTTAATCTGAAACTTCTGGTTTGAATAAGGTTAAGACAAAAGATATTTTGAAACGCTAAATCGATTTTTAAACAAAACACTTATCGCTATCTCTCATCATTTTTGGTCTGATGTGGATCAATAATGAAACAGAAAAAGTTGTAGTGGACCAGGGTTAGCAAAAACCAAGATTTTTTAATTTTTTATTTTTATTTTTTTATTTTTTGTTTGTTTAAACCAGTTCAGTTGATTTTGAGTTTAACGTCTCGTTCAGCTCAAAATCAACTCAACTGGTTTAAACAAGAAAGAAAAAAAAATTCAAAGTGGGTTCTATTGGTTTAAATAATTTGCTCTCTCTATGTATTTATATTACATATGGACATAAATAAGTATATTTCGCCTTGGTGTTATTATGCAATAAGAGGGTTATGCTGGAAGAGGTTACATAAGCTTAAAACGGAATGCAAACCGCTTCTCGGCTTACATCCAAGGGAAATTGTCCAGTTGGACATGAAACCGGGTCTAATTGGTCACAAATGCGATGAGTTTGCCGACAAACTCACGAAGGAGTCCGCAGAAAAATACGTTAGGCCTACTTGTTAATATAATTTTCAAGAGTCATTTCAGGAGGACAAAAAGATAAACAGTTATATAAATAACAATATTACACAGAATTATATATAAATCGAGAAAGTCCCGCCTTGGGAAAATCCTGTTATTACTTTAAATGTATTTGCATGTACAATTTTAATCAGTACGCTAAAACTGGGGTACTAAATTACAAATTTAGTATGTAGATATCATTCAATACCATCAAAACAAAGTCCAATCCAAGCTAATGTTGGAAGCTAAGTAGGCAGTTGATAACTTTTGCCAATTTCTATCAATATATTTAAGCACCCTTGGCTTTTTTAATAAAACAACAGGCATTCAGCCAAGCAGAAATATATAATTTGTCTTCGCTTCGTATGTTTAGTCTTAACATCCTTATGAAATATCAATAACACCCGAACCGCTACTTTGTTTACACTTGAAAGAAGGGGCGTGGTTCGATCGAGAATTGAACACGGGACAACTTGATTAAAAGGTGAAAAGTAGATAGAACTAATGTATATGGTTTGATATGGGATACGTCACTATGAAGTTCATACGATTTAAAGTATTTTTCATTTTGTGTGTGGGGGGGGGGGTTAAACCTGTTTTCTTCTTTTTTCTTTAAAAAAAAAAAAAACAGCTGGTTATGGTTTAAAGCACCTTGGTTTAAACCAGCCAACCCTGTAGTGGACTACCGCTTTTTAGTACAGAGTAAAGGATATAGATGAAATGTACTCTTGGGATGCTTAATCAATAGGAAAAAAACAGCTTCTCCATATGCATATGTGACCGTTTTTGGTCTATAGTGATCAACGTAAAAACCCGTAACTTTATTTTTATTACCGGTTTGATTATTGCCTAGGTACTCAAACTCCATTCCTGACTTTTGACTCAGTACTTACTGAACAAATTTGATGGTGATCAATCCAGTAATCCTTAACCTATTTTCGTCTTGCGGACGGACAGGGTAAATATGTAAGACAGAAAACAGAACATACGCTTGGGACGCTAAATTAAGTGCAGACAGGCAATTCTTGTATCTACTACTATTTTTACTCTATAATGATCCACGCTGAAAGTGGAAATGGTCGATTTTCTACCAAAAGAAACCATTTCTCGCCATCTGTGGCAATGAACGTTAAACCCGAAAGTAATTTATATCTGAAATTTTCTGGTTGAATATGGATTTAAGAGAGGATGGTACCTACTCTGAGAACACTAAATCGATTTAAAGAAATCCACTTCTCGTTACCTCGTGAGAATGTTGTTCTTCACCTTATTAACCCTTATCCGGGCAAGACATTTTTGTAACGTAAACGGGCAACCGGGGCCTGTCACGCCCAGTATATATTTTAAGTGCAGAACACTCAAAATTCAATGTCTGTTGCCGCATACTGTGCCGACTAAAGGTTGCAATAGTCACGTATTCAATATATTATGTGACAATTATGTGACAATTTGATCTAATATTTGGCAAGAATTTCACTAAAGTTATACAGGGCCTCCTAGGCCCCGGTTGCCCGGTTACGTCAGGAAAAGACTGCAGGGTAACACTCTCCGCTCCCCTGTTCGACCGCGCTTACGAAGAAACTGATGTAAACACAACAGCAGCGCCCACCGCAAAAAAAAGCACTAATATTCCCTTAAAAGAAAATGATGGAAATCGTCAGAATGAAAAAAAATAAAATCAGAAACGGTAAGCCAAGAACAGCAAATGAAAAAAAAAAAGAAAAAGAAAGAAAAGCATATAGTGGGATCCAAAACAGGTCCATAAACTTTAAATTCCAACGCAAAAGCAGCACTTTATATGCACTGCTAGCGGAACAACTATCAAATTATCTTTCAGTTATATTGATAGCGAATGAACTCCTTAGCAACTTTTTTTTTTTTTTTTTTTTTACACACACACACACACACACACACACACACACACACACACGCAGTTTTCTGCATTTGGTACCTACTATTTTGTTCGTTAAGTCACGGAACATGAGGCGAATCTTCTAACAGCAAACTGCGAAGTGTGTTGGGAATGCTTCACTACTCCGGCTCTCCTTCCTTCGAATGCACTGTTGCCCAACTTTCTAGTTTACGACACTTGGAAAATATTAAAGCGCAAATGTATTTTAGAGATGTGTATAAACTGAACCCCCAATTCGTGATCCTATATATTTTAAAATATTAAAGTATTTATTAAAGATATTAGTTAGGTATTTACAGTCTTACTTTAAAAAAAAAAAAAAAAAAATTATTGATATAATTTGTAATTATCGTATCCCAGTTCTTCTCAAGGTTTCGGTGTTCAGATGTGAGTTTTTAGTTCTTAAATAATTGGTTTCAAATACATTGCTTTTAATCTTATTGGTGGCCCGATGTAACACTTCTACATTTTGTACTGAAAATTTTATGGTTTGTAGATGTTCAGACACGCCGAAATTACTTCTTTGTTCTCGTCTAACTCTAATGTGTTCTTTTAATGTACCGCTAATATTTCTTTAGCCAATTCAATATAGGAAGCTCACGCGCGCACTAAGCCTGATATATACCACTTACGCTAGTTTTGATCACAAAATAATCAATGTATCGACAAAGATTTTTTCAAGCTTTAGAAGGGGCTTTTAGCTGTTACCTTCAGTTTGCGTGCTATCTCCGGATACAACGGAAATGAGATTCACGCGAAGTCTTGTTTAGGAATTTTGTCCGACCTATTCTCTCTTCATCTTAAAAATAAAGTGGGCTTTTTGTTTATATTTCCATCAGAGCAGAACCGTATCCACTAACAGACCCTAGATTTAATATGTTATTCAGTTCTTCCAAATCTTCTTGAAATGTTACGAACTTTAAAATTCTAATGTACATCTTAATCCAAATTAGTTCTTGACTGCTACGAGTGGATTCATTGTCCTACTTCAGTTGTAGTTGAATATCGCAAATATGCGTTAATTCCCTGCTTTCTGTTTACGCATATACGCATAAACAAGGATACTGCAAAAACACTTCATATAGCATAAAAATACATGCCCTCCGTGTAGTACAACTCTGTAGCACTTCCACGATTATTTTGTAAACTGCCTTCACGTAGCACTTCACTTCATCATGTCTTCCTTATGAAGCACTACATGGTAAGTACACACTGCATTTCGTACTTTTACAATTCTACTGTGAAATCAATTTTCATATATGTTCCGCAGATTTTACAAATGTATGACCTCCCTAAATTAGGACAGCACCGAGCTCCAAAGAGGTGATACATTGTAAGGCACCATCGAGTATTGCTAAAATCAATCAAACCTTCTATCCCTTACTGCATCAAACATTTCTTAGCTTAATTACTAAAACAGTGAGTTTGAAACACTGATAGATTATTCTCTATTGTTAGTTTATCCAATATAGCCTCACTACCAGGGTGGAAAAAAATCATGATTTTTTTAAAAAAAAATCATTTTTGTTGATTTTTTTTTATTTAAATCGATTTTTTTGATTTAAATCAAATCTTTCTCCTCGTACAATGCAAGTCGCGAACTGAAGAAAAAGCATTAGGAATTAGTATTAAATGCTAATTATGCCATTTAAATGAAAGTATTGAGGTTGAATTCTGAATTATCCCCAATCGTTAACCTATATCAATCCCAAACAGTGTTTCTTAACCCTTTTAAATTATGGCTCTTTTTAAACGTAAATTATAGACTTTCAGTCAAGCAGCTACAGTATCATCCTATTTATCCAAGGATCATGGTACATACCAGGGTTGGCAAAAACCATGGTTTTTATTGAAAAAAACAAAATCCAGGCTTTTTTGGTTTAAACCAGGTTTTTTTTTTTTTTTTTTTTTTTTTTTTTTTTTTTTTTTTTTTTTTTTGTTTAAATAATTTGCTCTATGTATTTATATCACATATGGACAGAAGTAAGCTTGTTTCGCCTTAGTGTTAGTATGCAACAACCGGGTTATGCTGGAAAGGGTCACATAAGCTTAAAGCGGAATCCAAACCGCTTCGGCTTACATCCAAGAGAAATTTTCCTCCATTTGAACTCGAAACCGGACTAATTGGACAAAAATGCGATACATCTACCGACTCACTCACGAAGGACTCCTGGTAAAAATACGTTGACTGATCTTTACATATTTGTTAATATAATCAAGAGTCATTAATACAGAAGGAGAAAAAGATAAACAATTGCACAAGTGGATCCATTATACAGATATGGACAATTTCAAAGTACTACAGAGTACAGAAGAACTAATTTAGTCCAAGAGTTCATTACGACTTTTATTAGTCCAAGTTAAAGAAATATAACGACTTACTTTGCATATCAGTAGGAAAAGTAAATAAAGATACGAATTATTTGAGTCCACTTTGGCTCTGACCCATTTATACATAAATAGTTACCAAAGATTCTTATTATTTCAATAATTGCCTCTCGTGGGGTTTGTATGACCCCCTCCCCCCAAGAAGTACGTCATTTCGATGTATTTTATCAATAGTAAACATTATTAAAACGAAACAATGTTTACAATTTTCCTTTGGTTCATAACAATAATAATAAACTATAAAAAATCACAAAAGAAACATCCATAAAGTTACATAAAAAGGTTGCTTTTCTAATATAATCTCTTTGAATAAAGAATGGGGAATTTAGGTCTGAATATAGTACGAATAATATAGGGGAGTGAAACGTGATAACCCACATGTGTGTGTTCATCAAGATTTTACGAATAGTTACACTTTTACGGACATTTTTCGTTTTTTTTTCGGTTTTTTTTTTTGTTTGTTTGTTTGTTTAAACAATGGTTTAAAGCAGCCAGCCCTCGTACATACATCACTCTCTTAAGAATAGAACAGCTTTTGAAACGGTAACATTCACATTTCTCTATCATGTCCCTGAAGCGGAAAATTTTGAGAATAATCGGCATATTTTAAACTTTTTTTTTTTTAATTTTGATCCCCTCTGGATTTCCCTGTGTTAACGCACAGATCTCAAAATCAACTGGGAAATACTAAGGGGTGTACTAAATGTGTGTACACAATTTCAAGCTTCTATCTTGAGTAGTAAGGGTGAGGAAATTATTTAACAATGAGCTAAGAACATTTCCACAATGTCCCAGATGACCCGGATGTAATATAAAAATTTCCCCAGACATCCTTATTTATCCTAGGATCATGATTTGTACATTATTCTCTTCAGAATAAAACAAATTTTGAAACGGTACCCTTCAAATATCTCCATCATGTATTTGGGGCTGGTAAATCACGAAAAAAGGAATTTTCTGTTAAAAATATATATATATTTTAATTTTTACCTCAGTGGACCCCTCCCCCTGTTTTAAGGCAGAGATCTGAAACAAATCTGAAAACTACTGAGGGGTACACTGAGTAAATGTACAAAATTTCAATCTTGTAGTGCAAAAGTAAGCCCGCGAAAAATAATATTCCCCAAATACTCCAGATTTCCCTATAAAACAGGATCTCAGATAACAGTTTCCTGAGACATCCCTATTTATCCTAGGAGCATAGTACGTACATCATTTTCTTCAGAATAGAACAGCCTTTGAAACGGTACCATTCATATGTCTCCATCTGAGGCGGGAAAATCACGAAAAGAGCTATGTTTTGTTAAAAATATTCTTTTTTAAACATTTTTGTCCCTCTGCATCCCGCTGTTTCCACATAGAGATCTGAAAACATCTGAAAATTATTAAGGGGTGCACTGAACGAGTGCGCAAAATTTCAGTCTTCTGAATGCAAAATGTAACCCGCCAAATAATAATAATAATAATAATACGCATAACAAAAAATATCTTGTTAAATTTATGACATCATCATACACCATGCCTCAACGCAGAAAGGCGTGAAAGCATATGTAATGTGTTCTAGAATGCCTCCAGTCTTTAAGAAAACGAAGTAAAAAGCCTTATTGGTACTTTTTTAATCGAATAATGAAGATTCTACCATATCACCTAAAAATAGGTGATATAATTTAAAAGGTTAAGTATAAAGAAAAAGCACAGCAACGTTTATCAAAATGACACTTTTTTTTTCACAAAAGTTACTTATATTTGGCAGGGGCCTATTTTTAAAAACTCATAACTTGAGGCGAAATTTATGTATTTCATGCGGCAAGCTAGTTAAAAAAAAAAAGGGGGGGATAGGCCCCCTCTAAATACGCCCCATTATCTAGGAACAAACAAACAGACACGCACAAAAAAGAATTTTCTACTTAAATGTCGATAGTGATTTCCCCGTTGAAATAGTTAACGATCTTAAAACCCAAACCCAATGTTACGAAAAGAAGAAAGCAGGGTTGCTCCATTACCTGTTCCAAACGGGATTTTCCCTAATCATCCTCTGCATGACATTTGTTTTCATACTATACTGTGCATTTGAGTCTCATTGTATTTTGATTATTAATTTCCATAATCGAAATAACAAAACAAAAACGGGATTTTACTTATTTTCACTTTAAATTAATTTATTTCGGAATTCGATTTAAATCAACGATTTTTATTTAAAAAATCAAGTGATTTAAATCTTGATTTAAATCAGACTGATTTAAATCAATCCACCCTGCTCACTACGCACTTTCCAAAGTTAACCTTCATTCCTCTCCGTAATTAGCCACCGTATAGTGATGACCTTTGTTACATTTTATGTTTGGCTGATGCTTAAGTTTTGTATAATTCTGTGACGTGGCATGTTTGTCAGTCACAAAATACTCTGATTATATATCTTCTCGTTCGCAATTTCAGTTGCGAAACCATTACGATTCCACAATTTAGTAGCTCCGATGTAGATGTATGTGCTCCTATACTTCGATCTGATGCTGTATGTGCAGGATTTTTTTTTTTTTTCCCTTATACCAGATGATGTGTGTATGGTAATAAGCTGATATAAGTATTTTTCTTGATGTACAATCTTTAGACTAAATTCACATATTAAATTAACTGCTGTTCCTTGAATAATTCCATTTCCGTTTATCAAATTAAAAAAAGGTAGTTGCTAATACGATAATAACCGAGGTAGGGCAATCAGTTTAACATTTGATCAATCAGACGCGAGTTCGTAGTGTGCGGAACAGTAACAGGCATGTATCGTACCGTAAACATGGTTGCTTTTATAAGTTCATGCAGCTTGTTCTCACAACATCCGGCATTATAATAGTAATAGACAGTAATTTTGATCTAAAGTATACGCCGTTAAGAAGAAAAATGGAAAGTGTAATTATTTTCAGATATCAAGTTATACATAAAATGAAAACCTTATTCGAAAGTCATGCTTTTGAAATTTCCGCCATGTTCGTTAAGATTCTTACATTCAAACCACAGCCTTTATAGCTTCGTGGAGTTTCTACTGTTTTATGAGAGTTTTTGAGACGCCAGTTTCTGTATAATGAATGGAAACATGTATTATTAAATTGAAATAGTGCCAATATTCTTTCCGATGTCACTTTAGGAATTATTATTTGTCTTCTAGTGATGATTATATAGAGTGTATCTCGTTGTATGCTGAGTGCATCTAATGTACTGATTATATTTAGTATGTATACTTTTACTCAGTAGCAGAAACGGTCGTACGCTTAGCTACGTGTGGACAGCTCTTTATAGAGATCGTAACTTTAAAAAACTATTATATGACTATATCGAGCAGTGATTATATTTAAAAACAGCTGTAAGTATATCTAAAAAAAAAAACTTGGTACTCACCGCAGACCAAATTTTTATCTAAGAAGTACTTTCGAAAATCATTATTTCCATCCTCAGCTTAACAGATCGAAAAAGAAAGTTCAGAAATGGACATGGATGGGTAAAAGCCAGGTTAACAGGAGTCAAAAATATGAAGTAAATCACTTCTCGTCAAAAGAAAGTCATGTGTGTGCGTGTTCACTACTCACTGATACTGTTTAAACACTCACTGATATTGAACACTATCATTGAGTGGTCAACAAACATGCGTATAACTTTCCTTTGACGAAAAGTGGTTTACTTCGTATTTTTAACTTCTTTTAAAATGGCTTTTAGCCATACATGTGTTTCTTTTCCATTTCTAAACTTTCTTTTTCGAACTGTTAACCTGAGGATGGAAATAAAGATTTTCGAAAGCACTTCTTAGATAAACATTTGGTCTGTGGTGCGTACTAAGCTTTTTTACTTATGGTTCTATTTAAATCATTATTCGTTAGCAGTCAAAACCATTTTCTGTTTATAATCTGCTGTATCACATATCAGTGGCCACTCCATATAGTGTATTTGCCCGAATTACGATAATAATCTAGCAAATGCCCTCCCTCAGTGTTTCAAGTATTTCAATGCTACATTTCATGAGAAAAATGTACAAATGTTCGCATTAATGTATTTCAATTTCTTCGAAAGTTAGTGATCGTATTTTAAAAAATTGAAACCGTGAATAGTGACTGATATATTTAATTTCTGGTACGAATTTGCACTTTGTGGAAAATTGGAACACCCTATTAAAACAATTACTACTGGGTCAATCTATTTCAAATCACCCAGGCACTGTTGCCAACATTTTCTTATTTTCTGATTTTATATATATATATAAATCATGAGTTCCTTGTAATTAGATAGTCACAAAACACTGGAAAAGAAATTTATATGCCACAGATTTCCTCTGGCAGTCACTTTTAAAATGGCAGTGAGGCAAATTTTAATAAATAAAAAAGAAAGAAACGTGGTTTCCGGAAGTTTAATTGCCAAGCTATTTTTAAAGATATCAGAATAATTCAAAACCCAATGTGTTCTGCGTGAAATGAACTGCAGGTATATATTATTTTAATTTTTCTGTCATGCAAGAAAAACAAACTGTTTACTGTAAACTCTCGGAAAAAGCGTATAAATTGTTAATTTTGAAGACCATTAGTTCTGAGAAGGAAAGGAGACTCACTAATGATCAGGGTTTGAAAAAAGCCCTGTATTTTTCAGAAACCCAACCCACCTGGGCCCATGTGGGTTTTTTTCGGGTTTAATTGGGTTTTTTGAAATATTTCAATGTATTTGGGGTAAAAATGCTAAAATATTATTTACATTTCAAGATTGTTATTGTCACAACTTGCAACAATTTTCTATTCACTGCTGTTTTTAAAAAATGGCTGCCATTTTGGAACTTTATATTGGATCGCCGAGAAAATCCATACAGAAAATTTAGAATGTCTTGTGCTTCTACCCTCAAAATTTCAACTTAAAAAGTCCGAAAATTGCACCCTGTAGCATGGATACTCACTATTTCGAAAAATGGCCGCCATTTTGAAATTTTATGCCGCCAAAATATATCGGGCTAATTTAGTCTCTCGTGCTTCTACTCTGAAAATTTCAACTTGAAAGACCGAAAATTGCGCTTTGTAGCGTGGCTATCAGTTTTTAAGGCGTCATTTTGTAATTTTACACTGGTATGTCGGCAAAATCTATACATAACATTTAGAGTGTCTCCGGCTTGTATCCTGAAAATTTAAAAGACCGTAAGTTAAACACTATGTGGTGCAGGCAGAGAAACGAACAAATACAGATCGAGTCATCCCAGGAGCCTCAGAGACGTTCGACAAATATGAATACCAAATAGCTATATTAATTCGAAACAAAGCCATAATTCATCAAAATGTCTTATATGAAATAAATATCTTTCAATGTAAAATAAATGGTTTTATTGTTGAAGTTCACTTTCGATGCTTTGTGCGTTCAATTACGGGAATTTTCCGGACACTTGTTGCATGACAATTTTTTTCCGGAAATTAATTTAAAACAATTAACAAAGATAGACCTATACTTCATATTTTATAAAGTAAATGTTTCAGTGTCTTAAATGAAATTTAATATCTTCCAGCGTTTTTTGAAGTATTCACTTCTGATGCTTTGTGGGTTCAATTGCGGGAATTTCCCGAATACTTCCTTCACGACGGGTTTTCCCTGAAAATGCAGCTTGCTTAACTGTACATCGAAACTTCTATTAATACTGAAGCGTGAATTCACCATTGAAATAGTAAGCATTACGTAGTGTTCGGACCTCCGAACATTTAGCTTCTTAATTTTGACAAGAATTTTTACGCTATTGCTGGTGTTGATTCTACAGAATGCTTATTTGAAGAGTAGAACAAATGACAACTAAACTGTTGTTGTTGGAAAACCAAATCTTACTGAATACTTTTTTTTTTTTTTATCATCAAAGATAAGAAATAATACTAATAGTTGTACTAACGTATTTACATATTTACTGTTAGTACCAGCACCTATGACCTTAAACCCGTCAACGTATGAGGGATAACATTCCTCGGAGGCGCCGAGTCAGGGAGCACACTATTCACGGAAAGTATTTTCTAAAATATAAAATTGCATATATTACTTCAAATAACTATGAGCATAATCCATGCATTAACTTGTTCTATAATTATCTCAAACTAAGGTGAGTTTTTTATTCATTCATTCAGTGCATTCAGAACTTCATAAAGGTCTTATGTTGAATGTTGTTGTCTATCTTAACGTGAAAGCATCTAATTCGCCCAAACAAAGTTCAAAATCTCATAAAAATAACTTTCAATGTGATCACCTTAGTTGTACTGTACCAATAATATACTATCAAAAAGGTCAAAAACCCAGGTGGGTTTTAAAACGGGGTTTTTTTCAGGTGGGTCCAGCCCAAAAAAATCCAGCGGGATTTTTCGGGCTGGGTCCACTTGGGCAAACCCTGCTAATGATATGCTGTTTCTATGTTGAATACTTAGAAAAATACCTGTAGTATACAGGTTTCAGTCCTGAGAATACGCTCCTTTTCTTTTTCTAGAGCTTTCTGAAAATGGCCGAAAGTCTTTTAACGTCAATTTTCTCCCGTCAATATCTGAAAAGGGACTCAATGAAAACAACTGAAAATTTTACAGAATGTTCTTTATACAAATAGGAATGTCTCACAAAAAAGTTATGACTGAGACTCAGCTACATTTACAGTAACAGAGCAGTGAATTTCAGTAAAAACTCTACTCTTCTACATGAGTGTGTAAAAGGGGTGGCGTTTTTTACTGAAATACAGGTATATAAGTATTGAACACAGAAATAGCATATCATTAGTGACTCCCTCTTCCTTTACAAAAAGAATTGGTTTCCAAATCAACGATTGACACACTTTTTCTGAGTTTTTTATAGTAAAGAGTTTGATTGACTTTCTTGCATGGCAGAAAAATTAAAAATAATGTATACCTGAAGTTCATTTCAGGCTGAACACATGAGTTTTGAATTAGTCTGTAATCTTTAAAAATAGCTTGGCAATTAAACTTTCCGGAAACCACTTTAAAAAAAAAAAAAAAAATCCCCCAACTGCCATTTTAAAAATGGCTGCCAGAAAAACACTATGACACATGATTGTTTTCCAACTGTTTTCTGAGTGTCTATCTATAGGGAACTCATGATAAGAAAATCAGAAGAATAAAAAAACGTTAAGAAACAATTTTGTTTAAAATTGGGTGATCTGAAATGGATTGACCCTACTCTAAATTGTATTAATTTTAAATTTATGATTTTTTGTCAGTCATTCATGTGGTAATCTCAGTAATAATACATAATGTTCGTTTGCTTCTTACACAGTATACAGTTTACAAGAGTAAAGAACACACTCAGTCGGCCCTATAAGATGTTGATGATATACTACATTCACTGTTAATTTTCTATCCAAGTAACTAAAGTAATCAAATGTACAACCTGTTCTAATTAATTCTTTCATTGAATAAAATCATCTAATTTAATACAATTAATACTTAAGCTTGATCGGCGAGTGAGTACTGAGTAGGCATCTTTGACAAAAACTTGTCTAGTTCAGAAACTTTTTCTATCTTCTTACTTTCCCCAGTCATTCTCCTCCCTTTCCTAACATTTTCGTCACTAAATCGGGATAGTTAATTTTTTTTTCTTTGCAGTTTCTTGCAATTTAGAACGTACCGACGGAAGAGATGTTAGTTGGTCATTTAACACCAAACATTTAATTCATAATCTTAATAGTAGTTCTTTCATTTTCGTCAATCGTCCACTCTCTTTCTAGCTGGGCTATTTCTTTAAACATCAGAGTGAACGGTTGCAATTCTATCAGTTTCCCGGGGCTATCTGTGGAACTTAACTACATTTCTATTATCACAAACAAAAGGCAAAGTAGGAAAAAGTTACTCTCATGACTTGTGTATTCACTGAACAACAAAACATTCCGATAAAATAGTAGAAGCAAGTGAAACAATGGGAACTCATGACAAAGACAAGTCAAGACTTAATATAAGGTTAAGGAGTTTACGTATTGAGGAAAAGAAAGCCCCTTTAAACCCAAACGATAACAAACAACAATACTGCAATTATAATAAATATTCGATTACATTTAAGAACTTACAAATAATAACGTAACAGACAAACGTCACCGAACTACTATCATAACAACCCGAATCAGAATACTAACTGATGAACTAAACCCAAAATGAATATCCTAGTTTTTTTAACACACGAGCAAACTGACTACTGAAA
This sequence comes from Thermobia domestica, assembly GCF_964235325.1. Classification (NCBI taxonomy): domain Eukaryota; kingdom Metazoa; phylum Arthropoda; class Insecta; order Zygentoma; family Lepismatidae; genus Thermobia; species Thermobia domestica. The sequence continues at coordinate 214,648,881 of NC_137460.1, read as the reverse complement.
TACAAGGTAATAATATACTTAATATACTGTTGCATTCAAATTTTAGTCTACACAAATGAGGGGTTAATCTTTCTAATCCCGCAAAGTTGACACTAAGGAGGTAGTTCCTCCTAACCCACCATTGGTTAATTATAACATTAATAGCGTTATAGGTATTAATCTAACAAACTAAAACTGAAAACTCGACATACCGACATCATGGAACTACTTTCGTAATGTTCCACCAAAGTTAACAACTAAAGACCTGGCTCCATGTATGTTTACAGCTAAGCGCATACTCAGTCACTAACGCCCCGGTATTTTAAGGACACTTCCTTCCAAGCGCACACCAGCTTTTTCTTCCTCTGAGCCGGAACATATGCAAGTCTTGCAAGTAGTGGCCATCTTGCCATCTAGTACAGTAATTCCCAGCATTCAAATGGTAATTGCATGTGACGGACATGATACTTCGATTATGAGTTTCGTACCAACTTTTGTTTGTGAAGAAAAAGAGTTTTCACGTTATGTGGAGAAGCAGAAAATATTGAAATTAAGCACAAAGTGTACCAAATGTAAAAAGACATTGAAAATTTAAAAATTATAATAATAATGTAGCTACAGTTACATTTTCAAATAGAACATCGTGTTCATGGTTTAAAAATGCTATTGGCTTAAATCGGCAGAGAAAGGTACTTTCATTGAAGACACAAAATTGTAGATAGAGAAGATACATAAGCTAGTGTTTTTAGCGACATCCTCGTTAAAGTTCATAAGCGCAGGGCTCATTGTGGTCTGGTCTCTTATAAATAGTTGAAAAGTGACCAAACTCTCATCATGACCCTTTTTTTATTTGTCAATTTCTCCATCACCTCTCTCTTTGTTGGTTTGTTTCATCTTTTCTTCTTTACTTCTTGTTTTAACTTCCTCTTTTCGTAGGTTTTCTAAGTATGCTTTGTAGTTACGGTAAGCAGACTTAGCAGATGTAAGAAGCTTCTGAGTAAGTAGAACCAGTTCTGGCCTATTTCCGAATTTCTTCATCCCAGACATTACATTTAACTTAGCATTGAGAGTTCTCAAAGCCATGAAATATTCAAATTCATCACCTACTCTTAAGATAAACATGCAAGAAGCATAACACAAGACGAACATGATGAACCACACAAACACACACACACACACACACAACGTTGAGCGGAGCTTTAACTATTACGAGAGAAAACTAAACCCACAAGGGGGTTCTCAACCCCACCTTGAGAGCTTAAGCATCCACCAACCATCCACATAGGTCACTGTGCTTTAGAAAGAATAAAAGCTGAAGTGAGAATAAAGATCTGTTTCACATGTAGCAGCAAGTATTGAAGCTTTCAAAAGAGTAATGAGTAACATCTTTCTGCCCCTTTCCATTTATTTTTATATTTTTCTTAGAAAACTGCAATGCAGGGTTGGCAAAAACCATGGTTTTTATTGAAAAAACCAAAAAACCAGGTTTTTTTTGTTTAAACCCGTTGTTTGGTTTAAACCAGGTTTTTTTGGTTTAAATACTTTGCTCTATGTATTTACATCACATATTGGCAGAAATAAGTTTGTTTCGCCTTGGTGTTATTATACAACAATCGAGTTACACTGGAAGGGGTTACATAAGCTTAAAGCAAAATCTAAACCGCTTCTCGCCTTACATCCGAGAGAAATTGTCCTCTATTTGAACTCGAAACCAGGATTAACTGGCGATACGTCTGCCGACTCACTCACGAAGGACTCCTGATAAAAATACATCGTACTGATCTTTACATACTTGATAATATAATTGTCAAGAGCCATTTTAGAAGAACAAAAAAATAAACAGTTGCACAAGTGAAACCATTATACAGAAATTACGTATGGACAATTTCAAAGTACTACGGAGTACAGAAGAACTAATTTAGTTCAAGTTAGTTAACAACGACTTTTATTGGTCCAAATTAAAGAAATACGACGACTTAAGTAGCATATCAGTAAGGAAAGAGAATAAAGATACGAATTATTTGATTTCACTTTGGTTCTGACCCATTTATACGTAAATAAATACCAAAGATACTTCTGATTTCAATAAATGCCTCTGGTGGGGACCCTCTCCTCCCCCCCCCCCCAAAAAAAAGTACGACACTTCGATGTATTTTACCAACGTAAACATTAATTAAACGAAACAATATTTAGAATTTTTCTTTGATTGCAATTGCATAACAATAATAACCAACTATAAAAAATCACAAAAGAAATATTCATAAAGTTATAAAAAGAACAAAATTTGCTTTTGTAGCATAATCTCTGAGTACTGAATGGGGAATTTAGGTCTGAATATGATACGAATAATATACGGGAGTGAAACGTGATAATCCACAAATGTGTGTTCATCAAGATTTTACGAACACTTGGTTTAAACCAGCCAACCCTGCTGCAATGCAAAACAAATCACACGAAAAGTCACTTTACCTCCCAAAAAAAGTAACTTCTAGTGACAAATTTGTAAAAAAGTAACTTTTAGTGACCAACTTGAAAAAAAGTAACTTTTGTTAAGTAAGTGACTCGCTATGAGCCCTGTAAGCACAATCGATGACGCGCCTGTTCCCTACACACACACCCCCTCGCTAACGGCTCGACCTTTCTACTGCGCTCCTGCTACGGTTAGATGGCATTCGTGCTTTTTAATACTCACTTAATACCAGAATGGTTTGTTTTTCTTAAACTGTAATTTCTATGGCATATTTCCGGACACAGTATTTAAACTCAAGATAGTTCATAAAACGAATATGCAACGAGGGATTCAAGGCAAGGTTCTAGATTGCTGGTTACCCTTCCCTGGATGCACGTCAGTGATAAATATGATCCAGAAGAGCCGAAAAACTGTATTATTAGAAGACCAGAAGAAACAAATACACTTTTTCGGATCTTCCCGGTCACCTATACCACTCACCCGTATCTCCCCGGGACAGGACGTTTGGGCGCTGCCATTTGGGCGCGGATGTTTGGCCTCCGCCGTTTGGGCGCCAGACATTTGGGCGCGAGGTACATAGTAAAAATCACAATTTACGACATATAAAGTAGGCTAGGCCCTGAAAATTGTAAATAATTTTGGTAATGTTGAATTCATTGAGTATTTAAGAGGGTTAACCCATAATGTCGTCATGGATTGATTTTTCGCTTGTTCGCATGTTGATCTAATTTTTGTATTATATAAGAAAACTAGGAAATGAAGGAATAAGACAAACTGTTAATAATTATGTTAATGTTAATTGAAACCTATTGATTTAATTTTTGTATTTTTTTTTTTAATAGTAATTACATACTTATGAATATTAAAATTTGTTTGCTTTCGTATTACGTTTGCCACTCCTCTCTTCCTTAAGTCAAATAAGGAATTACCAATAAAAGATTTCCGCGCATTCGAGTTGAGGGAAAGATACAGGGGATCGAAGACATTGAGTTTAGGAACTGCAGTATGCCGTGTTTCTAGTATCGTTTTTTTTTTCTTTTTTTTTTTAATTAACATTTCAATATAAATATCAAAACTTAACGCACTTTCTTTTCGTCCCAGAGTGAGCATTTAATCTACATTAAAGAAAGTGGCGAAAGGAAAAAAAGGAGTGTGTTTTCAAAGTGAAAAATAATAGTGTACATATATTGATCATTTAGCCACTAAAAATGTTTGACATTCGCACCGATTGCATAACTATAGTAGTAGGCCTGCTTTAAGTTCTTTAATGGAATAGGTCCACTATGTATGTAATGTAGTTAATCATATCTAGTCTGGTCTAGTTATTTTTGGCTTGAAAAGTTATCAATTGAAAAGCACACTTAACTTTGGTTGAAACTTAAATTTACAAAACTTAATTGTTAATTAAGTTTTTAAAATTTTCATATTCCAATATTTCTAGTATGTACAACAAAATCCAGTATATTTCAAGGTCTTCCACTACAGTGGACACTTTGTGATATCTTCATTCGAACTTAAAATTCAGCGCCTAACACAACCACTTTTTAATTTAACTCGCGCCCAAACGTCACGTACCGTATCTCCCTACCCCCCCCCCCCCAAAAAAAAAGCTAAAGTGTTATTATTTTACAAAAAGTTTCCTCTAACCCAAACAACTAACATATTCTTCTTTTAAAAACGTAATTTATTCTCCAAAAAGGAGGTTAAAATATTCTTCAAAAATATAGGGAGGTAAGCAACCTAACCCCCAGAGTTGGACACAACTGAAAAAACCCACCTGGGTTTTTGACCCTTTTGTTAGTATATTATTGGTACAACTAAGGTGATCACATTGAAAGTTATTTTTATGAGATTTTGAACTTTCTTTGGGAATATTATATGCTTTGACGTTATGGCAGACAACAACATTCAACATAAGACCTTTATAAAGTTTTGAATGCACTGAATGAATGAATAAAAGAACTCACCTTAGCTTGAGATAATTATAGAAAAAATAAATACGTTGATTATGCTTATGGCATTTTTGAAGTAAAATAAGCAATTTTATATTTTAGAAAATACTTTCCGTGAATAGTGTGCTTCCTGACTCGGCGCAGGCGAGGGACGTTATCCCTCATACGTTGACGGATTTAAGGTCATAGGTGCCGGTACTAACAGTAAATATGTAAATACATTAGTAAAACTATTAGTATTATTTCTTACTATTGATGATAACACACGTATTCTTCAGTAACACTGGTTTTCTAACAACAACAATTTGGTTCAGTCATTTGTTGCTACCCTTCAGATAAGCATTCCGTAAAATCAACACCAGCAAGAGCGTAAAAATTTTTTGTCAAAATTAAGAAGCTTAATGCTCGGAGCTCCCAAGACTACGTAACGCTTACTATTTTAAGTGCTGAAATCAAACTTCAGGATTAGTGTAAGTTTAGATCTACAGTAAAGCAAGCTGGATTTTCAGGGGAAACCCGTCGTGAAAACAGTGTTCAGAGAATTCCCGCAATTGAACGCAAAAAGCATCGAAAGTGAATACTTCAACAATAGAACTATTTATTTTGCGCTGAAAGATATTTAATTTCATTTATGGCATTTTGAAACATTTACTTTATAAAATATGAATTATAGGCCTATCTTTGTTGTTTTAAATTAATTTTCAGAAAAGAACCGTCTTGCAACAAGTGCTAGGGAAATTCCCGTAATTGAACACACAAAGCATCGAAAGTGAACTTCAACAATAAAATCATTTATTTTACGTTGAAAAATATTTATTTCATGTAAGACATTTTGATGAAATATGTCTGTTTTAAATATATAGCTATCTAGTATTTATATTTGTCGAACGTTACTAAGGCTCCGGGGATGACTCGATTTACATTTGTTCGTTTGTCTGCTTGTACCACACAGTGTTCAACTTTCGGTCTTTTAAATTTTCAGGATACAAGCTGGAGACACACTAAATTTTCTGTATAGATTTTGGCGGCAAACCAACGTTAAAACTACAAAATGGCTTTTTCTTTTTTTTTTCAAACTAGAGGATATCCACGCTACAAAGGGCAGTTTTCGGTCTTTCAAGTCGAAATTTTGAGAGTAGAAGCACGAGAGACTAAATTAACTGTATATATTTTGGCGGCATAAAATTTCAAAATGGCGGCCATTTTTTAAATTGAGGGAGTGTCCAGGCTACAGAGTGCAATTTTCGGACTACTTAAGTTGAAATTTTGAGGGTAGAGGCACAAGACATTCTAAATTTGCTGTATAGATTTTTTCGGCTATCCAATATAAAATTTCAAAATGGCGGTCATTTTTTCAAAACGGTAGTGAATAGAAATTTGTTTCAAGTTGTGACAATGAGAATCTTGAAATATAAATCATATTTTAACATTTTTACCCCCAAGACATTGAAATATTTCGAAAAGAAAAAACAAACCCTAAAAAATCCAATTAAACCCGAAAATACACGAAAAAAAACCACATGGGCCCAGGTGGGTTGGGTTTTTTCAAACCCTGGTAAGCCCCCGAACAATAATAAAATATTCATTTAAAAAAGCTGTTGTTCTATAAACAAATATGGTGGAAGAACAACATGAAGTTATGACTTGTCAAAACGGTTTATTATAATTCATAATAAATAGTGTTCAAAGCAACTAAAGAAACATCATCGCAAGCATAAGGAAAAATGAGCATGTATCACGTAAGCAAATACTCTATTTATGAGAAATATAGGGGGACCAGTAATCTACAGCCTTCCCATTTTCTACGATAATGACGATGAATTTCCTCATAAATAAAAAAAAAAATAAAAAAAAAAAAAAAAAAACAGCATTATTCGAGCAGACGGCTATACCAAATTTGGCAATTTCTTACATTTTTGGGGTTAGGTTAGCTCTTTGCATTTCTTTTACGAGCATGCAGTTAATGAGGAGCCTCATTACTACTTCCAGATTGACTTAAGGAGAGATCAGTATAAATATTGTGTGGATAAATGGCATAAAAACTACGGTACATACACCCTCCATTCCAAAAGAAACGGAACGTTTTAAAAAAAACAAAAAAGCAATGTACATTTTGGAACAAATCATTTTTATTAATCAATGTATTCCCCTTCTGCATCGATACACATATTTGCACGCTCCAACAAGTTGTCAAACGACTTCTCCATGTCCTTTATTGGAATGGTCTTTAGGACGCCGGTCGTCCCTTCTCGATGGCATCAATCGATGCGTGCCACTTTCCTTTCATCGCCAAATGCAGTTTCGGGAACAGATAGAAATCACACGGATCGAGATCTGGTGAATAGGGCGGATGATGCAACCGAATAATGTGATTTTTGACCAAAAATTCAGTTACAAGTCGCGAACGATGTGATGGTGCATTATCGTCCAAAAGAGTCCAACTGCCGATTTCGCGATATTCGGGCCGAATACGACGAATTCTTGCCAGCAAACGCTTCATGACGCCCAAGTAAAACTCTCCAGTGACTGTCTGGCCGGGCTGAACAAATTCTTTGTGGATAATTCCTTTTGAAACGTAAAAACAAATCAGCATCACCTTAACTTTTGACTTCACCAAGCGACTTTTTTTGGGTGTTCCTTCATCCGGCGCTCTCCATTCAGCACTTTGCCGCTTTGTTTCGGGCCCATATTCAAAACACCACGTCTCGTCACCAGTTACAATCGATTTCAAGAAGTTTCGATCCTGCCGAGCACTTTTAACGATGTCTTTGCAATGCGCAATTCGATCAACTTTTTGGTCTTCGGTGAGTTTGTGTGGTACAAACCGCGAATTAACCTTCTTAAGGCCCAAAACTTCGGTCAAAATGCGGTATGCGGTTGATTGAGGAATGCCTAATTCCATTTCAATAACTTTCACCGACGATTTTTTGTTATGTTTGATGAATTCACGCACTTTTTCGATGTTTTCTTCCGAGAATCCGGTTCTGGGACGGCCTGATCTTTCGTCATCATCCAGCGTCTCTCTACCCGATTTGAATCGCTAGAACCACCCGTAAACTTGCGTACGGGATAGACACTCATCACCATATGCATTTTGTAGCATTTGGTGCGTTTCACTAAAAGTTTTACCCAGTTTAACACAAAACTCAATTGCAGCTCGTTGTTTGAAGCTCATTTTCCGACCGATGTACACAACACACTGACAGTTGAAACGCAATAACTTTGTTGCCGTGCATCCAAATGTCATGACATTTATACCAGTTGTCAATGAGGGACTACGCCACCTACCGGTAAAATATTACAACAGATGGCACTAGTGGTACTATTTGTTTTCCAAAGTTCTGTTTCTTTTGGAATGGAGGGTGTAAAATAAGAACCAACTTGTGCTAAAGTAGATGGACACTAAAAAGCAAAAGAATGCAACCTAACATAAGCGAGGGGGTGTCAGCGACGGGGAGGAATACGTATAAGCGAGGATAGTTGAAGAGCACACCTACAATACTTTCACCATCAGTCAAAATCCATTTTAATATGCTATGCAATGACACTAATTACTTACATTCTACTCTCACTCGACGGAAAGTGCTTCATTTGTAGTTTACCTATAAATTTTCTATTTGGTACATCCATCTGCTGAAAATACTGGACCTATTTTGCGGTACGTGCAATGCCATCCTCGTATAATTAACCCAAATTTGTCGTAAGTTTTGTAATTTTATGAAGCTACCTGCAAAACTTGACCCTAACTTTGGTAATAGTATACATGAGAACCCCCTGATCTGCATTTCTTCTGTGTTCTATTACCACTTCTACAAGAAATACCATAAATTTTCTACGTAGTGCAATAGTAAGAAGTATCCATCTGCACAAGACATGGGATACGCGTTAAACTCCCCCCCCCCACACCCACACAGTCATAGATAAAGTACAAGGGCACTACACATGCAGATATAACTTTTTTTAACGTCCCACCATTATATCCTTTAGAGTAAAGGAGACGATTTAATGAAAGTGAATGATCGTGAATGGGATATAGTATACGTAAAGCCGCGTCAGTTCCCGTAGGAGCTGGACGCTCATACTTTTAGGGATTATTCATTGAGTATCTACGAACTTACCAAGGGAGTAACAAAGCGACTTTGATTTACTTATCGACTGATACAAAAAAAAGAAGAAGAACGTACCTGTACTTTATATCTGCATGTGTAATGCCCTTGTACTTTATCTATGACTATGTGTGTGGGGGGAGGGAAATTTAACGCATATCGCATGTCTTGTGCACATGGATACTTCTTACTATTGCACTACGTAGAAAATTTATGGTATTTCATGTAGAAGTGGTAATAGAACACAGAAGAAACGCAGATCACGGCGTTCTCATGTATACTATTACCCTTAATTGTGCCCAACCTGTCACTAAATGTACGAAAGGCACACACGCTATCCACTATACCAACAGGGAGAGCAACGTCAAGTCATGCTCTAACAATTAGTACAAAGGCATTTATTGACATTGTACCATTCCCTACTTTTTTTTACAAAGATTTAATTCACCAAAAGAAAATGTCTACAATATTCTGCAAGGTACGCGGTTACCGAGCACTAACACATGTGCACCCAACCACGAATATCTAGCTCCTGTTAAACATACAATTCAATTAACATTACATACTATCCAATATTATACAACAGTTAGAAATATAATAATAAAAATACCTGAGTAACAACTTCACCTCAAACTTCAAACCTTCTATAAACTATTCTTAAACTACTCAAAACTGTACGCCATATACTTCTTCTTCTTCAGCAAGTTTGATCCCTTGGACCAGTGATGGTAGCAGGTCCTGAAGTTAAAGTTTCCCTCCGAAATGCTAAAAAAAAATTACCTTTTAAAGATAAAATTTCCCTAATTTTGGTTATTATGTATACCATTGTTTAAAGAGAGCACTATTGCGTATCTATGCATTATTATACCGCGCTCGTATCTCCACAACATACATTTCGTGCTTTTGATCTGTTATTATTTCAATTTTATCTTGTATCATAACATCGTCAAGCCAGGCCGCGGAATGCTTGTGGAAAAAATAAAAGTTTCTCATTTTGGTGTGGGATTCTGGAAAGAAAACTACCGTCTTTCGTCGTATTGTTTAGTAAGATAACATTTGTTTAAAAGCTAAATTCCCCACATTTTATCTCATATTTGTAAAATCTCCCTTTCTCCTTCCTTAGAAATTTTTTTGCTAAATCTCCCTACACCACGGGAAATTTCCCTCAAATTAGCATCACTGCGTTGGACATGGGTCAAGGATGTTGGCATGGGCATACAGATTCAAGGTTCAAGTTATTTTTCTTCCTTCTCTTCGAAATTGGTTGTTTCCTGAAAAAAGAGAGAGAGAAAAAAACTGAATATGTACTGCTTTTTTCTCATTTGACATTTTCCATTTTCTTCTCCATCAGAATTTTGGAAGTTCTTTCTTTTTTTTCTATTTCTTTCTCAGTTCCTTTCCATTTACATTAAAGCCTAGCCTCCAAGCTAATTTAGCCAAGTTCTCTTCCTTTTCAATGTTATCGTTCCATTTCCACGTTTCCCTTATTTTTAGGGTGTCTTCACATTTTAAAATTAAGTATTCTAGTGGTTCATCTTCTTTGGAACATAATTGGCACTCTTCGTTCACTTCTTTAATTTTTATTTCAATCTTTCCCCTGTTTCAAGGTTCCCTGACCTGGCTTTGAAAAGTAAAATGCTCCGTAAATCATTGTCCTATAATGTATTTTCTCATAACGCTACTTATATGTGTATATTCCTTTCAAACTGCTCTTCTTGACTACTTCTTCATACCAATTATTCTGTGATTTATCTTTAATTGTTTTTTCAATGTTTTTTAAATAAATAAAAAAAATTATAAATTCTCTTCTCTGTGCCAGCGGGTAGATTGATCATATTTTCTTTCTAATTTCCTAACTCTCCTAAACCATTTTGTGTTCTCCCGTTTTCTCATATGTTTAGTGGCTTCATGCACAGCTTTTACTAATCTTGTTTCTTCCATAAATTTTAATCTTCCAAGATATTTTATTTTACTTGTAACTTCTCTTTTTTCAAATTCACTCCATCCCATCTCTCCTGTTATTGTTACATTTGAACTTAATTTATTTGCTCCTAGGGCTAACCTTCTATTTGATTTTGTGCTTGTTAAATATTCCTGGTTTTATCCGTTAAAGTTATTATGACATTTTCATATGTTAGCGCCGGTACTGCTACTTGTTTCCAAAGTATTCTTGACACCTCATATCTATTGTATGACCACATTGCTTTATTTTTTGTGATTGCTGTATATTTTTGTAGTTTATTCTTCAGTTTTTTCTCGTGCTCAAGTAAGTATTGTTCTTCTTCTTCAAGTGTAATTTCTAAATATTCTACTTTCTCAGTCCCATTTATTACTATCTTTCCTGCTTGTATATTTTGATCCTCTATGACTCCACTAAAAACCATGAATTTGTTTTTTTCTTAATTTATTTTTACACCAATTTCTTTTCCTTTCCTAACTACTGTTTCTAGCATTTCCTTAATGTCTTCTATATTATTACTCATCAATGGTACATCGTCCGCAAATAGAGTGCCAAGGATTTTTCTTACTTTTTCTTTTCTTTGGAATCTTAATTCTATCCCTCTGTTCGTTTTGATCAATGTTCTTCCACTTCGTGTATGTATATCAGGAATAGAACTAGTGATAGAGGACATCCTTGTTTCAAACATTTGTTACTGTCTATTTTGATTTTATGTTTCCCATTTCATATCTGTATTTGTTATCCTTATGTACGTTCCTTAAGGAGCATAATTAATTTCTTTGAAATTATTAAGTTTCCCATTGCTTTGCATAATATCTTTCTTTTGACTGTACCATAAGCCTTTTCAATATCAATAAATGCTACTATGAAATCTTCTTTCCTTCCTCTGCATATTTCTATCTGTTGTATTATAACGTAGATGTTATATGTTGTTCTTCTATCTGTTCTGAATTCATTTTGTAACTCAATTAATATTTTGTTTTTCTCTACCCAGTTCATTAATCTGTCTCTTAAAATAATTGCAAGGAACTTACATACGCAACTGGTAACAGCTATTGGTCTATAATTTTTATGTCATGTTTATCTTTCCCTTTTGTTTTATATATTAACTTAACATTTGTTTACTTCTAACTTGAAGGAATGGTTTTTGATTCAAGTATATTACTCATAATATTCTTTAAACTTTCCGAAGATTTATTATCTAGGTTTATTAACATCTCATTTGACACCTCATCTGTTCCTGTTGCTTTCTCTCTTCTTAACTTTTCCTAGCCTTCTCTATTTCCATATTTTCAATATTATATATTAATTCCTGACTTTCTTCTTCAACAGTCTTACTACTTATTTTCGCTACTTTATTTGTTTCATTTATCCGTTCTTCATATTTTTGCTTCACCGCCCAATTTGTTAAGTACGTCTCAATTTCCGTCCTGTCTTTCAGCATTTCTCCTTTTTCATTTCTAAGGATAGTGCTTTTTCCTGTTTTATTTTGTTTTTGTGTAATATATCTCCAAAATCTTCTCCCTGCTTCCTTTCCTCCTAACTTAATTTCTTCTGCTATTTCTTTATTTAAACTTCTTATTTATTTCATTTTAGCTATGTGTGCATCTTTCTTGCTATTTTTATATTCGTTCCATGGTTGAATTACTTCTTCTTTCCCAATTTCTCCTTTCCTGAATTTCCTTAGTTTTAATCTATGGATTCGGCTTTTTTCTTTTCTTACATTAATTTTTGTTTCTGCATCTTTGGTCCAATCAAATTTTCTACTTTCTCTATAATATTTCTTGCCTTCCTTCACATTTGTAACTTCAGCTGCAGCACTTTTAATTTTTGTTTCTAGAGATTCATAGATTTGTTCAGTTATGTATTCTTTTTCTAACTTCTCTTTGTGGTTCTTTATATCTTCTTCTTTATCCAGTCCTCTAATAATAGGTTTGTTTTGATCTTTTTATTTATTTATTTTTTTTTTTGAGTAATTTCTCTTGCCTTTTCGATCAAATAGTTCCATAGTTAGTAATCTATGATCACTACCTACACTGTAAATTCCCTCTTCATCAACATCAATTTTTTATACATTTTCCTACCTTTTTCACTAACAAAAAGTAATATATAGTAGTAGCTATTTCTTTTTTTAAGTGTGTCTTTTTAACTGGTGTTTGTCTTATGTTCATTATTTCTAAATTAAAATCCTCTACTAATGAGTATAAGAGAATAACATTTTTGTTTATTTTGGCTTCCGTTTCTATCAAATGTGCATTTAAATCCCCTCCTATTACATAAGCTACATTTTCTTTTCTTATTTCATTTAAATCTTCATTTACACAATTATATATTTCTGTGTTCCACTCTAGATTATTTTCTGGTCTCTAATATATTACACCTACATAAAATTTCTTTTTTTTTCAATTTTATCTTTATCCATAATGATCATTTATGGTCTTGGTTTTGCATCTTAACTTATTTTCTATGATACTTATATTTTTATTTATTATAAATTCAACTTCTCCTCCTTTAATATCTCCGGTCTTTCTATTTCTTCCTTCCCAATTGTACTTAGTATCTTCCAAAGGTGGAATAATTTCATCCCTCATGTTCGTTGCTGTAATTAGCATTCTGATTATATTTAATTCCTCCATATTATCAATACTGTACAAGCTCTTTATTCGCAGGGTATATGTTCCATATATATGCCGCGAATACAGAAACCCTGAATACGGAATGGTAATTTATATGGGATTATAGGGGATACGTTCCTAGGTGAGAAAATAAAAAAAGACAAATACATATATAAAAAATCAATTTACTATAATTGAAGTTTTTGACCATATTGATTAATTATTATCTTCAGGCTTAGGCAATGGTTTGAAGAATTTTTAAATTTTTTTCTTGCTTGGCAGTTTTTAAAAGCTCCTTCAATTCAGACTGATATTCAGCAGTGGCATTAGCAATTTGCCTCTTAAAAATAAGACTTCGTTCCATAGACGGATCAATTTTCATAAAGAAATCACAAAGCTCATTTGCCATTCTTAAACCTTTACTAAGATTTTTCAATTTAAATGTCACGTTTCCAGTGCTTATTGAAGCCTCTTCTTCAATGGGCTGTGAATTCAACATTTCCTCCAAGTCGGTTTCAGTCAAATCTTCATCTTGCGATTCAAGCAATTCCTGAATGTCACTTGATTTTATCTGTTCGAACCCATCTCGTCCTATTCCATTCGCAATTTCGGCTATATTTGCAGTCAAAGTTTGAATTTGCACACATTGTTCGTCATTTTCCGCAATCAGAGCAGGCCACAGTTTATTCCAGCATGACTTCAATGTGTGTGGCTTCAGTTCTTCCAATGATTCTTTTATGTTTACGATGCATTTTGCTATGTCAAATTTTTTCCAGCATTCTATAACATTCATATCAGGATTACATTCCACATTATCCAATACGATTTTGAAGGTTCATCTAATGTAATAAAGCTTAAAGGCCTAGATTATTCCTTGGTCCATAGGTTGAAGCAAAGCCGTCGTGTTGGGAGGTGAAAATGTCACTTTTATATTTGGATAGATAGTTTCAAGTTCGCGAGGATGACCTGGTGCATTGTCCAAAACTAGAACTGCTTTAAAGTCTAAATTCTGTTCTTTTTATACATAAAAAATAAGTTTCAACTTCACAAACAAAACAATTTCGGAACCAGTCACAAAAAATAGCGCTTGTAACCCACGCTTTCTTATTAGCACGCCAAACCATTGGCAGGTCGTCCTTGTTTTAATTTTTTAAAGCCCGAGGATTTAATGATCTGTAAAGCACCAGTGGTTTAATGACACAGTCTCCAGATGCATTAGAACATAGCAGCAGTGTAACTCTATCCTTTGCTGCCTTAAATCCAGGAGAAGACTTTTCGCTTTCAGAAACAAATGTTTTGTTTGGCATTCTCTTCCAAAACAGTGCAGTTTCGTCTGCATTAAATACTTGCTCAGGTTTGTATCCTTCATCAGCTACTAAGTTTGCAAATTCTTCTGGATATCGTTCTGCTGCAGCACTGCCGTGTCACGACAAAACGCTGTAACTTGAGTTACATTGTTTTGTCGCTACAAGCATTTTTGAATTTCCCGCCACCGATATTTATGTTCACCAGGCCCAGCATTGAGCTGGGTCAAATACTTTTGAAAATATAGCAAAGAGAATTTCGATGTAAGTAGGAAATTAGCCTGTCTGTAGCGACAAAACGACGCAAATCGAGTTACATTGTTTTATCGCTACTGAACGGTTGCGTAACTGAAATTACATTGTTCTGTCAATGTCATTGTAAGTAGTAAATGTGCATTTTGTAGCGACAAAACGATGTAACGCAAATTACGTCACTTGTGAAGGCTGAACCAGACAGGCGTGGAAAGCACAAACCTGCCCATGCACTGCCTGACGGGTATAAGCAGCAGATCAGAGATTTCCTCGAGATGATGAACCCGCTGGTGTTACATTACAATTTAGAGCATGTCCCAAACAGGAGATATCTCCCCTGCGGCTGCACTGCATCGAAAGTGTAGGAAAAGTACCTCGAATATTGCAAGGAAAAAGGAAGAAGGAAATGCAGCTGGCCAGTTTTCCACGAGGTGATGAAAGATCTCCACGTCTCCACTTCAAGACCACCCAGGATGTCTGTTCCAGATGCGAGAAGCATCTTTTGGCCGTTCACAACGACAACGACGGGCCGCAGCAGGAGCACTCCTGCGAAGCCTGTGAACAAATCTCCCCACCTAAAGAACCGTGATCTGGCCCGGGGGCACATGCACGACTTCCAAAGCAATGAAGAAACTCGTGCGATAGTCTACACTGTCGTTATGCAGAAAGTACTCTCGATGCCAAAACTGTCTACCAAAGGCAGCTTCTTCTTGCGAAAACCTGTACTGTTCAATGAGACGTTTGCTCAGGTTGGCTAAGGCGCGGAGGAAGTTTGCGTGCTGTAACACAAAGCGGAAGGCGGGCGAAGGGCAAGCAACATTGCGTCTGCCTACGTGGCTTTCATCCAAGGTCATGCCAGGGATTTGGAAATCATCTACCTGTTTGCAGACAACTTCAGCGACCAAAATAAGAACCGAATCCTCTTCGGGGCGCTGTTACGAGTCGTCAACGATTGCACTGTATCCTGTTCCAGGATCCGACTGGAATATCTGCAGCCAGGTCACACCTACATGAGTGCAGACAGCGTGCATGCGTGCATCAGCAACAAAATTCGACTAAAAGACCTGTACGACATGGATGACTTTTTGTCGACAATAGAGGCCAGTCGAAACAACCTCAAGACAATAACGCTGTCCCACAGAGAGATGATATTGTTCCGGGATGAAACGAAAGCCAAACTCCCGAAAGGATGGTCCTACACCAACATGAAGATTGTGGGATTTCGGAGAGGTAGTTTGGCAATCTACGTGAGAAAGGACTACGATGCAGAAGATTTTCGTGAGATCTCACTTCTTAAGCAAGCCACGGAAAGAGTCCTTGCTAAGGAGTAGGAGAAACAGAGCCCAGATCTGCTGTCAGCACTGCCGACGCAGGGATCCCCAGGATGTATCAGTGCGGAGAAGAAGGAGCATCTCCTCAAGCTCTGCCAGAGTATGCCTCAAACCAGACGAGGGTTTTCTCAGAAGATTTGTAGTGCCCTTAGTAATTGTGTTATTTTATAATGGTAATATTTTTAAGTAGTATTGTTAACTCTCTTTTGTAAGATCTGGCAACATTGATACTTCCGCTTCTGTGGAGGGAAGACGAGCGGGTGACTTCCGGGTTACTACGAAGAAAGAGATTGTGTACCGCATGGCTTCTCGATATCTGTAAGAATGAAGCCTAAAATTATAGTTAATCTAGGCCTCTTGTAGCCATCCTCTTTTTATTAGTAATCAACAGTTTTGACAGAGCAACATTGAGTGTAAGTGAAGCTTTACGGTTACTTTTTCATCATAATTTTGGTGTGCAATTTCCAAGAGGAATTTATAAAGAAGAGCAAGTGGTCTCCCACGTGTTTTGTTACAGCTACAAGTTTTTGTCTGTCAGTGTGTGCCTTTCCATTAATTATATTTCAAGTTTCTGTGTTCGTCCTAGTGACATTCTCCATTTAATACGACAATGGCAATTTTCGTGAAGTTTTTCTTAGTTGTGATAACGTATGAAATCATAATGAAGCACTAAAAACTTCTGTGGGAACCCGCCCCATGCACACTCTGTCCGGTATCATATCAGTGAAGGAAGCAATGTATTCAACCTCTAGCACAGAATCATCAAGAGTCCAGATCTTTACAAGGATGGTAACGAATCAGCAATGTACCTTCCCAGGAAGTAACTTGGTTTTCACGTACAAACGACTTAAATGCTGATTCCCATTCATATATTTGCTACAACACTACTTCCTTGAACTTAAACATGTACTTCAACAAAATGTGGCTTCTTTACATTCTAGTGTACTTGTTACTGTACCAAGTATCGGATTCTATAGCTACTTATGGCATTTTAGTAGCAAGTAGCATGTTTATTCCAAACCAATATCCTTTCATATGTGTTGTTGTGAACCAGTGCAGTTTCTTAAGTGAGCAGTATTAGTCTATTAACAAGCAGCTTGTAGAGTGGTGCAGGATTTATGCCAAACGCATATTCAGTTGGAATAATTTAGAGGCATTCTAGTGGCCCATAGCCCAGGTGAATGAGCAGCATGAAGAATCCACCCGTTATTTTCGCCGCCGCTCGCTCAGTGTTTAGTCGAGCGACAATGCAGTTCTGGGACATGTTATTTTACACCACAATACATTTCTCTGGAGTTTTTCATACTTTTTTCCATTATTAAGGAATTACCTTGGAGCCCCCTTTGGTTTAGCTCCGCCTAGCCTTGGCTCAGGATCAACTGGTAGTGAGATGAGATGCTGCTGGGTTAGTGTTTCTTATATGAAGATGGGCAGTTTAAAGGTGTTTTCCTGATAAAGGTTGCCTTCGTAGCAACCACATTCGTCATTTTTGATGAGTATGTTGTTTTTAGTTATGTTCAATTATGTTTGAGCATGTTTGTGCGTATTAAAGCTCATCTTTGATATAGCCTGTTAATTTATCAGGCCCAGTTAAGCTCTTCGAAAGCTTACTTTTTCTAAGCCCTCTTTAGTGTTTATAATGTTCAGTGCTCTCTGAGTTGAGTGAAAGTGGCATATTAGCCAGTGCTTTCTCATAATAATAGTGAATCCTCCAGCTATCTCTCCAAGCTCATTTCAATGGTGTTCTTTGAAGAACTGTGTTTACAAGTGTGGTGCACTACTTAATTATCCTGTTTTTATGTTGCTTCATAGCTGCAGTAAGCTGTATCCTCTACTATGTGTCAGTGCTACTTCACGAATAGCTGCTTTGTGTTCTCACCGGTGCTAGGTGTCCCTTATAATCTCCATATAATGTTGGCCACTCGCATTTTAGTGCAGTTGTGTTGTTTACACAAAAGTGTCTTTATCTTATCTTATTGAGCATCAATCCTGAATACATGCATCATTCATTAGTAAGTATGCTTTGTGCATATTCTCAGGTAAGAATCACAATGTTGGATAAACAAGCTTAGCGCTACATGTGTTCATGGCAGCTTCACTCTCACCGGGGTGGAGCATAATGTTGCCAGTTCAATCAAGAAAAGGGCACAGAATGCCCATATGTGAAATGTAAATCTCATAGTAACAGGTAATCAGTCTCAATGGGTTATTAGATGAATGTGTATAATTTTATTGCATACCTTTTCTTAGTGGTAACAATTTTAATACTGAGTTTTGCACTTGTTTGGATAGTGCACATGTAGGCGCGCACCCGATGGTGGGTATACGCTGGCTAGTACCTTATAGATATATTATTATCCTTGAAGTCTAGTTGCAGTGTACAACAATTAACAATTATGATACGATATTATCTTTTGCATAATAAATTTAAACTATTTCTTTCATTATCTTCAGAAGTGACAATTCTTCTGGAATTTGGTAAGAATAACTTGCATATTATTATGAAGTGTGTTAATGTTTCAATCATTATACAAGGGAGGTGAAGTTGGTTATCCCTCCTCAATTGTTTATAGCTGCAAGAATTTTGATGTAATCATGCATCAGTAACTGAATATTTTCACGCATGACTTTTTTTTATTGTTTTATAAATATACGAATATATGTTCTCATGCATGATAGTATATGTACCTGTTATAAAGTACCTGTTCTATATCAAGCTTCCATGGCCCTAATACCAACTTTTGATCAAATAATAAATAATCTTTTCCATTTTAAGTGTTGTTGTTCAAGTGCAAGTCCCTAGTAGCTAGATAAGTTTAATTTAAGGTTAGCTATTTCTAAATTATGATATACGCAGGAGCAAAAAGAGGAAGGGGGTTTGTTCATGCCTTCTCGTAGAGCTGGTGTGGGCAAGCCTCGTGTTGTCGGACGTTGTCTGTGCGCCCTATACTTCATTGCCATATCATCTTTCACAGACTGGCGACCCCTTGATACTCAGTTTTCTGGATTTTCTTTAGTCTGCGTTCTAAGTACGTTAGACGCCTTCCGCTCCGTAGCACTCAGAAGTTCCGGGCCATCCTCTGGGGCGCTACAGGGTGTGTAGGTTTTTGGCGACCTTCACCCAGGATTTCAGCTGAAATCTTCTGATCCCTTTCTCATACCATTGCTCTGGCTCCCCTTAGCTAGGTTCTTCGCTGGATCGTTCTTTTTCATTGGTATTGACTATTTCGGTTCTTGTTAGTCATAACTTACGTTAAGGTGCCTGGAAGTCTTGATTCTGTTCTTGTGTTTATGAGTCAATTATCACGTGTTATTAGTTGGTTTATTTAGTTGTGTTGGCCATGGAAAGCAGGTAAACATTCTCTACGTCAGCGCGTCTTACTTTATAGTTAAATATTCTTTGAGATTCTTTTGAATATTATTTCTGGTTTGATGTAGTAATGTGGTTCCTAAAAAAAAAAAAAAACAAGGCTGCTAAATCGCTGTTGAGACGGAACAGGAGTGCAAGGGTTACGGGTTCCCCATCTTCATGAATTGGTGTTCATATATATATATATATATATATATATATATATATATATATATATATATATATATATATATATATATATAAACAGTATTGTGTAGTGCTAATATAGTGAACTTTATTTCTTTCTTTTATTGTGTTGAACTATTAGTGTCACAATGAACAAGAATAAAAAGAAAACGCGACAATGTGGCCATGCCGGCACATTGTTAGAGTGTACCTCCTGTAACACTTGGTACTGTAGACATTGCACCGAGTTAACAGAAGAGGAATTTAGTGAGAGAAGTAAACCTGAAGTCCTCTGGGATTGTAATACATGTGTAGCACAACCCAGTAGGTCAATAAATGATTCCACTGAGAATGGAGATTCAAATGTTATAGTCGTAGTTACTAGGAATCAGGATGATACCATTAGTGAAAAAGGTAGTGATACCTCCAACTTTGCTGAATTGATGTCTCAGCTTTCTAGTCAAATAGACTCAATAAAGGTGGCCGTAACTGAAGAAGTCTCAGTGATGAAAGCCACCGTGACTGAAGAAGTCTCGCAGGTAAAAACAGTGGTCATTGGTGAAATGTCTGAGGTGGTAAATAAAGAGGTTTCCCAAGTAAATGTAGCTATAAATAAAGAAGTGCCTAGTTTAAAAGAAGCTGTTGATCGTCATCTCAAGGAACAGGATGACAGAATTACTTCTCTAAGTAATCGTTTGGAGAATAATACTGTAGAACTTACCCATCAAATTGAAGTTGTTAATGAAAATCTAGCCTCTCAAGAAGAAGCATTACTGAATGTCTTGAAGGACAACAGTGTTAGTAAGCGTCAATTAGATAGTTTGGCTAATCAGATGCAGGAAATTCAGCGTAATACTAATTCATGTCTTAATATGAGGGAAGACCTTGAGGTGTTGAAACAGAAATTGGATAGTTTATTTGAACAAGGTGAAGATGAAGAAGAAGAAAGTGGTGAACAGACTGGTTCAGTTATAAATGTGGAACCTAGGCATTTTGAAGATGTGGACCGTTTTTTGGGAATTTCTCATACTAGAAGTAACTCCTATGACACCATTCCGAAGGTCCCGGTGGTTGTTTCCACCCCATTAATGGGAACCACTTCATTTGTTACTACATCTTGTTTTCCATCCTCTTGTTTAGATGTCGTTACTGATACGTACACGATTAATAGTGGTAATAATACTCACACTTCATTCTCTCATGCTCCAAGGCACGCTTGTTGTACTCATTCATGCTTTTCGCAGAATAGAAGTCAGTTAGACAGTGGGGATAGGAACTTCTCTGGAGTTAGCAGTCGCATTTCTATAAATCCTGTAGTCTCCTCGTGCACAGTAGGTGTGAATAAGGTTCCTGGTGTGTCACTTGCTAATGCGAATAATGTTAATCCTGGTTGTTGTGGAATGTTGAGAGAGAACATGCCCAGTTCCTCTCTAGGGGCTGATAATTGTCCCATACTGGCTTTCCGATTCGTCCAATAAATGTCAAAAGTGATTAAAATTATCCGATCTTAGTCACTTTCCCGAATTTACAGGAAATGTGTTAGAAATTTCGCCTTTAGATTTCCTTCAGCAATTAGAGCAAAACTTTAAGTTAGCCAATTTGTCCCCTGAGTACCAGATTTTGGTTGCAGTTAGGTCTATGAAAGAGTCAGCTGCTTGCTGGATTTCTCAGGTTAAAGATCAAATCTTTTCATACGATGATTTCAAACGTTTGTTTCTTGCACAGTACCTTAATCCTAAGGTGTGTAGGGCCCAGTTGCGATATCTACTGTCTACAAAGTACAATCCTAATGTTCACGGTAAGGCTTCAGAGTTTGTGTGGAAGCTGTCCAAAGGTATTAGAATGCTTAAAGGGAATATTCCTCAAGAAGAGTTGGTAGACTACCTTATTGATACCTTACCTCAGGAATATCAGTTTACTCTGAGTCAAGTGGATATTTCCTCTGTGTCAGAACTAGCTGCACGGTTAATGAGACTTGAAATTCCTGACAAGTCCAAGTTATTGAATTGTCCATTGATTTCACTAGAATCTGTAGGTACCAAGCGTAAGGTTGGATTAGACTCGGATAATTATCCTAGCAAAAATAAGAAACGTAATGTTCATTTTGACGTAAACTTGGCTACAGTCGTAGACAAGGAACCGGTTGTTGATCAGGTTAGTTCAGTTCAAGTTAATGATAAGCAAGGCAAGGCGCAAACCAAGGACAAATGGGTTCAAACTAGTTACCCTAGTGTTAAAGATTATATTGATAATAAGCAACCTAATGCCAATTACAATAGTAATAAGAAAAGTTTTGGTTTTACAAACGAAGTAATAATAGTAATTTTAGGCCAAATACCAATAATTTTGCTAATAATAATAACAATCGCCCTAGGGGTAGGCCAAATAATGGTAATGTAAGACGAGCAAATGTAAGAAATCAGAATCAGAACAATGTTCACTCTGACCATACTGATAGCTCTGTGGCTCAATGTTTAGTTAATTCATGTGATCAATTTGAATCCAGAGTAGCACCTTGTGCTTGCGCTCATTGTCCTAACCTTAGAAGCAGCTATACTGAGGTTGGTGCAACCACTTCCACCTCTTCCGAGCCTTATGCTCAATGCAGCACTGCGTTAAACCAGTGAGGCAGGCTCCCGAATGGTCGCCTGGAGTCCGCCAAACTGAAACTCAGCGGCCAGAAGGTAATTTTTCCAATAGATGTAATGGCACTTGGTATACCCAAAAGCCCATGAATGTGTTTTTCATTTTGAAAGAGAGTGAATCTTTAGATAATGATGATGTTGGTACTTTTATCAAATCCCCATTCTTATCAGGTAAAATAGCCGGCATCTTTCTTTCATGTATAATAGATAGTGGTTGTGAAGCTAATTTATTAAACTTTGGTGTTTGGAAAAGAATTGTAGAAACGTTGCCTAATGCTAAGTTATCTCCGGCTAGAAATGTAACATTGCAATCTTTTGTAGGTGATGAAAAGTATAATGTCAAAGGACAGAAAATACTGTATTTAGAATTTTCAGGTCATGTTTTAGAAATTCCTTTCTTTATTGTAGAAGGAATGAAGTCGGACGTCTTGTTAGGTACTCCTTTCCTAACTAAATATAATTGTGTAGTTGATTTTTCAAAACAAATCTTAACGTTGGATGATTTGGATGGTAAACCTGTTAAATTAAATTTAAATTCTCTCTGGGTTAGTTCGGTAGAATCTGAACCTCTGATACAGGAAGTTAGTAAAGAGGAAGACTACTTAGTATCTGAAAGTGAAATTCGAAATACAATTTTCCAAAGAACAGATTTAACATCTGAAGTTAAGAGTAAATTAGTGGAACTACTTCTTCGCTATAGATCATTGTTTTCTGAACGCCCTAGGCCTGCTAAGGTTAAGCCTTTAAAGATAGAATTAACAGACAACGAACCTGTTGTATGTAAACCGTACCCCATACCATATGCTATGCGGGAACCTTTCAGAAAGCTCATTCAAAAATGGCTTGAGTGGGGAGTGATCGAAGAAAGGTTATCTCCTTATCTCAATCCAATTCATTGTGTTTATAAAACTGACAAACAATCAGTAAGACCCACCTTAGATTTAAGACATCTAAATACTAAAGTGGTATCTTTTAATGTTAAGGTAGAGCCAATTCAAGACATATTAGCACGTCTCAAAGGTTCAGTAGTTTTCTCTTCTTTTGATTGCCGAGACGGTTATTACTGTTTGCCTTTAGAGGAAGATTCATATGAAAAAACAGCATTTTTATTCGAAGGTAGGCAATATTGCTTCAAATATTTAGTCATGGGACTTAAATCTGCCACTAGTCTATTTCAATTTGTAATGAATAGCATTTTCGATTTAAGCACTAAGCATTTTGTTTCTTGTTATCTAGATGACTTACTTTGTTTTTCCGATTCTATCAGTAAGCATTCTGAGCATTTGGAATTTGTGTTGTATACCTTGAATAACTTAAACTTTTCCTTAAATTTTCAGAAATGTAAGTTCATGTTTTCCGAATTGTTGTTCTTAGGTCACATTATATCAGGTAAAGAAGTTAAAGTTAACCCTAAACTTAATGAAACCATACAGAGATTTCCAATTCCCAAAAATAGTAAGCAATTGAGACAATTTTTAGGTCTAGCAAATTGGAGAAGGAAATTTATTCACAATTACGCAGACCTCACCGAAAGTTTGGTAACTTTATTGCGTAAGGGCGTAAAGTTTCACTTTGGTCCTGAACAGATGCATTCATTTGAACTGTTAAAGAAAGCGTTGGTTTCTCCCCCAGCTTTAGTGCTCCCAGACATGAATAAGGCATTTCATTTGTTCTCAGATTCCTCCATAATTGCCATTGGAGGCTATATAGGGCAGTATGAAGGAGATGATTTTCAGGTTATCTCGTATGCCAGCAGGCGCATTAAACCTACGGAAAGATCTCTGTCCATCTTTCAAACTGAACTATTAGCAGTAGTGTTTTTATGCGAGCGTTTTGCTGATTACATTCTAGGAAAAGAGGTAATTGTTCACACAGATAACAAAGCTATTACTCATCTGAAAACTATTAGAAATTTGGATGTTAGAACAACCAGACTATTATTAAAGTTGCAAGATTTTAATCTTAAGTTTGAACATCTCTCCTCAGCAGAGAACCGTATTGCAGACATTATTTCACGCAATCCTCCTGACGAGGAGAATACGATTAATTCTACTTTCATGGTAAACGCTGCATTTCGAAATTTAAGTCAATCTTCTTTTGTTAAGCTGTTATTGGAAGAACAAACCTCTGATGAGTTTGTAGCTAGATGTTCTGCTAAACTGGAAAAGGGTAATCCTAACTTTTGTAAGCATTTAGATTTAGTGTATATTAAGCAAGATGATACTTGGAAATTAATAATTCCTAAGAGTCTAGTAAACATTGTTATAGATGAAATTCACAAGGAAGCTCATTTCGGCTCACGCAAATGTTATCTACATTGTAAAAAGTTATTTCACTGGCCGAACATGAAACGAGATATAGCTAGGTTCATTAATGATTGTGAAACTTGTGCTAGAACTAAAAGTAAATCTCAAATCTTTGTACATCAAATTTGCCATGTGGATGCTGACAGCCCACATGCCAAGCTGAGTGTGGACCTCGTTGGCAGGTTACCAAAAAGTAATGGTTATTATTATATATTATCTATTTTAGATGTTTACAGTAAATTTCTTGTATTATACCCTGTTAGGAGTGCAAGCACCAAGGAAATCACTTCTATAATCTCTAGGATATACTTTTATCATTTTCCAATCCCTCAGGAAATCATAACTGACAGAGGCGCCCAGTTCCTCTCCTCCCTCTGGCGACGTTTTTGTCGCAGGAATGGTATACATCACTTACTTTTGAGTCCGTACAACCCCAAAGCTAATCCGGTGGAACGTTATCATTCAGAGATATCTAGGTTACTAAGGGTATTTATAAGTCATGATCACACTCAATGGAGTCAACACTTATCTCAGGTGCAAACGCTGTTGAACAACTCTGTGTCACTTACCACAGGGTACGCACCTTCAGAACTTTTTCTAAATCATTCAGCTTTGGAAAATTTTAAAAAGGAGCTAAATTGGCCTCCTGAATTTGGTAATGTAGACCATGCCTTTCGGCATCAACATGTGTTATTGAATACTAAGAAAAGTCATAAGAAGAATGAAACCAAGGTAAAACAAACAGGCACTGAGATTAAAATCGGTGACCTCGTATTTGTTAAAAATCGTAAACATAGCTCATTGTTAGATAAAACTATCAGTAAGTCTTTTTGTTAAATATCTCGGACCTTTTTTGGTAATTGGTGTGGAAAGCAATACCGTAGATTTAGTAAATTTAAATAATGAATGGGTTGGTACTCAAAACTTAGATAATGTAAAATTATTTAACTGTTCTTTACAGAAAAGACAGGAGTTGTTGGTAAACACTTACCTGTAAAAAAAACTTTGACAGCAAAGTTTCTTTTTTTTTATTCAACTAGGGCGAGGATGTAGTGCCCTTAGTAATTGTGTTATTTTATAATGGTAATATTTTTAAGTAGTATTGTTAACTCTCTTTTGTAAGATCTGGCAACATTGATACTTCCGCTTCTGTGGAGGGAAGACGAGCGGGTGACTTCCGGGTTACTACGAAGAAAGAGATTGTGTACCGCATGGCTTCTCGATATCTGTAAGAATGAAGCCTAAAATTATAGTTAATCTAGGCCTCTTGTAGCCATCCTCTTTTTATTAGTAATCAACAGTTTTGACAGAGCAACATTGAGTGTAAGTGAAGCTTTACGATTACTTTTTCATCATAATTTTGGTGTGCAATTTCCAAGAGGAATTTATAAAGAAGAGCAAGTGGTCTCCCACGTGTTTTGTTACAGCTACAAGTTTTTGTCTGTCAGTGTGTGCCTTTCCATTAATTATATTTCAAGTTTCTGTGTTCGTCCTAGTGACATTCTCCATTTAATACGACATTGGCAATTTTCGTGAAGTTTTTCTTAGTTGTGATAACGTATGAAATCATAATGAAGCACTAAAAACTTCTGTGGGAACCCGCCCCATGCACGCTCTGTCCGGTATCATATCAGTGAAGGAAGCAATGTATTCAACCTCTAGCACAGAATCATCAAGAGTCCAGATCTTTACAAGGATGGTAACGAATCAGCAATGTACCTTCCCAGGAAGTAACTTGGTTTTCACGTACAAACGACTTAAATGCTGATTCCCATTCATATATTTGCTACAACACTACTTCCTTGAACTTAAACATGTACTTCAACAAAATGTGGCTTCTTTACATTCTAGTGTACTTGTTACTGTACCAAGTATTGGATTCTATAGCTACTTATGGCATTTTAGTAGCAAGTAGCATGTTTATTCCAAACCAATATCCTTTCATATGTGTTGTTGTGAACCAGTGCAGTTTCTTAAGTGAGCAGTATTAGTCTATTAACAAGCAGCTTGTAGAGTGGTGCAGGATTTATGCCAAACGCATATTCAGTTGGAATAATTTAGAGGCATTCTAGTGGCCCATAGCCCAGGTGAATGAGCAGCATGAAGAATCCACCCGTTATTTTCGCCGCCGCTCGCTCAGTGTTTAGTCGAGCGACAATGCAGTTCTGGGACATGTTATTTTACACCACAATACATTTCTCTGGAGTTTTTCATACTTTTTTCCATTATTAAGGAATTACCTTGGAGCCCCCTTTGGTTTAGCTCCGTCCAGCCTTGGCTCAGGATCAACTGGTAGTGAGATGAGATGCTGTTGTGTTAGTGTTTCTTATATGGAGATGGGCAGTTTAAAGGTGTTTTCCTGATAAAGGTTGCCTTCGTAGCAACCACATTCGTCATTTTTGATGAGTATGTTGTTTTTAGTTATGTTCAATTATGTTTGAGCATGTTTGTGCGTATTAAAGCTCATCTTTGATATAGCCTGTTAATTTATCAGGCCCAGTTAAGCTCTTCGAAAGCTTACTTTTTCTAAGCCCTCTTTAGTGTTTATAATGTTCAGTGCTCTCTGAGTTGAGTGAAAGTGGCATATTAGCCAGTGCTTTCTCATAATAATAGTGAATCCTCCAGCTATCTCTCCAAGTTCATTTCAATGGTGTTCTTTGAAGAACTGTGTTTACAAGTGTGGTGCACTACTTAATTATCCTGTTTTTATGTTGCTTCATAGCTGCAGTAAGCTGTATCCTCTACTATGTGTCAGTGCTACTTCACGAATAGCTGTTTTGTGTTCTCACCGGTGCTAGGTGTCCCTTATAATCTCCATATAATGTTGGCCACTCGCATTTTAGTGCAGTTGTGTTGTTTACACAAAAGTGTCTTTATCTTATCTTATTGAGCATCAATCCTGAATACATGCATCATTCATTAGTAAGTATGCTTTGTGCATATTCTCAGGTAAGAATCACAATGTTGGATAAACAAGCTTAGCGCTACATGTGTTCATGGCAGCTTCACTCTCACCGGGGTGGAGCATAATGTTGCCAGTTCAATCAAGAAAAGGGCACAGAATGCCCATATGTGAAATGTAAATCTCATAGTAACAGGTAATCAGTCTCAATGGGTTATTAGATGAATGTGTATAATTTTATTGCATACCTTTTCTTAGTGGTAACAATTTTAATACTGAGTTTTGCACTTATGTTTGGATAGTGCACATGTAGGCGCGCACCCGATGGTGGGTATACGCTGGCTAGTACCTTATAGATATATTATTATCCTTGAAGTCTAGTTGCAGTGTACAACAATTAACAATTATGATACGATATTATCTTTTGCATAATAAATTTAAACTATTTCTTTCATTATCTTCAGAAGTGACAATTCTTCTGGAATTTGGTAAGAATAACTTGCATATTATTATGAAGTGTGTTAATGTTTCAATCATTATACAAGGGAGGTGAAGTTGGTTATCCCTCCTCAATTGTTTATAGCTGCAAGAATTTTGATGTAATCATGCATCAGTAACTGAATATTTTCACGCATGACTTTTTTTTTATTGTTTTATAAATATACGAATATATGTTCTCATGCATGATAGTATATGTACCTGTTATAAAGTACCTGTTCTATATCAAGCTTCCATGGCCCTAATACCAACTTTTGATCAAATAATAAATAATCTTTTCCATTTTAAGTGTTGTTGTTCAAGTGCAAGTCCCTAGTAGCTAGATAAGTTTAATTTAAGGTTAGCTATTTCTAAATTATGATATACGCAGGAGCAAAAAGAGGAAGGGGGGTTTGTTCATGCCTTCTCGTAGAGCTGGTGTGGGCAAGCCTCGTGTTGTCGGACGTTGTCTGTGCGCCCTATACTTCATTGCCATATCATCTTTCACAGACTGGCGACCCCTTGATACTCAGTTTTCTGGATTTTCTTTAGTCTGCGTTCTAAGTACGTTAGACGCCTTCCGCTCCGTAGCACTCAGAAGTTCCGGGCCATCCTCTGGGGCGCTACAGATTCCTGCCACGAGCGGAGTTTTAAAAATTGTATAACGTTTACTGTATGTAGAAAAGGATAGTGCTGTCCTATTTCATGAGTTTGAATTTCCAAAATTTACGAAACAAATATGTAATATTGTTCTCGGGTTATGTAGGATTACGGGGGACCAAAACTACGTAAAAACACAATGTTTACAGGTCGAATGAGTTCATGTTGCGGAAAGATAATTGATATTGATATGTGAGTAATTTTGTGAACTGTGTAGATCGGAAATGCCATGTACGAAATGGAAAATTTTGCCATTACCATGCTTTTAATTATAATGGGTGAATATAACCTTCATTGCGGCGCTTTAACCTGACTTCGCTCGCTAGCGCTCGCTCGTCAATACTAATGGACTTATTGTTGATACAAGTTATGGCCATTACCTGCATCTATGACCTCAAGCGTGTCACTTTGGAGGGATAACACCCTTGACGAGCACACAATCAATGTTCGGGGGAGGGATGTAAAGAACGAGTAAGGTAAGAAGCGGCCTAGGGCATTTAATTTAGATAACATCCCGGCATTCACCTGGTGTGAATGAAGAAATCCCAAGGAAAAAAACTCATTCAGGGTAGCTGGCCTGAAAAAGCTGTTACACCTTTCCGAACGACTGACCCTGAAGGAAATCGAGCCCGGGACCAAAGGCAAGAGCGTTAACGGCTACGTACACTCATCAATACCGTCTGAAACTTTTTAGTTAGTGATATGTTTGACTTAATCTAGCTTAACCTCACAAACATTTAAGAAAATAGGCAATATTTAAGAAAACAGCAATGATTTTCAACAAAAAAATGTTTCTCCCCGTAATACGACATATGGCTAGTTTTCATACACTTCATAAGTAATGCATCTATGTGGGTGTTGAATCTGTCGGTTTGATATTTCTTGATTAATAAATGTTGTGCTTCTCAAGCATGTAATCCCAGAATAAAACACAGCTATAGGCGGGAATTCATGTCACTTAATGACCCCATTTTAAGTCAGTAAGTGATTTTCCTATTTTGGTTTTGCCAACAGTTCGTACTATGCGCGACGTCGTCCATGCAGTGTTCATTGTATGGTCGACGCCGATAAGTAAATAAAACGGGATACTTCAAAAGTTGAGCCAGTGGGTGTGCAAACGTAAACCTCGTGTAGCTCAGGTACAGGCTGCATAATTAATTCTTTACATCAATGTTAATGTGCATCCTCAACTTGGGATAGCGCAGTTGCCGAAGTTCAGATCAAGAATACGTGGACAAATTCATATTACTTTGAAACTCACATTTCTTGATGAAAATAGCCAGTGTTCGAAGTGGAGGAAAAGCAGATGCGGAATTTTTCATACGATTTTGGCTCAACATACCGGCTATCTAAATGTTGAAATGCAGTGAGGGTATGTTGTCTAAAAGATTGCATTCTACTTACATAAAGACTGGAAACCATTAAAGAGCTTCTTTCTAGTAACGCGGGTGGATAGACTTTGATTCCCTCTTTCCAACAACTTTCTGGAAAAAAAATATCCATTTCTGTTGTATTATGAAGAATTATACAAGAAATTGTTCAAAAACCGAATGATGAAATTAACAATTTCCTGCAGGAAAACTCCTGGTGCCCCACTCGACTGTGGATTATTCCAAACACATGGAAGGATCGCTCCCATAGCAAATAACCCCTAAATCTCCCCATGCTCAAAACACGGCATTTATTAAGGCAAGAAGACACACACACACACACACACACACACACACATATATATATATATATATATATATATATATTACAACAACAAACAATTAATATGGCATAAATAATTGTTCAAAAATTCCTTTTTTTTATTTATGGGTGCACATTTAGTAGTAGTAGTAGTAGTAGTAATGATAGTATAGTGGTAGCAAGGTAGTAGTAGTAGAGTAGCAGTAGTTCGGGTTAGGTTAGGATAGGTTCAGGCCAGCGAAATAAAGTCATATTTCAAGTCCCTTGTTCATTATTGTGTTGCCCTGGAATAACGCCCCTTATCAAGATTTTCATAGAAATGAAAGCAACACCTTATTGCTGAATCTATGTTCACAGATGACTTATATGTTCTGCTCCTGCATAAATTAATTCCTTAAACATTTGTCTTTTGTTCTGAAATCACGCCTTTTACCTATAAATTTTAATAAAACAGGTTCACGCATTCTTAATCTGCACTGTTTCTGCCGCTCCAAAACACTTATTAATCCTACAAACGCAGCGCCGTAACTTAGATTTTTTGTGGGGGCAAGCATTAATACGCGTATTTGGGTCCCCTAGAAAAAGTTGTTTTTCTAATCCTTGGGCCCCCTCTTTAAGTCTTTCTCTTAGTATTTATAGACCTCCCGGAGCCTGTGGGCCCTCCCGCACGGCAAGATCTATGGGGCGGTTAGTTACTTCCCTGGGTTCGTTCCATATATGACAAACTAATTAAGGGAACAATATTCACAAATCTCAAAGCCATACGAATAAATATTATTTCTAGGGTCCCTAATAGTAGACATTTTTAACTTAAATGTGCCTATGACTCATTTTTTATTTACCTTTCGTGTGCTGTTTTGTTTATGTAATGTCGTACTGAACCTGTTTGATGCTTCATTTAAAATTTCATGTCCATATCGTATATAGAGTAAGAAAATTTTCTCTTAATCTGGACTCCCTTCGAAGGGCGGGCAGCTTCCCTGGAGGGGCATTGCGCCCTCTGCCCTCTCACAAGTTACGGTCCTGTACAAGAGTTCATTTGGTGCTAAAATAAATTGATATATCATGAATGTCAGTGCACCCATAAAAAAGAACATAACAGAGGAAACCTGAATTTTCAATCTTGATACATGTATCAATGCATGCGCAACATGAAATGAGATTTTTAAAAAAACCGGCTTTCTTCCCGCCTTTGGTGGGACAATCCTCAATTATTTACGCATTACTCAGTGCATTTGCGACGGCGATGTCGCTGAACTCGAGGAATATAATACTCCATAACTTACTGTATCAAATAAGTTCTAATGCAGAAAGAAAACTTGCTACTTTGATGCACGTTGCCTGCAGATATTCCTATTATTTTAGGCAGAGATGTCACTAGGCTACCCAGGCTAGTTGCCTGGGAAGTGCCCAAGGAAATTGACGGCATTACTATGATTCCACAAAGAAGCATCATGCCGAACTGTTATATTAATGTGCCCCAAAATATTTAACCTGGAAATTCTTATTTTCTATATTCGTTAGACCCTTTTCATTTGAAAACCATAACATAATAGGCCTATATATAAAATAAACCTTCATACATATACTATTACAGACATTACATTTCACATAATCCTTATTTGCGTATAATGTACTTCGTTTGCTAAATGTAAAACGCAACTTACACAACCGTCGTAACAACGGCAATGCCTTTTCTTATTGTCTATCAGTACACGAACAAATTCCAGGTATGTCTTAAATTACATTTCACATTGGCACATTACCTCAGCCGAAACGCTGTCAACGTAGCTGCCTTGATTATGGATACACTGCGCATGAAGTGCTCCAGGTTAGTGACGTCATTAAGTGACGTCATGTGCTGTTGCTCTGGTTATGTCAAGATAAGAACTCCCACACCTGGAGTGTCATGCTCTTTCAATTGTGCAATTGTGAATTTATACATAATTTTAAATTTTGACAAAATTTAGTTTCTTTACAATTTTTATATATTATTACATCTTTTTTATGTGTCCTGAGCCTCTACCCCCAAGTAATTTTACAAATAGTGTGAAAAATTTACTTAGAACAAGCGAATTCGTCCATGTTGGAACGCGCCCTTTTAAACAAATTACGTTTTCAAAAATAATTAAAACAAATTTAGTGAAGCAGTCCACTCGACTATAAGGCCGGGACTTTGTTTATAAATCTCCCGAAAGGGAGATAACTAGAACTAGAATCTCCTTGTGGCAATCTCTGCATGTCTCCTCCTCCTTCTTCTTCTTCTACGCGGCAGGAAAAAATAAACGAGGAAATTCTCCACTGTTCTGAACAAGGCCTATCGCAAATTTACTGAGGTAACAACAGTAATGAAGAAAGGTCAAATTGAGTAGGATATAAACTCTGGGAAAATTAAGAGAAAAGATTCATACAAGGAAGTGAATTGTAGGGGAACATGCGATTTGTACAAAGATAAAAGAGAAAAATTGAGGAGAGAAATCGGGGCCGTGAAAAGAATGGTTTTAAGTTGAAAGGTCCAGGTCTGTAACTGGCATACAAGAGGGAGAAGAACTGGTAAGATGGAGGGAGTTATAAGGGCAAGCAAAAACAAAGTGATTACCTGTACCGCTCCATAACCCACAGAGCACATCACAGCCAGTGGACGTACATATTAGATCCAGAACGTCCAGTTTTAGTACATTGACTTATGCGTAACATCCATTGGTGGTCCATATTACGCTCGGCAATGGATATCCACATTCTGAACTTGAGTGGACGGTCCATTGGATGTCCATATTACATTCAGAAGTGAACCCACACAGCAATGAAATATTTTCAAAACGTTTCTAAAACGTGCCATGATTTTCCTTCAGAAAATGTATCCTACTTCCCTTAAGGAAATATATTCCATATATTGTTGAAAACATTTTCCACATAATACTGAAAATATTCTCTGAATACCCTCAAAAACGTTGTAGAAATATTTTATACGCCGTTAGAAAAGTTTTCCAAAAAATGTTTCCTGTACGATTTCCAAACATTACTGAAAATGTATTTGAAACGTTTTATACAATGTTAACGGAATGGTTTTTAAAATGTTTCTCATGGAATATTTTAAAATGATTTACCAATAACGCAGACAATATTTTCCTACATATGCCAAAATATTTTCTTTACATGACAAAATATATTTAGTGAATATTTTTTCTACATCGCAGAAAATATTTAGAGAATAGTTTCTGTGCATGACAAAATATTTAGGGAATATTTCCTGTACATGACAAAATATTTACAGAATATTTTCTGTACATGATAGAACCCGAAACCCATAGGCCAACTCGGTTACTATTGCAGATACGAAAACAAGGTAAGATACAGAAGGAAATTTTTAAAATGCAGCAAGTTTTGTTTTTATATTAGTATACCGCCCAATAGTAACGAAAAGTACAACGCTGCCACTGTTGGACAACACAATGAAAGAAAGTGTGGTTTGAAATTATTTGGACCAAAGAGAACGGAAAGACACAGTGAAAAATATAGTGCAAGACCCAATTTCGCGTCCTTGGTATCTGCTTCCCCCCCTTAACATCGTGGTTGCTACGCCACTGGCGTGGATATTGCATTTGCATGTTTATCCTTCACTGTGTCTCCTTTCAATTCTTCTTGGTGTAGCTAATTTCAAACCACACATTCTTTCATTCGTGTAGCCCGACATGATGTATGGTAACGCATTTTCTTTATTGTGCGGTACACTAGTACAAAAACAAAAGTGTTGCTGGAATTTAAAAGAGTCCTTACATATCTTACATTGTTTTCATATCTGCAATAGTAACCGAGTTGGCCTATGGGCTCTGGACTTTTGCGTCACTCTGCATATATAACGGCTTCTTGCTGGGAAGAAATAGTGGGTTGAAAAAAAGGCGGCTAGGCTGTGACATAACAACTGGAAGAAAACATAAGATTCTTCAGTACAATTTTACCTGCTTAGACGTTTTTGCCTCACTCTGTCTTCATGACGAGGAACCATTGCGGCCCACAGACTCAGACAAAAAAATGAATAAACAAATAAATAAAAACAAAATAAAAATAAAATAATAATAATAAACAGTGTGAATTATAACTACACTAGCAGCGTTCACCCCGCTTCGCTGCGGTCACCCCGGAACGCAATAAACTTTGTTACTTAGATAATTTTTACTTTTTCGCTTTCAAGTGATATGATAAAAACCATAGAAGATTGCACTAATGTTAACATTATATCGCCTGTCATTTATGTTAACCCGCCCCGCTTCGCTGCGGTCACCCCAACCCGCCCCGCTTCGCTGCGGTCATCCCGGAACGCAATAAACTTTGTTACTTAGATAATTTTTACTTTTTCGCTTTCAAGTGATTTATAGCGCCTGTCAGTTATGTTAACCCGCCGAGTCACAGGGTCATGCGGGTTGCATATAAATACGTTTATTTTTATACCTATGATGAACTAATAACAAAGGATTTGTACGTATGGACACCTGAATGGTCAATTATCTCAAGACACTGGTAATTGAAAATTAAAGTGATATGATAAAAACCATCTAGGGTCCACATCCTAACAACCCCCCAAAAATGAAAGAAATCGGTTCAGCCGTATTAGCGTGATGAGCGCACAAAGGATTTTTTGTACGTATTGACACCTGATTGGTCAATTATCTCAAGACACTGGTAATTGAAAATTAAAGTGATATGATAAAAACCATCTAGGGTCCAAATCCTAACAACCCCCCAAAAATGAAAGAAATCGGTTCAGCCGTATTAGCGTGATGAGCGGACAAAGGATTTTGTGCGTTCTCTTTTATATATATAGATAATGTTAGCTTGCTCTCATAATTTTAAGCTTTTTTAACTCAAAATCTTATTTACACACAGAATGTTTCTGGGTGTTTCACTGGTATTACTGGTATGTGGCCACGCCGTGCATATATGTTGGGGTGTCTTATGTGACTCACGAGATTCAAACAGCATATCAGTGTGTTCACAATCGTCGCCTGCCAGTTTTGAAAGCGGCTGTATTGGATTAACTAAAAAAAAAAAAGAAAAGGATTGATTTTTAGACATCCAATTCAAGGAACAATTGTTGGCAATCCTTTTCCTATCTTAAAAATAATAAATCCAATATAGCCGCTTTGAAAACTGGCACGCGATGATTGTGAAGGCTCTAATTTGCAGTTTGAACCTCGTAACATCACATAAGACACCCCGACATACATAGACAGCGTGGCCACATACCAGTAGTAGCAGTGGAACACCCAGAAACATCCTGTGTGTAAATAAGATTTTGAGTTTTTTTTTTTTTTTTCAAAAAAAGCTTAAAATTATGAGAGCAAACTAACAGTATGTAGTTATAATTTACACTGTCCCCTATAATAAGCATACATATATATATCAGTTTATATCGGTTAGTAGTTAATAAAAATATAAATGTACACTATTCTGGCTTTATTTATTTAAATTCTCTTCAGCAGCATCTTCATGCTGCTCGTATTATTTGTTTCTATACATTAAGAACAATCTTCTCAAATATCAGAAATTCACATTTTAACTTGTAAACACTTGTTCTAGAAAATTATGTCACTGATACTAATTAAATAAAAATCAACAACAATATTTATGTATGTTGTTGAAAATGTTCTACAAATATACGGCGCATGGGGAATAAATCTTTTCACGAAATGTCACTTTTTGCTACTTTCAAGATATATCACTGCTAAATAACAAGAAATACAGATTTGCTTCTTTATAATCTCACTTTTGATTACCACAACTAACTCTAATTTCGACGCTGCGAATTGTCAGTTAAAGTTCTGTGGAACTGCAGCTGAATTCTTAACTGATCTTGTTCCTCTCTGTATGGCATGTTGAAGCCAAAT
This sequence comes from Thermobia domestica, assembly GCF_964235325.1. NCBI lineage: Eukaryota > Metazoa > Arthropoda > Insecta > Zygentoma > Lepismatidae > Thermobia > Thermobia domestica. Next base: position 214,612,810 of record NC_137460.1, on the reverse strand, counting down.
CCCAATAATCTACGCGATCTCATAGTTAGTTACGTTTCTCTTGTGTTACACAGTTTCTGAAAATAAAGATAATAGGCAGCGTTTAATAACAATAACAAAAGGGAATGATTAAAGATCAATTATTACATCTTAAACTTACAAAAATATTTAAAATGTTTGTGTAGGACCTACGGCAGCTTGTGAAGACAATATTGTATTACAAAAGTAACATCCTGAAGAAAATGTAAATGGCAAGGAAGACAACAGCTACAGCTGAAAGTGACATACCTCAGACTGTAGCTTAATTACGGACATTGTAAGATGAAGCGGTCACACTTTTATTTTAAAAAGTACAGCATCTTATAAATATTAAACCGAATATTAAATCTATATATATAAAAGAGAACGCACAAATCCTTTGTGAACTCATCACGCTAATACGGCTGAACCAATTTCTTTCATTTTTGGGGGGTTATTAGGATTTGGACCCTAGATGGTTTTTATCATATCACTTTAATTTTTAATTACCAGTGTCTTGAGATAATTGACCATTCAAGTGTCCATACGTACAAATCCTTTGTTATTAGTTCATCATAGGTAAAAATAAACGTATTTATATGCAACCCGCATGACCATGTGACTCGGCGGGTTAACATAAATGACAGGCGCTATAATTTTAACATTTACTGCAATTTGAAAGCGAAAAAGTAAAAATTATCTAAGTAACAAAGTTTATTGCGTTCCGGGGTGACCGCAGCGAAGCGGGGTGAACGCTGCTAGTCTATATATATAAAAGAGAACGCACAAATCCTTTGTGAACTCATCACGCTAATACGGCTGAACCAATTTCTTTCATTTTTGGGGGGTTATTATGATTTGGACCCTAGATGGTTTTTATCATATCACTTTAATTTTTAATTACCAGTGTCTTGAGATAATTGACCATTCAAGTGTCCATACGTACAAATCCTTTGTTATTAGTTCATCATAGGTAAAAATAAACGTATTTATATGCAACCCGCATGACCATGTGACTCGGCGGGTTAACATAAATGACAGGCGCTATAATTTTAACATTTACTGCAATTTGAAAGCGAAAAAGTAAAAATTATCTAAGTAACAAAGTTTATTGCGTTCCGGGGTGACCGCAGCGAAGCGGGGTGAACGCTGCTAGTAATAATAATAATAATAATTTGAAAACATGTGGCAGCATTTGAGTTGATGAAGAACTAGCGTCTCATTCCGAAGACTCCGATCTCAAATCTGGACCCGATCATTCTTTTTCCTTCAGTCGCACTAGGTGAATGCCGAGATGGTTACTAAGGCCTTGATCACCGCTACCTTACTCGATTTCTTTCCCACAGAGCAGGCCATACATATTACTTTGCCTTATAGAAATGAATAATTTTGATAACGTTGCATTGCAAAGAATACAAAAAATCGCGAATGTAGGAATGAATCATGAAATGCTCAAGAAAACTACCAACATAACAGAACAATTCAGTAGAAGGATGAAATATACTCTATACATATTCAGCTCTCTCTTCCACGGACACTTAAATGTAACGTGTCACTCGAAGATGGGAAAATTGCATATTTTGCTAAAATAAGGATTTTCAAAGTGTTTTAAATGTTATAACAGCGCTTGTAGTACATGCTTTTGGGAAATAAAGTTTACAGGAAGATGATGCTGAGAAGTATTCATGGCACAATAGTATGTATTTAATCCTTTGGGGATCCTATGGTACAATTTTGTACCATACGCGTTTTTCATGGTACATTGCGTTATTTCTCTTCTATTTGAGCTTTTTCGTCCGGTTTTTTTTTTGTTTTCCAAGTCCAGAGGCCTTGTAGAAGACATTACGTATGGTTTCAGACCGTCCTGCGTCCAGACATAGGAGGTGATGACGTCAGACGTCAAAAATTTCTTTTCTCATTTTCTAAGCCTATGTTCAATATTTTTTGGCGGGCTTATTTTTCTACGTAGAAGATTGAAATTTTGCACAAACATTCAGTCCACCGAGTAGTATTTACCAGATTTTTTGTTCCGATGTCAGTGCTCAAACAGGGAGGGAACCAGAGGGGTAAAAAAGGGATTTTTTAACCCCCAAAATCCCGTTTTTCGTCAATTTCCCGCCTTACATACATGATGGGGACACGTGTCATACCGTCTGAAAGGCAGTTCCATTCTGAAGAGAATGACGGTCGAATTATTATTCTAGGGTAATTAGGGATGTCTCAGGGAATTTTTTAAAAATATACTTCTATATAGGGAAAAATGGGACATGGTGGGTATACTTTTTTTGGCGGGCTTATTTTTGAACGTAGACGATTGAAATTTTGCACAAACATTTAGTCCACCGAGTAGTATTTACCAGATTTTTTGTTCCGATGTCAGTGTTAAAACAGGGGGGGGGAACCAGAGGGGCAAAGGGGTAAAAAAAGAGATATTTTTACCCCAAAAATCCCGTTTGTCGTCATTTTCCCGCCTCACATACACGATGGGGACACGTGAGTCATACCGTCTGAAAGGTAGTTCCATTCTGAAGAGAACGACGGTCGAATTATTATTGTAGGGTAATTAGGGCCGTCTCAGTGAATTTTTATCCAAATATACTTCTGTATAGGGTAAAAGTGGGGCATGGTAGGGAAATTTTTTTGGCGGGCTTATTTTTGAACGTAGACGATTGAAATGTTGTACAAACATTCAGTCCACCGAGTAGTATTTACCAGTAGTTTTTTTCCGATTTCTGCGTAAAAACAGGGGGGGTAGAGGGGCAAAAGTTTAAAAAAGGGATTTTTAGACCCAAAAAATCCCTTTCTTCGGGATTTTCTCCCTTTACATACATGATAGAGACACGTGAGTCATACCGTCTGAAAGGCAGTTCAGTTCTGAAGAGAATGATGAGCGAAACATGACCCTAGGGTAATTAGGGATGTCTCAGGAAATTTTTTCCCTGAGATCATGGTGTTTTAGGGTCGTTTTGGGCATGGTGGGAATTCCTGATAAAATTTCTCCCGCCCTTACTATTCAAGATAGAAACTTGAAATTTGGTACACACATTTAGTTTACCAAGTACTATTCATGAGATTTTTTGGAGGTCTCTACGTTCACACAGGGGGGCCCAAAGTTGGACAAAAAAATTTCCCCTTTGACACCAATTTTCCCTCTCCTGGTATATGGTATGGGCATGAAAATGATACCATTTGAAAGCCTGCTCTATTCTGAAGAGAATGAGTTATGAACCATGATCCTAGGATAAATAGTGACGATACAGTACCTGCTTGACTGAAAGTCTAAAAAATAGCCCAAAAAGCCAGGATCCGGAAAGGGTTAAAGCGAAAGAAAATAAAAAGGGCACCAGAAAGTTTTTCTTTTATATATATATATATATATATATACAAGAATTTATACATAGTGTATCGCTCTTTAAATGACAACTTGTATAATTTTTTCCACTCTTAAAATGAGATTAAAGAACAGTAGGGAGAGTTTCTTACCTATTATTGTGTTAGTGATTAATGAGTGAAGCTCTTTCCTTTTGCACCGTGCCAACAAAATTGCTCAGCTATTGCACTTGTCTTTTTCATGACGTTTCTTGTGATGGCTTCTAAGCTGTGACCTCCAAGTTTTTCATTTCTTAGACCTGTAACGAAATACACACTAAGCACTCAAGTAATAGTAATGGAAATTTAGAGCACACAACTGATGCCCTTAAACAAATTACATTGATTTTAGACGACAGTGTCACGGAGTCAGTTGCAATTGGCGCATCCTCAAAAATTAATACTTGCACTGACGTTTAGTTTTTCCAATAAAAGAAAGTTACATACTAATTTTCAAACAGTTGTACAGGGTTGGCAAAAACCATGATTTTTATTGAAAAAAAAACAGGTTTTTTTTTGTTTATTAATTTACTCTATGTATTTATATTAAATATGGACAGAAATTAGTTTGTTTCGTCTTGGTGTTATTATCCAAGGTTATGCTGGAAGGGAATCCAAACCGCTTCTCGGCTTACATCCAAGAGAAATTGTCTATTTCGACACGAAACCGGGACTAATTGGTCACAAATGAGATTGCCGACTCACTCACGGACTCCTGATAAAATTACGTTGTACTGATCTTTACATAGGCCTAGTTGTTAATAGAGTTGTCAAGAGTCATTTCAGAATTACAAAAAGATAAGGAGTTACACAAGTAAAAACATTATACAGAATTACATATAAATCGGGAAACTCCCGCCTTAGCCATTGGGAAAATCCTGTTATTAGTTTAAATGTATTTGTATGTAAAATGTATTTTAAGGTCAACGTATCATATTAAATTACAAATTTGTTATGTAGATAACATTCAACAAAATTAAAACAAAGTCGAATCCAAGCTGATGTTGGAAGCTACGTAGGCAGTTGATACATTTTGCCAATTTCTATCAATATATTTAAGTAAACTTGGCTTCTTTATAAAACAACAGGCATTCAGGGAAGTATAAATATACAATTTGGTTTCGTTTCGTATGTTTAGGCTTAACATCCTTAACATCCTAAACATCCTAACATCGACCGAGAATTGAACACGGGACCCCTTGATTAAAAGGTGAAAAGTAGATAAACGTAATGCAGATGGTGTGATATGTGGAGACGTCACCATGAAGTTCACACGATTTAAAGCATTTTTTTTAGTTTAAACTAGTTTTTTTTTTTTAACAGCTGGTTTAACCAGCCAAACCTGCAGTTGTAAATTAGGAATTGATGAAAGCAACGTATCTATAAAAATATTACGAAATCTACAGGAAGACAAGAAATAATTTAAGTTTCAGAATATACACGGTGGTTGTAAACTCAATACCTATTTTTAATCCAGATTATCCTAGAAACCAGCGTCAGCTTTAGCTCGCGTGTAATACTGTTAACATTTTAGAAGTTGTGGAAAATATGGGTGTATACGTTGAAATGTAACTTAATAACCAAACGGTACACTAATAGCGTATTCGATGAAAATAAAACTGTGATAGGTTGTTTACTTTTAGAAATATTCATTGTTACAAATAAGAACTGACTTTACACCCACGCTGTATTCAGGTAGTAGTAATGCAGAAAACACAAACTATTCGCGAACTTCAACATAGATAAGATACTTGGCGCGATAGACTCTTAAAGTTCATCTTTTCATATTTCCGGCAGCCTATAAGTCCGAAAGAAAGCATTTGTGCACCCAGGTTGGTCTATACTTTTTGTCTTATCTTGATGTCAGGAATCATCTCTCAAACGTTGTCGGTGTTGTTTTGAAACACCCTGTATAATTCATACTTCATAAAGTAAATGTTTCAATATGTCTTAAATGAAACTAAATATCTTACAGCGTAAAATAAATAGTTTTATTAGGGGCGCGGTGGCTCAGTGGTAGAGCGTTCACCTCCGGTGCTTGGGGTCCCTGATTCGATTCCAGCTCGCGCCGTGTCGACTTTTGGTGGACAAACACCGTGCTCGTGGGTTTTGTCGGGGTTCTTCCGTTTCCTCCCACTTTGTTTATTACACCATTTCATTCATTTCTCATAATCACCGCCTCCTTTAGCCTAACAGGCATAATCGTGGGACGTAAAACTGAAAGATTTCATTTCATTTTTTTTAAATAGTTTTATTGTTGAAGTATTCAGTTCCGGTGCTTTGTGCGTTTAATTGCGGGAATTTCCCAAACACTTCATTTGCGACGAAGGTTTATCATTATTTTCGGAAAATGCAAGCTTTCTTTACCGTACATCGAAACTTCCACTAGTACGAAGTTTGAATTCAGCACTTGAAATAGTAAGCGTTACGTACTCTTCGAAACTCAGAGCATTAAAATTCTTAAATTTGACACGAATTTTTACGCTATTGCTGCTGTTGATTCTACAGAAAGCTTATTTGAAAACTAGCAACAAATAATTAAACTAAACCGTTTAGTGTTACCATCAAAGATAATAAAAAAATAATACTAATAGTTTTTTTAATACACTACATATTTACTAGTAGTAACAGCACCTATGGCCCTAAACCTATCAGATGTATGAGGGATAATGTCCTTCGGCGTCGCCAAGTGGGCGAGCACATTATTCAGGGAAAGTATATTCTAAAATATAAAATTGCATATTTTATTTCAAATAGGCTATAAACACAATCCATACATTAATTTGTTCTATAATTATCTCAATCTAAGGTACGGTTTTTTTAATGCATTCAGAACTTTATAAGGTCTTACGTTGAATGTTGTATATCTTAACGTAAAAGCACTTAATTCACCCAAGCGAAGTCCAAAATCTGATAAGAATCACTTCCAAAGTGATCACCTTAATTGCACCAATAATATACTAACGAAAAGCTGAAAAACCAAGGTGGGTGTTTCCGCGCTGGGTCCACTTAGGCAAACCCCGAATACAATACAAAACATATATATATACGCAAATCGCAAAAGATTAATTGTAATTTTTCGGTAAATCTAGTCTGATGGCCCCCTTGAATTTTACATATGCCAGGTGAAATATTTACATATCGCCTGCCGCAAATCATTTAAGAGACAATAAAAAAATACCGAAAGAATTGTAATTTTTCAACAATTATTTCGAGCGGCACTCCAATGGTAAATCTGCACGCAGCAGTAGCGTACCTAGGAATTTATTTCGGGGGGGGGATCCAAACTAAATATGAAGGTGTTTTATATTAAATTTCCTAAAATTGCCCCTAAAATTAGGCTAAATTTTAAAAAAGTCGAAATTTCGGGGGGGGGGGTCCCCTGGCACGCAGAATTAGGCAATACTCGAGCAGACTGTTTTACCAAATTTTGACGCATTTCTTGCATCTTCCGGTTCCTTTTTGCAGAACATGCACTAAACGAAAAGAAATCCTTAAGTTTAACGTCCCACGGTTATGCTGGTTAGGCCAAAGGAGACGGTGATAATGAGAAATGAAGATGGAATGAAGAAAGTGGGAGGAAACGGGAGAACCCCGAGAAAGTCCACACGGCACGAGCTGAGATCGAACCAGGGTCCCCAAGCACCGGAGGTGAACGCTATCACTGAGCAACCGCGGGCCCATATGCACTAAGTGAGGAGCACCAAAAGAAAAAGCGAAACAATTCTGCTAGGTGGCAAGTAAAAAATCACGAATGCTATCTAACTGAATCAGCGCAGAAGCACAGCTGGGGGGCCCGAGCGGCAGCGTAGCGAGCAGGCACGTCTGCGACAAAGGAGCGGGGTACGCATAAACGAGGATGGTGGAAAAACATTTACAATATTTGTAATTATTCTTATCTTCAAAAACACTTAATTTCGATCCTTAAAAAAAAAATACCTTTCACAGCTAATACACGAGTGTTACACCGTCTTTCTTTCTTACCCTTACGACAGAAAATAGGGCAATTGCTTCTGTTCTGAATTTTTCTTCTTGAATCAATCTTTTCCACACTTTGCGCAGTTGATTTTACGCATTTCACCACACCATGACTCTGCAGAAACTTTATAATCCTTCTCTTTATATCACACAATTCTTTAAAAAAAAAAAAAAAAAAAAAATGTTTACATTACGGCCATCGCAGATGTCCACAACTGACGTATGAACCGCAAATTCCCGCCGCTTACTTCTACCGTATTTGCATTCAAAATCAATTTCAATAAGCTGTGCAATGAAAGAAATAACTTACATCCACACTCTCATTCCTTCACGAAAAATATTGCACATCACATTTTATCTATAAAATTTGTTCTCGGTGTAAACTTCTGCTCGACTGAATCCCAGAATTATTATAAGCCAGTGGCGTATTTAAGGGGGGCTTCCGGGCTTGAGATCCTTGAAATTGTACTTACTATATTAAAGTAAATGAATTATCTTGCAGAACAAAGTTAGCGAAGCCCCTCTCCCCTGCAAAAATCGTAAATACGTCAGTAAAATGGTAATACACGCACAATTAACCCATCAAAATAGAAATGTACGTGTCTGCTTCCTTGGGAAGCATCCCCTCGGGCCATCCGCCTTCACCCTCCCTGACTCGGTTAATGGCATTCGTGGTTTTTAGTAGCCCCCTAACACAGATTGGTTTGTATTTTTTGTACTGTACTTCTTATCCACAGGAATCAGTATAAATACGCAAATCGTAAGAGAATTGTAATTTTTCGACAATTAATTCTGACGGTCCCCTTGAATTTTATCTATGCCAAGTGAAAAATTTATACGTCGTCTGGCGAAAATCATTAAATAGACAACAAGAAGGAAAGTAGCGAAAGAATCATATTTCACTAAGTATTTCGAGCAATATAAAAATAATACGTTTATAATAATAACTAAAATAGCATGAGCAATGCCCCCCGGAACATTACTTCTGAAAGAAACACTGATTTCGAGTGACACGCTAGAAGTAAAACTGCACGCAGAATTATTAAAACCTGTCATAAAAAGGGTTAAGTTTAGAGTTACCCCTCCGCTTTTTATAAAAATCAGGAAAATTTACATGAGAAATGAGGTAAGAAATGATAATTTGAAGTTTTTATTTGATGTTTAGGAGTGTAAGTTCGACAGGAGAGTTATGTTTAATGCGAGAAAAGATATGTGGAAGTCAGCACTATTTGCCGGATGCGGAAGTATTCGCGGAAGGTTTCAGCAGCCTGGTAGTTGTAAAATATGGCGAATATGGCGAACAGGTGTAACGAATGCGCAAAAATAATGAAGGAAACCTTTTAAATTTTTGTGAAGCCCACGGAGTACTGAAGTTACATGAAATGTAACAATTTTTAATACTTTAAGCATTGTTTTTTGTATGTTGCAAAGTCCAAGGGCACTTTCAGACTGGAGGGGCAACTCTAAACTTAAGCCCATAAAAATGGTAATGTACGCATCTTTGGTAACTCTTTACATTGGGAAAGGCAGTGATATTATGTCAGTACATAGTATTGCCGAGCGAGCGTCAACGAGTGAAGGCGGGTTAGAGCCCCGCAGGGCACGTTGTTTTCTGTCTTTCCTTCTTGGGAACTGTAACTGCAGGAACCGGTTCAGATGAATTGGTTATTGTCACTGCCTTGCCTAAACTAAAGACTTGCCCGCATCTTTTCCCTTTGAAAGTTTCCCTCGCTCCTGTTGTCCTCCACCTTCGCAATGGTCTGACTCAGATAGTATTGGTGCGGGAAGGTTCTAGAACACAGGTCCCCCATATAGGTTAATTTTTTTTTCGGTACCAAATTAAAATATTTAATTCACATAGTATTGCCGAGCGCGCGTTAGCAAGTGAATGCGGGTTAGAGCCCCGTAGGGCACGTTGATTTCTGTCTTTATTACAGATAAATGGGAAGAGGAACCTGTGTTCTAGAACCCTGCCTATTGGTGCTTTTTAGTGGCCACGTAGTACACGCTGATTTGTATATTTTGCACTGTAGTTTTTATGTCATATATCCGGTTCCGTATATATATATATATATATATATATATATATATATATATATATATACGCAAATCATAAAAGAATAACTGTAATTTTTCAACAATTACTTCTAACGCTCCCTTTGAATTTCATCTATGCCATATGACGTATTTCAAATCGCCTAGTGCAAATCATTTAGGAGACAATAAAAAGAAAATTATTAAAATAATCTATTTTCCAGCAATTATTTCGAAAGATGAGCCAAAAGTAAACCTGCACAGTATTTTATGTATAAAGATAAAAGAACGAAATCTAGCATCCCACATGCCTTTATTAATTTGTAAACATAAATTTCTCACAGACAATAAAACTAAATTATTTTATGTAATCGTTATACTTACCGACTTTTCTTGTCTTGTCTTGTCTTCTCTTCTTCACTGTTTAGATTGCAGCTCCATTACAGCTTCCTCCACCCACTAACATGTAAATTTAAACTGTTTAGCGGTTTAAAAGTATGTGGTCTTTCAATTTTGAAACATATTTACTTTCATAGAACATATTGTAAATAAATATCCATTTTACGTACTCTCAAATATATATCTTTTATCTGTGGCTTCCTCTGTGCCTAAATACAGCCAGTGATGCCAATTCCTTCAGAGCCTTTTTCCCTTCACAAGCTTCAGAATTTCCCTTTTCCGAACAAAATTTCCCTTCATCCAAACCGTTCAAATACTGTATTTAGTAAACGTATTTTTAATCGTTTTCGCTTCCACCCCCTCACCTCAATCTTATAACCATATACAAGCAAATACCTGACAGCCTTCCTTTGAGCTTACGCAAAATTTGAACTTGATTTGTTGTTTAGGTATCTAAGGCGTCGCGATAGAGGAGGGGGAAGAATATGGAAAGGTGTAGGGTAGGACCTATGTTAAAGGTGCAATATCTGCATTTGCCTGGTGTGACTGCGGAAAAACCATTAAATACCTCGGTCAGGACGGACAGCCTAAATAAATCATAAAGAATATAAAATAAATATGTAAATTTAATTTTTATCCTAGATATCATGATAGATTTTAATATTAATGTAACCTAAAATACAAAGAAAATATTAAGTATATATTTGGTATTTACTTACTTAAGAACAGCACTCACATATTTACTGAAACGAATACGAACAGTTACAAAAAAAAACCTCTAGCTTATAACGAGATACTTTGTATCGGTCCATAATTACATATATCTCGGGCAGAAAGTGCTTTTACACAAGCACTATACCTGTTATAATGTTAATTAAAAATAATAAAAGAAGAATGTTTTAATATATAAGAAATATACATTATTGTCTAGTTGGTTGCTATGTCGTTGTTTATAGATACTCAGTTAACATGTTTGATTGCAAGTCGGTTTGTGTGAATATACATTAAAAGGGAATCAAAGAATAAATTATTTAATATTCATCATGGACTTGTAATTTCAGTAGAAAAGGTGAGCATACTAGTGAATATAACTTCAGAAGATATTTTAAGGTGAAAACGATTATTGCCACTGAAGATATAACTGAACCAGGGTTAACGACTACCTTTGGTGAGTCGTTGTAAAATTTTTGGTTTACCTCACCCGGGATTCTTGTAAATTCATATCCCGAAGTTTAAGTAAGGGTGAATTTACCTTAGTAAGAAGGTTCATGAATACGAACTCAACTATTCTTAGAAGTGGTAGAGTAATTACAAGAAAAATCATGATTGGTGAGACAGTAGAGAATGAAACTGTTGATGATGCTAACAACGGGCAGAATATAGCTCCTATTGCACCCGGAATGTTGACATTAAAAGACAGAATTCTACTAGCATTACAGCGACAGGAACAACGACTAGAACAAAATTTAACTCAGATGTCCAAAGAGTTAAAACAAACGGTACAGCAAAAATCCGAAGAGTTGAATGGGCGATTAGAAACACAGTATGAAGAATTGAATGGACGATTAGAGAGACAGCATGAAGAATTGGGTAGGCAGTTAAAACAAATAGATCAAAAGTCCGAAGAAGCGAAACAATCTGTAATACAAGCTGTGACAGACATCACGTTACAATTCGACGAGAAGTTAAAAAGATTATCTGAAGATTGCAAGGATAATTACAATCATGTAATCCAAGAAGTTAATATTGTAAAAAAAGATTTTGAAGTAATAGAATCTTCTGTTCGTCAGCAAAAGATTCAGGTGACAGATAATTCTAACCAAATACGTGCAAATACACAATTGATATCTACCTTACAGGAGGAAATTAGGACGTTACAGATTAAAGACAACGCATACAACAACAACATGGTTAATGATCGTTTGGGGTTCCCTCATTCACAAGAGATGACCTCGCATTCACCCGAAGCAGATCGACAAGGACCTTGCGTTATCTCTTCTTCAAGTAACTCATCCGATGAGGATATTATTTTGGAAAGAATTCAACCAAGGAATACAGATGGGCGGAAAAGAGATGGTGGAACCACACATAACGCAGTAGGTAGAAATTTTCACTCAACACGAACACGAAACTGTGAAAGAAATGTAAAGTTAAGTGTAAAAATGAGCGAAATACGTGCTATGAGTAAGTTTAGTGGTAGATGTAATGAAAATGCTACTTCTTTCCTAGAAAAATTTCAGGACGAATGCAGTATAATGTGTATAGATAAATCTCAATATATGAAACTAATCCCTCATTTATTACTTCCACCGTGTTCTTTATGGTTTAAAGCGGTACGGGAACACGTCAACACATATGAGGAATTCAAGGAAGCGCTGATTGCAAATTATGAGAATGACTTTCTACTTGCAAACAGAGACGCTACGATTAGAAATCAACCTTTTAATCCTCGCTTGCACAAATCTGTTGTTGATTTTGTTGTGAATACGTATAATGAATTAAAAATCGTAAATCCACTACAATCTGAATCTAGAGTGATTGCATCTATTCGAAATCTACTACCGTTTAAATTACAACAAATCCTGTTTTCTACGCAATGCATGAGTTTTAATCATCTATTGATGCTTGTTCAATGTTATGAAACTCAATACCAGGCACAGAATCATCAAGCGGGAATAGGCAAAATTAAAAACAATTCAGATAACTTTAGATCAGTACCAGTCCGGAATCTAAATATCCGTAATGTAGACGATACGGAACAACCTAAATCGAGTAAATTTAAACAATCAGAACAATCAGAATAGGCAAAGATATGATGGGAACACACCTAACCTAACTAATCGTGACAATAATTATGTCAGACCATTTAACCAAAGTAGATTCAAAAACAGACGAAATACATGGCGAAATTTTAGAAATACTGTAAACTACATTGATAGACGTAACCGTAGTTCAAGAGATGGCACTTCGTATCAAAATCAAAATAATGACACAATTCCTGTACAGAATAATAATGCAGGACATAATCATGATTGTGCGGTACAATGTACTTTATTGGAATCATATACAAGTACGAATCTAAACTGATTGCAGTTGATGTGGTAGGGGTTAAACCCATATCAGCTATCGATTCTTATGAATATTTATGTGTGAAAATAAATTTAATTCCTTCTTTTCGTTCACTTGAACATAGATTATTATATCTACCATACGGGAAGATGTTAATGTTGTTACTGATTAAAAACAAAGATTATTTATATTATATTGATTTATGTTGAAACTTTATTGTCAAAGATTATATTCAGTAGAAGGTTCATTCTATTAAGCTAATTATTCGATGACTGTACTCATGTGTCACCTTATATGATACTTGGATAAGATTCTTTTGTATCATGACGCCTTGTTGATATGATGTATACTTTAAAATACCATCTTACGTAATTGTTATATAATGCGCCCTGGAAGGAGCAAACATTTTTTTTACATGACCGTTTTTAATGATGAATGAAATCGTTGATCATTGTAATTTGTGTTTTAAAATGTAATTATCTCTTACGCTTTTGATTTCGCATCCTTCGTTGATTGTATTAGTAAGCGACGACATTTTTAATGATAAAAGATAAATAATAATGGAATAAAAGTTTTATTATAAATGTATTTATATGAAGGAAACTTAATGAAGTTATATATGAAGGGCGATCAAAATGTAGAGAACACGATTATTATCATGTCCTTATTATAAACGGACCAGTGGTTCTTAAATATAAAAGTCAAGCTCCCTTGTAACTTTTATATTTAGTCCCTTTATCGGACGACATTTTATATAACGAGATACTTTGTATCGGTCCATAATTACATATATCTCGGGCAGAAAGTGCTTTTACACAAGCACTATACCTGTTATAATGTTAATTAAAAATAATAAAAGAAGAATGTTTTAATATATAAGAAATATACATTATTGTCTAGTTGGTTGCTATGTCGTTGTTTATAGATACTCAGTTAACATGTTTGATTGCAAGTCGGTTTGTGTGAATATACATTAAAAGGGAATCAAAGAATAAATTATTTAATATTCATCATGGACTTGTAATTTCAGTAGAAAAGGTGAGCATACTAGTGAATATAACTTCAGAAGATATTTTAAGGTGAAAACGATTATTGCCACTGAAGATATAACTGAACCAGGGTTAACGACTACCTTTGGTGAGTCGTTGTAAGCTGCTACTGTCTTTGGCTGTACACGAGGAATGTTCGTAAGCACAATATAGAGTTTAGAGATGCGGAATTCTTAAGAATTTATAATTCTGTGCGCACAGTTACCAGTAAATTTGTAAACTTACACAAACACACACACACTAATGACCCAGTATTCGCCCATATATACATTCACGACACGCAGATTTTCTTCTCTTACATCCATTAATCCTCTTCACAATCAATTTTCTGGTTGGGAAAAATATCTTCTGATTGGGAAAACCAAACTGTTATAATAGTTGGAGTGATAATTTAATTGAGAAATATTTCATCTTATTGCATTGCATTTAATTCAACAAGAGAAAGATTGAAACACAAACAAACTATTTGCTGAGCAAAACAATATATTCACATAAAAAACTACATGCGTGTTAGAGTTTCGCCAACTATCATTTTGGCTTCATGATAGTGTCTGATGAAGCCAAAATGTTAGTTGGCGAAACTCTAACACGCATGTAGTTTTTTATGTGAATATATTGTTTTGCTCAGCAAATAGTTTGTTTGTGTTTCAGTATATACAAAGCAAAGCTTCTACTTATGGAAGAGAAAGATTAATTTTGATAAAAGATTTTAAATAAGCATTGTTGTAATGTTTCGAATTTAATAACTGAATATGTTGATCGATGTGTAATGTTGATAAATATTAACGAATGCAAAGCAAGATAACTTGTGAGAATTTATATAAAATATGTGCAACGGATTATGTTTGGAATAAATACGACGTTGAATATATACTGAATTTTAATAAGATTAATCAGATACGTAAATACATTCGTAAATGATTGAAGAGAGGTTCAAATTTCCCTGCAATATTGAGATATTACAAGCAATTTCCCTTTTTCCCTTTTCTCCAAAATTTACTCAAAATTTCCCTGCGCCAAGGGAAATTTCCCTTCAATTGGCATCACTGAATACAGCTCAAAATCAACATAGCGCGCAAGGAATGCTGGTACTTTTGATAAACAAATGACGGTTGATGTGGCGATGCTAATTTGCAATCTTTATATCCAAGTCACACAAGATATCATACATTTCAATTTTTTAACAAATATATTTCTTTGATGCGGCTATAATTAGTATAATGATTGGTAATAATGCTACTACGATACTCTCGTGAGAGAATTTATTCAACATTCGATAAAATATTCTGGAAATACTTAATTCTAAAATATTGCATGAAAATATTTCATTTAAGTTACAGGACAAGGTAACAAAAACATTTTCATACAAAATTAACAGGCGTTTTAAAAATATTTCTTATATTACGATCGAATTTATTTTTAAAATATTCGAAATATTTTAAAAATTATATTTCATATATTTTCTTGTAACAATAGAAAAGATTGTAAATGACATGTTGGAAAACATTTTATTCTGTTCATAGGCCTATTCTGTTTTCTTTATCATGTATGTAAAACATTTTTAGTGTTACTTCGAAAACATTTTCTCTCTCAACTAAGGGGTAAAAGTGCGGGGGGACGCCGCCCCCACCTCGAAAAAACATGTACGGCGTCTCCCCAGTTCCTAAAAAAAATTACAATGGGCAAAGATAGGCAGGGGAATGGCGTGACGTCATTCGCTACCTACCGTCCCCCCACCTTTTCAGATTCACTTTTACCCCTGCTCTCAACATTGAAAACATATTACATTACATTCAACACAATATTTCTATTACAATTTGTGAAAAATTTCCTTACATTATTTTCCTAATAACGTTTTAAAATGCACATTCTGTCAGTGGCGTATTTACGATTTTGTTTCGTGGAGGGTATCTTTGCTAACTTTATTCCTGGAAATGTGAAAATTTTGCAGGATATTTCATTTACTTTAATATAGTAAAACAAATTTGAGGGGGGTCTTAAGCCCGGAAAGCTTATTTAACGTCACTGCTTCCTGTACTTCATTACATGTTCTCCAAACACATTTAAAAAAAAAAAATTTCCGGCAAATATTTGGGATACATCTCAGATATAACAAGGAATATGTTTTCTCCAGTAACGGAAGAGTATATTCTGAAAATGTAAAAATGTTACTATAATAGACCTATATCAGAAAATGTTGTTCACTAAAGACACAAAATATCTTCCAAAACACAATGGAAGACATTTTCTATTCATTTTTAATGTTTTCTTTTACCTGTTTTAAAGTTTTATATTCAAAATTCGATAAAATATTCTGGAAATAATACTAAAGTATCATACGGAAATATTTAATTTAAGTTATAGGAGAAGATTACCAAAATACTTTTGTAAAAAGTAAGTAAACCTTTTCAAAACATTTCTGAAAAATATTTCTTATATTACGAAATAATTTATTTTTAAAATATTCTAAATGTTTTTTAAAATATATATTTAATACGTTTTCTCATAAAAATAGAAAATATTGCAAATAACGTATTAGAAAACATTTTTTTAATATGTGGAATATATTTCCTTTCATTGTTTTCCGTATCATATATGGAAAACATTTTTAGTATCATTTCAAAAATATTTCCCTTCTCAACAGTGAAAACATATTAAATTAGATCCAAAACAATATTTGTAATATATTTTGTGAATATTTTCCTGGATTTACTTTCCGGCAAGCATTCTCAAAATGTACTCCCGGTAATTTCTGAAATGTTTTACAAACATTTTTGGGAAAATATTTTCGGGAAATGTTCGGAATACATTGGGGGAACCAGGATGGAAATTTCCAGAGAAGGAAAACCTTTTGGAAACCAAGGAAAATATTTTCTTTTGATTGAGGAAATATTCCTTGCTGTGTGGGAATATCCATTTTCTGGACTTCAGTGGATGGTCCATTGGATGTCAATATTTAATCCACGAATGAAACGTCCACGGAGCTACATGATCTGGATAAAAAAAGGGACGTACGGAAAACAACATTCAATTGTTAGTGACGGCACATGCGCAGATCCTTGCACAGTGCACTCTCAGCAAGTTTGAATTCAGTGGTTGAGAAGCGTAAAAATTTCAGTGATAATACTTTTAGTTCTATGTTGGATTGAAGAAGGAAGAGAGAATAGGAACTGCGAAAAAGGTAAGATATGATGAGTGATTTGTTTATATAGATTTATTCCGGTGCACAATTTATTATGCAACTGAAAGTTTATGTGTATGTGGACAAAAGTAACTCATTATCAATTATAGGCTGGGGTAACGTAGATGGGCACATGGGAATTGGTAATATATATATATCAGTGAATTCACATGGTGAAGGGTGCAATAACACCCTCATATAAGATACTAGTGAGGTTCGTTCCTTCTGTACCAAAGCTCAGGACTCAATTCGACATTACTCGAGAAGACGGTTCTACCAAATTTTAGATTTCTTACATTCCCAGGTTAGATTAGAGTTTTGTATTTCTTTTAGCCGAGCATGCACAAAATGAGGAGCTCAATTACTACTTGCAGATTGACTTCAGGAGGGCTCAGTATGGGTTAACTACTGTATCGCCGGACCAATTTTAGAAAATTTACCAGATAAATTGGAGAGTTTCTTTTGGTTCGTGAGTAAAAGTAAGTTGAGGGTGATAGTTACCAAAATACTTATCGTTAGTTATTTTTGATATTGTAAGCTACACTATATATATGGGGGGCGGAAGGGGAAGGTTCTAGATTACTGGTCCCCCATGCAGATTAGTAGCTGGGTGTGTTTCTTTCTGTACTAAAGAGTATACATTTAACTTATACAGTATTGCCGAGCGAGCGTTAGCGAGTGAAGGCGGGTTAGAGCCCCGCAGGGCACGTTGTTTTCTGTCTTTATTACTGCTCAATGGGAAGGGGGGCCAGTAATATAGAACCTTGCCGGGCGGAAGGGACTGTTTGGCGGTATATTTGTTATGATTTTTGGGAAAGGCAGTGCGTAAATGACAAGGTTGTGTCATATCGTGATTGAGTGTTATGAAGTTATACAAAAATGAGTGTCAGTTGTCGAAATTGTGTGAAAGGCATGGTCTACTAAACAGGCAAAATGTTTATTGTGACTAGTGTAAACAAATTGAAGCTACAGAAAAGAAGAGGAACATTTAACCAAACCTAATCGAGTATGATCTAATTTAGTACATTTTGGTACTTTTTTGGATTGCATGTAGTACCTCCCCCAAAGCTGTCAACACATAAGGCGTGCATTTTATGAAATGAACTGTTAGATGAAATTGTTTTTCCACTATCCTCGTTTATGCGTATACTCATCGCCGCTGACGCGCCTGCTCCCTACGGACGCTGTTTCTGCTCTCCTGTTTTGACTCGGTTAGATGGCATTCGTGCTTTTTACTGGCCACGTAGCACAAATTAGTCAGTGTTTTATGGACTAGCTTTTATGCCATACGTTCACATCGTATTTCGAACATTAATCATTATCAAGTGAGCCAGGCCAATATCTAGTATTTTGGGTGAGAAACTAAATAATATTCCTTTTCTTATTTCCGTATTCTGGCAATACAGCAGTAATACCATAAGTATAAATACATTGCGGATGTGAGCTCCTCCGTGGCTAAGCAGTTGGCGTGCGAGACCCGAGTTCGATTACCGGCGAGAGCTCAGGTGGTTCGGATTCCACGTTAATCAGTCAGCGCTTTGCCAAGAAACAGAAATGTCAGTTAATAAATGAACGTAAAAGGTCTATAGCATCAATTTTTTTTTTTGGATCGTAATAGTAAAGTTTATTTTTTACAGTATCCTTTATATTTATTAAGTTGAAATAATTACTAGCAAATGCTAGCAGCAGGCCCGTGTCTAGGGGGGCCGGGCCCCCCCTAAATTTTTGCTGGCCCCCTTTAAAAGTTTTACGATACGCTTAGATATGAACTATAATATGGTTGGATCAGGCCCCCCCTAAATTTTTGGGCTGGCTACCGGCCTGGCTAGCAGTGATATTTTTTTCTTCGTCACATCTGCCACAGGTGGATAGAAGAAATGTCATTGGTTAAAGATTTTAGCTCTCAGATTTCTAGAAGCTGGGAGTAGGAGATGTAGAAGCGTCTTTTCTTCGAATATCGGGGTTGGATTAACACGTACAATGTAACTGTAGAAATTTTCAGTTTTAAAGTTTCGGCGTAAAAGGTATATCGACCAGATGAGGTTGAGTGGAAATTTGTCGCAATTCGGCGTGTAAGTAAAGACGGATAGTGTAATGACATCTATGCGTATTGATATCTTGCGAAACTTCATAAATACGTCCATATATTATTTAGTAACGTTATTATATTATATATTTACAATATTTCCAATAACGAGGAAGATTTAGTAAGGAAAACGTAATACAGGTTAACACATCCTATGTTTTTTTTTCATTATTTCGGTATTTTCCAGTTTTTTTTTTTTTTTGTACTTTATTTTCATTCGAATTAAGTACTTTCTTCCTACTTTGTTTTCGTGTGAGAGGAAATTTTCATCTCCTTGTATACTTCATGGCGTTTGTCATGGTTCCTTCGGGGCAGAGCGGTTTGATGTGGAGGGTCATGTGTGTGAGCTCACAGTAAGAAAGTTTAACGTTATTTTCCATCACCGATGGACTTGTACTAATAACTATCCGATTTAATTTTAAGCTTTCCTCCGGACATGTAATTTATTCCTATTTACTTAGTTCACCTTTTGATTAGAGTAATTTCTATTATTTAAATTTTCTTAAACTGGATTTTTTTAAATTTTCCTTTTTATTATCTTTGCTTATTAACCAACTTTTGGTGGTAACGAAGTTTGTTTGTTATATAGAATTTGTTTGTAAATTCCAATTCTGAAGGTCGTCTAGCGGAGACGAAATAACTAAGACGCAGTTAATAAGGGGGAACTTTCTAACGGTGGTCCTCCTTCGTATCTGCTTGGTCACAGACTTAGAGCTGGTTTGAGGATAGTATAATCGGTCTGTATTGAGAGGACCATACGTTTTTGGGGTCTATGGCTAATTGTTTCGGTTTAAGTCAACAAATGGTTGTAAGTTTTGTAAGTTCATAGCACACCATCTCCAGAATTAAATGGCATTTGCGGTACTGTCCTAGTAGAAATGCAGTGTTAGGTTCATACGTGTAGCATGTTACCAGAGACACGAGTCTGAAATATAAAAAATTGTCAAAAAAATTGCATCATCAATTTGGTTTTAGTCTTAATATTTAAAGATTTGGTTTTAGTCTTAATATTTAAAGGCTAAATTGTAAGCTATAATGGACGTAGTTAAAATTGTAATTGATTTCATAATTTCTTCTAAGACAGTTAATGATTTTTTTATCCAGGATAACACGGAAATAAAATTTACTTGAAAGAAAAGGGTCGGGTTGAAAATGGGCTGTAGTGTAATAATTTGACGTGCAATGACTCAAATATGTTTATCCTTTTTTTTTAAAAAAAAAATAGTACAATTTTTATGTTACACATTTAATGTGCGATAAATATATTTTCGTAGTAAATCGGCTCAATGTTAGATAGATAACATTTTTGAAGTCGATTACAAATATCTACCTTATAACATTTTTCCTTTCAATTACACATAATGTATCATGTCTTGCTCGACGGTGAGTAATTGAACTGTATTGTATGGTAGGCTACATACCTAATACTTTAGATTTTAGTATATCGTATACGTCTGTGTAATATGCTCATTTTTATCAGCAACTTACGCTAGAGCTCAAAAGAAGAGCTTTTTTTTTTTTTTCCTGTGGGCCCTACTTTCCTTGGTAAGGCCGCTCAAAGAGCTCAATTTTGAATTTTATTTTTGGTTTATAGGCAACTTTCGAAAAACAAAGGACCAGGAAAGGGTGTGGGGTATTGGAAAGAAGTAGGATAAAGCTTATTCATAAATTAACATCTCGTTACTTTGTCATTCAGGACTCAGATAAATGTTTGTAGTTAGCATGTCTATTTTGACCTAATGGTCCAGTTTTACTGCAAGCCTGTATCTGCGCACTGCATAACAGAAAAGCAGAATGTTACCTTATGAACAGCTCGTATTTGACTTCTTTCCAATATCCTATTTCCTTTCCTGGCAAATTGTTCATCGAAAGTTGCCTAAAAGCCAATGTAAAATTCAAATTTGGACCCTTAGAAGGACTCTTCCAATGAAAGGAGGTCCCACAGGAAAAAACGCAAGTTAATTTATTTTGTCTCCTTTTGACTTCTAGAAGTTCCTGTAGAGCTTGTCCACGATTTTTATACCATATATATATATATATATATATATATATATATATATATATATATACAGTATATATAGGGTGGGTGGGTGTTGTTCAAGTAGTTTCTTCAATTTAACATCGTCATCCTATGTTGTTACCAGTTTGAAAAGAATGCATAGGTATTTCCTTCACAAATGGTTGAAAAGCACTAAATAAATAAATAAATAAAATACTGGTTAATTTGTATTTTTTACTGTAGTGACGTGATATGTATTAATGCTCTTCTTGCTTTATATATATATTACCGTTTTTCAACCATTCGTGAATCCAGTGCTTGTGTATTCACTCTATTAGTAACAACGAGGATACCAATGTAAAATCGCCAAAAGTACTTTCGTTTATTTTCTTCATTGCATGTGTGTTGAGCTTTTTTTGGTTTATATATCATCACAGCCCACTCTGACTTAGATTACAAACACCTTTCTTCTACGTCTTTGGAAGGCTCCCCTATTGATGAAATTTAATTCTAACACTGGGAAGACACTCGCTTAAAGTAGTAGACAGGATGCAGGCAAGCCTTCGTTGCCCGTGGTTGTGGCTTAAGGTTTGTCGGTTGTCCATTTGAACGAAGTTGTTCGAATAAAACTTTACCAAAAATTACCTTAGAAGTTTGTATATTCTTTTAGGATGATTATCACGGTTCAATAGGAGTCACAAATATCATTCTAAACCCTAAGTGTGCAAAGAACTTGAAATCAAAGATTTTATGCATAAATGTCGTACTATAAATTATCCTTTTATTTCTCTACCCGTGCTCACATGTAGCTTTTTCTAACTGGACAATTGCCCAACACTGTGACCTCATTCACATCTGCAGGTCAATTTTTAAAGGTGCTTCATTTTTTCCTTCCATAGTATTACATTCGAGCATCGAAACCTTTAACGAGTCATTTTTTTTTTTAATTTTGAGTAGATATATTTTGGGGGGAAGGAGAGAAATTTTGATCTACGGAATGTATCAAAAAGTCGTTCCTACGCTTGGGAGGTGATTCTTGATCAAAATGGGACGAAAATTTAGCATTTTTGCTCTGGGTCCTCTTTTGACTCCGGGGAAACTTATTTTTATTTGTGACTTTTACACTAATTTGTCTCAGCACTGAAGGGAAAAGGTATGAGATATTGGAAAGAAGTTGGATAGGACCTATGCGTTAGGTAACATCACGGTTTGTCTTGCCAGGTTTGAATTACGAAAACGCATGTAAATAGAGCTAGACACGATGTCTTTGAGGTTTTTGTTCTCCTGTTGATCTCTAGAATTTCGCCTCAAGCGTTGTAAACAACCTTCTGATTCAACCTGTGTAAATAAAACTTACATTTTCGAAAAATAAAATAAGCTTGGACGTATAAGTATTAAAAATATTCTACTACAGCTTTTTAATTAAAAGTAGTGTTACAGAATAACGATATCTGCACATATAAGTGTATTGTATATAAAAATCGAAAGTTACATAAATTTCCATACTTTTAATTCTATTTTAAATTTCCTTATTTAATACAGACAGCTAAGACAAGGCTCATAGCAAGCTGAGAAAGGCTGAGTACACCTCAGATCTGAACAAAGACGATGAAGGACGTTTACGTAAACGAAAGGAACAAAGGCCTTTAACACCAGAAGTTAACAGTGAAACGTCGGACGACGAAGTGAATTCTATGATCGAAATGCTACCTACACCACCTAAAGTAACTAAATCTATTAGGAAGCAAGATGTTGGCGTTAGTTCCGTGTGCCTTGCTTCTGCTGAAGATAAGGAACAAAGTAAGTATCTCATTTAAATGAGCTATATTAGACAAGCTTCGCTAACACTTCCATGTGATAAGTCGCGTTGCACGCACATTGCACCTATTTAGGCATACGCATTGGTCGGGAAATGCAAAACTAGCTGAACTGAATTTGATGGATTTAATTCGGCACTTTATTTTGTTGGAAACTATTAGAAGTTCCAAAGTTCGAATAGATTTTAATCCCGTTTTACTTTTCAACTTAGTTAAATCATATTATTAAAACATATGAAGCTTAAGAAATAACGAATAAGTTCTGTGCATAATTTTGTGCTTCGTGAGGATCCATGCGAAAGAGAATATTAAAGTTTTATATAATTTGTATTACTTTCAAAATTGTATAGGGTTACAGGAGTACAAGTAGTTATACTTTAGACTGGAAGTTTATTAGCTGTTAGACATATTTCGACGGTTCAATGCAGCAACCTTGTAGATCAACAGTACAGGATTTGGTAAAAATATCTATTTAGTATTAGCTGCTAACTCTGTTGAAACTGCCCCTTTTCTGCGTCGATTTGTAGCTCTGAAGGCGAATTCAGATCTTTTTTGTTTTTTCATTACAGAAAAGGAATGAAATGCTATGGTTCATATCTTGCTAAAACCTTATAGTTATATGCTTTTGCTCACAAATGATAAAGCTAAAAAGGCAAACTATCTTGATTTCGCCAAAAGTCGACATATATGCTTATGCCTTTCTGGAGAAAAGTGCAATAATGTATTTATAATTACAACTATGTGTTTGAGATACTGAGTTTGGGCAATTACTTGGTTTGAAGCAGAAATCGTCTGCTATCTTTATGCATTCAAATCAGACTTTTCATAAAAATTTGAAACTTGTAAAAAGTATAAAAATTTCGACATATAGTATAGGTGTTCGGATCCCGAATCTATCCTTCTGTTGGAGATTATTAGAGTTCTCTTTAGTTTTCCAATGAATGAAGGGATAATGATTCTACAAAGACTCAGTAATTTCTTAGGGCTCAATATTTTCGTAATTTCATTTCAGTTTTCAAAGTTTTCTTATTAGTTGAAAGCTCTTTCAGGTTAACCGAACAAGCAGCAGTAGAGAAAAAGAGAACAATAAACTCCCGATTATTCGCGGAATTAGCTGGCAAAGGCACCGCGAATAGCTGAAAATGACAGACAATACTTGTTCGTAAAATAAAAATTGTCCTAGCTTAAAAAACTTATTGTATTGTACGTAAAACATAAGAAAAAGCTTGCAAATATGTATAGAGAACACTAAAAATATTTGTACCGGTATTGTTCAGTACAACGTAAAACAACCAACGAAAAAGTGTATATTTACAGTGAAGCCAAGGTACGATACTGTAAGTTAATTTATACTCTATATTTAAACAGTCTCGTTCTGTATGACTCGTGCAGTAGCTTTATTGAGTTAACTTTTTTCCGAAAGACGCCAGCGTATAATCGGGAGTGTGCTATAGTTTATTGAAGAATGCTATAATCTGATGTTGCTGTTAGCTCACCATTCATTTTTTCAGTTTGTTTGCATGTAGTAAAACCCAATTGGAATTGGCTGAGGTATGATTTTAGTTTTAATGAAAAATGTGTTCAGGTAGGCAGTTTCTTTGTGTAATCAATTATTATTATTATTATTATTATTATTATTATTTCCTTTTCCTTCAGAATTTCTTAAATACTTTTGAAATTAATTTTAACACTAAATAACAACCGTAACCGTTTATAGTAAATTTGTTTCCCACATTGCAATGACAAGACTCTCTCCAAGCACTATGTTCCTTTGTGATTTGTGGTGGATGGAGTTAATAAAAAAAGGAAGTCAAAATATGTCTTTCTCAGTGTCATTCTAAGAATGTGAAATGATGATGTCGCGCCATACAATATTTCAAATATAGATTTTTTTCAATAAAAAGTTTTATATTCCATATAGTTTTAGAAAAATAAAGTAATAAATAGACTATGTTTTATGGTATAAATTAGGGATTATATACAAACATTATAATTAGGAAGATTTCATGTGCTTTGGAGGTTGATTCCTGCAAGGACACTGAACATGTTAGATTAGTGGAAAGCATGCAGTGTTGCACCCAATTGTGATAAGCATCAGAGGGTACTTTTCTGCTTTGCTGGCGGTTCAATTCTCATTTGACAGTAGAAAACTTTGAATCTCTTCTTGGTTTTACATACATTTTTCAGCTTTCTTCCAACTGCAATATCTAATTCTGTAATAGTTTGTCATAACAGAAAAAAGTGTAAGGGCATGCATTTCTTAAAGTGCTTTTCTTAGTTTTTTTCCGTAATATGATTTCGTAAATTTCCATAATTATTCATCTCAACACATTCTTTCTATTGTCCAGAAGACATGGCTTCCTTTGAAACATGCTATTTTAAGTGCTTAATCTTTCATAATGCGTACGTAAACACATTTTAATAACAATACATTTTGTAATTTGTGGGTCAATTTGGAATTTGTAATTTTAACTTTGTACCTTTGAGTCTCGTTTATATAGTTTAAAGTTAGAAGTTCTCAGGTTCGATCCCCGACCGCGGTCACGTAATTTTTACTCTTTAAAATTAAACATAAAAACTTATTTAACTACAAGCTCATAATTTGATTTTTTTTTAATAATTTTGATCGTTCTGATGTTGATAGTATCTAGAATTAATTTTCCCATTTTCTTGATTTCAGAAAAAAGAAATGTGGAGAACAGCAATAAGAAAGGATTTCTGTCAATCACTCATTGTGTACAGGACCAGATTTCAGTGTTTTGTGCCCATGGGCCCTAGCGAAATGGCTAGATAATTTTATAGCGAAATAGCTAGATAGTTTTATAGCGAAATATCTTACTATTTTTAAATAGCTAGATAGTTTTATGTATTTTCTTTGTATACAAATTGTGGAAGAACTCGATTTTCGAGAATAATAATTTGTATATTTTAGATTTATTGTTATGTTTATGTCTCGAAATCGTTAAGTAAGGTTATGGGAATTTAATGTTGAATATGTAAAGTTAATGCAAGCTGCACAATCTCGCTAATAGTTGTGTCAGCAATTCATTGTAAACAGTTGTGTATAAGAATGTCATCGTAACGTGTCTGGCAATGTAGGAAGGAAATGTTGACAATGTGTCTTTCCTCACATTAGCCAGATTCTGGAAATTGTACAAAACGTGAATTTGTGGGATTTTATGAATTTCATGAGATTACGGATGTACGGAGAATTGCTTAGAAGCGGGAAGTCAGAACGTGTCGAGGGTTGCAGTTTTGAGTTTTGACACATGGAAGGAATTTGTCTCTCCATGTGAAAACGGTGTCGCACGTGCCACAGCAGACGGAAAAGCAGACGATGGTAGTTGGACCCCGCCAAACAAAACCACAGGACGAGAAGGTTTTGAGGAGGAGTTCCTGAGATTTCCTAGAGAGTTCGAGAGGATCAGTTCCTGAGTTCTTGATTATTAGTTCTGAGAGTTCCAAGATTGTTCATTGACTTTGAAGATACTTGGGTTCGAGTCTGGAGAACCAAGTTCCATTTAATTATCCACCAGATGATAGGAGAAAACAGTACGTTGTACGTCAACATATTCTAACGACGCAGAACTTCGAGGGGGATTTACATTGAGAGGCCCATTCCTCAATGCCCACTTTCATCGTCCAACAACAAGGAGTGTAAGCTTAAGGAGCAGAGTTCAACACCAGAACGACGTGGGACAGCAACAGATTTATCCAGGTATGTGTGACTCCGAGTCAGAATTCAAAGCTCAATACTTGATCGTACTATACCTTACTGGCAAATGACTCCGAATATCCGTTATAGCAAATATTCAGAAATCTCACAGTTCATTCATCATATTTTAGAAATACATTGTTTTATGTTAAATGAAGTGGACGTATATTTATTTGTTTAATCCCCATATGAAAACCTCTTGCAAGTAAAGTTATAACTTTCCCACTCATTCTAGATGGTGAGTGGAGGGCGCCTAGTAGCACTCATCTTTGCATCCCCAAATAGGCACTGAGTGGCTAGGTTGTCATGGTGGTGAGATGCTGGTCTTAAGGTCTTTTAGATCAAAGGTACGATTCCAGTAATTATTTAGAGCATGGTTGGAGATTGCTGGCTTGTAAAGATCCTAGTAAATTAATTACCTCCCTTCCCTCCCATGGTGGAGTATGCTTAGGGTTCGATTCCCGGCAGAAGTAGTACAGTATTGTATATTAAATGAAGTGTACCGTTTATTTATTTAAATTATCTCCATGGTCGAGAAGCTTCGGGTTCGGTTCCAGTGCAATGCATAGGTTGTCACATGGACAAAAGTAATTAGGTTGACATGGTGCAGATGCGTTGGGTTAGTTTCCCAGTTAAAAGTTTAAGTATTTGTAAATTTAAAGAATAGTAAATTTAAATCCCTCCCTTCCCACCCATGGTGAATTATGTGCGTTTAGTAAATTTAAACTATAATGAATTTAAAAAATCCCTCCCGACCCGCCCATTTATGGTGAATAATGTTTAAATTAGTAACTAATAGAATTGTTAATGAAACCCACCCATCCCACCCTCGCTTTGATTCAGCTTAACTGTAAAACAAGTGCGACGACTGAGTTCAATTCTCGATTGAACAACAGAAATGTGTATTAGTTATATTAAACAACGGATTACGTTTATTAAACATAGTAATTAAATGATAGTTTGTGTTATAATATTAAGGATAATAAAAGTAACAAATACAGTAATAATATTACGAGTTTACAACAATAATATTAAGAGAAAAGAAAGTGAAATAATTTTGTTGTATTTATGTTCTGGACACACAGAACAGATGCATGTATCAGGCAGGTTGTGTTGAACGGAGGACGGGAGTCGCTCAAGCGATTAAGCACGAGTGTAGCCGAGTTGACACGAAGGTACAAGGTTACGTCGAGAGCCGCACGGAAAATTTGCTCCGTGTTGAAGCAGGCAGAATAACAGAGACGAAACAGTTGTTGTACAATATATTAAATATAACTCACATTAATCCTAGAATTAGACTATTGATTATTCAATTAGTAGTAAATAGTAAATAGTTACTACAATGTTGTCCCTAAAGAACAATCATAGGGTGCACTATCCTGTTCTTAAAGACAATGGAAAACCTGCGACGATGTTTAGTAAATCTAGGTACTATTCATTAGATTTAGGAGTTTTAAGATACTTTGCGGAATATTTTCCGACATATAACGTAACGAAAGAACAGACGTTTAGAGAGAACGTTCTGGGTCGCAGATACAAAAACTATTATATGATTGAATTCTCAGAGAAGAATTTCAGCGTTGATGAGTTAGTAGAATTGGGATTCAGGAGACATTTCTTGTCCGTAATTACTGGTATTTCGGAGACAAATACATTAATACGCAACGCTATATTTTTCGCAATTAAAGATGAGCAACTAAAATACAAAGTATGTGCGTTATTTACTAGCGGTGCTAGTCAAGAGCTAGTGAATACATGGCTTGATCGTTTTAGAAATAGATTTGTCTGCAGTCAGGCAGTAAAAATTTCAGAGTTTGTTAGTACCATAGCGTTATACGAGAAAAAAGCAAAGATCATAGTGGCAAGCGATAAATCGTTGCTCGATTTAGTAGCTTTTGCGTTGTTCTTTAAACAACGAACACCTTGGTTATTAGCCTAGAGATGGTCAAGAAAGTGGAAGAGTTTTGTATAGATATTAGTATTATTATTGGTTAGTATATGTATTATTATTGGTTAGATATATGTATAGGATAAGGATATATTATTAGTAAATTATTAATGATTTAGTATTTAGTAACGATAGTAATTTGATTATAAGATATTTTGTGTTAGTAATATAGGACATAAAAATATGGGTAGTTATAGTATTATTATTATTGGAAGAAAAACTGACTATCAATTGGTTTTATTGTAGTATGTCTTTATGGCATATAGTTTTAATATAATTTAAATAGTGACGTAGAATAAAAATAGGAAAAGACTATGGAGAAGAAAAGCAAAACAAAAAGAAAATGAAACATGAATGATTTTATGTGATTAGTTTTGTATTAGGGTTTTAGATGTAAGAGAAGGCAAGATTGGAAAAAAAAAACAAAAATGAATGATGCAATTGAAGTAGAGTTAGTCTAGACGTAAGCTAAAATTAAGAAACCCTGTTAATTAGGCAAAACCTTTCATTAGGGGAAACTCTAATCAGGAAGGAAATCCCATTCTCTTCGAGTTAAAGTGGGTGCTTACCACACTTCGATGAGAATATTTTATTTATAATGCAACATAAGTCTTCCGTGATTGTTGAAAAGAGACACAGGAGTTGACTCGTACATCACGTGAAAGCCGTGCAAATTTTTTTTTGGTGGAGATATCCTTCATTTTTAGCTAATCCCTTAGCGTAAGATTAAAATTAAGGTAGAAATAATTAGTTAGTAAATCATTCGATATTCTAGGGAATTCTAGGATAGTCAGAGGAGAGAGAGATGTAGTAGAGCATCTAATAGTAGAAATAGAATATAGATATATTCTTCTAGTATAAAAGTAAAAATAGTCTAGATTAATCGATTCAGTTGTATTAGTCAGGAAGAAAGAGGAAAAGAGAGTTGGATTTAGGAAGGTGAGTATTGAGAAGAAGGAAATTTTAGTGGAAGATAAATTTAGAATGTAAGTAATTATAGACGTAAGACGTAAAAGAAATAACCATCAATAGATCTAGAACATAGACTATAATTAATAATAAAATGTGGGGAGAGAGAAGAAGATAGAAATAATAATTAATAGTAAATAATGTTTAAGAAATAAATAAATAAGAGTAATAAGAGAGAAGTAAATATTGAAGTTTATAGATTTAAGCATGCATCGACGAGTAGATATATAGATAATTATGTATGCATATATGTGCGCTAGGAGTACTCCATGAGAATATAAGAAATAGTTATATAAATATAGAATATATATGAATAAAGCGCAAGAAAAGAGAAAATGGAGAAATATTATCGGGGACATGCAGAGGATTTTTCCTGCAGACGAGAAGCCCTGAACAGATATAGAACTTTTGGAGTTGGAAATAAGAAGTAGTTTTAGACTTTCTTCGATAGTAGTCCTTCTCACACGCTATAGGCCCTGTCGGCAAGTGTTAAAGTAATGTAATAATTTAATAATTTAATATAGAGATAAGTATAGTATAATAAGTTAAGAAGACTAATAATAATAATAATAAAATAAGATGATGTTTAACCTAGTGTAATTGTTGCGGAATGGCCATCCTAAACAATGAAAGTAGGTAAATAAGTAAATAAATAAATAATAATTAAGTAAATAGTCTATGGTTATGATTTAAAAGAATAATAGTCACGTCTTTGATATTGAAAAAAAAAGAAAGAGAGAATCACGTCACGTTAATTTTATTAAATTTAGGTATGGAGAAGAATTAAATTTTAAATTTTTGAAAACCCGTCAGATTTTGTAAAACCATGTATAGATAGGTGTAAATATGCTAACTGTAGCCAATTGTTGATTGAGATGATACGGCAAGTCAGGCTGCCGTATTTAACGACCAAAGCCTTCAGGATTTTTAGGAAATGGAAAATCCATCATTTTTCTGAATCACAATCAATTTTTGTATGCAGTTAACAAGTGTTAGGTTAATAATAATTATAGGTTAAGGACAAGTAAATAGTTGTAGTATTTAAATAAATATATATATTCGCGTGTAAATTGTGTACTTACCCATATAGATAATCCAGTAAATAGTCCATTGTAATGTCCATAAAGTATTATATCCATTAGAGTAAGATCACATATTAATCAATAATTTTTACTTGTAAATATTTAATCACTTTATAATATTTTAATTTTTAATATATCACATTTTTGAATATTTTAATCATGAACGGATATGCCAGATTGGTAAAGTAATGGTCGAGTACTAGCATGAATTTTGAATGTCGGTAACACTACTGTAGTGCAAGAGATCCCGCACGCAATCCCACGAATAGAGGTCACAAATTGGAACATTTTAGTGAATTCCAATAAACATTCGACGTAGATAAAACATTTACGCACATCGTGTGTCATAGTGGTTTTGTAAAATAAAGTGTTTTAAAACTAATAGTGTAATAATTGCGACGCAATATTGGAACTTGATGTTATCCAGTCAACGGTGACGCGTGAATAGAAGGCAGGAAGTTGAATTAACCTTGACAAAGCTTGATTGAAAAACTGTTGAGCTTGCAGTTACTAGGTAGCATGAAGTGTCAGGATTTCCAATGCCCTGCTGCAGGATTTTCTTTCTGTTCAGATTAAATATCAGTGAATAAAATTTTTCATGAAAATAAAACATTAATATTTTCAAGTTTTATAGTGCAAATGTGAATATGTTAATTACATATGTTTTAAAAACTATGTTACAAGTTTTGATTTTTACAGTTCCAACCACAGAGAGGTGGAAATAGACGAAGTTAAAACATTACTGATACGGCCAATAACTTCATTGGTTGGCAAGTATGGACATTCAGAGTAATGGAAGTTTTTGGTTATTTGATACTGTAAAAGCGTTGTCGCTAAGAGGAGATAACTCAAGAGTACTTGCAAATGTATGTATGCACAATCACTCTTGACAAAATGTGATGTGCAAGTAGTTCAATAAAAACTCGCTAGATGTCGCGAGGATATACTTTGCGACATTACATTTTGAAATGTCGTATTTTATAATGTTAGAAAGTAATACAAAGATTAAAAATTCGAATATATATTTTTAAATAAATGTTAGGTGAAGGAAGATTAATTAATATTTATATAATTATGTTGAATAATAATACATATTTTATTTCGTCTCAAGTTTACATTTATCTTTAATATGGTGTCAGTATATATTATGTACAGGGTGTTTATAGAAAATCGCCCTCTTACGATGTCGAATTTGGTTTGCGGAGCAACCAAGTTTTTAAGGGGGGACATGTGGAAGAACTCGATTTTCGAGAATAATAATTTGTATATTTTAGATTTATTGTTATGTTTATGTCTCGAAATCGTTAAGTAAGGTTATGGGAATTTAATGTTGAATATGTAAAGTTAATGCAAGCTGCACAATCTCGCTAATAGTTGTGTCAGCAATTCATTGTAAACAGTTGTGTATAAGAATGTCATCGTAACGTGTCTGGCAATGTAGGAAGGAAATGTTGACAATGTGTCTTTCCTCACATTAGCCAGATTCTGGAAATTGTACAAAACGTGAATTTGTGGGATTTTATGAATTTCATGAGATTACGGATGTACGGAGAATTGCTTAGAAGCGGGAAGTCAGAACGTGTCGAGGGTTGCAGTTTTGAGTTTTGACACATGGAAGGAATTTGTCTCTCCATGTGAAAACGGTGTCGCACGTGCCACAGCAGACGGAAAAGCAGACGATGGTAGTTGGACCCCGCCAAACAAAACCACAGGACGAGAAGGTTTTGAGGAGGAGTTCCTGAGATTTCCTAGAGAGTTCGAGAGGATCAGTTCCTGAGTTCTTGATTATTAGTTCTGAGAGTTCCAAGATTGTTCATTGACTTTGAAGATACTTGGGTTCGAGTCTGGAGAACCAAGTTCCATTTAATTATCCACCAGATGATAGGAGAAAACAGTACGTTGTACGTCAACATATTCTAACGACGCAGAACTTCGAGGGGGATTTACATTGAGAGGCCCATTCCTCAATGCCCACTTTCATCGTCCAACAACAAGGAGTGTAAGCTTAAGGAGCAGAGTTCAACACCAGAACGACGTGGGACAGCAACAGATTTATCCAGGTATGTGTGACTCCGAGTCAGAATTCAAAGCTCAATACTTGATCGTACTATACCTTACTGGCAAATGACTCCGAATATCCGTTATAGCAAATATTCAGAAATCTCACAGTTCATTCATCAGATTTTAGAAATACATTGTTTTATGTTAAATGAAGTGGACGTATATTTATTTGTTTAATCCCCATATGAAAACCTCTTGCAAGTAAAGTTATAACTTTCCCACTCATTCTAGATGGTGAGTGGAGGGCGCCTAGTAGCACTCATCTTTGCATCCCCAAATAGGCACTGAGTGGCTAGGTTGTCTACAAATGTAAAAAATTACAATCTTCTTGAAAATAAATCAAGGAAACTGTTAAGAACTTTAAGACGTAATGACAGGTCACTCAATAAAGTGTATTGTCATCTTATTTCTTTCTTTTTGTTACGACTTCCTTATTTTTATAATGTATACAATTTCCAAGTTAAGTATTTGAAACGTTCTCGGGCATTAAGGGACGTCATGTTTAAGTTATTATTTCTTATGAGTACGATAATATATATATATATATATATATATATATATATATATATATATATATATATATATATATATATATAAAAAGAGGTTTTGGGGACAATGTTAAAAAGCTAGAAGAAAAAGATTAGCTGTCCAGCCTGTTGTCCATACAAAGGAAAAGAGAGAAGTGATATTTCAGAAACGAATTATGAAACTTCAGGAAATGAAATGAAATCTTTAAGTTTTACGTCCCACGGTTATGCCGGTTAGGCTAAAGGAGACGGGGATGATGAGAGATGAGTGAAATGGTGAAATGAAGAAAGTGGGAGGAAACGGGAGAACCCCGAGAAAACCCAGAGCACGGTGTTTGTCCACCACAAAGTCCACACGGCGCGAGCTGGGATCGAACCACGGACCCCAAGCACCGGAGGTGAACGCTATGAAACTTCAGGCTGAATCGATGGAGGTTTTTACATCAATCACAGAAATGGGGAAGGTGGCGGTAATGAAACGAAAGTGTTACTATAGAGTTTTCAGTTTTCGATATTTCTCTACGCAAATGCAAACAGTGGAAGAGGATGCAGGTTTGAAGATGATAAATTAAGATACAAATTCTATTAATTGAAGCGTATGGGCAGAATACTTTACTTTGTTAATTTCATTTTGAGTGCTTATTGTCGGGAAATAAGGAAGCATCATTGTAGTTTTTAATCTAGCTGTAAAGGGCACATGCTATTTCATACTTATTTAGATTTTTATTAATAACTACATGATGTAGAATATTTTAATTTTATTGGCACGGTGTAAAACCCACCGACCTTTATTAAAGGAGGAGGATCAGTAATGCATGAATAAATATATGGTATAACCTCAATTAGGAAAAAAAAAGATCCATGTAAAATTGAAATTATATTTGCTATTCATACATAATTTTCGAATAGTTTGACCTTTTAGTAGATAAAAGTCGAAACTTTTTTTTTTTTTGTGGTACACAACCAGAATTTTGATTAAACTAAACGTATTCTTAAAAAACGTGACCATAGTAATGTCTCATTGTTTCTTTGTTTGCACATAGAACTTTATAGTGTAAATATTGACGTGTGTACTTATTGACT
Organism: Thermobia domestica; assembly: GCF_964235325.1. Classification (NCBI taxonomy): domain Eukaryota; kingdom Metazoa; phylum Arthropoda; class Insecta; order Zygentoma; family Lepismatidae; genus Thermobia; species Thermobia domestica. The sequence goes on along the minus strand of NC_137460.1, from coordinate 214,578,447 downwards.
GATGGTAAAAATTGATGGAATAAGGTTTATTTAGATGCCACTTTGATGTGGTAAAAGTGTAACGTCTGTTAGAAATAGATTGGTTCTAGATAGCATGGCTTCCGTAGCGGGCTTCGAGTGAAATAGTTCTTCTGTGGCAGTCCTTTAGAACATTCAGTGGAAGTCCATAATTGGTCCGTGTAGGGACCATAAATAGTCACAATTTGTACGTTCAGGTTCCAATGATATCCACATATGGACATCCTCTACATCAGTTTGAAGTCCATAATAGGTCCATTTTAGCTCCGAATGGACGTCCAGGAGATGCATGGCAACTGTCCCAAAGTAACATCTTGTGTATATCGAGTGGACGTCGTATGGACCAAAAGAACACGTCCTCTGAACGTCCATTGGGCGTCTGTACGTCCATAATTAGTTCGTTTTGGTACCAGAAATGGACATAATATGTACGTTCTGGACGTCCAGTAGATGCACGGCAACTGTGCCACCTGTACTCTCCCGTGTACATCCACTAGACGTTGTATGGACCAAAACCACACGTCCACTGGACATCCCGTAAATCCATTTTAGCTCCGAATGGACGTCCAGGAGATGCATGGCAACTGTCCCAAAGTAACATCTTGTGTATATCCAGTGGACGTCGTATGGACCAAAAGAACACGTCCTCTGAACGTCCATTGGGCGTCTGTACGTCCATAATTAGTTCGTTTTGGTACCAGAAATGGACATAATATGTACGTTCTGGACGTCCAGTAGATGCACGCCAACTGTGCCACCTGTACTCTCCCGTGTACATCCACTAGACGTTGTATGGACCAAAACCACACGTCCACTAGACATCCCGTAAATCCTTGCCCGGACGTTAAATGGATGTACATTGGACGTCGGTGTGCTGTGTGGGAATCAGCAGTCCGCTTCTAGTTAGCTCCATAATCACAGCGTAGAGATGGGCATTGGCGGAGACGATAAAGACAAACAGGAGTGGGTTCGACATGAAGGCGAAGTTGGAGTAAAAAACGGATTTGAAATTTAGAGAGGCAGGTGGAGAGAAGCCAAGGAGAGGAAGGGTGGTGCCAGTACCAAGTAGCTGTAGAACTTTGAGAGTTGTAATTTTCCCAAAGCTGGAAATTACGGGACAGAGAACGAGGGGTAGGCAGAAGGAGAAAGTTTGAGGGAAACCGGATGACCAAACGAACTGCCAACACGCTCAGCTCGATCGGCTGACTCATTGCCGACAACACCCACGTGACTCTTCACAATAAAAAGAAAGTAGTAAAGACATGAGAAATACGTTGTGCTACCAATGAGTTAATCTCTAAAATATTATGATCAGTTTTAGAGGTCCAAGGATAGGTGGCAAGGCTTGAGGAGACACGGGTGAAAATTCTGTCTAAACGTTAAAATTTCATGTGCATTAAGTTTAGGTCTTTTTCTAACACAATTTCCTACAATTTATTTTCTCTTTTTTTTCAAGTTGAAACTAGATCCTTATACACAGAGACAGATCTTTAACCGTCTACCGACCTAACAGCACAAGATGTGCTAGGCATGTGCCATTTAAGCATCCCATCTACTTTTTAGGTACCCGACACTTGGTACATATGGTATTCATGTGCTAATCATGTACTTCAGCTACCTAAAGTTTTACGTACTTGTTATATATAATTGATATTTGCGACTATGTACCACAAATGTAGCATTTATATACCTGCCTCAGTTTCGCACTGTGACCATAATTTTTTTTGTCTTCACTTGGAACATATATCTTTCATCTTCTAGGTACGTCCTTTAGGTGCACACTTTCCCAGATACTTATGACATATAATTGATATCTGCAGCGACGCACGAACGACAGTCAGTTGTTTGCGTGTGCTCATGCGCAGTAACATGTAACGGTTTCTACCGTTTTCTGCTCCACTTCTTGAATGCAGTAGTTATGTACGTATACGGTATGTTAACTGTTCTATTAGTTTTTAAATATTGTTAGGTAATATAATTTGTTGATAATATGCAATGGTGACATTTTATTTGGGGTTGTTGAAGACACTGTGAATAGACTTTGCGCCGATGTTTCTCTGTTTTATTTTTGCAGTGTCAACTTAAAATACTCTTGCATTCAAATACGTAGCTTCTACACCTATCTCAAACAGCTGAACCTCTTCCCTTACATGAACAGTACTCTTGGTGAAATTGATAATTTTGAGTACGTTCTTACTCTTTACCCGTAACTTGGTAAATAATTAACTGATCACATATGTATGAAAGATTCATCTCAATTTGTATTTATCAGCTATGTCATCTGTTTCTTCTAAATTCATCTCCCAAATTTGATGCATTTGTTGCTGCTTTTTTCTAAGTGATCGTGTACTAGAAGCAACAAATGCATCAAATTTTGGAGATGAATTTAGAAGAAACAGATGATATAACTCATAAATAATTAGAGGTAAAGAATAAGACCGTACTCAAAATTATCAATTTTACCAAGGGTACTGCTTATTTAAGGGGATACGATATACAGGTGTAAATTTGATAAGTGCCAGGTATATTCCTTTGAGATACTTGAGGTATATAAGGTACATGCCTGGCACATGCACAGCATGTACTAAACAGCACAAACATATTCTATCTACATGACTAGAATGTACCTAAAGTGTAGTGAACGATATTCGGTTCTGCCAAGAACATACCTAGAACATACTAGGCACGTTTTACAGGTACACGTACGGCATGTGCCTAGGGGCGGACATAGACTGTAACTATCACTTGCCATCCATATGATTTCTCTCTCATAGGTACGTAAGGCACATAGTGGTCACATTCCCATGTACCTGAAGAAACATGATAGGCATATGCCTGATATATAATTGTGTTATTAGGGCGTACCCGTGAGCATTATTCCTGTGTTAGATCTATATTCTTTGCATCAACCTATAGAAACGTAGGAGTACGAGCTGTGCACGATTAAAGGGCCAAATACATACTCAGCCTTAGAACCTCCCAGAAGACGCTGGCCTCTCCGTCTTTTCAGGGTTGGCAATCTAGTTTGTTTTAAAATAGATTTGTAAGTGCCAGAAACACGCTACTTTCTTCATGTTTATTTTAAAACACCTTTCGATTTCCCTCTATAAAATGTTAAATTGTTATAACATACTGTTGAAGAACGATTTCTTTTTGCTCATTTGTCGGTTTGTGAGTTTGTCTAATATGCCAAAAAGAAACTAGCGTAAAGTTCAGATGTTGCAATCGCAACTCTACCACTATTGTGTATTTCGTCTTCGCGAGAGTGACAAGTAGAAGTGAGTTGATTACGGTGTTTTTTCTCTCTCTCTTTCTCTCTCTCTCTCTCTCTCTCTCTCTCTGGATGTGTGTTTACTTACACTGTATTATGGAATCCGTAAGACACAATGCTTCGAAAATTTCTAAGAAGTTTAGCGTACCATTTTAACAACAAGCTTATATAACACGTGGAGTTACAAATTAAGGTGGAATTGGAACTACAGTAATGCGTTGGAATGTTCAATATTCTCCGAATAGGAATCGAACCCAGAACTATGTACTACCATGAGCAAAATAAATGACGCGTCTCTTTATTCTGAAGTTTTTTGAAAATATCTCTGTTTTCTTTATATGTTCGAAATTTCGGAAGGTTTCCCCAGCAGGACAGGTTAATAACAAACCCGTTTTTAATATTTGTGTTAGATATTAGCTTAAAATAAATAAATTAGAAGCAAAAAACATTAAATCGACAGAAATCTCGAGAATTACCAACTCTGCTAGAGTGGGAAATTTTCAAGAACGCGAGGGAATTCTGCAGTTCAACACGAAGCAGCGACATCTATGTCATTGAGAGAGACCTGGATTAGATCTACAAACGAAACTTTTAACGAAACATTTCTAATGTGTCTTATTACATGCATTATCAGCGAACTCCAAATATATGAATCTATGCTAAGTATTAACGTATAGATAGAGCAAATAGTGGAAATTACCTATGGAAAAAGACGAATTCTTAGCACAATCGTAATGAAAAATCGTCTTTACCGTAGAACAGGTTCAGTTCACGTAAGGAAACAAGTAGCTCAGTTAGTTAAAGCAACTAGTTGTATGCCGAAGGTATTGGGTTCGAACCCCATGGAAGTGCCGTTGTAATTTTTATTACTGTGGTTATTTTATTTACTTTTTATGTGGGAAAGAATCAAATTGTAACATATGAGTAAAATTCATGACGATACCAAAAAAAGAAAAAATGTCGTTGTCGCACTTGCATTAGCATCCCTAATTTTGTTTGCAAAAGGTTTAGTAATTATTTCCCCTGTGCTCACTGCTCACTATACGTAATGCTCGCTGGCGCGTTGTTTCCCAGTAAATGTTAATCCTAATTTGGAGAATTTTATAAAGTTTCATAATATTTCTCGCTTGATAGTCTTCTATCTACTTTTTTGGACACTTTGATAACAGATTTCTCTATTAAATGTTTAATTTCCCCTATATATATTTAATTACAGAAAAGTTTTACATGTATTTGTCTTAAATTGAAATTGTTTTGAATTTACCACATGAGGTAAGTAGCCCGAAGGAGGAGAACTGAAGTAACTGATATTCTACGTAAAAGCAACCTATTGTAGAATGATTATGCTTCTTAACTTCAGCACATAATCTTTACGTTGGTCAGACAGGGAAAAACCCTGATTTTTCCTCTCCTATGACCACTCATCTTAAAGCTCTACATGTAATGATTCGTGTCCCATAATTTCAGCTCTCCAAAGACATTTATTATTATTATTATTATTATTATTATTATTATTATTATTATTATTATTATTATTATTATTATTATTATTCCTCAATATGCCACCCTTACATAATGTAACTTTAGATATCTTGGTTTAAAGTGCTTTCTTTAGTAATAATTTGAGCAACCATGTAACAAAATTTAAAATGTATGAGGGGGCACGAAGTTTTATTCCCCCCCCCACCTCTCTCTTTTCAGCACCGTCCCAACAGAAAGTATATAATTTCTGACAAGCAGAGTAGACAAAATGAATAAGAAGTATATTTAAAGTAACCTTTCCTCCTTCGTGAATGGAATATCACGTAACATTTTTTATTCTACTGAAGACGACCCTAGGCCGTTATGGTTAGGTAACAAAAGAAATATCTAATATATTTATTGCGCCCCTTGACTGTAATATTACCTCTTCTTTATTTGTTCGAGGCCACCCTACATAACCAAGGGTGACAAAAAGAATAGGAAAAGTGTCTAAAGATTACAAAACACTTTATATTTTGTCAGAAACAAGGCAGTGTATACACAGCATTGTTTTCGTTAACAAGTGTTTCACCGTTGAGTCGCTTATAAAATTAGGCAGAATAAAGTTTTCTAGAGGGATTTGTCCAGGATGGTTTTGTGTCGGGCTAATAACGATGAGTATAATTATTTACATCACCGTTAAAGAAATAGCAAACTTTCTGAAAGGAACTTACTTAGGAAACATCAGATCCTCCTTCTACTTAATTGCATCTGGCGTTTTGAATGAAAGTTCTATGGGACTATTAGAAAAATATATACGAGTATTCCCGTTTCCACGCTGATGGTAGAATTTCTTAAGCAGTTATTGAATTACTTTCGAAGCATACGCGTAAATAGCGCCCCCGCAACCCTGTGGCGTGGGGACCGCACAAGCTGCAAGGCCAAAAATATACAGAAAGTACGCAGGGGCGGACCAGGCCAAATTTTCACCCTGGCAAAGGGACTTTTTGGCGCCCTCCACCTAGTACTAGCCTATATTTTACATTTTATTATAGTGTTTTTAATATTTTAAACCCATTTTTCAAAAAGATATTCATTACCTAGGAAAACTTCACAAAGAATATGGCCCGCTATAAACAATACGAACTCCCCGCCCCCCGCTTGGTCTTGTGGCTAGCACGCCTGCCTTCTGTGGTACCGGATCCAATTCCCGGTGGATTACTGTTGAACGATAAAAGTGGTTCAGATTCCACTATAATTAGTATCCACATCTCCTTTGGCCATTAAGGCATAACCGTGGAACGCTAAACTCAAGCAAACAAACAAACAATACTTACACCCCCGCCACTCTTTATTCTGCATGCCATCTCTCCATTTTTCGATACAGCCCCCTTATTACTATGAAACTCTCTTCTTCCATGGTTATGTAATTGCCACTACTTTACAAGAATATAAACCAAAAACGTCAGTAGAAAACACGTTCTAAAATTTAATTTTTGAGGCTCGTTTTGGCGCCCCTCTTTCTCTGGCGCCCCGGGAAGTTGCCCGGCCCTTGGCACGCACCTGAAAGTACAGCGGAGGAGAGGTTAACTTTCATATTATGCCACTGGTTTGACGTGTTTGAAATGTTCAGTGACTGATCGGTTAGTGAAATAATTTCGACGGTTACTGATGTTTAAAGTTTAGCTGAGACAAAGTTACCTAACCAAATACATTTGATATCGCGATGTCACAATTTGATTTTTCCTCGCCTAAAAAAGATAAAAATAATCAATAGTAATAAAAACCCTTACTCGTACTGGGCTCTATCTAACAACCTAATTCGTACAGACTAGTTGCTCTGACCAACTGAGTTTCGATTTCTTACGCGAAAGAAATCTGTTATATTACGAGGCATGCTTTTCATTAGCAAAACTGTTCGAAGTAATACGAACATGGCTCAAGAACAGAGACGGAACTGAATTGCCACTCGATTGACCTTGAGGCCAAATCACCAAAGGGTAGCTATAAACGTAAGTTCAGCATGCATTTCTGTGGAGTTCTGTCCACTATTTCTATCTGCCAATCACGCTTGTTTGTAAGAGTAATATTTTACAAACCTAACCTTTCGATAGAGCACAATAGCAAAAGAATAAAAGGGAAGGAATTCTTGCCCTTGTGAACGTTGGATACCACCATGTGCAATAAAACTGTCGCGTCTCCTTGAAGTGATATTTTATCGAAAATAACTCTTTTCCCTTTATATATCCAAAGTTTTTGAGGGTTTCAAAATGAGGAAACGTTACTGACAAACAAGGACGCATTTAGGGGTGGGTACAGGGGGTCCGGACCCCCTCTGAAATCCCAACTTTTCTGTAAATTTAGCCTAATTTTTGGGATTATCTTTTAAAATTTTATTATAATTTATCCTAATATTGAAGTCGGGCCCCTTCCGAAATAAATTACTGTATACGTGCCTGCTGACAATTTTCAATATATTCGTTAAATAATAAAGTTAAATGATTAAATTAGGAGCAAAAAGCTTTAACACGGGCTAACTTTTGTCCACTGCCAATATTGTTAGAAGGGATGTTAATAGCAAAAACTGCTAGCCAATGCTGAACCTTGAAACTTCACCCCGAACAGCAAGCCTATTATTGAGAACTACATATGAAACATTTTATCAAAACTTATCTAGCTTTTATCTGGCATGAAATTATTATATACCAAAATGCACTATCCTAAAATGTGTATCTAAACATTGCTCTACGTATCTACGAAGCAATGAAAATTTTTTATCGAAATATTTGGGCAGGAAACTCTAACAGCCAGCCATTTTATTTAAATCGTAATAAACCCTGTAACCGTGCGTTAACGTGAAGACAAAGCTTGGTCCATTGGTAAAGTGTTGGAAGAATGAAAACTCAATGTTCGTAGGTACGAATCTATCCACTCACCAGAACATTTTATTCTTATGTGTAACGATGAAATAAGAAAGAAAAAATGTATAACCGTAACACAAAACTTCAACCAAGTCTGAAGAGAACAATACTAAAATAGTAACACAATGACGTCAACCAAGGATTATTTCATGTAGCGTTTGGACGAAATTACAACTGTCAATAATTGCAGAAGTAAAAACAGGCTGATATGCGTAATGTAGTCTAGACTTCTGAATGCATTTACTTCCTCAAAACTTCCGTCTCGTCATTGGTATGCCGTTAGTCATGGTAAAACCTTTCAATTGGAAGTGAAATGACAAACTAAAACAGTTTTAAATCAATAAATGTCTATGTGTAAAAGTAGGTGTCTTTTATCTGTAGTTCTGAGTTCCTTTTACTTTGAAGTGACAAATGAGAGAAGAAAGTATGGTGATCGAAAAAAAATCAAATTTGAGATTTTAACGAATTTACACGTATTATAGCCCCTAATACCGAAAAAGTTATTTTTTGATACATGTCCATCTGTTCATCCGTCCGTTCGCTACACTTTTCTGTGCACTCGCCTAGAGGCCAACCGTTCAACTTATCTGCACCAAATTTTAGTTTAAGATTTTCATAATATTTCCTATAGTTTCTTTTATTTCCCTCCTACTCCCAAAACAAGGGTAGTTTCCTGTACGATGAAAATAGAAAAAATATATTTTCTCATAACTGGCTCTAACGATCTTGTTTTCTTTCTTTTTTTATAAATCAATATTTAATTAGCAACCCTATTTTGTGGTATAAGGCATTTATCTGAGAAAAATCTACAAGGGGTAGTTTATACTTAGGGGTGAGTTTTTTCTCAGTGATTTTCTCAAAATGGACTCAAGTGTTTTCGCTCATATTTCGTAAATAAATATTTCATTAATAACTTAACAATATGGCATAAATAACTCGTTTGTCCTAAAAATGCGAGGGGTAGTTTATTCTTGGTGAAGTGTGTTGTCTGGGCGATTTTCTCAAAAATGACTCAAAAGAGTTTATTCGTATTTCAAAAATATATATTTCGTTAATAACCGAACAATATGGCAAAACTCGTTTGTCCTGAAAAAAATATACGAGGGGTAGTTTACTCTTGGGGGTGTTTTTCCTCCACGTTTTTTTCTAAAATGAATCAAGCAATTTTGTTCGTACTCAGAAATAAATATTTCATTAAAAACCTAATAATATGGAATAACTCGCTTGCCCTGAAAGAATCCTCAAGAGAGAGTTTATTCGGGGAGTTATTTTTCCCTCACGATTTTCTCAAAACTTACGTGGACAATTTTATTGATAATTCATAAATAAATATTTCATTAATAACCCTATATTTTAGTATAAGTCATTTCTATGAAAAACAATTACGACGGATAGATTATTTTGGGGGTCAAGGTTTTTCCCAACAATTTTCTCGAACGACAGGTGATTTTGTTCAAATTTCGCAAATAAGTATTTCATTAATAAGCAAAAGTATATCTTAACTCATTGTTCGAAACAATTCACAAGAGGTAGGTTACTTCTGACGTGTTCTTTTTGAACGACTTTCTCGAAAATGACTCATTTGGTTTTTTCATATTTCATAAACAATTATTGCATTAATTGCTCTATTATATGTCTAATGAAAATGTGCTCAAAGTGTGAGTTAGTTTTGTAGTGTGGATTTTCTTCAATCGAAGTTTTTTATTCGATAATCTGACATTCGATGTATTTGAATAATACGATATATTTTTATCGTATTATCCAAATACACACTTCAGTAACAACTGCGGCCTAACACAGTTAAGAAATTGAATTGAAAAAGTTTAGTGCGGTGGCCCTGTAATTGGATATTTTTTGGTAAACACCCTAGCTTTTTGTGGTAAACTCAGGCTTTTCTTTTTCGAGCGACAAAAGAGAGAAGAAAATATGGTGATTGTGAAAATAGTATATCAAATTCAGATTTCAACGGATTTACATACTTCATGGCGTCTACATACCGAAAATGTTTTTTTTCGATACCCGTCCTTCCGGTCCGTCCGTTCGGTACACTTTTCTGTGCACTCGCCTAGAGGCCATACCGTTCAACGTATCTACACCAAATTTTAAACTTAGGGTTTACATACTATTCCTACAGGAGATTTTTCCCATTTTTTTCCTACCGCCTAAAATAAGTGTGGTTTACTAACAGCCGAAAATCGAAAAAAGCTATTTTCTCCAAAATGGTTTTAACAATTTTGTTTATTTTTCATTAATCAATATTTAATTAACAACCCTATATTGCAGTATCAGATATTTCTCTTAGAAAAATTTACGAGGGGTAGTTTATTCTTGGAGGTGACTTTTTCTCGACGATGTTCTCAGAAAGGACACTGGCAAATTTTTTACACACTTCATAAACAAATATTTAACCTTGCAGCATGGTATAAGTCAATTGACCTGTAGTAGCTTATTCTTGGAGTTGAATTTATTTCCAGTGAGTTTCTCAAACACGACCAGTTGGCAACCCTGTATCTCGACAACGAAGCTGAACTCGAAAACTGCAAGAGGGCTATTTGTCTTCTTTTGATGTCACGAATCATCTCCCGAAGTTTGTGGACATCTTTCAGGTTCACCCTTAATAAAGCTTCTTTTCGAAAAGTTAACTATTAACTTTAGACATTGTTTATTTTTAAAAAAAATCGCAAATGCAGTTATTAATTTTAAGGCAGAGAGCTACTTTTGAGAGAATAGATCTTTAAAAATAATTTTCAAACTTAGACTTTTGTTTTCGAGACATTCCAGACAAGACGAGACATTTTAAAAGCTATCTCGTGTCCAAAACATTTGTTACGTCTTCTTTTGGATGTCACAAAGCTCGTCTCGTCTCTTTCTCGAGACATGTCTTATCTCGTGCGCATTCGTTAACACTTGGGAAGGATTATCTTTCTACTCAAAGCATTGTTTTTATAATGGTTGCATATTTATGATAATTGCCGTCAACATAAATTACAGTTCTTTCAGTTGAATTAATTGTTTATTATTATTATTGAAATTAAAATTAAATGAAATATCTAGTTTAACGTTGCACGATTATGCACCTACGCTAAGGGAGAATGATGATGAATGAAATGATGAAATGAAGAAAGTGGGAAGAAAGTGGAAAATTCCAAGAAAACCCATACCCATGCACACGGTATTTGTCTACCTCAAATTTCACTTGGCGCGAAGTGGAGTCGAGCCACGGACTCCATGAATGCTCTATTATTATTATTATTATTATTATTATTATTATTATTATTATTATTATTATTATTAATATAATAATAATAATAATAATAATAATAATAATAATAATAGTAATAATAATAATTGAAGTGAGCTTAACGAGTTTCAACCGTCCGACTCAACCAATGTTTGGGTGCCTGTTCGTTCGTCTACTCCATGACAACTTTTCATAAAAGACATTTCCTTTTCATGAAACTAGTAAGTGCCTTCTAGCTTTGAGAAGTAACTATGCTTGGAATTTGAAATCTGCAAAATATAAGAGGTAAAATTAACCAAATGGTGCAAGTTTACACTAATGTATACAAAACAATTTTGCAATATCAATTACGTGAATCTTGTCCCATAAAGAAGCCGAAACCCCTACACCGAAGAGCCCTCCGAGATTTGATAATTGTCCGCTCGGACTGAAATTGCCATTTGGAAACAACACTTTAATACGAAGCCCAACATTTCTTTAAAATAGACGAAAAATTCGAACGTTATAAACATTTTAATATTTTTGCCTTTTCTCATAAGGGGCCCGTATTAGCCTACACTGAAGAGCCCCACGAGATTTGATCCTTGACCACTGGGACTGAAATTCTCATTTGAAACCAAAACTTTAATATGAAGCCAAAAATTAAACTTTTACATCAATTTAAACTGACTGGGTTCCAGTTCACCCCAATATTATGTTTAGTTTAGTTAAGTGGTAATTTGTGACAGCTTCACATCATCAAAAGAATCTTTCACTCCCCCCCCCAGAAGTTTGTGCTGGATCCGCCACTGGATTCAACAGACATTTTTCCTATTCTTTTTATCACCTTGTTGGGGCTCCCTCGTACAAATAAAGAAGCGGTAATACTACAATCAAGGGGCGCTATATATTAGGTATTTCTTTAGTTACCTACCCCTAATCGCACAGGGTCATCTTTGGTAGAATAAAAAAATGCTACGTGATATTCCAATCATGAAAGGGGAGAGGATGCTGTAAATATATTTCTTATTCATTTTGTCTACCCTGCTTATCAGAAATTAGTTTCTGTTGGAAGGGTACTGAAATGAGAGGGGCAAAATAAAACGCCGTACCCCCTCCTACATGGTTGTTCAAATAATTACTAAAGAAAGCACTTTAGACTAAGATATCTAAGATTTAAACTAAGAAACTAAGATATCCTTACATTATGTAAAGATGACATATTCAGGATTATTATTATTATTATTATTATTATTATTATTATTATTATATGAATGTTTTTGGAGCACCGAAATTTTGTGAGACGAACAATGGAATGTAGAGGTTTAAGATGGGTGGTCATAGGGAGGAAAAACCAGATTTTTTTTCTGTCTGGCTCTCTAACGTGAAGATTATGTGCTGACGGCAAAAAGTATCATCATTCTAAAATAGGTAGCTTTTACGTAGAATGTCAATTACTTGAGTTTTCCTCCTTCGAGCTACTTATCTCATGTGGTAAATTCAAAACAATTTCAATTTAATACAAATACATTGTAAAACTTTTCCGTAATTAAACATCTAGGGAAAATTAAACATTTAATAGGGAAATCTGTTATCAAAATGTCCAAACAAGTAGATAGAAGACTATCTAGTCAGAAATATTGTGAAACTTTATAAAATTCTCCAAATTAGGATTAACATTTACTGGGAAACAACGCGCCAGCGAGCATTACGTATAGTGAGCAGTGAGCACAGGGAAAATAATTACTAAACTTTTTGCAAACAAAATTAGGGATGCTAATGCAAGTGCGACAACGACATTTTTTCTTTTTTTGGTATCGTCATGAATTTTACACATATGTTACAATTTGATTCTTTCCCACATAAAAAATAAATAAAATAACCATAATAATAAAAATGACAACATCACTTCCATCTGCATTCGAACCCGCTTCCTTCGGCATACAAACTAGTTGCTTTAAGTAACTAAGCTACTTGTTTCCTTACGTGAACTGAACCTGTTCTACGGTAAAGACGATTTTTCATTACGGTCGCGCTACCAATTCGTCCTTTTCCATAGACAATTTCCACTTTTTGCTCTATCTTTACGTTAAAACTTGGCATATGAAAGAAAGAAAAAAACGTAGGAAAAAAAAGTAGTAAACGAAGAAATGGAACTGCATGTAGAGTAGAGGAGTCGCTAAAATTAACTTGTAACGAGGGCGATTACGAAACATCACCTACTAATTGAATTCATGATTATTTTCTAATAAAGTAAAATTCAATAAACTTTCTTGTTATTGTTCGTCCCTTCATGCATACTCATCTCATGGTTAATTATCCCATATCGGACTCCCGAAGAAAACTCATCGAAACAACTTATTGACCGTGCCAATAGCGACTACTCTCAGTCATTACTACGTTTTCTTTCATCCAGAAATAGAAAAGAAAGAGAAGAAAGTAGAAGGGTAAAAGAAGGAGGTAGGAAAAGGAAGAAAAGAAGAAAGCAAACAAATAGGGTATTTTAATAAGATAAAGATTACTGGATAATTCCGGAAATATAGTAAGAAGTTGGAAGGTCGTTGAAAGATGAATCATTTTAAGCGTTATTAACGACTAATCAATTTTGGAATGCTTCGGAAAAGACACATGTTCCCTCATACCACCCAGACCTAGCTCCAGGCACCACGTTCGTGGGGTTGCCCAGACCTAGACCAGGAAATGAGAAAATCGAAATCATTCTCTGTAATGTTATTCCAAACGGTGATTGATAACCATCCAGCATCTGAACTCTGTTCTTTAGGATCGACCACACATATGAATTAGCTAAGAAAGAAAAAAAATCAAACTTATAACTCAATATGAATTTATGTATCGTATCAATAAGAGTTTCAACTTCCTGGAAGAAAGATGTCGTATTTAGGCTCATTCTGTTATTTTCGTCTCACTCCTAGAGCCGACTTTAAATTTGTTAGTAGCGGTCTTTCATGACCTAGGTTATTTACCTTAACACATATATTATAGATGTTAATATGACAAATGATATTACTAAAATGACTTAAATTAAATCTATCATGCATTCACTCGCTCACTCACTCAGGACAGTGTATATATGTTTAAAGGAAACCAACTAGCTACAAAGGTACAAATAATTTATTACATTCATAGTGAAAAGGGAAAAAAAGAGATAATTATAAAAAATTATTAAAAGCACAAGTTCTTGGTTATATATTAATAGAATACATAGAATTATACTTTAGTAAGTCTTTATATATTTGATCATATTGACAAATGGAAAAAGAAAAAAATAATTACATATATTATATCTTAGGCATGCTAAAGCAAAATTATGATTTGCGACATACGCAAAGAAGACACTTGTTTTACAAAAAAAAAATAGACAAAGAAAAGAAAAGAAATAAAGCTTTTGGCTGTAATAGCACTTATGAGTCTCTACTTCACATTGAACAATGAAATATTAATAATTCCGAGCGTTCAAATCACAAATCGCGCACTACTCGTAGAGTCCAAAATATTTCGCTCCATTTAACTTAGTTTGTGTTTATATATCTATCTATCTATCTATCTATCTATCTATCTATCTATATATATATATATATATATATATATATATATATATATATATATATATATATAACTATTGGTTTATAAAACCATTCATCAACTATATTTAGTTTGTGACTATTAGCAGTTTATAGCTGCACTCGCATACTACAACGTTTATACCCATCTAGTGATTTTGAAAAATCACTTTCCGCCAGAGGATGCTTCTCCTCTTAGTCAGTCCATTCACAATTTATTAATCAGGTAATTTTAAGTTACTTGTTCATCACTGGGACACGTCATGAGACCTTTCATTTGTCCAGGATCACTTTTGTATATATATATATATATATATATATATATAGTTCGGATTTGAGATGATCTTCCACAGGTGTAAGGAGTATAATGATATAAATTAAGGAAAAACACTGGTCAAGTCATAGGATACATATGCAGGTGATAGGGATTAAAGGTACACTTTCCACAATGGTTTTAGGTTGGTAGCTCAGGAATAATATTCATTATGACGTGGGTTACATTTAGACCTGCCGTTACTTCTTAATACATGCCATTAAATAATTACATGGGTTATGATTTACATCTATTCAGAAGAAAGGAAAATTATTTGAGTGCACGGCGGTATTCTTGACAAAAATCTATATTCTTATATTCGTCGGAAAACTTACTGGTAAACTATAGCAACCAATACACGTTTGGGGGACAGACACGAGCGCTCGTACATATATCTATATAATACATTCAATATCATACTTTACTTTAACATCATATTCACATACTAAGCACATGTACATTTCGACGTATTCATTTATCTCTGTATATATATATATATATATATATATATATATATATATATATATATATATATATATATTTAATAAATGCGCACACATTTAAAGTAATAACCCCAACTATAATTTCTGAAAAGGTTGCAAACATTGTACAAGAAAAATGACTTCCGACATTACATTAAAAAAAATTGATCTTTTTACCTGATACCGCGCGTCTATAAATTTTAACTTTCATATAGTCAATTCGTGCATGAATCGTGAAAAAAAAACTTTGTGAGGCAGGCACGTAACACAGAACATTCCTAAAGATATAAATAGATAAACCAAAATACAATTTCTGGGCCCAGGTTAACTACAAGATAAACGGAAACCAAAACGGAAGGAAAGTGACCGATGAAAAAAAACTTAGCGGGACGACGATGAAAAAACGTAATTGAAGTGTCGTCAAATATAAAGTCGTTATTCATTTTGGCAATAGGTCAAAATGTGATGGAGGACCCAATCACTATCTACTCTATCCATGAATTGTGTCTTGCAACGTCTCAACTGGTAATTTCAGTTCAGAGTTGTACGTTATATAAATTGTAAACGACAAGTTCAAAATCTGGGGGGGGGAGGTTGAAATTTAAAAAAAATCTCGAAGTAAGAAGGAAGAGACAAGAGAGAGAAAGCGGCGCCAACGAAAGAAGAAAGATTAAAGTACTACTCACTACACAGAAGAGTGATCGAATTTAAATATATAACAACTCATAGCCAAAAATATTCACATATGCCGAAGGAGGGTGGTTTACTTAAATACGTAAACTAGGAGGGAGGTCCTGCTGCCAAGGATGCAAGTTCTGTGTCCATCAGATCCCAATCCCACAAGAATTTGCTTGTAAGATTGAAATCCGATCCCCGTATCCGGCCCAGACCAGCAGGATAAAAGGAGAGGGGGAAGGGACCAGGTAACTGCGTCCCCAATTTTGAAATCTCTAAGTAAGAAAAAAAACATTCGACCCCTCAGAAGAACTAAGAAGGTTCAAGGACAGTAAAGAAACTAGAGTAAAAGTAATAGCTAAGATATCCCTAATTAGTGATTTGCCAAAATAAAAAAAATTTAATTAAACTGAATTTTGGATCGGTGATTTCTATTGCCAAACTTCACCGATAGCTCCCCTTCGCAGAATGCGCTAAATTCTGAGGCATAGATTAATTTCCATCACTATCTAGTTTGAAAACTGAGAAAAGAAAACGAAAATATTCAAGGGGGGAGGGGTCGATGCCCGGGTACGGTAAAATAAATTTCAATAACTAGTTGTTTTGATTCTGCAACCGCGTCAGAGCTGTCGCCTCCATGAATATTGTAAGCTAGCCCGAGTAGGTAACGTGAAGAAAGAAAAAGAAATCTCACGGAGCAGGATATTCTATTTTAAAACCGACCAGAAAATATAATTCACTATAGCCCCAAGTTCTACAGCTACTATTGTCTTTTGCATAATTGATTATTCAATATGTCTAGTCAGCGATTGTACGATGCTACCCATGCCATCAGATGATATTATAGTTGATCATTACTATCATATTAAACTACAAAGTATTGCCATAGTCCGACTATATATCGCCCTCCTGTCCGCGTGATATTCCGGTGCAGGGGTCAGAACCTGAGATGTTTGTAGCTACACGTATCTACTCAATACGTATACGAATATATATCAACACGTGGCGAAGTATGCACTGAGCTACTATATATATATCTATATGGGTGTCCTATCATCTATATTCATCTACTACAATATTCATATAATTCATATTCATATTCAAATAAATATTCATATATTCATATCATCTTTTTCCATCTACTACGACGCTATATTTTACAAACACCCTGTCTCCTCTATCTACGCCCAGCCTACATACACATTTCATCATAATACTTTAAAATCTATAGTCACTACAAACATTTCCCATTCCGATCACTGCACGACAACCTCACTCGAACTCAAGACTCTTTTACCACACAAACAATACTATGTTATACTTAGTAGCTTCACGTCAAAACAAAAATATATGTATGTTTACAGAAAGTAGAGTTCTCTACGATATTATTTAATGTTTATGAAATTCTGACAACAATGAAATTATTCTGCAGCCACACACACAAAAAAAGAAATGAACATTTAATATAATTTCAAAGGGAAGAGCTAGCATCATATCGCCCGACTTCTGTTAAGAAATTATGTATTGTTTATTTACTTAAATATTTTGATTTCTAGACTAAGTAGAATGCTGTAATTTTCAGAAAACATTAATTTTGGGTCACTTAACCTAACTGTATATGCATTTGGGCTGGGAATTATATTTACTAGGTTTTATTTCGAAAAGAAGGGTCAATTCCATGGAAACTAAATCACTAAGAGCATCGACATAAGAATGACGGTTAGTACTGACGTTTGACACTAGAGGGCTAGCGACGATATGATCAACCCTTGAACCACTGAATGTGACCTTGTACACGGAAATTTTGATACTATGACACTCTCATTTTCTGATATTACTATAGATCGATATGTTGCGTTTAAATATTGATCGAATACGAATGATACACTGTCCATATTTAATTATCTCACGCACTCTTTCATCACTGAACTACAATCACTACTACTGATAATACATTACGAACACATACATGCCACATCCATACTACACACTACATTAATACATGTTATACTAATAAATATACACAAACAACATTCTGATTTTACCATTTTAAATCGGCTCGAAAGGAAAAGGAAAGAAAGGAACAGGGCCAATTGGCCCTTGTATTCACTAAATCACATTCTTAAACTGTTTAGTTAATACCCAAACTATTTATTGGAAAAAATATAGGCCCCTTTCTTGAAGGGAAAAGAACCTTATGACAACTATACTTTAACCCATCCCTGCTGGAAGCCGTACTCCCAAGTTGGGAGTAGACAGGAACCCTCTTGAAACTTTACACGTGCATTATTATCACTATCCTAACTACAAAGAAATTAAATACCGCCATGTTAATTATTAGATAAGTACAAAAAGAAATCACATTTACTACATACACGAACACAAACGGCAGTGGGGCAGGCCTTACGTAACTCTTACAGGAATAATTTTACGGATAAAAGTATTTAAAGGGAAAAAACACTACTCTTCCGAAACTGTCTGTGGGTATTTATGAACAACTAACGAACTGATGCACTTCGTAGAACCTGTCCATCACTAATGATATCGGCAAAACATGGCGTCACTGAATTACACTTCCTATTTTAGCTCCTCAGTCCGGTTTTTTACTGTGACATTTAACAAATTACGGCTCCGCAGCCTCCTGGATGGTGTTTATTCAATTATCAAACTAAAATTACCTTGTTAATGCAGCTCTTCCAGCCCATTTCTAATTTTCCGAGCTGGGAAGATCTTAGTCCTCTGTCTTCAGCGAAATTTTTGCAGGGAATGGGAATAATCGCGCTCTAACATCATAGCGTGGGTGAATCCTCCAATCAAAACAAAGCATTTTTGGCGGTGGGGCTTTGAAACGAATAAAATTTGGTAAAATCTGGATTAAACTAGATTTCAGAAGGACCTAGGTATCTAAAAGAGAGGTGAAGGGTGGTCCTGAAAATTCTGTCGAATTTTAGATTGGTTATTTATTCGAAAAGTTCCTTCCAATGGTGGACCTATATTTTCAGATCGCACTGACACCGTAAGAATTGTAATAATCCATTTACATATCCATATACAAGACTTATAACTAATTTAATATATAAATAAAGATATTGATTCCCAAAACTATGATTCCTAATGAATATTTTACAGCTTTCCATGTTAATTTGAAATAGAATAACAAACAAAATTACGAATTATATGAACAGCCAGAAATTTTTTGTTAAATGTCAAGTACAGTCGGTGCAAAAAATTTCGGGCACCCTCCTATTAAAAACATCATCACATTAGACTGTAATGGCATATTACACATATATTCATATGTTTGGAGTTTGCAGATAATACACGAAATAAGACATATTAGAAATATTTCGTTAAAAGTTTCGTTTGTAGATTTTATCCACATTTCTCTCAGTGACATAGATGTCGCTGCTTCGTGTTGAACTGCATAATTCCCTCGCGTTCTTGAAAATTTCCCACTTTAGCAGAGTTGGTAATTTTCGAGATTTCTGTCGATTTAATGTTTTTTGCTTCTAAATTATTTATTTTAAGCTAATATCTAACACAAATATTAAAAACGGGTTTGTTATTAACCTGTCCTGCTGGGAAAACCTTCCGAAATTTCGAACATATAAAGAAAACAGAGATATTTTCAAAAAATTTCAAAATAAAGAGGCGCGTCATTTATTTTGCTCATGGTAGTACATTAATCACCCATGCATTAGCCACAATACCAGAGAGAAGAGCTTTTTCGAATATGTTAGTTAACAGCTCATTTAAAGAAATTATTCTCACTTGTGTGCAAATCACTGAATGGATTTTAATAGCTTATAATAAAATTATTTTTAGCGAACTTTAATGTTTGCGAACGACATTCTTCTCCCATTAACTGCCTCCACACCCAAGCAAATTGAACTAGTATTGGAAAATAAGCTTAATGCGTTAGTTATACGTATTTATGCCACTGCAGAAAGATATCGCTTGCGTAAGGCTGCCCATAAAATACAATTTAAAATTGACAACTCTATTAATTATCCTAGAAGAATATTACAGGAAAATTGAAGGACAACGGGACTCACTAATACACTGAATATATACGTATATTGACGGCAATGGTGGATTTAGGTATTTTGCGGCCTAGGCAACTTATGGTCGAATGCGCCTTCACCCGTCACTGCACCACTAGTGCAGTCAAAATAAGGTTTGGGGTAGACATTTAGAATTAAAAAAAAATGGGACCTTCTGGAATTTGTTCGCGATCTCTTCCTCATTAACCTCCAGGAAATCCCCAAAAATCCAGTTGCGGGTTTTCCGCCATTTTGAATAAATAGTCTGCCATCTTGAATTCTCACATGCACTTAGTTTATGCCGCATAACTTCTAAACTAATTTACGCAGAAGGATCATTCTTTCTTTATTATACTTCTAATATTATAGGCAATGTAACAAGTTATTATCACTTTTCTCCAAGTTACCATTTTTGCATAACTTTAGGATAAAGTGAAAAATTGGGATCTGTATTAAGGATATATTCTTTTCATTGCCTCATACAACTTAACAGAGTAGAAATATGAAAAAAGTGCTCGAACAAAAGTTCTTGGAAATTTCATAATCTTTAAAACGATGTATATATTGTTACCATATACAATGTCAGAGATGCGCAATGAAGCTTGAAACGTCATCAGACTACGCACAATTTCTGTAGAAGCATATTAATGAATCATTTAACATGAAGAAAAAGATATTTATTGATTTGAGACTGCTTTTTATTGCAATTTTCGGTAAGTATAAACAGGTTTGAAGGTCCAAGTAGTTTAGTAAATGGTTCGTAAACAGTGGCGTCGGCAGGCGGTGCGCAAAAACCCTGAAAGTAGACTTTCGCACTATCTCTCTGTATGTATGCCTATGTGTCCATTGAAACCAGTGTTTGAGATAAAGGTTTTAAAAAGAAGATGAAATGTATTGAAATATGTATTTGTAATGTTATTATCCTGCAAAAAAATCCAGTTGCGGTTTTCCGCCCTTTTGAATATATAGCCCTAGTCCAGTGCAATTACGACAAAAATCGGTCAAACTTAATTTTCCTTTTTTTTTTAAAAAAAAAATCCTGTTAGAATATGTTCTATGTATTGATACTATACTAAAACAGTCCCAAAACTCTAGTTCATGGTTTCCTTCATTTTAAATAAGCAGTACGCCATCTTGAAATTTTCCCCAGCACGTAGTTTTTGTCTTATGACTCCTAAGTCAATAAACGTAAAAGTGTCATTCGCAAGTCTGCAAGTTTGATGCAAGTTTAATGCAAACTTCCTAGTTGACGCTCTTCGAACTTGCAGCACGCCTACATTGCAAGTGTATGGTGAGTTTGCAAAGCAAGTTTCTGGAAGGGATTTACTTGCACAGCAAGCCTACTGCAAGTTTCCACTTGCACTGCAAGTACACAGCAAGTAGGCAGCAAGTTTTTGTAGGTTGAAAGCAAGTCTGTGCAAGGATACCATTTGCACTGCAAGTTTCCAGCAAGTTTGTAGTAAGTCTTTTGCGAGTATATACTTACATTGCAAGTCTACATCAGGTTTTCAGCAAATGAGTGTAGTAAGTCTTCTGCGGGTACATTTACTGAATTTACCGTATACTGTATACGAACATACACACAGTATATTTTTCTCAACAACTTTGTCAAACATTACACGTTTAACATATAAATTATCTCTACATACTGGAATCTTACGTAATTGTCTTAATTATCCACTTGTTTTAATGATTCACACACTTCGCACCTACTACAAATGGCGACCTGGCGGAGAGATTTCTAAGATTAGACTTTTGTGTCACCTGTTGGTAGAAATTAGAAGTGACACACTTGCTACAAAGTTGCAGCAAGTCTCCGAGGCAAGTAAAATCTAGTAAGTGAAAACCAAATTACGAAATTTGCGAGTAACTCTTTCGAAAAACCTGCAGCAGGTGTACAGTGCACGGAAAGTCTAGCATGTTAAAATCAAATATAGTGAAAGACTTGCTGCAAACCAACATGCTATTACGGTTAGTTCTTGAAAATATAAATTTAGGAAAAAATAAAAACGATGATTTAGACAAGGGATTAATTATTATAAATGAAGGAAAATATACTTACCGGAATTATTTTAGATGAATCTTGTATCCGATTTACAGCAAATACCATCATATTCTGTTTCATGATTTTCACTATTTCACTATACGTACTAGCTTTTATAATATTGTATTTAGATTCTTCTGCTCATCTATTAAACTGATAAACTTAAAAGTGTTGTAGTTAGAAAAAGACAATGTACACTAATCATCAGTTGAATTATAGACACCTACCTAATAGCGTATAACACCACATTTCGCTTTGATAACAGTAGCCATCCGCCGCAGCATGGACTCCTCGAGGCACTTGAAGTGTTGTTGTGGAATCTCATTCCATATCTCTTGTAAAGTCTCCCACAGAGCTTGCAGTTTAGTTGGAATAGGGTCCACAGTCAAAGGCGTCGTTCCATCGTGTCCCTGATGTGTTAGATCGGATTGAGGTCCGATGACCGTGTTGCCAGGGAGTGTTTCCAGATCAGAGAAGTGCTCATCAAACCAGTTTGCTGCCATCCTAGAGCGATGGGCCGGCGCATTGTCCTGCTGCAAGATTAGGTCACACCTGGATGTAGCACCCGAGCAAATGACATGACGTCCAGAACATCGCGGTAGCATTTTCCTGTGAGGAACTGTGTTACAGGTGTTAGGGGACCCACTTCAGTCCACGTAAACAAGCACCAGATGAGAATACCACCACCACCGGCCTACACAGTTCCCTATTGTCACGATGGATCCATTTCCTCTTGCGGTTGGCAACGCACCCTTACCGGTTCATCGGCATGTACCAATATGAAACTGTCCAGGTAACCTTTTTCCACATTTCCACAGTCCAGGGGCAGCGTTTCATTGTCCATGTTAGACGTTGTTTCCTGTGTTGTACTGTTAGGAGGGATACTCGTGTGGGTCAATGGCTTCCGAATCCCACAGCGAGCAGGTGGTTGCGAATTGTGTGGCTACTGACCGGTGCTGTTGTCTTGCATTGAACCTCTCCGCGATTTGTTGCACTGTGGCCCGTCTATCTGCTGTTACGATGTGGGATACTTGGCGTCTACCCCTGTCATCGACACGCCTCTGACCGTGGCAGTTTGCCCGTGTGGTTGCGGTTTTACCCGAAGCCAGGTACTCACGATACACCCTTGACACAGTTGCCTTTGAATTTTCGAGTGCAGCAGCCACTTCCGAAATCGAGCCACCCAGTTGTCTGGCCCCTACGATTTGACCACCGTCAAGTACACTCAGGTCCTTCGTCTTGCTCATCACACACTGCATTGACACGGATACCGAGAGAGGAAATACACGGCAGCAGTACCCTTGCGATGCATTTCATTCACATGCACTGGAGAGCCTCTGAAGGGCGGTTTCTGCAACTGTTCTGCTTGTCTCTAATTCAACTACTGATCAGTGTATATGGCACCGTAAAAAGCCTTGCGATCATAAATGAACTTAAAAAAAAGTTCTAAATATACCAGTGTGCTTTGAGACTTACTTTTCTCCTTGTCGTTTAGCAGTTAAATGTTAGTTTTCGTTAACTTCCTTCTCAAAGAAGTTGGTTCTGATGACAGCTTTATCATCACTTCCTTCATCTGTATCTTCAATTAATGTAGTGCTATTACCACATCCGTGCCCACTACTCTGCCCAGAAAATGATGTACAATCTAGCTCTCTTATTTTGCACCCACAATTGCCGCAGTTCGCCTGGCAGTTGCATGCTATAAACTTTAACAAATCTTTTGGAGCAGGTTGTTCAAATGTTGTTACAAGAAGAAGGCAATCACCCCAAATTACTTTAACAAATCTTCTGGAGCAGGTTGTTCAAATGTTGTTACCAGAAGAAGGCAATCACCACAAATTCTCCAGCCCCATTCAGTTGTAGTAATCTCTTGATTTTTCCACTGTTGAACTTGATAGAACACATGGAGACTATGCTGATTTGCAGCAGCTGTTGTTGGAGATAGTACTGCTAAGCTGAAAGTGTCACTAATGCATTGTTTGGATATAATCTTTTTGTACATGCAAAATCTAGTACAATCCAGATTTTCTTTCTCTGCACATATATATAACGCTAAGAACATTTTTTCTCCACTAGCTGCCACATCATCAGCAGATGATGTTGGATTGTTGAAAATATCCATTTCTCGATGTAGGTCTTCATTTTTTCCCAGTATTTTGTACGCAACTTTCTTCCCTTTACTGCATGGAGCAGAAGTTGTATCACAACCAGTGAAGGTATGCAGAAATAAAATGCAGTTCACCGTATCTCCCAATACTCTCTGAAGTTTGATACTGCTGTATATCCTATGTGGTGGCTTCGAGCCAGGAATAAACATGTAAGTCTCAGCTGTTACGAGTGATACCACCAGGAAGAAAATATCTAAATCTTCTCCCACTATTACTGACGAGCCAGATTTTGCAAGATCTTTTTCGATTAACACAACTAATGTGTCTGCATCTCCAGGTGATAGATGTACGGTAAAACCAGATTTCTCGAGATATTTCGTCAGACGTGATAACAAATCGGATTTGTTCTTTGTGTTAGAACAAATTCCTGTTGAGATAAACCAACAACATGGATGCTATCCTCAACGATTACGCGTATTTATGGTTTCTTTGTTCATGTCCAGTGTTTTATATCCTTTACACTGGGTCCACCATCATAACCATCAAATACAATAATGTTTGTAAAGTTGTTTTGTCGCACCATGGTAACCAATACTCTACGTGTATTTTTGAAAGAAGTGACCGAAATTTTAAAACAAATCACACTAGTAACTTACCGATCAATGACTTAGTGAAGTGATCAATGTTGCAGGGTTCTGTTTGTTTTTCTTCTCCGCTCAAAAACAAACGTCCTGTCGAGCGCCTTTGTAACCATACGGTTCAGCTTATTGAGTTTTTATCAAGAAAATTTTAACTTTTTAAATAAACCTCGCATAAAAGCACTCTCAAGAATTTTTCTCTCAGCCAACAAACGAATGTGCATATATGTATGTGCGTCTCGTCTGCGACGGAGATCGTAGAGTTCCTCTCGCCTCCCCAAATAAGGAGTTAAAATTCAGCACAATGGACAAACGTCGTCTCTAAACATTCCTATCTATAAGTTGTCATAGCTATTTTTAACTTGTGACATCACTAAACTGCGTAGTGAACAGAGCTGTTGCCTAGCAACGCGAGGAGACAGAGAGAAAAAGTGCTTTAGTCTGACGAATACACTCGGAGAAGTTACCACGAGAAACTGGTGCGAACAACTGAAATGAACAAGCAACTTAAAATAATGTTTAATTTTTGTTAAGTGCGAAATGTAGTAACATTAAAAACGTCGTAATATTGGACGCTATAATAATGAAGATTACCAATAATTTTAAAATGTTCGTTTAAAAGTGTAAATCTAAAAGTTGTTTCAGCGACATGGAGTAGACAAGCAGCAAAAACCACCTGTTCATCGGAAAGAAGATAAAAGGAAACCAACCCGCAACCTTCTGGACAGGCCCCCATGGAATCACCGAAAATAGTTTCTCTTCAAGTGTCACAGTGAGTAAACAGCGCTAGTGAAATAGCGGAAATCAACAATGTGACGAAATATAACGAATAATTCGTGGCAACCGCGTCAACCGCGTTTTTAACAATAAATGGGCCTAAATTAAAATATCATTATTAGTTATCCAAATTGAAGTGCCTCTATTAATGTAATATTTGTTCGTGAAGTTCAAGTGTTAAGTAAATTAAAAGTGAAAATCTGAGTATTCTTTCAAAATAACAATTATGGTTTAAATTTATATATGTTAATTTTAAGAAACAACCTAATTCACTTTTTTTTACAGCACGAGTGATTAGCGCCTATGCAACTTAGTAATTCGTATATTAATAAATTGCATCAGCGCTAAATATACAATTAGAATCTACTTTTATGCTGGTTCTCTAAAACGTTCTGGTTCGAACTCCGAATCATGTGTCCAGTAGCTATATGGTAGGCTTAGATGGATGATCCAAATTGTTGATAAATAATAAAGGAGACATAAGTTGCAGAAGATCGAATCCCGAACCATTGTAGATGTCCGAGCCCACCTAGGGATCTGTAGAATCCTAACTATGTAATGTTGTTAAAGACTTTACCCAGACAACGGACACATATAAGGATCGAACCCAGTACTATCACAAATAAGGCGTACCAAACAAGATACGAACCCCTGCAGGTCATAAAACGGCTTTCCCAAACAGGAACACGATCCAATCGTGTCATAATTATGGCGCCCGAACAGGGACAGACAGAAACCGAACCCTTCCTGTTATAGAAATGGCGCTCCGAGCTGAGACAGAATTCCTGAACCGCTAAATGGAAACTAGTAATTTATGTACTGGAACGTTTGATAAAACCACATAAAGGCGACGCTAATTGTATTTTTGATCAAGGTAAATCGTAGTGCCTTTTCAGTGCTTTTTAATTTTGTTGTTTTGACATTCGTAAATCAGTCATCATGTATGTGAATGGAAAAATGATACCTGTCATGAAGGAAATGCGAAAATGTTTAATAGAAACAGTATGTAATGGTAGAAAGGCAATTCAGATATAGAATAGAACCATTTACATTGCGAGAAGTTGAAAATGCTTTGAAGGTAGATCAGGAAGTATCTAAAATTCGTAAAAGAGCTAAACAGGAAGCTGCAAAATTTCTTTTAGAAAGCAATATAGAACATAGAGCAGGAGTTGAAGATAAAATGAGGCTAAAATGCATGAAATACGCAAATCAGAGCTTTATCAAAAAGTTAAAGATGAATGTATTTTTAAATCAAAATATGTTTCTTTGTCAGACATTAAACATAAGTTGAAGATCGACTTCGAAATTTCATATATAGTACGTATTGCGAAAGAAAGGTTAGCTGAAAGGATATACAAAAAGTATTTAAAATATCACAATATTAGTTGTAATAAGGATTCCAGCGATGAACAAAAGGTAAATTGTAAAACAGTACCACCAAAACGGGTTAGGTTTGCTGATTCTCCTGTAAATGTTAATAAGTTAGAAAATGTTCAAAATTACGAGAGTCGTAAAAGGAAAACAGTACCATTAGAAAGAAAATTTGCTAAAAATAACTTAGAATTTGTTGAATGTGAGTCCGTAGGTACTTTGTGGGACATTGTCCCCGTAGCTCGAAAAATATACGCACGAACAGTGAAAAATGAATGTGTTGAAAGTTGTACTATTTTGCCATGCGTTAGTTCTCAGTCACCACCTATTGTTTTGAATCAAGCCAATGTTGAATTTCTTGACAATAAATTTGAACAGGTTGAAGAAATATCTGAGTGTGAATTAAAGGTAGAAAAAGAAATAATTCCTGTTGTTAGTCACGTTAACGTCGAATTAGGCCAAGCCAAAGAATTTGTTTTGTCTCTTTCGAATAGCATTTTAGAAAGAAAAGAAACAGAAAGAAAAAAGAATAACGAGCTCAACCCAGCTGTCTCTTTGCAACCTCCCCCGACCATCGAGTTGGTCACGTCCAGCGTAGCTCTGTGTATGAGTGAGCAGTCAGCTGTTCCAGCTGTTGCTTGTTTGTTTTGTAAAGGAACAAAAGGCATTCATGGATGCAATGTGTGCTTCACTACAGAAAGGTTTATGAGAGTGGTAATAAATTGCGTTGAAAAGGGGAATGAGAGTAGCCCATTCACGCAGCCTTGTAGTGTATTAGATTTGTTAAAGAAAAATTGTTTCTCTGGCACCTTGCTAACCAGTAAAGTAGAATGTGTTCCGTTCCACAAAACTTGTTTATTTTTTTGTGTCTGTTAGGGTTGTAGAGATCTGTCAAGAGAAGAGTAGTTCTTAAGCTGTGAGTTGAAAGTTAAAAACATACAGATAGAACAAATGAATTACGTTACTTTTTGCATAGTCACTTGCACTCAAATTGTGTATTTAGAAGATAGTACAAACGGCTTTACGCCAGATAGGCCTAATGGTAATGAACATAACTCAGTAACGTGGGAAGAGAGATTAAAAACTTGTCAAGAAAATTTCAGTAGGTTACGAAATGTAGTTTGTCAAATGGTACGGAAATATAATTTACAGGTTCAATATGGCAAAAAGCACCGGCAATATAAAAAGAAAGTATGTAAAGTCAGACGGAAACTAAAAAGAGTTAAACGCATGTTGTATTGTTTTTCAAAATTTTCCAAGTGTGTTCGTGAATGTTCTTTAAGAAATAAATTTCACAGTCGTACCAATGCTCAGACAAGAAGTCATGAATGTAAAGTTGTTTTGTCGCACCATGGTAACCAATACTCTACGTGTATTTTTGAAAGAAGTGACCGAAATTTTAAAACAAATCACACTAGTAACTTACCGATCAATGACTTAGTGAAGTGATCAATGTTGCAGGGTTCTGTTTGTTTTTCTTCTCCGCTCAAAAACAAACGTCCTGTCGAGCGCCTTTGTAACCATACGGTTCAGCTTATTGAGTTTTTATCAAGAAAATTTTAACTTTTTAAATAAACCTCGCATAAAAGCACTCTCAAGAATTTTTCTCTCAGCCAACAAACGAATGTGCATATATGTATGTGCGTCTCGTCTGCGACGGAGATCGTAGAGTTCCTCTCGCCTCCCCAAATAAGGAGTTAAAATTCAGCACAATGGACAAACGTCGTCTCTAAACATTCCTATCTATAAGTTGTCATAGCTATTTTTAACTTGTGACATCACTAAACTGCGTAGTGAACAGAGCTGTTGCCTAGCAACGCGAGGAGACAGAGAGAAAAAGTGCTTTAGTCTGACGAATACACTCGGAGAAGTTACCACGAGAAACTGGTGCGAACAACTGAAATGAACAAGCAACTTAAAATAATGTTTAATTTTTGTTAAGTGCGAAATGTAGTAACATTAAAAACGTCGTAATATTGGACGCTATAATAATGAAGATTACCAATAATTTTAAAATGTTCGTTTAAAAGTGTAAATCTAAAAGTTGTTTCAGCGACATGGAGTAGACAAGCAGCAAAAACCACCTGTTCATCGGAAAGAAGATAAAAGGAAACCAACCCGCAACCTTCTGGACAGCCCCCCATGGAATCACCGAAAATAGTTTCTCTTCAAGTGTCACAGTGAGTAAACAGCGCTAGTGAAATAGCGGAAATCAACAATGTGACGAAATATAACGAATAATTCGTGGCAACCGCGTCAACCGCGTTTTTAACAATAAATGGGCCTAAATTAAAATATCATTATTAGTTATCCAAATTGAAGTGCCTCTATTAATGTAATATTTGTTCGTGAAGTTCAAGTGTTAAGTAAATTAAAAGTGAAAATCTGAGTATTCTTTCAAAATAACAATTATGGTTTAAATTTATATATGTTAATTTTAAGAAACAACCTAATTCACTTTTTTTACAGCACGAGTGATTAGCGCCTATGCAACTTAGTAATTCGTATATTAATAAATTGCATCAGCGCTAAATATACAATTAGAATCTACTTTTATGCTGGTTCTCTAAAACGTTCTGGTTCGAACTCCGAATCATGTGTCCAGTAGCTATATGGTAGGCTTAGATGGATGATCCAAATTGTTGATAAATAATAAAGGAGACATAAGTTGCAGAAGATCGAATCCCGAACCATTGTAGATGTCCGAGCCCACCTAGGGATCTGTAGAATCCTAACTATGTAATGTTGTTAAAGACTTTACCCAGACAACGGACACATATAAGGATCGAACCCAGTACTATCACAAATAAGGCGTACCAAACAAGATACGAACCCCTGCAGGTCATAAAACGGCTTTCCCAAACAGGAACACGATCCAATCGTGTCATAATTATGGCGCCCGAACAGGGACAGACAGAAACCGAACCCTTCCTGTTATAGAAATGGCGCTCCGAGCTGAGACAGAATTCCTGAACCGCTAAATGGAAACTAGTAATTTATGTACTGGAACGTTTGATAAAACCACATAAAGGCGACGCTAATTGTATTTTTGATCAAGGTAAATCGTAGTGCCTTTTCAGTGCTTTTTAATTTTGTTGTTTTGACATTCGTAAATCAGTCATCATGTATGTGAATGGAAAAATGATACCTGTCATGAAGGAAATGCGAAAATGTTTAATAGAAACAGTATGTAATGGTAGAAAGGCAATTCAGATATAGAATAGAACCATTTACATTGCGAGAAGTTGAAAATGCTTTGAAGGTAGATCAGGAAGTATCTAAAATTCGTAAAAGAGCTAAACAGGAAGCTGCAAAATTTCTTTTAGAAAGCAATATAGAACATAGAGCAGGAGTTGAAGATAAAATGAGGCTAAAATGCATGAAATACGCAAATCAGAGCTTTATCAAAAAGTTAAAGATGAATGTATTTTTAAATCAAAATATGTTTCTTTGTCAGACATTAAACATAAGTTGAAGATCGACTTCGAAATTTCAGATATAGTACGTATTGCGAAAGAAAGGTTAGCTGAAAGGATATACAAAAAGTATTTAAAATATCACAATATTAGTTGTAATAAGGATTCCAGCGATGAACAAAAGGTAAATTGTAAAACAGTACCACCAAAACGGGTTAGGTTTGCTGATTCTCCTGTAAATGTTAATAAGTTAGAAAATGTTCAAAATTACGAGAGTCGTAAAAGGAAAACAGTACCATTAGAAAGAAAATTTGCTAAAAATAACTTAGAATTTGTTGAATGTGAGTCCGTAGGTACTTTGTGGGACATTGTCCCCGTAGCTCGAAAAATATACGCACGAACAGTGAAAAATGAATGTGTTGAAAGTTGTACTATTTTGCCATGCGTTAGTTCTCAGTCACCACCTATTGTTTTGAATCAAGCCAATGTTGAATTTCTTGACAATAAATTTGAACAGGTTGAAGAAATATCTGAGTGTGAATTAAAGGTAGAAAAAGAAATAATTCCTGTTGTTAGTCACGTTAACGTCGAATTAGGCCAAGCCAAAGAATTTGTTTTGTCTCTTTCGAATAGCATTTTAGAAAGAAAAGAAACAGAAAGAAAAAAGAATAACGAGCTCAACCCAGCTGTCTCTTTGCAACCTCCCCCGACCATCGAGTTGGTCACGTCCAGCGTAGCTCTGTGTATGAGTGAGCAGTCAGCTGTTCCAGCTGTTGCTTGTTTGTTTTGTAAAGGAACAAAAGGCATTCATGGATGCAATGTGTGCTTCACTACAGAAAGGTTTATGAGAGTGGTAATAAATTGCGTTGAAAAGGGGAATGAGAGTAGCCCATTCACGCAGCCTTGTAGTGTATTAGATTTGTTAAAGAAAAATTGTTTCTCTGGCACCTTGCTAACCAGTAAAGTAGAATGTGTTCCGTTCCACAAAACTTGTTTATTTTTTTGTGTCTGTTAGGGTTGTAGAGATCTGTCAAGAGAAGAGTAGTTCTTAAGCTGTGAGTTGAAAGTTAAAAACATACAGATAGAACAAATGAATTACGTTACTTTTTGCATAGTCACTTGCACTCAAATTGTGTATTTAGAAGATAGTACAAACGGCTTTACGCCAGATAGGCCTAATGGTAATGAACATAACTCAGTAACGTGGGAAGAGAGATTAAAAACTTGTCAAGAAAATTTCAGTAGGTTACGAAATGTAGTTTGTCAAATGGTACGGAAATATAATTTACAGGTTCAATATGGCAAAAAGCACCGGCAATATAAAAAGAAAGTATGTAAAGTCAGACGGAAACTAAAAAGAGTTAAACGCATGTTGTATTGTTTTTCAAAATTTTCCAAGTGTGTTCGTGAATGTTCTTTAAGAAATAAATTTCACAGTCGTACCAATGCTCAGACAAGAAGTCATGAATGTAAAGTTGTTTTGTCGCACCATGGTAACCAATACTCTACGTGTATTTTTGAAAGAAGTGACCGAAATTTTAAAACAAATCACACTAGTAACTTACCGATCAATGACTTAGTGAAGTGATCAATGTTGCAGGGTTCTGTTTGTTTTTCTTCTCCGCTCAAAAACAAACGTCCTGTCGAGCGCCTTTGTAACCATACGGTTCAGCTTATTGAGTTTTTATCAAGAAAATTTTAACTTTTTAAATAAACCTCGCATAAAAGCACTCTCAAGAATTTTTCTCTCAGCCAACAAACGAATGTGCATATATGTATGTGCGTCTCGTCTGCGACGGAGATCGTAGAGTTCCTCTCGCCTCCCCAAATAAGGAGTTAAAATTCAGCACAATGGACAAACGTCGTCTCTAAACATTCCTATCTATAAGTTGTCATAGCTATTTTTAACTTGTGACATCACTAAACTGCGTAGTGAACAGAGCTGTTGCCTAGCAACGCGAGGAGACAGAGAGAAAAAGTGCTTTAGTCTGACGAATACACTCGGAGAAGTTACCACGAGAAACTGGTGCGAACAACTGAAATGAACAAGCAACTTAAAATAATGTTTAATTTTTGTTAAGTGCGAAATGTAGTAACATTAAAAACGTCGTAATATTGGACGCTATAATAATGAAGATTACCAATAATTTTAAAATGTTCGTTTAAAAGTGTAAATCTAAAAGTTGTTTCAGCGACATGGAGTAGACAAGCAGCAAAAACCACCTGTTCATCGGAAAGAAGATAAAAGGAAACCAACCCGCAACCTTCTGGACAGCCCCCCATGGAATCACCGAAAATAGTTTCTCTTCAAGTGTCACAGTGAGTAAACAGCGCTAGTGAAATAGCGGAAATCAACAATGTGACGAAATATAACGAATAATTCGTGGCAACCGCGTCAACCGCGTTTTTAACAATAAATGGGCCTAAATTAAAATATCATTATTAGTTATCCAAATTGAAGTGCCTCTATTAATGTAATATTTGTTCGTGAAGTTCAAGTGTTAAGTAAATTAAAAGTGAAAATCTGAGTATTCTTTCAAAATAACAATTATGGTTTAAATTTATATATGTTAATTTTAAGAAACAACCTAATTCACTTTTCTTTACAGCACGAGTGATTAGCGCCTATGCAACTTAGTAATTCGTATATTAATAAATTGCATCAGCGCTAAATATACAATTAGAATCTACTTTTATGCTGGTTCTCTAAAACGTTCTGGTTCGAACTCCGAATCATGTGTCCAGTAGCTATATGGTAGGCTTAGATGGATGATCCAAATTGTTGATAAATAATAAAGGAGACATAAGTTGCAGAGGATCGAATCCCGAACCACTGTAGATGTCCGAGCCCACCTAGGAATCTGTAGAATCCTAACTATGTAATGTTGTTAAAGACTTTACCCAGACTCGGACACATATAAGAATCGAACCCAGTACTATCACAAATAAGGCGTACCAAACAAGATACGAACCCCTGCAGGTCATAAAACGGCTTTCCCAAACAGGAACACGATCCAATCGTGTCATAAACATCAAGACTAAACATAAGTTTTCTGCCTCCATTAAGATCCACTCTCCTTAACACTTCCTTCGCTTCTTCTGTGTTCTTCACACTGCACGATTCTTGTCTTTCTCTAATGCTTTCACAAATCTCCTTCAACTCCTTCTCTAGTGGCTCCCAGTAGTTCTCCCTACAGTCTAGTACTAGTCTAAGCTTCACCTCTTTCTTGTGTAATTTTGGGAAACCTTTCATTCTTGGTATCCTTCCTTGCATTTTTATCCATTTCTTGAAACCTCTTCCTTCTTTCATTACTTTCTTCAATAGATCCTCTTTCTTCATGTCCTTATCCCCTATAACCTCATATGTATCGTTACATAAATCTTCCAGTTTCTTCTTGTATCATTCTTTCTCCATAACTACCACTGCTCCACGTTTGTCCGCCTGTTCTATTACTATGTCCTTCCTACTTCTCAACATCATAAGACCCCTTTTTTCTTCCTTCTTCAAATTCTCTTTACGCCTTTTCTTCATGCTGTTCTTCACTACCGTTACTGCTCTCCTCCTTATTTTCTCTCTCTGTTCTTCTTCTTTAACGTCCGTTAAGACCTCTTCCACTGAGTAAATCAGCTCTCTAAAGTCTATTTTTCCTTATTTCACCTTGAATCTGTGACCTAAACTAAGAAGTTCTTTCTCTTCTTCCGGGTCTCACATCTCCCAAGACCACTACTCTCATTTTTTTCTCTTTCTTTGCTGTTTTCTCTACACCATCCTAAAGTTTTCCCTTTTTTCATAAGTCTCTCTTTCACTTTTTCTTTAAAACTTCTCTCCCACTTCTCTTACAAACAAAATCAGTCCGTCTTCTATTTCACTTCTTATTTTCTCTGTAGTCTCTCTACTCCTTCGTTCTTCTCCTTTCTTTCTTCTAATTACACTCCACACTAGTTCTTTTTCGGCCATTTTTAGTAGTTTCTTAAACCTCACTGATGTGTGCTCCACCTCTTTGTTCACAATCCTGATACCTCTTGGTGTTACTTCTTCTTCCAAACACTTTTTCTGGAACTATATTTGCTGAGATATTCAGAAAAACGTAAACGCCTTTAAACAAAATGGCCGAACAACAGGAATGAGGAAAAGGTAGGAGTGTGAAGTATGTTGCTTCATTTTTTTCTGTATGCATTTTCATTTATTTTCGATATTGTCTGAAGAAGGATGTGTTAGATTTCCGAAATTGTTATTATAATTAAAAATAAAGTGTGTTTTAAGTTTTGGTCAGTGTTTTTTATCTTATATTTGTCAATCACTTATCACAATGTTGCAGCTAAGAATGTGACTGTTTAAGAGTATTATTAATGGTAAAAAGAATATATTTCACACATGTGTATTTTTCTATTCTCAGTATTTCTTCAAAGAAACTTGACACACATAAATGTTAGGTATTCCAACCCTTGTGTTAGAAAAGTGAAAAATAAACTTACTCAAATTTAAACTCCATTAATTTTAGTTACCGATATTTATTTTAAAACTATTACAATCACAACATTAAAATTTTAGGTGTCATGTTAGCTGTTATTGAAGCAATATACTTCACACTCCAACCTTTCCCTCATTTCTGTTGTTCGGCCATTTTGTTTTCAGGCGTTTACGTTTTTCTGAATATCTCAGCATATATTTGTTCTATCGAAATGAAAATTGCGGAATAAATCTCTATTTCAAATTTCCTTTGGAAATAAGAAGCTACTGAGTCATAATGTTATAGGCATCAGTTTTTTACTCTTCTAATAGAAACAAACCCCGGACCCCCAAGCGTTACCGGACCAAATGTTCTTTAAACTAAACATCCCTGGACGAAATGTCCCTTGGACCAATTGTCTTTTGCACGAAATGTTCTTTGGACCAAATGTCTTTGGACGAAATGTCCTTTGAATCAAATGTCTTTGAACGAAATGTCATTTGGACCAATTGTGTTTCGGACGAAATGTCCTTTGGACCAAATGTGTTTGGACAAAATGTCCTTTGGACCAATTGTCTTTTAGGACGAAATGTCCTTCGGACCAAATGTCTTTTGGACGAAATGTCTTTTGGACCAATTGTACTTTGGACGGGTTGTCATTTGGACCAATTGTACTTTGGACGAGTTGCCATTTGGACCAAATGTCCCTGGAACAAATGTGTTTGGACTAAATGTCCCTGGACGAAATGTCCTTTGGACGAAAAGGGTGGTCACCTCCAAGTACAGCCTCCTCTCAGATAAAGAATAATTTTACTAACCATATGATATAATTAGGAGGCGGAAGTTCATGACCTAAAATTTGTGAAAATGACGATTAAATTTGTAACTGAATCTTTGAGAGAACATAATAAACACACTAAATGATGTGCATCGTGCCCACGATACCAGAAAAAAATAAAGTAGCTTCTTCAGTTGAAAATACTCGTATATGTTTGATCCTCAATTAAAATAACGAAATAAAATATAAATTAAGAAATTTTAATGAATAACATAACAAATATTGTAAATTATTCAACGCAAAATACACCACTGCCCACTATGTAGCATAGTATATTTCCATGTCTTCCGCGTTACTGCGAAGATAAAGAAATAATACATTTACGTAAGTAATGTAATTATTGATTAAAATTATCAAACTGTATGAAAAATCGGAAACTAAAAATCAAGGACACGTTCGGGATAAGGGGTGACTTCCTACACACCCTGCGCCTCTTCATTAATATATAGACCGTCGAAAAAGTAACAAATTTGAATATCACAACTATTTTAAAATATATTACACGCAGAAATTTATTTTGGATATATTTGATGAAAATGAAAATTCCGTTTTCTTCACTCACTTTACATACGATTGCAGTACACTACCACTGCCTTGACAACATAGAGACAAAGACGAACATCGATAGTTGAGATCCTCTCTCTTTTGCTTATTGATTGTCATATTATGAGAAACTGTGTGTCTATCTCAGTATCTCAGTGCAAATTTCGAGCATATTGCCAAAATTAAAAGAATGACGACAATATCACCGAAACTTACGAAAATTTTACTTACTAAAATCGGCAAAAAAAATACACTTAATAGCTGAAAATTGGCAAGATCTGCAAAAAAAAAAAAAAGAAAAAAAGAAAAAAAAAGAAAAGAAAATTACTTTAATATATATATATATATATATATATATATATATATATATATATATATATATATATATATATATATATATATATTGTTTTAGAACTAAGTGAAATATATGTATTTAATGGGTATTGTGTTCGCGATACTAGAAAAAAAAAGATGACTTTATCAACTTACACCTCCTAGTCATAGCAATCCATATGAATTGTTATCTTTGTTCATAAAATTAGATATTCCCTTTGTGTCGATATATGAACGCATTCCCACATACCAATGCCCGTATATGAAGATCTAAATAATCGGCGTCGTAAACAAGATCAGGCAGCTGTGTACGACGCCCCTTAAGTCTTCCTGCATTACGGTTGTTTACTAGCGTTCACTAATAACGTTAAGGGTGACACATCAAGAGATGGTTTCCTATTGGTCAGTGACGAGATCACTTCATACTTTCTTGTCAAGGCTCAGTTAGCAGATAGACGCATCCAGACGAGGTGTAGATCATTTAATATAGTGAAAATTTCTTTAGTCAAAAAATACAAGGTGTTCGTTAGACCATGTCCGACTATGCTAGATATTCAACGCCTGGTAGCCAGCCAAAAAGCTTGGTAAGTGTTTTAATAGTAATTTTACGGTATATTAAATTTATTATTTATAGGAAGCAACTACGTGTCCGATATCCGTCATACTGACCTTCATTATACGTGGCCCATCTTCAACTTTGCAGTGAGTCTATATTTTGAAGGCAAGTGCGAAGCGACATAAATAATAATAACAATTGGGTGAAACTAGTGAATGAATGGTCAACAAAAACATTAATATACCGTAAATAATCAATATGCTCAACACACCGCAGTAGTTGTAAGTCCGCCATCTTTGTTCAGGGCTTTTCATGAAAAGCCATGCTAATCTTTATTTCTTGTTTATTTATATTTAAAAAAATATACCTTTTGTCTGTTACTGTGTGACCTACTGTATCTGTAACGCACACGCATACCTTTGCTGCATGCGAGGAAGTAAACTTTGTAGGGAACAAACACCGTGTGTGTGGGTTTTTTTCGGGGTTCTCCCGTTTCCTTCATCATTATCGTTTTCTTTAGTCTAGCCAGCTAACCCTGGGACGTAAAGCTTAAAGATTTCATTTCATTTTTGCATACGAAGAGGCAGAGCACTCACTTCTATCAGGCCAAATGAGTTTATGGGGCGCAACATCCTGTTCATGAGTTTTCTTAAAATGTTGCCGTTTCCTACCATCTTCCTTCCACTGATTAATTATTTCAAAATTATTTACTTTCATTAATTACCGATGTCCAGTGGCGTATTTAGGGGGGGGCTATCGGGTTTAAGCCCCCTGCGAAATAAATTTGTTATATGCAAAACTATTAAAATTTGCCGTTCCCAAAAGGAAAACTATAAGTGCTTGTTCATGTGTTGTGCTTAACCCCCCCCCCCCCCCCGAAACGAAATCCTAAATTCGCCACTGCCGATGTCGTATAGTCTACTGAATATATACAGTGGGACATAACATTACAAATTTTACTTTATCATTTTGTGTGCATGTGCTTCAAAAGCAAGGTCCCTAAGGCACGTTGAAATGCGCATTAATGAGTTTCAAGGGCCACGAAAGTTTTCATTTGAAATTAGTACCATTCTAACTTTTATTATATCATAATGATACTTTCAAAAACACTAACTGCGTGAAGAAGAATTTAACATGAGTAACGGCGGTGGGTTGTCATACTGTTACATTTAAGGGCTTCAAACTTTGGAATTGGTTTTATTTATATATATAAAATAAGAAAGTTTTACTCTTCTGGGGGGGGGGCGATTGCCCCGATCGCCCCCCCCCGGATGCGCCCCTGATTGTCACAGCAAAGAATTCATCTTCTTTTGATATGAAGGGAAAAATTGTGCCTGGCCTAAGTGCATATCGACTGAATTTGTTAAAAAAGAAATGTCACCAAGTGAAGTAGCATTCCATGTTTTGACCTGTAAGTCAGTGTAGGAAGTCATTCTTTTCCTTTCTCTTGTATTTCTCGGCGGCAAACCTGGACAAGCATTTTTAGGGTGACTTCAACTTTCGCCTATTCAAGATTCGCCTAATAACCTCAGGCGATAGAATTTACAGATGTTTACTTAAGAGAAAGTGAAGATGAATCTTGAATTCAAGATTCGCCTTTCAGGATTTGCCTAATGCGAAATCATGTTGGTAGTAATGACAAGAAATGGCACAAAAATTTTAGTTTCTAAATTTTAATATATATATATATATATATATATATATATATATATATATATATATATATATATATATATATATACAATATATATATTTTAAATCACTTATTAAAACAGTATAAGCACGATAATTACACTATATGACTAGATATTATATGTTTGACATCGAGATATGAAAATATTACACCAAAGTTACAAAATGTAATATGGAAAACGTAAAATGAAATAATATAAATTCTACCAGAGTTTACGTAAATCTTAAAATAAACAAAGCACTAAGAATCACTAGTCACACGTAAATAAAATCCAGTGAGATACTGCATTCATGTACTGTATTATGTCTATTTCTTATGATTCAAACTTTCTTTCGAGTTCCACAATATGTCGATTAAGGTGACACCACCTTGCTTTCGTTGATTTAACGACGTGCCTATCTGGATTTGATACATTGCCATTTCATTTTCTGCTTGTGTGTGGTTAATTTTTGTGTTTTTTATGCACTATAAATAATTTCTATCGTTTATAAAAAAAACTGAATTTTGTTTAAATAATGTTTTCTCTACCAACTATTTTGCAAAATAAGTTTACGGAAACTTCCGTATAATGCCTCATTATTTTCAAATAGAAATATACCATATTTTGTATATATCAATTGTAATTATGGCATGTTGACATATTACCTTTATTTTTTACTTATATAAATATATTGTACAAAAAACAAGGAAATCAGAAAAATACCTTGAATGAAACACAGATAAAAGACTAAGAGATACAAGTCTACTCTATCATTTGCAGCTTTATATCTACCTGACCTAAAAGAGATGAATTACATATCAAACTAAGAAAATTTTATTTACAAAATATTTTGCAAAAAATTTTTTTTGAAATGAAATCTTTGTTTTATGTCCCACGATTATGCCAGTTAGGCTAAAGGAGACGGTGATGATGAGAGATGAGTGAAATGGTGGAATGAAGAAAGTGAGAGGAAACGGGAGAACCTCGAGGAAACCCACAAGCACGGTATTTGTCCTCCACAAAGTCCACACGGCGCGACCTGGGATCGAACCAGGGACCCCAAGTACCGGAGGTGAACGCTCTACCACTGAGCCACCGCGCCCCCAAAATATTTTGCTATAAGTTGCAAGATCATAGAATTGAACCTAAGATAAGAAATCTAGGAAAACATGATTGTTCTATAGAGGTGGCGAGCAAATTGGATATGGTAGCCACATTGGATGAAGCTCAAGAGGGATGTTCGAGGACTCGCTTTTAGGATATTACTATACTTGATGAAAGGATACTATCCTACAAATTTCATTAAGCTACTAATTTTTACTGGGTTTTTCAAAATTTTCCCCTGCTTACTGGACCATTTAATAAGAGCACGAAAATAGTTTCAAGAGGAAACATTAACTATTAATGAGGTACAGGACAACCAACGTATGCAAGCTAAACCAAGATTTAATAATAATAATAATAAAATAGCTTTCGCCTAATAAGAAAATTAATTCTGTGTCATCGGTGCGATAGACGTTTACATAGCTAGAAGGTATTAGGCGAATCTTGAGTAGGCGAAACTTGAAGCTCCGATTTTCACACACTTTAGGGAGAATGTTAAATTTGTGAATGATTGCACCCAGGCACTTTGAAGATAGGCAATGCTAGGTTCAAGGCTTGATTCTCGATGGGGCTATTACATTTTTGGAGTTGGAACAACATTATCAGGCAATTATGGACATATTTACAGGTTACTGAAGTAGGTCTCGGAGACTGTGAAATAACGGCAAAGAAAACCGACGCACCGAATAAACGATCTTTGGCTGGGCACGCCCCTTCCAAACCTGTAAGGCAGGAGTTAATTTTGACATATAAATGTGTGTAAAACATTGTAAATATGTTAGGATTTTTTACTGTATTTATTGGTAAAGTTCTTAATCGGTTATTACAATGCTGCATTGTTATAAGTTGCGGAAGTACTAATAACTTGTTTTATTACATAACCGCGTTTAAGATTTGGTCCGGGGCTATAAACGTCCACATGTGTATATGAGTTATAAAGTACACGCTATTATTGCAAATATGTATAATTTTATCGAGTAAAACATTTCCCTGAAGGGTATCAGAGCGAATCTAACCATGACTCCTATATATTACGTATGTATTTATTTACACAACGAAATTTATTTTATGAGACCATGGTGAAAATGAAATGAAATGAAATCTTTGAGTTTTACGTCCCACGGTTATGCCGGTTAGGCTAAAGGAGACGGTGATTATGAGAGATGAGTGAAATGAAGAAAGTGGGAGGAAACGGGAGGACCCCGAGAAAACCCACGAGCACGGTGTTTGTCCACCACAAAGTTCACTTGGCGGAGGCTGGGATCGAACCCGGGACCCCATGCACCAGAGGTGAACGCTCTACCACTGAGCCACCGCGCCCCCCGAGACCATGGTGAGTCAGTGGTAAAGCCTTCATCTGTGGGGCGAGGGTTTGCTGGTTCGATTCCAGAGCACTATGTTAGTAGTGAATAACATTATCTTTTTAGGCTTTCTCCAAGTTCTTTCAATTCCCCCCACACCCACATTCCACAAATTACTTCATAATCACTGACTTTCCCCTTCAGCCTGGAAAGAACTTCCGTCAGACGTAAACTGGAGTTCAGGTTGCAGTCGAACTTCGGGTGCGTGGGGTCCCTCGAACGATACAAGTACGTGCCAAATGGTCTTTGTGGTAGATAAACACCATATGAGTAGGTTTCTCGGGGTTGCCATGTTTCCTCCTAATAACTTTATTCCACCATTTTGTTCATTATCAGTGCCTTCCTTAATCTCGGAGCATAACAATTGGACGTTAAACTACAAAATACAGATTCAATTTCCATTTATCTTATATTTTGAGTTCTACGTCCCATAATTGTGCCTTTAGTTTAAAGGAGATTATGAGTAATGAATGATTAGAAGACAACGTGTGCCCTGAATGGAATTTAAAAACTTTGACAAATATGAAACGCGAGCATATAATTTCATCCAGCCAATCATCATTGCTTTTCGTTAGTGCTGGCTGGGAGACAAGAAATACATTTTCAGATTTGAGACGAGACGATAAGTGAGCAACATTAGTTTATCCAAGTCTGAGATCTCAGACATTGTTTTCGAGTTGCATGGTTCATATGTATAACCTATAAATTGATGAAGTGATGTTACGAACACAACGAAAAGATTTATCATCACTTGAAGATAGGTAGCTCTTTACATAATATACACTATAATAAATAGGGTTTAAATGTTGTTACATCACATCCTTTGTATACTTCTGACATGAAAGAACTTTAAAAACTTCTAGGTGAAACCAGGAGCGTCATTTCAGATGTTGCTGGAAGGGGGGGGCAAAACCCCTTGATATAAGTAAAATTTCGCGTTTTTCACTCATATACTACTACCCTATTGATAAAATCTATATAAATCTCAAACTCGGGGCGGGGCAAATGCCCCTCCCTGCCCCCCTAAATGACGCCCCTGGGTGAAACTGAGAAAGAAAAAATCCTGGTACAAAAGAGAAGACGATAATCAAAACGAGTGAAAATTCAGGGAGATGAGAGCGTTTTGAAAGATTTACAAGACGACAAGAAAACCTAGTCTTTTGGGCAACATTATTTTTAGAGCTACATTTGTACACGAATTTCTTATGTTTGTTTGATGTGTAGAAAGGTTGCAGAGTATATGATATTATGAGCTGAAGTAGGAAAACTTATAAGGGTGTACGTCTTGCAGCTAGTGTCTATATAAAGAACGAAAGGAAAATGCAATTCCTTCTGTAAAAGATCTGCGGGAATTGTGATGGATTTAGTTTCACTTTTTTGGACTAGGACTCCGAACGAGTTTCCAAGTTTACGGGAACAGGAGTGTGCCTAGTTATATGCACACCATTTTTTCTTATTTTCGTAGAAACTACAGAAGCAAGATTTCTAGACCAAGCCAATGAAAAGATATCTTGTCTTATATGGAACCGTCTAGAAAATAAATATGACATCAAAAAACTGAGATTTAAGAGATTGGTCAACTTTGCCTCTCCCCTACTCCCCCATATAAACAAGAAATACTTTGCTGGGCATTAGCGTGTAGTGGACTACGTCATTGCTTCACATAACTACTTTTATGACTGTACCCCCACGGGTGGAATGGCATCCCAAAAATCTGATGCAAAAAAGAAATAAGGAAAGAAAGGAAAAAAGAAAAAGAAAAAAGAAAGAGAAAAAAGAAAAAATACGAACTTCACCCTTCTGCTCTCCGTCGTGATAATCTCACGTACATAAATTTTATTTAGGGGCTGAGCTATTACGGTTTAAAGCATTGACGCAGCAGTTGCATCCTTCAGCGTTTCAAGATTGGATCTAGCTTATAGAAATGAATGTATGTGGTTGTCAGTCAACAGAGGGAAAAGGAGTAACTACTTGTGTTTCTTTTTGGTGTGTGTGTTGTGTAAGGGGATTGGCTATTCTATATTTGAGTAACCAATCAGGATTCGTGGATATTTTTCGTTGTCTCTTATATTCTGTCACTACCCGTGTATTCATAGTGTCTGATGTAGCCAAAGTGGATAGTTGGAGAAGCTATTTATTACACGATAATAATTTTTACGAAAACACGTATTTCTTTTCGCAGCGAGTAGTTTAAATCAAATTTAACAATAATGAAGTTTCGGTATTCGAATATGAAACATATACACATAGGCGCCGACTTTGGGGGGGCAGGACACTTTTGGCCCCCCCAATATTTCAAGGTGGGATCCTCGCCCCCCCCAATATAACCCAGTTTAGGAAAAATTAACAAAGAGGAGTAAGAATTTCTGTTGTAAACTTCGTCGTGCCTTGAATTCAATATTAGGAACAGCCTTCTTATTCGATAGAAAACGCCACTTTCAAAGTTGTGTTTAATATATCACTGAAGCTTCAACCAACACTATCGCAGCACTGATATGACAAGGGAAGATCAATGTGGTGCGCAAACTTGCAGTGAAGTTCCCAAATTTTGATCTTGAATTTGTTTTAGGCAAATTTGCTTTAAGTCGTGAATTTCGCAGCGGAGAGGATGGAGCGGATCGAGATCCTGTTGGGGAGGGGCTTTCATCAAGCAGTTGATACAAAAACGTCTGAATATGATGATATATTTATTCATTGTCCCCCCCCCCCCCATCGGTGAAAATCTGTCTTCAACATTGGGAGGACGGGTAATTTTATGTATATATAAAACCGATGTTCAAAATATTTATGAAGTTCAAAAACAATGCTGTGGAGGATCAGTGGAACAGAGTTGTCTTCAGTGGCGTATAGGGTACTATCAGGCTCAAGCTCGCCCCGTAATAAATTTATTAGTTTTCGCATTTCACTTAGAACAATAATCAATAATCTTTCTTCGCATTTCTAAGAATTTCATTGACTTCAAATTTTCTTATACTCTTTGTTCAGAAATAATACTGTGTTTGCCAAATTTCATATAATGTAAGAATTGCGTTCTCTTTTTCTTTCTTTCGTCCTCTCTGCTTTTCTGTTTCTTTTTCTTGATGTTCTTTCTTTCGTTTCGCCTATCATACTTTCGACCGTTGTCAGTTGTAATTCAAGTCGGCCGTCATCAGTAACACCAAAACTAAGAGGAGTTGATAAGCGAAACTGATGTTCCACACCAACTTGCGTGGATATCAACATAACGGGGCTTTAATTATTATAGTAAAGGAAAAATTATATTGTTTTGTTATTTCACAAACAAGGAAAGGTTTGAATTTTAAAAAATCAAAACGGGGGAATAATTAGCCCGGAAAATTATGTAGGCCAAGAGTATACTTCCTTTTTCTTCTATGGATAGAATAAAAGGTGAGATTCACTCCTAAATTTTTGTATTATACCATATAGGATTTATCGGTCTGCAATTCTTGCTATTAAAATTTCAATTTATGCATAAATTAAAATACATTTAATTCTCAAACTCAGGTGGGCAATTGCTCACTTCCTTCCCTGTGTTGGGCATAGCCCCTCGAAACAAAATCCTAAAGGTGCCACTGGTTGTCTTCAACAAAGCGAGGTGGGCAGATTTGAGACTTACTCTAGGGA
The DNA here is from genome assembly GCF_964235325.1 of Thermobia domestica. Classification (NCBI taxonomy): domain Eukaryota; kingdom Metazoa; phylum Arthropoda; class Insecta; order Zygentoma; family Lepismatidae; genus Thermobia; species Thermobia domestica. The sequence goes on along the minus strand of NC_137460.1, from coordinate 214,533,625 downwards.
AGGGAGATGAAACCTGTATTACGGTAAGGGGCCGCAGTGGCTTAGTGGTAGAGCGTTCACCTCTGGTGCGTGGGGTCTCGGGTTCAAACCCTGATCCCGCGAAGTGAACTTTGTAGTGGACAAACACCATGTGCGTGGGTTTATTCGGAGTTCTCCCGTTTCCTCCCACTTTCTTCGTTCCACCATTTCATTCATTTCTCATTATCACAGTCTCCTTTAGCCCAGCCAGCATAACCGTGGGACATAAAACTCTTAGATTTTCATATTACGGTAGGTGAATCTGATTTCTGAGGTGAATATGTTGTAGAGTATATTATATATTAGGCGATGTAGATAAAGTAGTAGTAGTACATATCCGTATTACAAATCACTGCCGTGAACACATTCTGAAATCTGAATACATGCATATTTATAATTGGCATGTTTCCAATTAGGCATGAACAATGATCCACGTTAAAATTTTGGACACTTGTTTTATAATAGTATAAATAATGACTTCCCCAAAACTATGAAGATAGAATATCCATTATGTATGACGCAAAATGATGATAATCTCGATAGCATTAGAGGAATCGTTACAGAAATCTGACGCATGTCAAATACTCTTTAGTTAACAGATGTAACCTTAAGAGTATGGAGAAAAATATTTTTATTAATTGAATTATTTTCTTTGCTTACTAAGCATCCTCTCTCAAAAGAAAAATTGGGACACGCGGAAATACGTAGGAACAAACCATGGTTCGAACTAGCAGAGAAGAGAAAACAGGCAAAATTACGTTTGCTACAAAATTCGAATGAAATAACTACACAAAATTTCATAGACATCAGGGAAAACTTACAAAACTTTTAGAACAAAGAAACGCAAATTTTTGAAAGCTAAAATTAAGGAACTTGAAGATAATAGTAAAAATAAAAACATTCGGGACATGTATAAAGGGATCAACGAATTTAAGAAAGGCTATCAACCTCGTGCTTATATTAAAGAAAGCTGACGGAACAGTTCTCACTGATACAGATAGCATTTTAAATAGATGGAAAGATTTCTTTAACGATTTGCCTAACACGCAGCCAAAATGGAGAAAGAGAGATACACACTGCAGAACCGTATATTCCAGAACCCAACCGAATAGAAGTAGAAATCGCTATTAAGAAATTAAAGAAACACCAGCTGAATTAATTTTACCTGGAGGCGAAAAATTGTGGAACGAGATATACAAACTCATCCTCCTTATCTACAACAAGGAAGAATTGCCACAACAGTAGAAAGAATCAATCACTGTTCCAATCCACAAGAAAAGCGACAAAACTGACTGTAATAATTATCGAGGCATCTCTCTTCTGTCAACAGCCTATAAAATCCTTTCAAACATTCTATTAGCAAGATTTACCCCATACGTAGATGAAATTATTGGAGATTATCAGTGCAAATTTAGACGAAATCGATCAACTATCGACCAAATATTTACCATTTGCCAAATACTCGAAAAGAAGTGGGAATATAGTACCCCGGTACATCAACTATTTATTGATTTTAGAAAGGCTTACGACTCGATTAGGAGAGAAATATTGTACAACGTTCTTACAGAACTAGATTAATTAAGGCATGTTTAAATGAATCCCAAAGTAAAGTCCGGGTAGGAAAATTTTTGTCCACGAGCTTTCACGTCGAGAATGGCCTGAAACAAGGAGATGCGTTGTCGCCATTATTATTCAACTTTGTCCAGGAATACGCTATAAGGAAAATCAAAGATAGCAACCAGGGCATTGAGTTGAACGGTGTTCACCAGGTTATGCGTACGCTGATGATGTAAATTTAATAGGGGATGATAGAACAATAGAAAAAATGCAGAGATCTTATTAAACGCTTGCAGGGATATGGGTTTAGAAGTAAATGCAGAGAAAACTAAATACATGGAAGTGCGTCGGGACCGTAACACGGTAAATTATGGATGCGTTAAAATATTTAATAATACTTTTGATAAAGTGGATACTTTCAAAAATCTAGGATCAATATTAAGAGACGAAAATCATTTCCAAGAGGAATGGGAATGGGGAATGGCGAAAAGTTCATAACGAGGAACTACATAAATTATACGGCTTACCAAACATTGTTAGGGTCATCAAGTCTAGGAGACTTAGGTGAGCAGGACATAGCCAGGATGGAAGAAAGTATGAACACTTTCAAAGTGTTAGCGGTAAGACCAATCGGAAAACGACTATTAGGAAAACGTAGGCGGAGATGGGATCACAATATTAAGATGGATCTCGCAAAAATATGAATGCAAAGTAGAAACTGGATCCAGTTGGCTAAGAATAGAGCTCAATGGAGAGCTTTTGTGAACGTGGCATTGAACCTGCGGGTTCCATAGGCCATAGAGTCGGCTTACGAAGCATGAGTAGATGCCTTGGCTGATACTACAAATAGATGAAATGCGCGTTTGCTGAAAAGATGGGTTCTACTGACATAGGATAGTCTATATACTCTTCGTGTGCTAGGGTCTAGGAGAGAGGAGGAGATAAGATTTCACATCAGGTTACGTCCCGCACAGTCGCACACCTTCATTTTCATTAAAAATGGAAAAGCCAAGAGAAATCAATTTTATCTCACTTTCTTTTGAGGCAGTCGGACACAAATCATCACACTTATATGCAAAAAGCACTTTTCAAATCGGATTATTGGGGAAGCCTCCAGTTCCAATGTTGGGGGGACTTGTCTCCCAATTTCCCCGGGATTTGTGCCCGTACCTACAGCTGAGACAATTTTCCAGAATGAGGAGAGGGTCATATTCTCCTCTGGCATTTATTGCAATTTGTGCCCAAGTAGCGGATGTGGAATTAATACATATTGATGAGACTACTAAACGCACTAGGGATGCGTACGAGACGAGACGGGACGAGGCAGAATTTTCCTGACAAAATTCGAGTCGAGACAAAGCCCTTCTAATAGAAAAATATACATTTTTCGAGTCAAGACATCAGTTTTACAGCACATTTTCAAGTCGAGACAGCCCCAAATTTTGTCTCGTGCGCATCCCTACACTACAGCATGAAGTTCAGTTTGAACTACTACAGAACACGATTCTTTCTAATAAATAAATAAATAAAATAAATGTACCGGTAAAAGCCAAGAGAAATCAATTACATCTCACATTCCTTTATGGCAGTTGGACACAAATCATAACACTTATCCCAAAAAGCACTTTTCACGTCAGACTATTGGGGGACTGTCCCCCCAGGTCCAAGATTCGAGGACATGTCCCTCTCATCCTCCTAGGATTTGCGCCAGTGGCCCCCCCCAATATTTTCTTCAAGTCGGCGCCTATGCATATACAGACAGGGAAAAGTCATGGTTTTCATAAAATTATATATGTTTGGAAAACTAACACGATATAAGTTTTAGAAGAAAATCCCGATAGTCTCCATCTACAAATAGAAATCTCGCTTGTTAAATTAAATATTATTAAATATTCTCTGATTCAGAAAGAAAACTTTCAAGGAGCTGCTGTGACTACAGGTCATATTCAAGAAATCTACTTTATCGCATCTATGAAAAATAAATAATTTAGCATCTTTCCTTAGACTTTTCAACGCACGTATTTTAAAATTTAGAAGTGATGCTATATTCAATTATAATAAATATGTGTATAAATATAAATATCTCCAAAATGTTATAATTAAATATTTAAAATGAGAGTGTATCTTGCTATATTTTTTAACGTATATGAAATATTCAGGTTATGATTCGTAAGGCAATGTATAATTTTGATCAAGGTAAATGACAAATCATCTTTGTTACTGAATTCTATAACAAAAAAGAAAGCCGAAACATAACTCCACTCTCACATTTTAACTGAGGCCTATGTGATGTGGCATCATGCTATCATACCAAACACATAAACAATGATTTTGTACACTTTCATATATATTTTCTCTTCAACAAATATATCTTCATTAGGTTATTTTGCTGTTATCCAAGAATAGACAGGTGAAAGACAGAAAACCCATGTTTATGTTCTAATGCAGTTCTTTGTAATATTGATGTTGGAATAATGGAAAAGTTTACTCGGTGGAAATGGAAAACAACAATGAAGTCTTGGAAGTAGTATTTTTTTCTATAACGGATAAAATCGTCCACTGATTTCAGCATATCTTTATTATAGATAAGCACTCAAATTTAGTATGTCCAAGCCCGGAATTTGATGGTCAATAATTTGGAACCAAATATTTCCATTTGACCAAGTTTGAAATGTTGCTAAACCTTGAAGAGGTTAATATGTATATCAAATATCGTGATGTACAACTTTTTGCTCCTTGAGTTCTATATATTTTTTTTTTTAAATTTTGTTCATTATTTTATCGTATTAGAAAACTAAGAAATTTTGTGAAATAATCATGAAATGTAAAAATTGTGAATTCCTTAGTATTTCTTGAACATTAAAAATATCAATTTACCATAACTTTTCTTCTGTATTTCGGTACCAAATAGTCTTAGGAAACACTTATAATACGAAAATTTATAGGAAATGTAATGCTGTACAAAAATATAAGAATTATTATTGTTTTTGCAAGACTCTAGAGGAAAGATTTATATCGCAGAAACTGTTTAATGTTAGAAATTGAAGGGTTTTCCAGTACTCCCAGAGTTAACACAGGGCTTCCGGAATTTGTACAGAGTTTGATATTTTAAAAAGTTGAGAGTTACTAATGGATAGGTACATATAACAGCCTCCCCAAAAAGTTTTAAGACATTTTGCAAGCAGTCAGTATCTGTTGACTAGAATATTAACAGTTCTTTTAAATATGTTCTACTCATATATTGAGTTGTTCTTAGTTTCATAAGTGAATAGGCTTATAGAAAATGATATGTAGTTCAGGCATTGAGTAATGGAAGAAAACAAAATTACTTTCTATAATTGGAAATAAAATAATCGTAGTCCCGTGTTCGATTCCCGATGACAGTGCATTGAATGCATTACGGTAGTTCGGATTTCACGTTTGCCTGTAGATCTACTTCTCAAATAGACTTCGTGGTGGCCTTTAGCTTGGGAGACTCGGGTTCGATTCTCGGAGGGAGTGGATTCCACTTAATCAGTAGGTCCACGTCTCATATAACTTCGCTGCTGAACGGGACGTTAAACTCAAAATCAACTCAACTCCACTTGGTGGTGGAAGTGGAAACAAAAGGAAAACATTAAACAATGAATAGTCACTTGTTTTATACACAGGTGTGCAAACCTTAAAGACAAAAGTAACTTTCGCATGCTGTGTCATTCTCAAATGGCGTAGATTCGTGAAATTTCTACATTACAGCAGTGCTATACTATAATTCAGGAAACAATAAAAAGAAACATGTGATTAGTATAAAATGTCACTCTTATGCAGATGTAATAACTTACACTGACATGACTGCGACTCATGATACCTCCACAGCCATTACAGGAGTAAAATTGCCCTAAAAAAATTGTGATCATAATGGACAGTGATACACGCCCTGCAACGTGCTCCCATGCCATTCACAAAGTTGGTAATGAGTTGCTGTGGCAATGAGGCTATGGAATTAGATTTCCTGCCTGTCGACATTTATGGCAATATTAGCATGTTACTATGAGAGATAGTGTGCTACGGCGATCACAGCACTCGGAAAGTTGGGGTGGAAGAATGGAATAAGGAAGGAAGGAACCGAACTGGGAGCATTATGTTAAGTGTCATCTCGCAATTTGCCTGTGCCAATGATTAAGTCTCGAGAAAACCTCATGCAGGATGGTTGACCTGAAAAAGGTTTGATTTTCTCGACCGATAGTTCCCGCCGGAAGTCGAACGTGGGACCGCTCACTCCAAAGGTAAGAGTATTAGCGACTATACTACGAAGGCCCACTGAGTTGTTTTGATATGGAGATCTATTTCTCCACCAGTGCTGTTGAGGCAACCCAGTCCACTTACCGAATATATTCTTGTTCCACGAGCCTCGCAACCTGCTCTGTTCGATTCAGTTGCGCAATATCATCGATAACCGGTGAGTGTACCACGTTCAAGAATTGGAAGGTCGCTATGTCCATACAACATTATACCTCTCCCCATAAGAACACAGTAAACCAAAATGTCCATGTTCGAAAATGTTCCTGAGTTTATTGCCTATTTCCACCTCTTGGCAGATGATTATATATCCAAATCACTACTTAAACTAAATGTGCTATCATTGAAGAACGCAACGCGTCCCCACTGCTCCATGGTCCAGTTTTAATTTCTTGACATTACTAAGATGTTGCCGCCGATGCGCAGGTGTCAACGGAACAGAACCAAATAGCCATTGGACAAAGAGACCACAGCCATGTAAACGACGTGCCATTGTGGAATGTGAGACTGGACGACTTGGAGTCCTCTTAAATGTGTTTGCAATTTCACCCGCTGCTTGATAGCGGTCCCTTTTTGCCTGTTGCCCAATATTAGGTTATCCTCTGCTGTAGTTGAATATGATCAAACACGGCCTCTCCTTCACAAAGTTCTGAACAGTCTCTGGTCCAGAACGCTCCTAAGCACGCGAAACAATGGTGTGGACGTCATCAAACTCTTGACGCACACTCATTTTACTTCACCTTCCTTTCAGTTTCCCGGCAGTTTTCCCTTCTCCCATGTGAAGTGATTCAAATGTTGTCTCCCGGCCATATCGTTGTGAGTGATATTACCATAGTCACTTTACTAGCCTTCTGTGTCCCGTCACTTTCATTGAACCGTGAATCGAGAACATTATCTGCACATAACTGATTCGTTTTATGAAAGTAGTTCTATTAGACGCTACGGTCACGCTTACGTCATGCCATGCAACGTCTTGCTCTTTGTATACATGTATGAAGCCTGTGTAATCATGCTGCGTGGTTTTTATTCGTTCCATTGATCACGTAACATTTTATGTTACTTTATCTCCTCAGTATATCTGTTTATGCTCTAGTACGAGGGACAGGCAAAATGTTTCCGGAATTTTGTTGTAGCTCCATCACCACAATTTAGGTATACATTTGCTTAATCACCTTCAAAGCAGGAATCTTCGGAACACACACACTCCACCGCTCCTGCATTTGCTGCAAACACCGATGAAGGACCTCTTTTGCTATGTTCCGAAGTTCAGTTGTTGCGTTGGTTTTGAAGCCATGTACGGTAACGAAACGGGTATTTATGCTGTTTTTTATTAAAGCTTTATCACCGTAAACTTGAATTTAATGCTTTAAAGTAGTATCTGAAGCAGATTTCCCCAATTTGTATTTAAAAAAACTTTGCTAGCGCGTTGCTCCAACTGCTACAACGCACCATTATATCACCACATACATACAATTACTCCGTTTAGGTATACTAGTCGTAAACTGACTGTTATGACCTGTTCACACTTGTGATATTCATAATTAGGAAACCCCAGGACTGTACTGTACAAAATTCATCATTCAAAATACATACTGTACTACATCATTTCGGAAAGTTTTTGATATCCTTCGTATTTCATCCCAAGGAACAATTGTGCACCATGCTTATGAAATTATAATAAATGACATGAATGTGAAAAATTTACAATTGATTCTGTGTAATTTGTTAATTGGCTTCTTCCATGACTCATTGCCTTAATTGATGTTGGCCATTTACTTCTTTGTCACTTTCCGATTAACGAGTTACTTTACAAGAGGCATATGTTAATAGACATTTTTCTTTGCAGGATTTTGGAAAGACTGTTGACCAAACTCAGTCTTCTACTTGTATTCTTCTGGATAAATCAAATGCAATATTCCAAGGGGTTAATTCTTCAGAAGCTACTAAATTAAACGTTTCTCCGGCTCAAGTGCAGAACCTTGACAATGAATGTACTACCATAAATGTATTAGAAACAGTTCTAGACCCAGATGATTCGGCAACAAATGCATGCTGCACCTCGTTCCAGTTACCAAAAAGTTTCGATGCAACTGATAGAAATGTTTTTGCGATAATTCAGACTCTACAATTTCAAATACAGTAGAAGATTTTGTCATACTATCTGGAGGTGAACATACAATTACTGTAAAGGGTTCTACGAGTTTGCAAGATGTCATCTCTCAATTACACAGGCGTTATGATGCAACTCTTAAAATTGGTTTCGAAAATAATTCGGAATTTATACTGTAAAGATAATCGGGAATTCTGTCCCTCTGTGTAAGACAATTTACACTAGCTTATCGAAAGAGTGTATGCTAGAATCTCAGTAAATATACACTACCTAAAGTGAGAAGCTAGCAGAGAGTTTTGCAAAAAAGAATTCATCGAGACCAAACACTTAGCATTTCCAAAGGAATTTCTCATTCTCATCACAGATGCCTAAAGCATTTTTTAAAAACTCAAATTTAATTCAAATGTACTGGTAGTTTTTGGTGCACCCCCTCAGATAATCCTAGATCTAGGTCCCCCGGCCCCGGGCTAGAGCCACCACTGGCCAAAGTGATGAAGTGTTTCTGGGGGATTCTTTTTTTTTAAAAATCCGGGTTTTCCCGAATTTTCCGGTTCAGGTGTATGATACGGACATGTGAGTGGTATCGTTGGAAAGGGTTTGTTATACTGAAGAAAATGGCGTTTGAACCATGACTCTAGGCCAAATAGTAACGATGCAGTAAATTATATATATAATTTAAATTTTGCAGGATTTAAATTTAGCACACGTATTGTGTACATAACTACGTATTTTCATAAAAAAATCATATCCCTACGTGAACCCAGGCTCGGACCAGAGGGACGCAAAAATTTCGAAAAATCGAAAAATCTCCCGATTTTCCTCGATTTTCCAGTTTCTGGTGTATAATACGGACAAAGGAGTAGTACAGTTGGAAAGGATGTTTTATTCTGAACAAAATGAGATATAAACCATGATCCTATGATAAATGATCCCATAATCTTAACATATTTCAAATTCTATCGAGAACCAAATTCATGGTGTATATTTCAAGGTGAAGTTTCCCTATCTATTCAATGAACTTGTATTTCAGCATAGAGGCAAATATTTTTGCTAACTTCATATAACCTGCATTTCATTGCAGTTTATTTTATTATAAACCGTTGCTTAATTCTACATATTATAGAATTGTTCATAATATTTGTCAAATTACCTCCGACATTTTCAAGTATAAATGTATTATTTTTTTTCATTTCTTTATATAACGAAATGTAATGACATAGTGACCTTTTGCACTATGCTCTCTGTTTCGTTACGAGCTAAAGGTGACTATTTTATTTCTAAACGAAAAATAAAATTAGTTACATTTAGTTCCAAATATAATTAAAAATGATGGAAACCAATGTGCTGACCACACACAAAACAACTTAAATCCATCTTCTTGACATAGCTAATTAAGGATTACAATTGAAGAGCATTCAATTTATTTTTGAGCTGTAAACTTATTCGTAGTTTTTATTAATAGTAAAATCTAGAATAGTTTTACGCTTGTAAATTTCTACTTCATTTTGTTCGCTTGACAATAAATATATAAATACTTGCAGAATATCGAATCACACCTTAAACTGTAACTATATTTTCCTGTTTACTAGAGTCCTGTCTGATCAATGAAAAAACAAAAATAAAAAGGTAGTGGGACCCAATGAGCTACGGAATAAGATACACAAGTCACCTACTATATATATATATATATATATATATATATATATATATATATATATATACACAGGGCCGGATTTAGGGGGTGCAAAGGTCAACGTGCACCCCCTTCCGTTGTAAATATACACTACCTAAAGTGAGAAGCTAGCAGAGAGTTTTGCAAAATCAATAGTTTAAGTCAATTTTCCGAAGGTTGAAGGAAAAGAATTCGAGACCAAACACTTAGCATTTCCAAAGGAATTCCTCATTCACATCACAGATGCCTAAAGGCATTTAAAAAACTCAAATTTAATTCAAATGTACTGGTAGTTATTGGTGTACCCCCCTCAGAGATTCCTGGATCCGGCCCTATATATATCCGGGCCAGAGGTGGACAAAAAATCTAAAAACACTTCATACAGGACACGTAAGTTTGGCCCTCCACTGTACAACACGTGTTCCGGTTGCCGATCGCTTTTTGTTTTCAATGTGTCATGTGGACCTTCCTCTTCCGTTAGCAGTAACCAGTTCACCTGTGAGTGCCGTGGTGTGAAAGTGGTGCGGTAAAATGGACGACCTGACAGACTTCCAAAGAGGCATGATCGTTGGTGCCCGTCTGGTTGGAGCTTCAGTGACAACAGTGGCGAACATTGTGGAGTCGAAAGACAATCCTGTCAGATAGGGACCGGAGAGCATTAAAAAGGATTGTAGCAGCTAAAAAAGAATACCACTGCAATGAAAATTACGTCTGAACTCAATTCCGGCCTATAGAACCTGGTTTCATCGAAAACAGAGTCCGACGGGAACTTCATAAAATGAAAATTCATGGCAGGGCCGCTATAGCCAATCCCCTAGTCACAGCAGTAAATGCGAAGAGGCGTATCCAGTGGTGCAAGGACCACAAGGCGTGGACTCATGAGCAGTGGAAACACGTAATGTGGTCCGATGAATCGACCTTCACCTTGTTTCCAACAACCAGTCGTGTTTACGTATGGAGAATACCGTTGCAGGCCTATGATACAGACTGTCTGCTCCCAACTGTAAAGCATGGGGGTGGACAGTGATATCGTGGTTTTCTGCAGGTCCCATCATAGCCCTGCATGGAATGATGAATACTAAGGAGTATGAGGCCATTTTGGGGGACCAGGTTCTACCCATTGCCCAAATATTGTTCCCTGATGGTACAAAATTCCACACACCACGATTCGGGAGCTGTATACGTCCATTCCACGTCGGATGCAATCTGTTTTGGACGGAAAAAGAGGCCCCACACCATACTAGGTATGATTTTCACACTTTTGTAAACGTTTTAGATTTTTGTCCAACCCTTATATATATACCGGGTGAGGCATTTAAAATTGCTTTTGGGAATATCTTGAAAACTGCAAATTGGATTTTAAAAAAAGTTGCAACAAAAGTTGTTCGCCTCGAAGGGAAACATCCAAAGATACCACACGCGACCCCCTGCCCCCACCACCCTGGGGAGGGAGGGGCAACTTTGAAATCTTAAATAGGAACCCCCATTTTTATTGCATATTCTGATTCTTCGTGAAAAAATACGTAACTTCTGTATTGAACATTTGTTCGATACTTGATAGATGGCGCTGTAATCGACAAAAACAAACATAGTTAACGAATGACCTAGTCATTGTTTCAATTTTCTAAAGTCATATTAATATTCAAAGTCTAGTTTTGATTTTAGTCATATTTTCCGTTTACCATTTTTCTATTGCTTACTTGTATTTATTTTATTCATGTTTATTTTCCTTTGCAATTAAATTAGTTAACGTATAAATGTAATTAGTTATCATTATTGTATTTTTTCTTTCATTAATTATTTTATAATACAATTATATTATTACTGGTGAGCTTATGTCCGCGACTTATACCTTATATATATATATATATATATATATATATATATATATATATATATATATATATATATATATATATATATATATATATATATATATATATATATATATCAAGGGAGGGGTTAAACCATAGTTTGCCGCTTTATCCAGTGTAAAGCAGGATTGAAGCCCATTTTATACAGTGTATACATGAGCGTCAAGAAGGGGAGCTATAGCCCCCTCCTTGGCTCCGCGCCTGTATATATATGTATCAATCTATCAAATAGTTATATCGATTCTTTCCAGATGGCAACTAAAGTCGATATTGATTGATACTGGCATCACTTATTAGTGAAGCAATAGATTTAACTGCTTTGTTGTATTTGTAGAGTAATGCTAATGGCTTCAAGTTACTCTGCAACGTTGCCACATAGTAAAAGTTTGATTCCCCATAAAGGCTAAAGGAGGTCCCGGAGGGCATTTCATCATACAACATTTTCGCTTTATTGTGACCTGCACAAGAGTGCTCTGTGGTCCGTGGGCACCATTTTTAGAACACACATAGTTTATATTATAATAATCTTAAGTGTTCTTGGAAGAAGATAAACCTGTCTAGCCTAATGGTTACTATTGGTGAAAGAGTTCGCCTTTGGTTAAAATATTTCAATCTGACATTGTAAATTAAAATACAATTTATATAGAAGTGAAATAAGTATGAAGCATCTATCTATCTATATATATATATATTCAAAATATATATATTCAAAATTCGAAATTCTAGTTATGAAGTATCTATATACAATTTCTGAATTCGGAATTGAGTTGAGTTGAGTTGATTTTGGGTTTTACGTCCCGTTCAGCAATAACAGGAGGTAAGCACTAAAACGCTTGATTTTCAAACCAGAGTAAGAACTGAAAAATAAAACAATATTTAATAGGTCTACAACAAGGGTGGCTAACCTTTCTTAAGTTTGAGCGCTACTTTTCATTTCTGAAATCACTAGCGATCTACTGATTAAAATATAGACTAATAATGAGGACGTACTGGACAGTAAAAAAAAAGTAAATACGAACCATAAAATTAAGATTTAAATACTTAAAAAAACTAATTCATTTTTATTTTCTCAGAAACGTTCATTTGTTATCAGAAACTAGCAATCAGTCCATCGAGATAGGTATGCTTGATTGATACAAACAGTAAGACAGACCACCGTGGGCTACCTTTCACAATTACTAGTAGACCATGGTTGATGTGTTGACCATCTCTGGTCCCCAATAAATTTATGTGGAAGAATTATTACAAATACTGTATTTAATTTTAGGTTTATAACTACTTGTTTCGAAGATATGGACAAAGGTTTCAATCAAGGACGTGCCGCTTCTGATGTATGTGGTCTAGGTTTCAATTCTCGGCGCTAGTCGGTTTTATCTCATTTTAAACTATGGATCTACCTTTGCTTTAGCCGAGGTTACATTTCATAAATCAAAGTAAACCAAATCAAACGGCTAATTTGTTGTAGCTTTCGTAGTTTGGAAGACTATTCGCATTTCATGAACAGAAAATGGGGAAAAGATATTTCTTTCCTTTTTGTCAACAGAAAAGATCACAGGACGACAGGTATAAGCAAATTCTTAGCAAAACCTGTTTTTTCCGCTTTTCTTCCAAGAAGCTGGCAGCGAAGAAGGGTTGGAAGCGGTGACCTATTCATTCCTTTGTTTCTCTACGGGGGGCTATACCTGGCTTGCATGCGATAAGTTGACCATGTCCAACTTATCGCGTCGTATCATACGCAAGAGAAATATCATGAGATTAACTAATTTAGACATGATGATTTCTTAAATTTATCTCTACCCTTGATGATTTATCATAACGTCTAAAAAGGGCCTAAGGTGCCGTTTAGACGTTATGATAAATCATCAAGGGTAGAGATAAAATTTCAGAAATCATCATGTTTAAATTAGTTTATCTCATGGTATCTCTCTTGCATATGATACGATGCGATAAGTTGAACCTGTTCAACTTATCGCATGCAATCCAGGTATAGCCGCCCCGTAGAGAAACAAAGGAATGAATAGGTCACCGCTTTCAACTCTCTTTGGCTGCCAGCTTCTTGGAAGGAAAGCGGGAAATATCTAGTTTAAAACAGGTTTTGTTAAGAATTTGTTTATACCTGTCGTCCAGTGATCTGTTCTGTTGACAAAAAGGAAAGAAATATCTTTACCCCAGCTTCTGTTCATGAAATGCGAGGAGACTTCCAAACTACGAAAGCTACAACAAATTAACCGGTTCAATTTGGTTTGCTTTGATATCTGAAGTTTAACATCGGCTAAAGCAAAGGTAGAACCATAGTTTAAAATGAGATAAAACCGACTAGCACTGGGAATTGAAACCTGGATCACATACATCAGAAGCGACACGTCTTTGATTGAAACCCTTTTCATTACTTCGAAACAAGTCATTATAACCGACCAGAGATGACCAACACATCAATCATGGTCTCTAGCCTACCGGCAATAGTGAGAGGTAGTCCGCGGTGGTCTGTGTCACACTATCTGTATCAATCAGTCTCGATGGACTGATTTCTAGTTTCTGATAACAAATGAACATTTCTCAGAAAATAAAAATGAATTAATTAGGTTTTTAAAAAATATTTAATTATCTTAATTTTATTGTTCGTATTTACTTCTTCTTTACTGTCCATCATGTCCTCATTATTAATCTATATTTTGATTAGTAGATCACTAGAGATTTCAGAATTGAGAAGTAGCCCTCAAACCTAAGAAAGCCTAGCCACCCCTGTTGTAAACCTATTCAATATTGTTTTATTTTCAGTTCTTACTCTGGTTTGTCAATCAATCGCTTTAGTGCTTATCTCATGTTATTATAATCAATTTCGAATTCCAAAATTGTATATAGATACTTCATAATTAAAATTTTGAATTTTGAATTTATGTATAGTTATTTCATACTTACTTTACTTCTATATAAATTGTATTTTAATTTAAATATCGTATTAAAATATTTGAACCAAAAGTCACCGCGTTAACCATTATGTTACTCGGGTCGATCTTCTCCCTAGAACTTCTAAGATTATATGTAATAACATTATATATATATATATATATATATATATATATATATATATATATATATATATATATATATATATATAATGATTAAATGAGCGCATACAGTAAATTAGAAGTTTTATAATGTAAAATTCAATTAAATAGCAATGTACTTGTAATTATAAACCCAACATTATATCCACCTGCCATTTCGTCCTCTGTCAAGATGTCCACTGGTCACTTCCTCCATTAGTTTAGGCTGAAATATTTCCTGCTCTTTTGACCACTCAATAATGTTATTTTCTGTTCTTCTGTTCTTCTGTTATTTTCTGTGTAAATGATAAGAAGTGACCTAGAAGAGGCCCTGATATCGTATGGTATGGTGAAACTAAGCAGCACTGAGGAATGATTTGAAAGAGGGTTGCCCAAGATGGAATGTTCTGGAGAAAAGTTGAAAGATCTTTATCAAACATTGGATTGACAACGGTTGTAAATAATAGTTATCATGATTTTATATAATATTTTTGATTCCCCTTCAAATTAAACAGAGTTGTTAGACTAATTTTCCATCTAGTATAAAATAACTTATAAATAAAAATCTATTGCCATTGCTTATAGCCTACCTAATTTGCAAATATATTACAGTGCAGTGTCTTCTAAACGCTCCCCCCTCCAACGTTGTAGAATTTCTCCAAAGATTTTTGAAAATACCTGCAACAAAAGTTAAGAAGTCATGAATATCCCCTAGAGTGTTAGATTCTCCTCAAAATTAACAGAATTAGACAAAACACTGCTGGTGTTTATTTTACAACTTTATCTCACAACGCTTGAAGAGCTTTACATAGTTCATAGTTCAAAGAAATGAATAGTCATAGTTCATTTCTATGCTAAAAGTTAATGTTCTAATTTGCAGTTATTCATTGAGAAACTAATACTGCAAAATTCTAAACTTCGGAAATGAAAAATGAAGTAAAATGTTTTGTTTTAAATAGATTATATCTATATCTATCTACATTATAACTCACAGCATTATTAATCTAATTAATGCGCTTATCGTAGTTCCAGTATTTGGTTACAGGGGTTTTAATAAGGGGTTCGCGGACCTCGCATGGTGGGGGGCCCACATCATCAGGGAGCTCAGAATTGTGAAGTGGAACGTAGAGAACGGGCCCCACTCCACGCTGTGGGCGGGAGAGCCCCAAGCTTTTAGACGCCACTGTTCGGTTGTGCCATTTGTTTGTATGGCTGGAGAAATCAAATTTATGTCAAGATAAATTTGACTTCCAGTCCTGGTTTCGGAGAGTCGCTTGAGTAATAAATCACATTGAAATTAAGATCAATGTACTAAATACTGTGAGGTCAATTCGGAAAAGGACTGCCGTTTGATGTCAATGGTACACACTCGCAGATACAAAATGTTTATTATACACATGGGAAAAATATCACATGACATTACTTTTCAACATATTCACCATTCAAATTGAGGCACTTGTCATAACGTTTTATAAGGTTTGAATTCCTTCTTTGAAAAAAAAAAAGTGACACAACGTTCTTTCACAGCGTGAAGCTTAGGGTTATTGCTATATATATAGTAGATGACTTGTGTCTTATTCCGTAGTTCATTGGATCCGTGCAAATTCCCACTCCCGCGACCCGTGTTCGAGTCTTCATTTTATTACTTTTTTATTTTTATTTTTTCATCGATCAGATAGGACTCCAGTAAAGAGGAAAATATTGTTACAGTTAAAGGTGTGATTCGATATTCTGCTAGAATTTATTTATATATTTATTGTCAAGCGAACAAAATGAAGTAGAAATTTACAAGCGTAAAACTATTCTAGATTTTACTATTAATAAAAACTATGAATAACTTTACAGCTCAAAAATAAATTGAATGCTCTTCAATTGTAGTCCATAATTAGCTATGGTCAAGAAGGTGGATTTAAGTTGAATGAATGAATGGGGGTTAATGGGGACGTCAGCAACGAGGCTATATGTCCCCGTCACGATGAACAACGTTGCTCAGGACTGCAAGATGAAAAATGAATTACACGTTAAAACGAAGACAGTGCAAAGGAACCAGAGTGCTGCTAAATGAATAATAAATGGAAAAAAGCAAAAGTGTAACATAAAAGAATAAATAAGATAAAAAGATAACAATAACAATATACAAAAATAAACTTAAAACAAGTGACAAAATATAAAAATTTAGCAACAATAAAACAAGGACAACATACTAAAAACAGCTCAGAGAACGTGAGCAACGCCAATAACATGCACAAACTCAAGTACCCGGCAAACAACATCACTATCATCCCCCAAAGCACGGGTGAGAACAGAAGGCAGTCCATAACGTTCTCTGAAATCTGAGTATTCAGGACATTCCACAAGAATGTGCTGAATACTCAGGGGAACTATACACTCTTCACAATACGGACGGTTCAACCTCCGTAGCAAGTAACTATGCGTCAGATGAGAGTGTCCGATACGCAAACGCGCCAGGAGCACTTCATCTCGACGACGAGCGGACGAGGACGTTTGCCACTCACCTAGGAGTGGTTTGACTGCATGCAATTTATTCTCAATGGCCTGGTCCCAATCGGCTTGCCAGTGAGAGCGTATCAAGATGTGAAAATAAGAACGAAGATCGGAGCAAGGAAGGCAATGCTCCAGTGCAACCCCGGCCAAGGCGGCGTTCTTGGCGGCTGTATCAGCAAGTTCGTTTCCCCGGATGCCGACATGACCCGGCACCCAGCAGACAACGACGACACAACCCTGTTGCTGCAAGTGATGGCATCTCAGAAGAATGTCCTGCACGAGAGAGTGCATACTAAAGGCATTCTGTATACTCAGAACCACGCTCTGAGAATCGGTGCAAACAAGCACACGACGTAATGAAAGCGTGAGAGCATGGTCCAAGGCAAGCTTAAGTGCAGTCAATTCGGCAGTGAACACGGAACACAGGCGATGCAAATTGAATTCTGAGCTGCCCTCGTCGGTGACAAAGGCACAGCCTACAGAATCCCCATCCTTAGAACCGTCCGTATAGAACACACTAAAATGGGGTACTAATCTAACAGTGCGGCAAACTCTTGCTGGTACACCTGGGAACTAGTTTGCTGTTTCAAATGCAGAGACAAACGTAAATCATGCCCAGGTAGACGAAGCAGCCATGGTGGAATAGCACAAAAGCGAACCAACGAAAGAGAGGGCCACACGAAATCGTCGGCAAGAAGGCTCTCGCACGCACGGATGTACCATGGACGTGTAGAGCGAGGACGTGCAGCATAGCGCTCGTATATCCGACCACCACGGAGACATGGTCTACCAGGGTGGTCTGGAATACAACGCACATGCGCAGAATAATTAAGGAGTAGTCTACTGCGACGATATACTAACGAAGGTTCATTGGCTTCAGCATACAGGCTGGTGACGGGACTTGTTCGGTAGGCGCCAGTAGCAAGACGAATACCCAGGTGATGCACTGTGTCAAGTAGTCGTAACAGAGAAGCACGAGCAGAACCATAGACAATACAGCCATAGTCTAACTTGGACCGAATTAGACTACGGTACAAACGAAGTAAAACAGTACGATCAGCACCCCATGTGCGGTGGGAAAGGACACGAAGGAGATTCAGAGCTCGAAGACAAGAATATTTAAGATTCCGTACATGTGGTGCCCACGACAAGCGACGGTCAAACACCAGACCCAAGAAACGGACTGTATCAACGAATGACAAACGGGTGCCATCGAGGTACAAGTCCGGGTCAACAATGCATGTACGCTGTCGGCAGAAGTGAACACATTGGGATTTCTCGGTGGAAAAGCGAAATCCAGTCTCATTCGACCAGCGAACGAGACGATTGAGAGTCAGTTGAAGCTGTCGAGTAATGCCGCGAAGGTGGCGGGAGCGACAGAAAATGACAAGATCGTCAACATAAAGCAGACCAGACACAGGAGCCTGGATCTGCGAAAGAACGCTGTTGACGGCGACAGCAAACAACGTGACACTAAGAACACTGCCTTGTGGAACACCATTTTCTTGTACAAAGCGCTCTGAGAAAGTAGAGCCCACACGCACTCTAAAGTGCCGCTCGTGAAGAAAATTCGAAATAAAGTGGGCCATATGCCCACGAAGACCCCAGTCATATAATTGTTTTAGGATTCCGTAACGCCATGTGGTGTCATACGCCTTCTCTAAGTCAAAAAATATAGCGACAAGATGTTCGCCGTTGAGAAAGGCGTCTTGAATTTCACCCTCAAGATATGCGAGATTGTCTGTAGTCGATCGGAAACGACGAAATCCACTTTGAAGCTTGCTCAGAAGGGAATTGGATTCCAAATAACACCAGGCGCTTGTTGACCATGCGTTCTAACAGCTTACAGACGCAGCTCGTGAGAGCAATGGGTCTGTAGCTCCTGGGGCTAGTTGCGACTTTGCCTGGCTTCATGATAGGAAGAACGAGAGCCTCACGCCAAGCCGGTGGAAAAAATTCCTCGACCCACAGGCGATTATACAGTTGCAGGAGAGCAAGCTGTGTATCGCGGGGAAGGTTGCGCAACATTTCGTAGGGTATACGATCAAGCCCTGGAGCAGTATTGGATGATTCACGAAGAGCAGAATCAAATTCAACGAGGGTGAAAGGAGCATTGTAATCTTCGCTGTTGGCGGTACGGAAGTTTAACGGGTTCCGCTCTAAACGCGCCCTAATGGGGACGAATGCTGGAGGATAATGTTCAGACTCAGAGATAGAGGCAAAATACTGGCCCAAATTGTGAGCTATCTCCGAAGGATGAGTAACTAAGACACCATTCACAGACAAAGCAGGAACATTAACAGTAGGAGAATTGCCATTAAGAGAGCGGACCCGACGCCACACAGTGGACATCGCTGTGCGACTATTGATGGACGAAACGTAATTCATCCAGCTTTGGCGCTTCGAAAGCTTGATAAGACGTCTAGCTCGAGCACGTAGAATGCGGAAACGCTGCAGATGGTCGGCAGTGGGTTGACGATTAAAAGTGGCAAGAGCGTGCCGACGAGCTAGGATAGCCTCACGGATTTCCTCAGACCACCATGGAACACGCCGGCGGGAAACGTCGCCACCGCATTCTGGAATGGAACCATGAGCAGCGTCAAGAACAGTCTGCTCAAAAGCCTCAGCCACAACAGCTACAGGGAGATCATCACGACAATGAAACTCACTGAGCTCACGGAATTTACGCCAGTCAGCACGCTTCAAATTGAAGCGGCGCAGAGGAAAACGAGGAGGAACAGGGAGACCTTCAACAAACAACGGGAAGTGATCACTGCCACAAAGATCGGGATGCACTCGCCATGTCAATGAGGTCAAGAGACCAGAACTGCACATGGAGAGATCGATACAGGAATATGTGCCATGGGCAGTGGAGAAATGAGTAGGACTGCCATCATTAAGGATAAACAAGCCACTCTCCTCAAGAAATCCCGTTACCTGACGGCCACGACCGTCAGTGCGGACAGAGCCCCACAAGCGATGATAGGCATTAAGGTCTCCTACAAGCAAGACTGGCGGCTCGAGCTGATGGAAGAGCTGAAGCAGATCGGCGGTGCTAAAGGCTTCTGAATGAGGAATGTACAATGAACAAACTGTAAGCGGGCGAGAGAGGTATACTCGCACCGCAACTGCTTGCAGGCGGGAGACTAGGTGAAGCTCCCGAGAATGAAAAGAATCAGAGACGCAGACTGCCACGCCGCCAGCAGCGTGGTCACTATCGGGCTTATCACACCGATACATAGTGTACCCAGAAAGAAGGAAAGACTGGGTAGGTTTGAAATGCGTTTCCTGCAAACAGATGAGAACCGGCGAGTGGTAAAATATGAGTTGTGTTAATTCCTCACGATGACTAAAGAAGCCATTCAAGTTCCACTGAAGAAGCGCCATACTGGAATGTGTCACCGTTTAAGGCGAACCTTACCACGAGGACCAATAACAGCCCACTCGGAATCCATCAGTTCGTCCTCCACCATGTCAGATTTCAGAGAAACTGCAGGTGGCTTACGAACTGGCGTAGACTTTGCTCTCTTGGGAGTGAGAACAGTCTCGTTTAGCCGGCGAATATGTTGACTCAATTTCAGGCCAGCGATATAATGTGATCGGCGATGGGCTGGAGTACGCCGAAGACCACCACTAACGGAAACTCGTGGGGTTCGGGGAAGATCGCTTGTTGTTGTAACTGGGGTCTTGGGGTCACTAGTAGTCTCTGGGACAAACTCGGTTTGGGTGGAAACGTCGGACGTCTGGGTTGATACAGATTTCTTACAACTTGCTGCGACAGTAGCGAATGGAACAGAAAGCGAGGAAGGAATGCTTTCTTTCAAACGACGCTTAGCATCCGCAGCAGAAATTTTTTCAACAACCATGAGCTCCCTTATCCGCTTCTCGCGCTGGAAGGCTGGACAATCCCGAGACCAAGCAGAATGCTCACCCTTGCAGTTGACACAAAAGGGCTTGGTTGCGTTATAGGGATCCGCACCATGACTAGCCTGGCCACAATTGGCACAAAGAGCAGCACTCGCATTGCACGAGGTGCTGGTGTGCCCAAAATGTTGACATTTTTAGCAGCGCAAAGGACTAGGTATATAGGGCCGAACTTTCAATCGATAGTAACCAACCTTTACATATTCTGGAAGCATTGGCAAACTAAAAGTAAGAATCAGTGACTGGGTAGCGACGAGTTCACCTGACTTCTTACTTTTTATGCGAGCTACATCTATAACATGTTGGTCCGCTAACTCCGACTTAATCTCCTCCTCAGAGGCATTCAGGAGATCCCAACACGATATCACCCCTCGAGAGACGTTCAGGAGACGATGAGCTTCTACTGACACGTTCACAGGTCCAATCGAAGTTAATTTCAGTAGCTTCGCTGTTTGCTTTTCATCGACAGTTTCCACCAATAAAGTGTCGTTCCGCAATTTCTTGATGTCTTTAACCTGTCCGGCTTGGTAATTAATAACTTTATTAATAACAAAAGGGGATAAGCCCTTAATAGCACTCGGACGGTTTGCATCAGATGTGGCACTATCAACATCTTTATCTTTAATTACAAGATATCGTACGACGGGCGCGGCGATACTTGGCTTTTCCACACTTTCGCTCTCACTCGGTTTGGGCTTCTTCCGTGAGGGAGAGCCCGGATCAGATTTTAAAGTTTTGGTACCCATATAATATTGATTTTTATTAAACATATAAAAAGGAAAAAAGGGTGTGAGGTCACACCGGGGCGTTAATAGGGGAACTAACGCTACCCACTGGCCATCCCTTCAGCACGCCCAACACCTTAGGATCAGCGTGGGGCCGACGCGGACAAGGGGAATGGAAGTGCAAGAAAACCATTCCCGTCGACAAAAACGCGTGGCCCCGGAAAAAGAAGAGGTGAAACAAAACGAAAGAAACCTGGAAAACAAAAAGATAGCCCTCCTCCAGCCCAGAAAGAACAAAACAAATGGTGTGGATTTTTTTGTATTTTTAATGTTTTTTTGTTTTTTATAGAATTTTTAGTTTTGCATTTTTTTTGGTTTTTTTGTCTATATTTTCAAAGACTCAACACTCCGGACAACACAAACACTGGACGCAGACAACATTAGGCCGGGTGGGTGCACGTCCTCCCCAAGTGGAGGAAGACGTCCACTAGACCTGCCTCTTCCCGACTCCCACCAACCACCCGCGAGTCCGGTAGCGGTATTCGCGGCTGAGAGGGCATGCAATGATATGAAGATGAGGGGTGATAAATGAATGAGTTATGAAGCCGCCCTCTCAGCTCCACCCCCTCCCCGACGATGACGGTCCGCTACATGGAGGGGGGGTGGATTTAAGTTGTTTTGTGTGTGGTCCGCACATTGGTTTCCATCATCTTTAATTATATTTGGAACTAAATATAACTAATGTTATTTTTCGTTTAGAAATAAAATGGTCACCTATAGCTCTGAACGAAACAGAGAGCATAGTGCAAAAGGTCACTATGTCATTACATTTCGTTATATAAAGAAATGAAAAAAAAGTACATTTATACTTGAAAATGTCGAAGATAATTAGACAAATATTATGAACAATTCTATAATGGAATTAAGCAATAATTTATAATAAAATAAAACTGCAATGAAATGCAGGTTATATGAAGTTAACAAAAATATTTGCCCCTATATGCTGAAATACAAGTTTCTTGATTAGATAGGGAAACTTCGCCTTGAAATATACACCATGAATTTGATTCTCGATAGAATCTGAAATATGTTAAGATCATGGGATTATTTATCGTAGGATCATAGTTTATACCTCATTTTCTTCAGAATAGAGCACAGTGGCAGATCGAAGGAGGGGCTATAGGGGCTCTAGCCCAGCCTTGACGCTCAGGTATACACCGGATAAAATGGGGTTCAATTCTGATTTACACTGGATAAAGCTACAAACTACGATTTAGCCCCTCCCTTTATCATATCGTGGATCCGCCACTGATAGAGCATCCTTTTCAACGGTACCACTCATTTGTCCGTATTATACACCAGAAACTGTAAAAATCAAGGAAAACCGGGAGATTTTTCGATTTCTTCGAAATTATTGCGTCCTTCTGGGCCGGGCCTGGGTTCAGACTTTTCTTTTTTAAACATAAATACAATGATACCATTGCCACGGACGTGATATAGCTAAAAGTTGCAGCATCACTCTCTTCCATTTCAAGGTCTTTATCTCATTACGACGGGAACAAATTAGCGAGAAACAGGAATTGTCCTTTTCCAAGTGACACGGCACACACACACACACACACACACACACACACACACACACACACACACACACACACACACACACACACAACACACACACACTCACAAACATCGTGGTCATCTTTTGTTCGTCCAGGAGAAACTCAAAGTTTCTGAAGTAGTTAGCATATTCTCTGAAAGATGTCAGACCCTATTGACCATGTGCTAGAGATATCTACGGAAAATATCGCTATGTGTAAATAGAAAATATCTCACTTGCATATGATAAAAAATCTATATCCTTTAATGATTTATTATAACGTCTAAAAGAGGCCTAACCAGGCATGGCCAACAACCAAAGCGAATAGATAAAAGTCGGCGAAGATAATAGGAAATAGAAAGAGATTGGTACTTTGGACTCCCGCTGCGAAGTGACTGTGGGTAAACAGAATATCTTTTCGGTCTGGTACCTCTTTTTCTTCTCACACGCGAGATGGGTTTGTTGTTTCTGAAACAACTGGAGACATAGCTATCCGGTGTTTCTGCGTTTTGGGACGCACATGTAGACATTACTTCTATGTTTCTATGGTCAGAAGAAACAATATCAAACCCACCCGAGACCCGATACATATGATAGGAAACAGCGAACAGAGGGAGACAAAGGTTGCAGTAGACAGTTTTCCATGTGGCACCAGCGTGGAGAATAAATCTTTTGATAATGTCACGTAGATGCTCTTTAACCTATTCCATCTGTCCTTTTAACTTTTTCTGTAATTCTGGTCTCATGAATTTCTCACGAGTATGTGGAACATATGTTTGGAAATCTCATTTCTTCCGAGGCTAATGGGTTAACCCATTAAGATATCAATGGGTTAACCAACCGATATCAATGGACAAGAAAGGAATAATACTTGACACTCCTATCATTTGGTACATTTCTATGAAGTTGTCTTCCACAGAATTACAACTTTCTCTTCTTCAAAATAGCCCCTCCGTGTCACAGTTAAGTTTAGTTCGTTTCGTCGTAGAACGAAAGAGAGAAGTGCAACATTTTCTTCGTGGTAAAGTTCGTGAATTTGTTATTTCCAAGATGAGCGAAGGAAAGAAGCGAGATAAAAGTAAAAGATTTAATAGGGACTGGCTTTCGGATCAACAATTTAAAGGGGGGCTACAATCCGTTCCGGGAATTAACACCAAAGCTAGATGTAAGGCCTGCAACATTGGGCTCCTTTGCGGTAAATGTGAGCTTGAAAAACACGCGAAAGGCTTGAAGCATCAAGCTAATATAAAACAATTGCAAAATACTCCGTCTATTGCTACAGCTTTCTTGCGGCAAGGAACAAGTGATGTGGAGCAACATAAGAATCGCGTTAAAGCTTGTGAAATTGAATTAAGTGCTTTTTGTGCCGAACATAACATCCCCATACAAACAATAGATCATCTAATACCAGTGCTGAAAAAAAGTTTTTCCAGATTCGAGAATAGCTCCAGACGTAGAATTAAAGAGAAGTACATGTGCTAGTGTAATAAAAACTATTTTGTGTAAGGTGGAGACAGACGCAACGGTAAACCATCTCAGACAATCTTTCTTTTCAATCTTAATTGACGAAAGTACAGACATATCTAACGTCAAACATCTTTGTTATGTAGTGAGATACGTTTCTCCTATAACGGGTCGCGTCAGAACTCAGCTTTTGGAACTAATAAAGTTGGACGCAAAAGATTGTTCTTCTCAATCTCTTTTTGACGCATTTATGCAGTGCCTGAGTAAACACAACATTCCAGTTAAAAATATTGTTGGAATGGCAAGTGATGGTGCATCAGTGATGCTAGGAAAAAATAATTCATTCATGACGAAGTTCAAGATGTGGTAGAGTGCTGTGTTGTATTGAAGTGTATTTGTCACTTAGCACACCTTGTAGCTAGTAAAGCTTGCGAAAAACTGCCACGGGGACCCGAAGAACTTTTACGTGCGATTTCGTCATGCATGACAGTAGTAGGGACCCCGTTATGCCCGAATGACTCATTCTCACTCTCTTTTATGACCGGGGTGAAAGGTCAATGTCCTGGCCCAGGGTCAATGACCTAGGGGTACTTAGGACCACCCCCTCTAAATTTTGGCAGGGGTACCTTGGCCCACCCCCTAAATTTTGGCAGGGGTACATAGGACCACCCCCCTTAAATTTCGGAAATTGCCAAATCTAAAAATTTGGTATGGTAGCCTAGGACCATAGTATGTACCTCTATCAGTATTGGGTGTCTATGTCGTTCCCTTTCATGGGTAAAAAATTGCCAAAAATTCAAATTTCGGGGGTTTTTGACCTAATTTATCCCCTTGGATGAGGTGTTATTACCTTATATAGTTATATGGGCGTATACAGGGGTCCATTACCTTTCATAAGACATGGGTATATTAATGCACCCCTTGAAAAATTTGGGAAGGGTACCTTGGCCCACCCCTTAAATTTTGGAAATTGACCAATTTAAACATTGGGTATTATAGTACAGGACCCTAATATCTATTATGATAAATTTGGGTGGTCCACCTCATTTCCTTCTAGGGGTACAAAATTGCCAAAAATATAAACGTAAGCAATACGTTATACCACGTGTTTGGTTTTTGGCTCAATTTATCCCCTTTGATGAGGTGTTATTACCTTATATGGTTATATGGTCATGTATAGGGGTCCATTCCCTTTCATAAGATATGGGTATATTTATGCACCCCTTTAAAAATTTGGGAGGGGTATTTTGGGCCACCCCTTAAATTTTGGAAATTACCCATTTCGTATATTTGGTATTATAGTATAGGACCCTAACATGTATTATGATAAATTTGGGTGGTCCACCTTGTTCCCTTTTAGGGGTACAAATTTGCCAAATTTTAGTACAACCACGTGTTTGGTATTTTGCCCCAATTTATTTCCTTGGATGAAGTCCTATTACCTTATATGGTTATGTATAGGTGTCTATTCCCTATCATAAGACATAGGTACATTTGTGCACCCCTTTAAAAATTGGGAGGGGTACCTTGGCCCCACCCTTAAATTTTGGAAATTGATCACATTTGGTATTATAGTA
Source organism: Thermobia domestica (assembly GCF_964235325.1). Taxonomy (NCBI): domain Eukaryota; kingdom Metazoa; phylum Arthropoda; class Insecta; order Zygentoma; family Lepismatidae; genus Thermobia; species Thermobia domestica. Next base: position 214,507,274 of record NC_137460.1, on the reverse strand, counting down.
CTGCACCCTAACATGTATTATGATAAATTTGGGTGGTCCACCTTGTTCCCTTCTAGGGGTACAAATTTGCCAAAATATAAACGTAAGCAATACGTTGTACCATGTGTTTGGTATTTTGGCCCAATTTATTTCCTTGGATGAAGTCCTATTACCTTATATGGTTATGTATAGGGGTCTATTCCCTATCATAAGACATAGGTACATTTGTGCACCCCTTTAAAAATTTGGAAGGGGTACCTTGGCCCACCCCTTAAATTTTGGAAATTGATCATTTTATATATTTGGTATTATAGTACTGGACTCTAACATGTATTATGATAAATTTGGGTGGTCCACCTCGTTTCCTTCTAGGGGTACAAAATTGCCAAAATATAAACGTAAGCAATACGTTATACCGTGTGTTTGGTTTTTGGTCGATTTTATCCCCTTTGATGAGGTGTTATTATCCTATTTAGTTATATGGTCATGTATAGGGGTCCATTACCTTTCATAAGATATGGGTATATTTGTGCACTCCTTAAAAAATTTGGGAGGGGTACTTTGGCCCACCCCTTAAATTTTGGAAATTGCCCAATTTAAACATTTGGTATTATAGTACAAGACCCTAATATGTATTATGATAAATTTGGGTGGTCCACCTCATTCCCTTTTAGGGGTACAAAATTGACAAAATATAAACGTAAGCATTACGTTGTACCACGTGTTTGGTTTTTGACCTAATTTATTCCTTTGGATGAGGTCCTATTACCTTATATGGTAATGTATAGGCGTTCATTCCCTATCATAAGACATAGGTACATTGATGCACCCCAGGAGGGGATTCGGTATCATAGTACATGACTCAACATGTATTATGATAAATTTGGGTGGTCCACATCGTTCTCTTTTAGGGGTACAAAATTGGTAAAATATAAATATAAGCAATATGTTGTACCATGTGTTTGGTTTTTGGCCCAATTTCTCCCCTTTGATGAGGTTTTATTACCTTATATGGTTATATGGTCATGTATATAGGTTCATTTCCTATCATAAGATATGGGTACATTGATGCATCCTTTAAAAATTTGGGAGGGGTATCTTGGCTCATCCACACGGTTTTAGAAATTGTTTAATATAAGCATTTGGTATCATAGTACAGGTCTCCAATATGTACCACTATAAATTTGGATGGTCCACATCGTTCCCTTTTCATAGGTAAAGAACTACCAAAAATCAAATTTCGGAGGTTATTGACCCCTATTTAGCATGTTATATGGGTATGTACAGAGGTTTATTACCTTTATATGTTTATGTTCCCTTTTAAATTTGGGAATTATCAAATAACAAAATTCGGTAAACGTTTTCTAGGACCCATTGTAGATGTTGATGTTCCTCTTATGGCCAAATATTCAAAATTTAAATGTTATTGACCGGCTTTATTATTGAATAAGTACAGGATTTATTACTTTTTTTCATAAGACACAGGTGTATTTGTGTACCAATCTTAAATTTTGGAAGGGGTACATTTCTTATTGTCGTATCAATAATTGGTAATTGTTCTTAAAATTGGATAGTATCTCATTCATTGGGTAAATCATTATGATCACGTGATCAGTTATTGCCCTATGATGGGATTAGGAGTCCAGGACATTGGTACATTGAAACTTTGTAGGATAATTTGATAATGCGTCATTGGTTTTGATTATTCCCGCCAAATATAAACGTAAGCAAGACGTTGTACCACGTGATTGTCCTTGATGAGGTAGTGTACAGGGATTCATTTCCTTTGTTGTGGTACTTCTTAAGTTTGAGTACATTAAACAGTTGGTTCTACTCAGGTAAACAATTGACGGACATTATTGACCTTATTGAACATATAATGATATGATTAACTCTAAGACTTAGGTATATCAAGAGAAGTATTCTTTAAATTTGGGAATGGTGATAAACAGAATTTTAACATAAGGTGCGGAATTTGAAACAATACATTGAACTTTAGTCACAGCTCATAGTGTAAGATCATTGGTGGTGATTGATTTGACCTTGAGCTTTAGAAATCTGATAGCTAACCTTATTGAATCTTATGACTCATAGACGAAAGGCAATACATGCTACAACAGTTTGAAATTTAATCATAAGGTGATGTAATCTGACACTAGCAAAGTTATTGTTAATGCAATTTGATTGGTTGATCACTATCTTTCCTGCAATCTGATTGGTTGATCACTATCTTTCCTGCAATCTGATTGGTTGATCACTATCTTTCGTGCAATCTGATTGGTTGATGATTTTCAAATCTTTGCTGCATTCAGTTTTAAGTTTTGTTTAACATTTAAAAATCTTGGTTTCGTTTAACATTTTGCACTCACTGATAAATATGATCAAAACCGTTTATTTGTTAATCGAATAGTTAAAAACCGGATAAAGTTTGACGGTTAACCGTGAAACGTAAAATTTTTTGAAAGTTTTTGTTTGAAAATTCTTGCTTTCAAATTTGTGTTTGAATTTTTTGTTTCAGAATTTTGTTTGAAAATTTTTTTCACAACTTTTGTTTCAAAATTTTTTTGTTTAAAAATTTTTCGTTTGAAATTTAAAAAAAATGTTTCGTTTCAAAATTTTGTTTAAAATTTTTGTTTGAAATTTTTCATTTCCAAATTTTTTCGTTTGAAATTTTTTGTTTGAAAATTTTTGTTCGAAAATTTTGTTTAAAATTTTTTGTTTGAAATTTTTCGTTTCCAAATTTTTTGTTTGAAATTTTTTGTTTCAAAATTTTTTCGTTTGAAATTTTTTGTTTGAATTTTTTTTTCGTTTCAAAATTTTGTTTCAAAGATTTTTGTTCTAAATTTTTGTTTCAAAGTTTGGTTTGACATTTTTAAAAGTTTGTGCACTCATTAGTAAAGAACCAGAACTATTTAGAACAAAAACCTTTGACAACATTGTGGTGCAATAGTACACGTCAGAACATGATAATGCAACGTCATCAGTTTTTCATCATATATAAGTATCGTTCGAGTTAGTATTCATGATAACGTCATCATGGCTACTTGTCTGCAGTTTCTAAACACGCGTGATGTGATGAAATCATTTACCAAGATTACTAATTTACAACAGAATGTACCTTATAGAATCTTAGCTAGCGAAAAAATCCCTACAAAGTTTGGATTAAGAATCGTGGTGAAGCTTGAAAATGATAAGAATATAATTTTACCAGCAAGATATTTACCCATGGAAGCATCAAAACAAGAAGAACTGCTGCGTTTCTTGAATACTGGATCTGTATCTTTGTGTTACAAAGGATTCTTGGGTCGAAGTCATCAACTTGAATTTAGTACACAGCCGGTTTCGTCAGCAAAATCATGAATTCTAACGTCAGCACATTTCTTTCCAATGACGTCAGCCGTAGTTGTATGAATGTGGTTGGTCGGCATGATGTCAGCAACTGTGATGAAACCATAAATTCAAACGTCAGCACATTCCTTACCAATGATGGCTGCAATAACTATAAACCAGCAAATACAGTGTCAGCTCATGAAATCATTTGAGCAAGTGCATTTCAGGAGGAAAGATGTGTACTTCTAACGATAAAGAGTTCATCTTCGCAAGCTATTATCCAATAAATATATTTCAAACAAAACATGTGATGATTGGTATCAGTGCTAGAACATTTGAACCAGTAATTCGATTGGGCAAAGCAGAACAATTTGGTGTACAACTGACCTGTGAAGAATTGCAAATATTATGTTCACGAATCGACCAAATGAACGATTATTTTCATGATGAGCTAAATGTGACCATAGTCAAATCATTAGGCTCAAATCATGAAGTGGTGCTTCGTACAGTCCTCGAAGAGAAGATGGTGCTGTTACGTAAAAAGAGTACATTCCATGTCCCTCGCAACATGGTGTATCTAACACAAACGGAATGGAACAAATTCATCAGCGTATTTCAGTGTGTTAAACATGCAGTGGATGTGTGCAACAAAACTAGTATATTCCTGAAAAGTACTATTTTGAAAAATGTGTTATGCATATTGTACAACATGTATCTAGATATTGTGATGGTTGTCAACATCGTTCGTGGGTGCATACCTGTATTGATAAACAGTTTATTTGTGATCAAATGGACATTGAGTTTCCACCAATTGATATCGCAATAGACCTTAAAAGACTTCAATTGGAATTAAAATTATACGCTAAAGACAAACTAGTGCAAGGAGTTCAAAATACATTGTATCGACAATATCCAGATCATATATCTGGTATGGATGTATGTGGAGTGTAATAAAATGATCCATTTCAATGAATTGTGTTTTTTCATTTCAAGTACAACCCCAGGTTCTGACGTGTACTATTGCACCACAATGTTGTCAAAGGTTTTAGTTCTAAACAGTTCCGGTTCTTTACTAATGAGTGCACAAACTTTTAAAAATGTCAAACCAAACTTTCAAACAAAACTTTCGAAACAAAAATTTTCAAACAAAAAAATTTCAAACCAAATTTTGAAAAAACAAAATTCGAAAACCAAAAAAATTTGGAAAACGAAGAATTTCAAACAAAAAATTTTAAACAAAATTTTCGAACAAAAAAATTTCAAACAAAAAAAATTTTAAACAAAATTTTTGAAACGAAACATTTTTTTAAAATTTCAAACGAAAAATTTTTAAACAAAAAAATTTTGAAACAAAAGTTGTGAAAAACAATTTTAAACAAAATTCTGAAACAAAAAATTCAAACACAAATTTGAAAGCAAGAATTTTCAAACAAAAACTTTCAAAAAATTTTACGTTTCACGGTTAACCGTCAAACTTTATCCGGTTTTTAACTATTCGATTAACAAATAAACGGTTTTGATCATATTTATCAGTGAGTGCAAAATGTTAAACGAAACCAAGATTTTTAAATGTTAAACAAAACTTAAAACTGAATGCAGCAAAGATTTGAAAATCATCAACCAATCAGATTGCACGAAAGATAGTGATCAACCAATCAGATTGCAGGAAAGATAGTGATCAACCAATCAGATTGCAGGAAAGATAGTGATCAACCAATCAAATTGCATTAACAATAACTTTGCTAGTGTCAGATTACATCACCTTATGATTAAATTTCAAACTGTTGTAGCATGTATTGCCTTTCGTCTATGAGTCATAAGATTCAATAAGGTTAGCTATCAGATTTCTAAAGCTCAAGGTCAAATCAATCACCACCAATGATCTTACACTATGAGCTGTGACTAAAGTTCAATGTATTGTTTCAAATTCCGCACCTTATGTTAAAATTCTGTTTATCACCATTCCCAAATTTAAAGAATACTTCTCTTGATATACCTAAGTCTTAGAGTTAATCATATCATTATATGTTCAATAAGGTCAATAATGTCCGTCAATTGTTTACCTGAGTAGAACCAACTGTTTAATGTACTCAAACTTAAGAAGTACCACAACAAAGGAAATGAATCCCTGTACACTACCTCATCAAGGACAATCACGTGGTACAACGTCTTGCTTACGTTTATATTTGGCGGGAATAATCAAAACCAATGACGCATTATCAAATTATCCTACAAAGTTTCAATGTACCAATGTCCTGGACTCCTAATCCCATCATAGGGCAATAACTGATCACGTGATCATAATGATTTACCCAATGAATGAGATACTATCCAATTTTAAGAACAATTACCAATTATTGATACGACAATAAGAAATGTACCCCTTCCAAAATTTAAGATTGGTACACAAATACACCTGTGTCTTATGAAAAAAAGTAATAAATCCTGTACTTATTCAATAATAAAGCCGGTCAATAACATTTAAATTTTGAATATTTGGCCATAAGAGGAACATCAACATCTACAATGGGTCCTAGAAAACGTTTACCGAATTTTGTTATTTGATAATTCCCAAATTTAAAAGGGAACATAAACATATAAAGGTAATAAACCTCTGTACATACCCATATAACATGCTAAATAGGGGTCAATAACCTCCGAAATTTGATTTTTGGTAGTTCTTTACCTATGAAAAGGGAACGATGTGGACCATCCAAATTTATAGTGGTACATATTGGAGACCTGTACTATGATACCAAATGCTTATATTAAACAATTTCTAAAACCGTGTGGATGAGCCAAGATACCCCTCCCAAATTTTTAAAGGATGCATCAATGTACCCATATCTTATGATAGGAAATGAACCTATATACATGACCATATAACCATATAAGGTAATAAAACCTCATCAAAGGGGAGAAATTGGGCCAAAAACCAAACACATGGTATAACATATTGCTTATATTTATATTTTACCAATTTTGTACCCCTAAAAGAGAACGATGTGGACCACCCAAATTTATCATGATACATGTTGAGTCATGTACTATGATACCGAATCCCCTCCTGGGGTGCATCAATGTACCTATGTCTTATGATAGGGAATGAACACCTATACATTACCATATAAGGTAATAGGACCTCATCCAAAGGAATAAATTAGGTCAAGACCAAACACGTGGTACAACGTAATGCTTACGTTTATATTTTGTCAATTTTGTACCCCTAAAAGGGAATGAGGTGGACCACCCAAATTTATCATAATACATATTAGGGTCTTGTACTATAATACCAAATGTTTAAATTGGGCAATTTCCAAAATTTAAGGGGTGGGCCAAAGTACCCCTCCCAAATTTTTAAAGGAGTGCACAAATATACCCATATCTTATGAAAGGTAATGGACCCCTATACATGACCATATAACTAAATAGGATAATAACACCTCATCAAAGGGGATAAAATCGACCAAAAACCAAACACACGGTATAACGTATTGCTTACGTTTATATTTTGGCAATTTTGTACCCCTAGAAGGAAACGAGGTGGACCACCCAAATTTATCATAATACATGTTAGAGTCCAGTACTATAATACCAAATATATAAAATGATCAATTTCCAAAATTTAAGGGGTGGGCCAAGGTACCCCTCCCAAATTTTTAAAGGGGTGCACAAATGTACCTATGTCTTATGATAGGGAATAGACCCCTATACATAACCATATAAGGTAATAGGACTTCATCCAAGGAAATAAATTGGGCCAAAATACCAAACACATGGTACAACGTATTGCTTACGTTTATATTTTGGCAAATTTGTACCCCTAGAAGGGAACAAGGTGGACCACCCAAATTTATCATAATACATGTTAGGGTGCAGTACTATAATACCAAATGTGATCAATTTCCAAAATTTAAGGTGGGGCCAAGGTACCCCTCCCAATTTTTTAAAGGGGTGCACAAATGTACCCATGTCTTATGATAGGGAATAGACCCCTATACATAACCATATAAGGTAATAGGACTTCATCCAAGGAAATAAATTGGGGCAAAATACCAAACACGTGGTTGTACTAAAATTTGGCAAATTTGTACCCCTAAAAGGGAACAAGGTGGACCACCCAAATTTATCATAATACATGTTAGGGTCCTATACTATAATACCAAATATACGAAATGGGTAATTTCCAAAATTTAAGGGGTGGCCCAAAATACCCCTCCCAAATTTTTAAAGGGGTGCATAAATATACCCATATCTTATGAAAGGGAATGGACCCCTATACATGACCATATAACCATATAAGGTAATAACACCTCATCAAAGGGGATAAATTGAGCCAAAAACCAAACACGTGGTATAACGTATTGCTTACGTTTATATTTTTGGCAATTTTGTACCCCTAGAAGGAAATGAGGTGGACCACCCAAATTTATCATAATAGATATTAGGGTCCTGTACTAATATACCCAATGTTTAAATTGGTCAATTTCCAAAATTTAAGGGGTGGGCCAAGGTACCCTTCCCAAATTTTTCAAGGGGTGCATTAATATACCCATGTCTTATGAAAGGTAATGGACCCCTGTATACGCCCATTTAACTATATAAGGTAATAACACCTCATCCAAGGGGATAAATTAGGTCAAAAACCCCCGAAATTTGAATTTTTGGCAATTTTTTACCCATGAAAGGGAACGACATAGACACCCAATACTGATAGAGGTACATACTATTGTCCTAGGCTACCATACCAAATTTTTAGATTTGGCAATTTCCGAAATTTGAGGGGGGTGGTCCTATGTACCCCTGCCAAAATTTAGGGGGTGGGCCAAGGTACCCCTGCCAAAATTTAGAGGGGGTGGTCCTAAGTACCCCTAGGTCATTGACCCTGGGCCAGGACATTGACCTTTCACCCCGGTCATAAAAGAGAGTGAGAATGAGTCATTCGGGCATAACGGGGTCCCTACTACTATGACAGCTAGTACTAAGCGATCTGCTCAATTTGTAGAGATTCAGGAATTGTTTTTAGAAGAACGAAAGAAAATTTTAAAGCAATGTACAACCAGGTGGCTTTCGATGCACTCGTGTGTCGAGCGTATACTTGCAAATTGGGATGCACTAAAAGCCTTTTTCCAGTTAGCAGCTTTGGAAGACAACCTTCGAAGCACAGAAAATGTTCTTAAGGATTTAAATAATCCATATACTAAGGCGTACCTTCTGTTCCTAAAAAAATGTTCTAAGGTATTTTAATTCGTTTAATGCCTTTTTCCAATCTAGAAAAGTTTTCATTCATATTTTGTGGTGAGTGTGATAAATTATTCAGACAATTTTGCCAGAACTTCATCAAGCCTCATATTTTGGGCATGAAAATACAAATGTAATCGATCCGTCTAATTTTTTGCCGTTCTTTGGGGCTGGACTGTACGAAATATTTGGAAAAAATTAACTTACCAGCAAAAGATATTAGCGCTTTTAGAGTTAAATGTCTTGACTTTTATGTGTGTGCTGTTACTCAAATTCAAACAAGATTCCCCCTACAAGACCCAGTTTTAAAGAAATGAGCTTCCTTGATCCTGCAGTAGCACTAAACATTAAAAGAAACAAAAACTGCCTGAAATTTTTTATTTGGCGTGTAAATTTTCGAATTACCTAGATTCTGAAGCCGCAGTTTCTGAATGGAGAAACTTACCTTTGGCACTTGACAAAGAGGAAAAGGAATCTTTAACAGCACTAGATATTGACGAAATGTGGCATTCTATTGGCGAAATTAAATATTTTGAAGACGCTAGGCCGTTTCGAAACATTTCAACTCTTGCGAAAATTGTTTTGTCCCTGCCACATTCTAACGCAGAAGCAGAGAGAATATTTTCGATGGTGTCTGATGTTAAAACAAGAAAGAGAAATCGCATTGGATCAGACTGTATTAACGCCATTACTGTTGTTCGCTCTAGTTTTCAGACAAAGAGATTAGACTGCACAAAATTTTGAGCTACTCCTGATCACCTCTCTCATCATTCAACTAACGCTCTTTTTGCAGAAGCAGCCACGAAACTCACAACAGAATAATCTTCCGAACGAACATAGTGCTTGTTTTAAAACAAAGTGTACATAGTGTATTATTATTATTATTATTATTATTATTATTATTATTATTATTATTATTATTATTATTATTATTATTTAAATCTTGTGTCAGTGTCTTTGTGAATTTACCATACATAATTGTAAATAGTTACTTTTATACTACAAAAATGAATTCAACTGTACGCTATAGACTGAAATAGTGTGACGTCATATCCTTTTTGTTGCCATGGTGATCGCAATTTTATTTTCTAAACAAGTAGCCTAAATACCTAAAGGACTTAAATGCAAAGCGGAAACAGTGACGAAATATTTCGGAATTGCAAACATTAGAGTGAATGAAATATTTATGTTTCTTTTTAAATATTTCTAATCAATGAAGCTAAAAAAAAAAAAAAAAAAAAAAACAGATATAGAAAAAGAGCAAACAAAGATACTCATCTTGTTCATTAATCAGATATTAACCTTAAATAATTCTGGAAAATTCTTGATTCGTTAATGTAAGTATCATAACATTACATACGTGAATAGGATTAATGTTTAACAGTTGTTTAGAATATATGCTGAACCTTTCTTATTGTAGTGCTTCTAGATTTTTTTTAAGTTGATAGGAAATATAAGAAAAGATCTGACCTATATTCACTCATGGTCCAGATTGAAAATTTCCGAAGGCTTGCTTTTCCTCCCTTTCTTTTGTAATATTGTAAACAATAATATTCCATTATCAAGAGTGGACATAAGAAAAGTAAATGTCCCAATAGAAATAAAATTGTTCTAAAAGATATTTTCTTTTTAAAAATCATATATATTTACAGTTTTTCTGGTCCCGACAGTTTGTCAATCTGCACGTTAGGGAGTTTATATTGTGTATAATTACTGCTTATGGTGGATTATATGATACTGACATTTACATTAATTATTTGATTTCTATCTCATCACTTAGAGATGTGGCGCTTTTATAAATAAGTTCCTTAGATATTACTCTTTCTCTATGAATTTTCCTGATTTTATTCGTAGTTTCCTAAATGCATTTCCATATTCTAAATCTGTACCCTTTCCCACGAACGTTATTGTTCGTTAAAACATTCTATAATTGTAAATCCTTGTTTGCCGTTGTCCTTGTTTGTACTAGACTTTAAAATACGACATTCGCTTCATGCGTTTGTATAGAAAAAATAATGGCGATTACCATGGTAACGGAGGGGAAATGACGACATCACTATTTCAGTCTATAGGCCCTCTAAAACGATGAGTTCTTTTCAAAATTATTCCGCCTTATGCAGAGTCGTTTTGACGTATGATTAGTGGCATACTAAAAGCCTGACTACTGCAGGAAACATATGTTAGTCGAGCTCTTTAGTAGGGCTCTAATCAAGCGTCAAAACAACTCTGACATAAGGCCCATTAAATTTTATCTATTTTAGTTGGCGGGAATTTTTGCATCTAATCGAGAAATTTCAATGCTTCGGACGGAAAAATCGCAGTTACTAAACTGGCAACATTGCATTAGGCATCAAGATGGCCGCGAAAAGATAAGTATATGAGCGTTAAGATCTTATTTTTTTCATTTTTAATATTTAATAAATTTACCTTAAGTCAAAAATAATAGTTAGATACAATCCTTAAGATATGTAGTGTAACATAACTATGTCCGGCGTCTCTGCTGCCAACTATTTTTACAGTTAGTTAAAATCTGGCAAAAAGGTCATCTTAATACTGTAGCATTTACATAACTGGAAACAACAGTAGTGAAGAAGTCTGGGCTTTATGGCTTCGACTATAATATACACACCCGCAAGGGTTGATAAAATAAGAATGTAGAAATTGTAAGGGAGAATAGTGTATCACATATTAGTATTATCCGATATTTAATGAAGTAAGACATAATATGCAGTAACTAAACTGTTCGCTTTATTTTTTCTGTTTCGTTTGCACGTGATTTGTTATTAAAGAGATTTTTCGGCTTGCATGTGGTTTGTTCGTAAATACTAAGAACAGAGGATAAAATTAGTATCATGGTGCTTATTTATTTCTTCATGCTAATATTATACTCATGATGTATCACTTTTCGGGGTAGGTGTCCGAGAGTAGGTCCAAAAATAATGAAAAATACACGAAATTTACAGCAAAGAAAAGGTGAATAGGTAAGAATAGCTTATTCACCTTTTCTTTCCTGTAAATTTTATGTATTTTTCATATTTTTATGATAGTGTATTTCATATTACCAAAAGAAGTTAATTATTTTCAAATATTTCGAGCTGTGTGTTGATACTATTTTTAGGGTTACCAGACGTACTCTTTTAAGAGTACATGTACTTTTTTTCAAGGCATGTATTTTTGTACTCTCTCTTTTTCCAGTGAAGTACTCTTTTGTACTCTTTTTACGTGGGCTAATAATTGATGTGAATTTCAACATGCTAACAAACAAATAGCCCTACTATATGTACAAATTATGTGTTCAGGGATTTTGTTATATTGCAGTTCATTATTAGATATAATTTTAAACTCAAGAAACGATTTGTAGTGACAAAAATAATAATCCTAGCATAGCATAAATGATCGAAAAATTACTCATATGGTAAAATCACTGTTACGTCAAGCAGTGATCCATACTTAAAAATGTGCTTGATAAGAAATAAGAGAGAGTGCTTGATCAGAAAGATAATGCACCTGCAGTCACATTAGCAGCGTTGCCAATCCTAGCATTGTTATGCGAAACTTAGCATAACTTGAACTGTCAGCATCTGGCATAAGGTAGTCCTGCATAATACTTTACCTTAGTTGAGACCAAAATATTATATCTCTCCTTCTCTCTCTTACCCACACGGAGAGTAAGAAATGCAGTTTTTGTAGCAGAGGGTAAGAAATCAAAAGGGGCGTTCAGTAAGCACAAAAACAACTGCCGGGTTCTTGGCCTTCCTTAAGGACGCAGATGTCTGTGAATGAGCATATATCGTTCGATTTCATATCATCTACACAAATAGCATCTTTAAGCTTCCTCGATTGTTGAGTCTGATTTCGGATTTCATAGCCTTATTTCAATGTCAGAAACGCACATAATCGCTGAAGAGGAAATCTGAAATCATGTAAATACATATTTATTTAGTTAAAGCGGTACAAGCAACGAGTTAGAGTGCAAACAAATTCCTTTTGGTAGAAGTCGTGATTTTGAGCCGCATCGCGTCCTCAAAAAATAAAATTGATTTTCACTTGTATTTTCTCGGTTTCAAGATTGTCACCAGTTTTGTACGGAAATGAAATTCTTATGAAACATGCATACTGATACCTCCTACACGTCGTGTACAGGAAATCAAACTTCGAATTTTTCTGACTTCAGTAGATCCAGGTAAACGAAGTTATTATTAAGTAAAGTATAATAAGGAAGAAAGCGAGTCTAATTTTGGCATAATTATATATGAAAGATCATAATTTTGTTAGCGTAGTGATGTAATGATCTGCTCTTTGGGTAGCAACGCTGGGCAGCAGTTGAACAATCGTTTTTAATTCGCCAATTAGTTCCTGACTGTGTGTTGACGACTTGGTGTTGTGATAAACTAAACAGCAAGAGCATTATTATTTGGATTTTTTCGTGTCAATTGCTTTGAATCAAAGTGGTAGATAAAATGTCACGACGAAAGGGCAAATTTAATGACGATTTACAGAAGGAGTTTCCCGTATTTAAAAAGACAAAAAGTGATTATGAAGTGTTTTGTGAAGTGTGTAATTCCGTCGTAGCGATAGCGAATAAAGGTCACACAGACTTCAATCGACATTTATCTTCAGAAAAACACAAAAAATGCATTCATCTAAAACAGTGGACAAATTCTTCTTAAAACAAGACACTACAGAAGAAAATAAAGTATTGGCAGCAGAGGCTGCGTTGGCGTTTCACACTGTGGCTCATCACCAAAGCTAAAACTCATGTGATTGTTCAACGAAATTATTTAAGCAGATTTTCAGCAGATGTCTCTTAAGAAGTGGGTGGACTATTTCAGTGTTAATAAAGTATCGGTTTATTCTGAACTTTTGAAGATATGTCAGTTTGTCTATGCAATACCTGCTTACAATGCCAGCGTGGAAAGAATTTTCAGTTTAATGAAATCACAGTGGACACAAGCAAGGGTGCCCATGATGTGGTTTCCAACGGGGGGCAAGTATAAACGACGTTTTAAATATAGTTTCAAATTTTGCTGTAACTAATGTAAAAATTCTATTGGGTTTTCGATATTTCCAAGTACAATTTCCACTAGGAGGGGGCGAGCGCCTCACCTTTCCCCCCTAATGGGCGCCCTTGGACACAAGAAAGAAATAGACTGTCTGTGAATTCAGTTAAAAACCTATTGTTGACTCAGTACAACTTCAAAGACTAGTTGCGTCTAATTCTATGAACTTTGCTTGAAGGGCAGAAACCTTCATCAGAAAGTCATAAATTCATCGAAGTACAACTAATGTGTAAGGTAAAATTTTGTTTTAAGCATGTGGTTAAAATATAGTAGACGATCGTAATTATTTTAATTAGGATTTCGTTTCCCTCCTTTTAATCTTGATATAGTAATTATCACAGTCAATTCAAAGTTACAATGTTTTAAAAATGTTACAGTAAAGCCCCGATTATCCTCGAGTGCTGCGAAAAGGTATTCCGAAAGCAAGATGCAAAGGTGAGTGACTGATTTGTTTTAAAAAGGCGTGACTGAAAACTTCTTTTTTTTTTTTTTTTTTTTTTACAGAATAGTATTGTCCTTTGTTTATTGTTCTTTATTTTAGTGATTTAGACGTAGAACTAAGGTTTCTGTTGTAGTGTACAGTATATTAAAAGTTTTATTATGTTTTTTGTACAATAAAAAATAGTTTTTATGCTGAAATATATTTTTTTTTTCGTGTTTGCATCTTACTTTTAGTCTGTCTTTTTGGGTAATCCTTTGCCACCCAATTCCGCGGATAATCGTGGCTTTACTGTATTTTAGTGGAAAGAATGTTGAAAAAATTGTTGGTTATCAAACTCATTATTGCAATTATTTTTAAATATAAATTATGGAAACTTGTATAATATTTATCTATTATTATTATTATTATTATTATTATTACAGTGAAATTTCAGTTACACTTTATTCATTTATATTGTTTTTTTTCAAGAGTCATTGCTAAGTGTACTCTTTTTTCACTTTCACCATCTGGTAACCCTAACTATTTTGGGTACGGTTGCCAACTGGCCGGAAATATTACTTTTATCTTGGATTAAAGCCGGTGACCGGTACAAACTTCCCCACCAACCCCTTGACTTTTTTTTTTTTCAAATTTGTATATAATAGTTCACTTAGTTCGAACTATAGGTTTAAAAAGTAACCTTCATTCTCTAAATCCGAAACTATCACCTTTCACCATCTATCAACGATTAATATATTTTGTTCATTTGTTTAGATAATTTTAAACAGATGACAGGGACTGCATCAGGGAAAATTTGAAATTTATTTGTGTAAGATATTTATATATTTATTGAAAATGAAAAAGCACTTCTTAAAGCCATTTCTTGTGGTTAAAGCATCAGTTTAAAGCAGGGTTGGCAAAAACCATGTTTTTTATTGAAAAAACAAAAAAAAAAAAAAAAGTTTTTTTGGGTTTAAACCCTTTTTTTTTTTTGTTTAAACCAGGTTTTTTGGGTTTAAATAATTTACTCTATGTATTTATATTAGATATGAACAGAAATTAGTCTGTTTCGCCTTAGTGTTGTTATGCAACAACATGATTATGCTGGAAGGGGTCACATAAGCTTAAAGCGGAATCCAAGCCGCTTCTCAGCTTGATCCAAGAAAAATTGTCCATTTCGACACGAAACCGGGACTAATTGATCACAAATGCGATTGCAGACTCACTCACGAAGGACTCCTGATAAAAATACGTTGTACTGATCTTTACATAGGCCTAGTTGTTAATATAATTGTCAAGAATCATTTCAGAAGGACAAAAAGATAAACAGTTACACAAGTAAAAGCATTATAGGCCTACAATTATATATAAATCGGGAAACTCCTGCCTTAGCCATTGGAAAAATCCTGTTATTACTTTAAATGTATTTGTATATAAAATTTTAAAGTCAACCTATCATAATCACTACGCTAAAACCAGGGTATTTTTGAAAAAACCCAACCCACCTGGGCCCATGTGGGTATTTTCGGGTTTAACTGGGTTTTATCGAAATATTTCAATGTCTTTGGGGTAAAAATGTTAAAATATGATTTACATTTCAAGACTATCATTATCACAACTTGCAACAATTTTCTATTCACTGCTGTTTTGAAAAAATGCCGCTATTTTGAAATTTTATATTGGATAGCCGAAAAAATCTATACAGCAAATTTAGAATGTCTTGTGCCTCTACTCTCAAAATTTCAACTTAAAAAGTCCGAAAGTTGCACCCTGTAGCATGGATACCCGCTATTTTAAAATTTTATGCCGCCAAAATATATAAAGTGAATTTAATATCTCGTGCTTCTACTTTGAAAATTTTAACTTGAAAGACCGAAACTGCCCTTTGTAGCGTGGATATCCGCTATTTTGAAAAATAAAAGAAAAAAAAGAGTGCCATTTTGTAATTTTACGTTGGTATGCCGAAAAAATCAGGTTCTTTTCTGAAAATTAACCGCTCAACTTATAATTTTCTTCGCAAAAGACGTTCGAAATTTTATATTTTTTATTTTTTTTTTTTTTTGTACGTTGAAAGTAGAGGTACGTGGAAGTAAACATTACTAAAACTGTCTAAAATTTAGGCCCAAATTAGGCACTTAAAAATCACCGATTATAAAACCACGAGTATATTCGTTCGTAATAAAAGCAGATGTATGTTATTGTTAATCTTACTTTTTTGAACGCTTTTTGTGTACATGAAGCGACAGCGAATCTTTTAGAATGTTTTATTCAGTTCGTTCAATTTATTTGAACTAAAAGCTGATCAAAATTGAGATTTAGATTTTCCCACAAATAATATTAAAATCCCAAATATGTGCGTTCCACAATAAACATTACCAAATTACACTAGCATCTTGAGAAAACAAAACAGTGGGGGAAATGAGTACAGTATAAGTAGATATTCCATTCAATCTACTACGAATTTTTGTATTCTTTTTGAAAAAAAAAAAATACCATTATTGCAAAGAGAAACAACAGACAAATAATTTCTTGGTACAATGTAGGTATGCTAGTTCAGTTCCGTCATTTCGTCGATAAGCATTGGCCTCCAATGCAAAATATTAGCCGAAAATAGTTAAATGAATCTTACCCAAGGGCGCCGATTCTGCCCCCCCCCCCCATAGTTCGTGTGCCCCCCTAGTGTATTTATGAATATACAATATTTGGCATAATTTGAATTCAATTTGTGTCTTAACATTCTTATATACACCTTCTGCGTCTGAATGCCCCCCCCCCCCTTCAAATTTACAGAGAAATCGGCGCCCTTGATCTTACCCACATAGCGGATACCCATATACTTAGCTGCGTATGGCGAACGTAAGGAATCGCCGTTTAAATTTATATTCAGATCATTTTTCTTTGCACGAATATATTCGTGATCATAATTTTAGGGCAAAAAAAAAAAAAAAAAGTAATAATTCGTGGTTTAAAGTTCAGCGATTAATTTAAAACAATTAACAAAGATAGGCCTATAATTCATATTTTATTAAAGTAAATGTTTCAAAATGTCATAAATGAAATTAAATTTCTTCCAGCGTAAAATAAATAGTTTTATTGTTGAAGTTTTTACTTCCGATGCCTTGTGGGTTCAGTTGCGGGAATTTTCCGAACACTTCTTTCCCGACGGGTTTTCCTTGAAAATGCAGGTTGCTTTGCTGTACATCGAAACTTCCATTAACACTGAAGATTGAATTCAGCAGTTAAAATAGTAAGTGTTACGTAGTCTTGGGAGCTCCCGAGCATTAGGCATCTTAATTTTGACAAGAATGTTTACGCTATTGCTGGTGTTGATTCTACAGAATGCTTTATATGAAGGGTAGCAACAAATGACTGAACCGAACTGTTGTTGGAAAACCAAATTTTACTGAATACTTTTGTTACCGTGAAATGTAAGACTTAATACTAATAGTTTTACAAGTTTATTTACATATTTACTGTTAGTATCGGCACCTATGATCTTAAACCTGTCAACGTATGAGGGATAACGTCCCTCGGCGGCGCCGAGTCAGGAAACAAACTATTCACGGGAAGTATTTTCTAAAATACAGTAAAACCTGCCTTCAACAGACCCTTTATTAAACGGAAAACTGTCTTAAAGGGAAATATTTCATGGTCCCATGGATTTTGGAGTAAAAGACATGTAAAAGTCCCTTCATTAAGCGGAAACTGTGTTATGCGGACAACGGAAAGCAAAATAAACCTTTAACGGAAAATTCTGAGTTTCAGACTACATCGTTTAGAAAATTTTTAAACATCCTGTGAGGGTAAACATATACTGTCTGCGATAAATACTTCATTCTTTTGTTAAATCTTTATGGGCAGTGTTGACCTTCGTCAATCACTACTCATATTCAGCTCCCACAATTTTTCGCTAGTCCTACGTAGCATGTCAGCTGTCAGTCTTCTTTGTAGGCGTACTTCTGTTCCGCTTGTGTAGCAACTAGCGACAGCCAACAAAAATGAGAAGAAAACTGACAAAACAAAGTTCTGGAAAAAAGGAATTGAGGTAAAGCAGAAGTTATATATCTCCATCACGTGTCGTGAAAACAAGGAGGAAAGAGTTCAGAGGACTTTCAAAATTCCAGAGAAAGCTTTTCTGTGTCCTGAAGTATACCGCATGCAAAAAATCCTGCTTGACTATTGGGAAAAATAAAGGAAAGTGTGCACAGCATATTTTGTGTTTATTTTAAGTTTTTTGGGTATTAATCCGTAGAAGGAAAAAGTACTGTAATTGAACAAGTTGCGTACATCAATATATTTTCTCATTATGTCCGTTATAAGCATCATACATTTTTTTTTAACGAAAAGGTCTATCTCCATTAAGCGGAAACCTGTCTTTAACGGAAATTTTTGCGAGTCCCGCTCGATTCCGCTGAAGACAGGTTTCACTGTACAAAATTGCTTATTTTACTTCAAATAGGCTATAAGCATAATCCACACATTAATTTGTTCAATAATTATTTCAAGCTGAGTTTTTTAAATTCATTCATTCAGTGCATTCAGAACTTTATAAAGATCTTATGTGGAATGTTGTTGACTACCTTAACATCAAAGCATATAATTCGCCCAAAGAAAGTTCAAAATCAGATAAAAATAACTTTCAATGTGATCATCTTAGTTGTACCAATAATATACTAACAGAAAGGTCAAAACCCAGGTGGGTTTTTTCGTTTTTTCGGGCTGGGCCCGCTTGGGCAAACCCTGGCTGAAACTGAGGTATTAAATTACAAATTTGGTATGTAGATATCATTCAATAAAATTAAAACAAAATCAAATCCAAGCTGATGTTGGAAGCTTCGTAGGCAGTTGATAAATTTTGCCAATTTCTATCAATATATTTAAGCAACCTTGGCTTCTTTATAAAACAACAGGCAATCAGGCAAGTAGAAATACATAATTTGGTTTCGTTTCGTATGTTTGGGCTTAACATCCGTATGAAATACCAAGGTTATCACGGAGAAGACTTTCGCTTAAAGGGACACCTCGAATCGCTACTTGGTTTACACTTGAAAGATGGATTGTGGTTCGACCAAGGATTGAACACGGGACCCCTTGATTAAAAGGTGAATAGTACATAAGCGTAATGCAGATGGTTTCATATGTGGAGACGTCACCATGAAGTTCACACGATGTAAAGCATTTTACGATCTTTTCTTGTTTGGTTAAAACCAGCCATCCCTGGTTTAAAGAATAAATTTCAATTTGTAAATCCAAAATTGTCACGTAAGGATTAATATACTTTTGTTCATCTGTTTCTATAATTTTAAAGAAGTGGCAGTTACTGGTAAATAAAATGAAATGAACAATGCCGATTTCAGTTTCATCTATAGCACAATATACCGGTATCTTAACCTTATTAGTGAATGTACTAAGGATATGCAGAATACAGATGCTATTGCACTTTCGTTCACGATAATACATTTCCCTCCCATGGATGGGTCCGAACAGAGATATTTCACACTTAGACCTTATATCATAGGGAATTTTCAGGGATGCCGGTTCCGGAGTTGACAACCCTAATTTTGGGTGGAGACATGTTGATGTCGGAGATTATGGTGTAATCAGGAAATTAATTCCTAGCAATTCAAAGATGGTAGCTCCATGTGACATTTCGATTATGAGTTTTACGACAACTTACGTTGGTGAAGTGTTATTATGTTATGTGGGGCGGCACTGGTTATTAGAATTAAGCAAAGTGTGGCAAATATAGGAAGGCGTGGAAAATAAAGACCTGGAGGTATAGTTATATTTTCAGATGTGAACATAATTTTGGTGTGAAATGTTACATTGGCAAAAGTCGGCAGTGGAAGATTTTTTTTTTTTTTTTTTTTTTTAAAGGACAAAGTTGTCAATAGAAAATATACCTACCCTAGTGTCTTTAGAAACATCCTTATTTCTACGCGTACTCACTATCTCGGACGTGCCTGCTTCCCACGATCTAACAGCCTTGCTAACGCTTGGGTACCCAGCTACGCCTCTTCCCTGCCTCGGTTAGCATTCGTTCTTTTTTTTAGTGGGCACCTACCAAAGGTTTGTGCAGTTTACACTAGTTGTAATGGCATATTTCTGGACACTGTGTTTACATGCAAAACGGTAAAGTGTTTCTAAAGTGTGGACCGTGGAATTCTTAGGCCTAAATACGGGAAGGTTCTAGAACACAGGTCCTCTCCATAAAGGTTAGTAGCGAGGTGGTTTCCTTTTTATACCAAAGTTTGATTCACGTAATATAGCCGAACCAGCTTAAGCGAGTGACGGCAGGCTAGAGCCCCGTAGGGCACGTTGTTTTCTGTCTTTATTACAGCTCAGTGGGAAGAGGGACATGTGTTCTAAGGTAAAGGCGGTACTGGCTTACTTGTGGCACACCACTAGAATTGTTGCAAAGTTATATTTATTTCACTAATTTCCTTCCTATTATTACAGAAAAGGTTTCCACTCATTTGGCATAAATTAAATTCAAAGGGGCCACCAGAAGTACTTGTGGAAAGTTTATGATTCTTTTAAGATATGCTTATAAATACTCTTTCCGAGTATGTGGCATTAAAATTACTACATCATTGCTAAAAACAAACCAACTTGTGCTAGATGGCCATTAAACCACGAATGTTATCTAAAATCGGGGCAGAGCAAAGCTAGTGGACCAGCGCTTGTTGCTTCCGAAAGGAGCAGGCACGTCAGGGATGGTGGGTGGCTGTAGTGAAGACAAATGGGTTTTGACAGTGATATGAGTTTCAATGGCACTTGTAATTGTTTCATATTAAGCTGTAGTAATGCTCCACTTGTAAACATATAATACAAGTTCTGTACACTGTGCGGAAATATGCTGATGGTGGAAAATAGCATCTTATAATCTTCGTTCATATGCACTTACTTATTTAGTCCAACGTAAAGCACACGTAATTATTTTACAGTAGTAAACCTACACTTCTAAACCTAATATACAGCTGTATTACTATTTATTTAATTCTGTCGCCTGCAATAATTTGTTTCTTATAAACATGTTTTTCATACAAAGTATTGAATTTTACTTGTAAATCTTGGAAAGTGTAGTGCACCAAAACTACACTAGCACCATGATGCCGATGAATTTTCTCATAAATGACAGAAACTTCACATTTTCCAACCTGAAATTACTGTACCTACTCTGTGGTACAAAGGCTCATTTATCTTACTTGGCACATGCTAGTATCCTACTTGTCTTAGATCGAGCTTAGAGGCACTGAGAGATAAATAATTCGTTAGGATTTTTCATTAACCATTTCTTAATTAAAGAGATATTTTCTTGTCTCATGCTCACCAACTGCGTACAGATTTGAGCCATTCCAGGTCAAATCAACACAATTTGAGAACAAAATTTACCTTACCATTACAGTTTGTTATGAAATTTTGCACGGGGGTACTATTCATATCGATTAAGAAAAATTCCACATTTTAACTTTATATATCGACCGATATTGGAGATAGGGCTATGTAAAGTTCGGAAAAAAATGTCCAAAATAGCGTGTTCAATGTGTTTTGAAATTGTAGCTTTCGTAATTGAGCTAGTGAGCTGATTGAGGTGTCATTTTACAGCGAGTTTCATGCCCTTTCCTGTGATAATACATCATCATATAGGTTAATACAAATTTTTATTTTCAAAATCAAATTTAAAAAAAAATTCCAAAAAGTACATATTTTAATATTTTGCAATTAATTCTGTAGATAGATAGTATTGTTGTAAAGCACCTGGCAAAATATGAATTTGGGATAGTAATGAATTCATTGTTAAAAAAAATTAAAACTAACACTATAGTTTTCATTAATATTCTGTACCTAGCTGAATAATACACGAGAACATTCGTTTTTTCTTTTTCCTTTTTTTAACTTGTGGGAATAAATCTGAACACTAACATGAAGATTACAGGAATGGGTCTAAAACATATGCCGATGTGTAATCTGCTGGCTATACCTATTATCGCATACTTTAAAAACTAACTTAAAGCAAGTAAAAGTGCTGATACTTTTGAACTTTAAAATAATATTAATACGTTTCACAAAAATGTCGGGGGCCGCGTTCGATACTAGCCCCCGCCAAGTGAACTTTGTGGTGGACAAATACCGTGTGCGTGGGTTTTCTCGGGGGTCTCCCGTTTCTCCCACTTTCTTCATTCCACCATTTCACTCATTACTCATCATCACCGTCTCCTTTAGCCTATCCGGCATAACCGCGGGGCGTAAAACTCAAGGATTTCCTTTTACAATTAAAAATGTTGCTGTAAATAAACATGGTTTGTAAAACGTATACATATAGCACTGGCGCAACAGCAGGGTTGGCTGGTTTAAACCAGGTGTGTTATGTATATATATATATAAAATAACAATTGGTGTAAAAAAAAAAATGCAAAAATGCCACAAATCGTAATCATAAATGCCACGTGAATTTCATAGTGACGTTTTCATATATCAGGGTGTCTACTGACCTGGAAAATCTTGAAAACCTGGAATTAGCCTGGAATTTACTTTTGGACCTGTAAAACCTGGAAATAACCTGGAATTGGACGAGAAACCTGGAAGTTTTAAAATTGTTTTTAAAATATTGTTTTTGGGATTGGCATGATAAGTTCATTTTTCCACACTTTCGGCATCTTTTAGCTCGGAAACTATGCGCCCTTGAGAAGAGTTAAAGAGGAATTTTTTTCTTGTTTGGGTGCCGAGAATCACTTCCCGAAGTTTGTCGGTTTAATTAAGGTTCACCCCTGTATAGTATTCCTACATTAGGATATTTAAAGCTACTGCACATTTTTCTCAACCGGCCTTCTGGTAGGGGATATTTTAATTAAACATTTTCTTGTATAAATGTTTTGTGAACCTACATTTCAGTCAGTTTTTCCTTTTCATCTTGTCACTTAAAGAAATTATCACTTGCCATATGCATTCTCTAATTATAACCAGTTTTTGTTAAGAACTATATAAAATTGCATTAACTTATACGTGTTACAATAAATGTCACTCTACTGAATAGACCTGGAAGAAAAGGAAAATTAAACCTTGAAAACCTTGATAAAACCTGGAATTTGAAAATGAACATTTAGTAGACACCCTGTATATGTCGAATCATCTGTGTTAGTTCAATCTAATTTTTGCCTTGTAATTAAGGAGCCCTAGGAACCCACAAAATTTCTCCCAGGTGGAAACCGAGTACTGGTTCAGATGCCGCTTCAAGTAATATGTCCAATCGTTCATAACCTTGCTGTTACATAAGGATGTTATGCGTAAATAAACCAAACGAATTGAAGCAGCTTTAGCGGGTAGGCACTAGTTCATTGCCAAGCAACATGAAGCCTTTATTAACTACACAAAAGAAAATCTCAAAGAATCAGAATTTGCTGTCATTCGTGATTTTTCTGAAAATTACAGCACAGCGCTACAAGATGAAGCACAGAGCTACCATTGGACAAGCTAATAGGTCACAATCCATCCTTTTGTTTTGTATTTCAAATAGGAAAACAAAGTTGAGCATATTAAATATGTAGTTGTTTCCGATTACCTAGAGCAAAATACAGTTGCTCTTTACAACAACAACAACAACAAAAAAATCAAAATTTCAAAAACTTCCAAACAAGGTTTTCTATTTTTTTCGACAGGTCTACCGCGCAAAACAAAATTAAGAAAAACTTTTTGAAGCTCTGCTCTCATGAGGCATGTTTTAAAGTGAAAGGACGGTGGTACTTCTCGGCTGTAGCACATGGAAAAGAGCCTTGCGATGGAGTAGGTGGTTCAGTAAAGAGACTGGCAGTGCTAGTTTGCAGAGACCCTATAACAATCAAATTCAAACCCCAAGGAAACTTTCTGAGTGGGTAGTAGAAAACATTACCAAAGTAAATTTTGCCTACTCAACCCAAGGGGAATATACAGAAGCTGAAATGTTCCTGAAAAGTCGCTTCGATTAAGCATTGACTATCAAAGGAACACAGCAATATCATGCATTCATTCCCAAAACTACATCAACATTATTGGTGAAACACTTTTCAGATGGTTTGCAGGGTTCGGAAAAGGAAGTGTCACAATTCTCCATTTAAAACTTCAATTAGAAGACATAGTCTATGAAGGAAACTGGTGGTTCGGGTATGTTTTACAGAAAAATGAAGAACTTGATGAAGTAAAAATAACTTTTCTTCATCCACCTGACCATCTCCATCATTCTCATATCCAAGAAACGCTGATGTTCTGTGGATGTCTGTAGTGGACGTTCTGACGAAAGTGAATCCTGTAACTCCCGATGGAAGAAGTTATGTTCTTCTTGAAAGTGATGTATGCCGAACAAATGTGGCTTTTTCAAATTTCAAGTGATAATCATATCCTATTACTTATTGAAAAGTTTTACTATGAAATCATCTGTACTCTTTCTTCAGATTAGTGTTCATTTTTATTTTCACAGAAGTGTAAACTTAGTATTCTTGTGTTATTACCCTACGTAAATAGTATTCTTAAAGAGTAAGTATTAGTTTTGATTTTTTTTTTTAAAACAATGAACCCATTATCATTCCAAATTCATATTTTGCCAACTTCTTTACAACAATACTATTTATTCATGGAATTAATTTCAAAATTTTAAAGTATGTACTTTTTGAAAAGATTTGAAGTAAAGTTTTGATTTTGGTAATGAAAATTTGTATTAGCCTATATGATCATGTATACCACAGGAAAGGCCATGGAAACTGCTGTAAAATGACACCTCAACCAGCTCGCTAGCTCAATTAGGAGAGCTGCAATTCCAATTTCAAAGTACATTCAGCATGGTATATTGGGCATTTATTTTTCAAACTTTACATAGCCCTATCTACAATACCGGTCGATATATAAAGTTGAAATTTGGTATTTTTCTTAGTCTTCTCTCGAGGGCATCTATGTACCAAATTTCACTAAAATCTGAGATGGTAAGGTTAAGTCACTGTTGAATGATATGGAATGACCCATTTATAATATGTCTCTATGCCTTCAGACGATTACTCATGAGAGAAAGTACCAACTTGTATTAGGTATGAAATAATAATAAAAACAGTGATCAGTGTGAGGCGTCATTGGATTTATCCTGAGTAAGTGGTGGTTTGTAGGGAACGGACATGTGTACATCAATCTTTGTCTCGTGTAATACTTTACAACGCTGATGTGGCCAGTCTGGCGTAGGGGAAATCTTGCTTATATGCATTATCGGTACCTTAAACCTATACAAATGGTACCAACATGTTACCAGCTATGTATCTTGTTACTCCTTCCTACTCACAAGGATATGGAATCTCCAAGCACGCAGAAATTGTGACGCTAACATTAGAAACACACATTCGTTAATGTGCTTACCCATCGTCGCCAGCACACCTCCTCCCTCAATGAATCCGCGTGTTCGCCACCCAGCTTCGCCTTGCTCTCAATAGGATTAGATGCAGTATTAGTAATGACTGCTCCGTACAAATTTATACGGTATTCATCGTGAAATTGTTTGGGACACAAAAGGTCGTTGGGAAGTGATAACGACACATTTAGGGTTAAATGTATAGGAATTCAGTTCGAGTTAAGTGCCGGAGAGTAGATTCAGATATGTGAACAGTACCTAAGATATAGAAAAGAATGTTAAATTGGTTCTTTTCGTGAAATTCATGTTAGCTAAACGAGCTTAATGTGGTATTTTGATGTGAAAAGCAGCGTGTTATTGGTACTATTTTGAGTGGTGGCATGCTGATGTGAGACCATAGTCTGTAGTGAGGAAAAGTGAAAGTTCATGTGGAGGGTATGACATTTCAGTTTTCATATTTATAAGAATGTATATTAATAACGAAGATAAGGTATTAGGTTTTGTAGAGTGGCACGGATTATTGAAATTGAGCAGAAAAAATGACAAATGTGGAAGACATTGAAAATAAAGAAATGGAGAAACAAGTACATATCGTAATGAGAACATCATGTTGATGTGAAATGTGATTGGGAAAAATTTACAGTGAAAGTTTATTTTTTTCTCATTTCATAGATACCAAGTTGTTGATAGAGAAAGTGTAATTATTCTTAATCAAATATAATGCAAGTGGGTTGCCCATATTAATAATATCCCAAAACCTTATTTTGTCGTAGTCATGGTATGCCATAATTTTCGATTTTCTAGAAAGAAGTGCATTGATTCAGATTTGTTGGAAATATCCTAAGTAGAGATGCAAGGGCTCGGAAAAAACAGTCTTTTTTGGAAAAAAAACTCGGTTTTTTCTGCTTCGCTTTTTTGCTTGGGAAATTTTGGGCTTTTTTCAAAATTCTGCTTTAAATTGATAAAACAGACTTTGTTTCGCTTTTCTATAACACAAAAAGTCATTTAATTAGTGGTTGATGCTGATAATAATATAAAACCTCGAAAATAAACCATGAATTTCGAAAATATATTTCAAACAATTTTACTTCAACATATTTACATTATGAATTCCAAAGGATTAACCAATGTATATAATAAGTTTTTAACTTCCTATATACAAAAGTAAGCAGAGTTGGCAAGAACCATGGTTGTGTTTGAAAATGCTAAAAACCCGTTTTTGGGGGGATGTTTAAACCAGGCTTTCGTGGTTTAAAGCAGGCTTTTTTGGTTTAAACCAGGTTTTTTGATTTAGATATTTTGCTTTATGTGTTTATATTACATATTCACAGAAATAAGTTTGTTTCGCCTTGGTGTTGTTATGCAACAGCGGGGATATGCTGGAAGAAGTCCCATAAGCTTAAAGAAGTCCGGTCAGTAAATGTCTTAAATTGAGAAGCTCCCGCCCTAGCCATCGGGAAAATCCCGTCATTACTTGAAATGTAAAACAATAACGGGAAAATCCTGTTATTGCTTTGCATGTAAAATTTAAAGGTCAGTGTATCATAATCACTACGCTAAAACTGAGGTATTAAATTACAAATTTAGTACGTAGATATCATTGAAAGTCCAATCCAAGCTAATGTTGGAAGCTACGTAGGCAATCGATAAATTTTGCCAATTTCTATCAATATATTTAAGCAATCTTGGCTTCTTTATAAAACAACAGGCATTTAGGCATGCAGAAATATACAATTTGGTTTCGTTTCGTATGTTTAGGCTTAACATCCTTACGTAATACCGAGGTTATCAAGGAGAAGACTTTCGCTTAAAGTGACATCCGAATCGCTACTTGGTTTACGCATGAAAGAAGGGTTGTGGTTCGACCGAGAATTGAACATGGGACATCTTGATTAAAAGGTGAAAGGGAAATAAAACTAATGCAGGTGGTTTGATATGTGGAAACGCCACCATGAAGTCCACACGATTCGCATTTTTCGTTCTTTTTATTTTTTTTTTGGTTTAAACCAGTTACTAAAAAAAAAAGTTGGTGTAAACCAGTCAACCCTAAAAGTTAATACTTCTTTTTAAAAAATACATAAATAACTAGCAAAATTGTATGTAGTATTTTTACTTCAAAATATTCCATACCCTCTTTTTGAAACAAAATAAAATTAAAATAAAATATAAGAGAAATATTAGGCTGCACATCTAGAGCTTTTGGTTCTGTATATTCTTGAAATTCTACAGTTAAGTCTTATATAAACACCATCACGGTTTACCCAATCCTCAAGTTTTCTTAATTTTTAACAAGAGGGATTCAACATATCATTACGGAACTCTCCCCCCCCCAAAAAAAAAGGACTACGGAATATATTTAAGTTAAGCTAAATACAACTGCACAACAAACATGACTGAGTGGTTAGCTTTTGCGCTTCTATCGGGAAGTCCGGGATTCAACCCAGCATTCAACCATTCTGACAAAGCTTTTCTTCATTCCATCTGTGAATGTACAAATAGTGCGTGTACTGTGAGTTGGCCGACTTCCTTTCTTATTGTTTTTAAATCGTTATTATTACTAATTACCAGCAGTGACGGTTTTGCGAAGGTTAGGGGAGCGGTCTTTTGGACTGAAGCCTGTTCCCCAAAGTTACGGAATGTCTGCAACAAACGAAATATTTATTAGTTATGCCTTTACTCATAAACTTTAAGCTCCCGTCAAATAAAAATTACGAATGTTTAGAAAAACTAAAAATTAGTAAGAAAAAACCCCTCCCAAAATACTTTTCTAAATTCGCCACTGATTCTCAGTATAAAATGATCCGGAAGATTATTGCTAAACATGTAAATGAAACGAAATATTAGTTATGCCTGTACT
This sequence comes from Thermobia domestica, assembly GCF_964235325.1. Classification (NCBI taxonomy): domain Eukaryota; kingdom Metazoa; phylum Arthropoda; class Insecta; order Zygentoma; family Lepismatidae; genus Thermobia; species Thermobia domestica. The sequence goes on along the minus strand of NC_137460.1, from coordinate 214,479,021 downwards.
CATAAACTTCAAGCACCTCCCAAATAAAATTAGGACTTATTAGAAAACGAAACAATGAAAGAAACCCCTATCAAAGTACTTTTCAAAATCCGCTACTGATTATTTGTATAAATTGGTATTCAAGGTTGTCTGGAAAATTATTGCTAAATCACTGCACAGCTACATTATAACAGAAATGTGGAAGTACGGTTTGACTGATATATTGAAAACGTACGCTTTGACGAATATATAGAAAAACGTAAGTTTAACTTTTGCGCTAGAAACTAGAGTAACTAAGTTCTTAGAAATGAAACACGGATGACAAATTGAAATGATCTAAAGAAGAAAAAAAAATGTCGAAAGCTCAAAAGTTAAAATAAAGTTAAATAACCTCTAAAATTGCCCTCAAATACTACATTCTTCATGTTAGCATTAATTCGTAAAACATGTGCTCCATCCATCTTAATGGTGAATTTCAGAGCGAAATATTGCATTTAGGTCATGGAATTCTTATCTAACTATGGAATATACTATAAGAAAGTTATTTAGATAGAAAAATTATGGAAATGAAAAAAGCCACAATTTCCAAAATTCTCGTTTTTTTCCCAAAAAAGCCGACTTTTTATGTGAAGAAAACGATCGATTCAAAAAAGCCGGCTTTTTTGCATCTCTAATCCTAAGTGATGGAAGTTAAGTAGGGAGTAAATTAGCGGTAACTTTTTTGTTGGTAATTATGGTTGATGAATGGAGCATATTCTACTGTTTTACATTTAATGTCAGCCATTTGAATAAATCAGTATTGTACTACTTTTAAAGAAACCCATATTTTAAGACGGTACTATTATTTACGTAGTTTATCCGTCGCATACCTTTCGAATTCCAACTCACTGTGAAATTCACGATTTGTTCATTGTGCTACTGTATTAAACAAGGAAACTAAATGAATCTTTATACAGTAAGTGGCGCTGCAATCCAGAAATTCAATTTAACTACTATTGTTGTTTCCAGTTTATCGCTAAATGATTGAAATTATATGAAAAAGAAAGAAAATAGTTTATTCTGCAATGTTGATGATTTATGACGCTTTTCTAGTTTGTTAGACTTCCACGGACAGCTCTTAGTGCTGCAGGCCGACAGGGCTCACTGTTTACATGATATAATATGCAATTCATAGTGGCAGACGCGAAATAATTCCTCACTGAGTTGTGCCCTAGACTCTAATGTATTTTTCTCTATAGTTTTCGTGACATGTCAGATTCTGAGTGGGATTCGTATCTAAATTTGGTGGCCACCATAATCATTTATTTCCATGCTTAAAAACCAGTCCGTTACATTCCGTGCCTTGGCGCGGGGGGAAAATGACCTACATTCTTAACTGAGAGGAAATAGTCGGCAGCTGTTCGTGATAATTTCCGATTCAAAATATCAACGTATTATTGCTCATTAACTTGCTTACTGAAAATTTCTGTTCGTCCTGTTCTTTGATAAAGTGAAAATAAACAATTCCCTTATTTTGAAAACACGTTCTAGCTTCAGAATTTTTCCTTTTGTCATCCACAATTTCACTCCGTTGTCATTTTCAAATCATAAACAATTTATCATTCGAGAAAACCCACATGTCATCACGTCATGCACCGTATTTAATGACGAAGTCTCGTGTAGCTCTCATGTGTTTATTATACTTCGTTCGCTATCCTCATGTACAGTTGCTGTCAGATGCCGACAACTACGGGTGGTGAAGACGGCCACACCAAACTCAGTATGGGGCCTTATTTATGGCTAGTTGAAGGAAAATCGGTGAGGGTAAGTTTTGTTGTTGCCAGATTTTCCTTTTTGTGTTATTTCTAGTTTTTTTTTTTTTTTTTTTTTTTTCAATTCGATGTCTCTTCTACATGGTTAAATAAAGTAATGTATTATTATGGTGTATAGTATTAGATTAGTGTTGCCTACGAGATGAGAAGTATCTTTCTAAATTCGAGGTGAGATGAGAAACAAAAGTTCTTGTCTAATTTTCGAGACTACAATCGAGGCGAAGAGAGGAATTTTACTAGTCTGGTGAGCAACTAGTTTATCGCAGTCTTATTTCTTAAGCTCTGTTTTATTGTTATATGAATCACAGCATAAAAATCATACGTTGATAAAATGGTTGCAGGAACACAGTAGAGAGTTTTTTAGATACGCAAGTCATTACAAAATATACTCCAGTCATATAGTTTGAATGTTGTATCATTCCTATCATTAACCTCCTTTTACGCTGAATGATTCTGATAACTTCTAGCTGAAATTAAGAGAAGTGTATTTCGTTTCACAGTGTGATAGTACGGAAGACTTGCAAACCATCCGAATACAGTACTTAAACTTCGAAGTAGTAGGCCACATTTACTACAACTACTGGCTGTAATGGAGGAATAAGATCGAAGGAGGAACTTGTTCCTGTGTCCATATATGAAAAAAAAAAAAAAAAAAAAATCGCTGTTTTGTACTGTTTTTGTTCAATGGTGATAAATGTTTAAACCAAAAAATCGTTAATGTGAACTAGTTCCGGTTTGAATAGAGGATTAAGAGAAGCTATTCGTGGGACGCTGAGTCGATTGCAGAAAAAGGTGCTTCTCAATATATTTTACAGTTCTTGCTTTAGAAAAGTTAGTATTCAAAACCAGAAGTACTAGTAAATTCAACCACTCCGGTTTCGATAGTGAGTTGCGGGTTGTGATAATATATACCTAGGTATAGTCTTGAGACCCTGAATCGATTGCAGAATAATGTTTGTCGCTATCGATTAACATTTTTGTTGTATGGCGATAAATATTGAAATCGGAAATGGTTATTTACCACTTGTAGTTTGAATAGAGGGTTAATGGAGAAGACAACCTGTTTCTAGGACACTGGATAGATTACAGAAACCCGCATTTCGATATCTCCTACCGTTTTTGCTCCGACATCTAACGACAGAAGAACGTACGGACAAAGCCGTTCTGTAACACCTCCAACACTTATGCATGGCACAGTTTGGAAGTCTAAAAATTCAGGTCATAAATTTTGTATGTGAATGAACAAAATGGAACGAGACAAGAACATCTTTTTCGATAATCGAAACAAGAGAACAAGTTTTTTGAGAAGCTAGACGAGATGTGACAAGTAAACCTTATTTCTCGTCTCATCTCGTGGACAGCACTATATTACACGCATTTATTATATTGGTAGCTAATACTATTGGATCTGTGTTACACAATAGACTTCAGCGCTTGTCTATTACATTACGTTTCTCTGGTTTTGCTAGAGCCAAGTTACTATTTATAGCACTTATTATTCTATTGATATAATATTCAATTAGTGGTTAGTGGATACTTGTTGTTACATTGCTCTAGTTTCGCGGCAAACATATTTACTCCATCTGAGTTACGGGAAAGTAAAAAGAAAAGTGTGTTGGGAGAAAGATTTAAAAAAAAAAAAAAAAAAAAAAAAAATCAGATATCTTTCTTGACAATTTAGAAGGACATAAGGCAACATCGTACAAACATGACGGATGGGTTTTCCAGCGGTAGGGTTGTCTTATGGTATTATTTGGGTGTTGTTTTGTAGTTTAATTCATTCACAAACAAGTATCATCCCAAGGATATCAACCTTTGAGATGAACGCTAGGAAAATAAGTTCATCGTCATGAGTCTGGAGTATAATATTTTTTTGAAAAACTACATCGTCATTCTTATATGTGTTATAGAGTGTTTTCGTTTAAAGAAACCAAAGGGAACAGTTGTATAAGATTTTGCATTTACTTCAAAACTCAGAAAATCTTAATCAGGCTTATTATGTAAAGTATGTAATCACGGATGGCAACTAATTTGCAGTGGTCTCAGGAGTGGAAGAAACGTCTCCATCCCGACAGGGCGTCTCTGCACATTGGCCCACCTTATTGTCATGAGGAAGACTGATACCAGTATAGAATTTACTTCTGCCCCAAATATATTTAATTTAGGAAAATAGAGCTTGCTTGTTGCTATGCAGATAGCGTACGCATCTTTCGCTGGGAAGACTCCAGTTCGATTCTCGATGGGAGCTCATGTGGTTCGGCTCTCACGATAAGTTGTAGGTCTTTGTCTCATATAGCCTCGGTGCTGAAGACGCCAAAATTTAATTTTTTAAAAATATTACTAGATCCCTCTGGGGACGATACGGACCTGTCACCGGATGGACACCTGTTGTCCCCAGCTTTCAGTATGTGATATTGAGGTGAGAAGTATTCGTTATTTTGTGTTACATAAAGATATACAAATATTTGGCTGAGTTTCAAGAATATAACTAAAAGAAAGTGGAAATTGCTACTGATGTTATTCTATCATTTTTAAGAGCTGACTATAATAGGCCGCCTATATTAGATAGTTTCATGTTACAAAACAGGCTTATGAAACAAATTTAGACCAAGTTCTAGGCTCTTCACTAAAAGCAACTTAGGCTACCTTTATTTCTTTATGTTTTAGTATATAGATAAGCAGCCTAGACTTTTGTCAGCAAAATAATGTAGGTCTACATTTTTGAAAGTTACTAAGAAACATGATTATAGGACTCCACAAATTATAGAATAATACGTTTTTTTTTTTTTTTTTTAATTTAACATACTAGGATACAAAGACAGATTCCAGTTATTTCTTAAATACATTTATCTAGCATGCGTCTCGTAATTGCCCTCCATGTAAGCAAAATTGAGATACAACAACAAAAGAATTTGTAACTCTGAAACGAAAGCTCAAGGAACAACTTCAACTTAATCTACAACTGCTGACCTACAGGCTACCACCAACACCCATTGGTTATACAACAGTGATATTACTGCATGAGTAGATATAAAAGTTAATGATATGATTTCAAATTTCAAAACTTTTTTTTTTTAATGACTGTTAAAATATTTGTACATGCAAACTTTTGTAAACTGAAACTTAAAAATGTAGAGAGAGAGAGCATTGTGAAGGATATTACTAAATACCTGGGCTCTTAATTTGTATTTAGCCTACCTACAGTGATTGAAGATCAGTGAGGGGTGTCTCATAATTACCCTCCATAGGCATGTCTCATAATTACCCTCACTGACCCTATACGAAGCAGGAACGTGGGTATGGCGAAAACCGCTTAGGGGCTTCAGAAATGCACGTATTAAGAACTAGTAGGGATAGTAGGAGAGGATGAAACGATATTGAAACTAATTAAGGCATAAAAACAATGGATTCACCTTTGTACAGGTTTTTCTTTTTCTTGTCTATGCTTGAATCTCATTTTTCTTATTTCGCTTTTATAGGACAGTACAATAAGTCACACCAGCAGATGGAGAAGCAATTAAGTTTCTAGCGAAGCAGTGATCCAGACTAATCAAATTATTGAAGTTACCTTGTAAATAAACAGGGAAAATTCCAGTGTACAGAGGTGAGTCCATTGTTCGTATTTATATGTACCCTGTATCTTGTAGTTAAAACATAGTTTTAGAAATAAAAGTGTGAAAGACCCAATGGAAGGGAAAGAGAGAATATCAGGCGATGGATGTTGACACAAATCTCTTAACCGCAAGCTGAACAGTACGAGTTTGATTCATGAAAACAAAACTTTTCAACGACTTCGTAGCAATGGTAGAATCCTTATGATGATTGTGATTGCCACACAAGCCTTCTCTTACTTTTAATTTACCATGTGAGTTTCGTAAGTTTGTCACATGTTGACAATGCAGTTTAGTTTTCACTTGTTGCAATATCAAATTGTTCAAATCATTAACCGATAATGCAAGCATATAAACTTGTAAAGCTGTAAACACTCTTTGAATGAGATATATTTAATTACATTTAGCTAAATCTTATCCTTATGTATTTCGCAGCACGTTGCATTCAAGTCTATACCGTTCGTGGGAGCTGCGCTGGCTCAGTGGTAGAGAGTTCACATCTGGGGTCTCTGGTTCGATCTCATCTTGCGCCAGGTGAACTTTGTGGTGGACAAGCATCATGTGCGTGGGTTTAGTCTGGGTTCTGCTGTTTCCTCCCACTTGGGGCCACACGGTGACACTATTTGATATACCTTAACTCCTGCTCAAAGCTATGTTTCAACTCTGAGGGGAGAGGGAAAGAAGTATATCTGGAAAGAACACTGAACTCGCGGCCGACTGTGTTCAGCATTCAGATTTGTTAACCTGTCTCGTCGATGTTTTCCTAATGCTCTGCTGAATTTGTATCTTCAAGACTTAATCTGAGGGTTGTTGTAGTTTCTTATGGTAAATGCCTAAATTTCTAACACACCAAATGTTTTGATTCTGCAATACGATGTCATGGATTGCATCAGTATTTTTTGGGTCAATAGTGTTGAAGGTGTGATTATTCATCATCAGTGAACGTCCGATACTTTTGGAAAGCTGCAACTCAATTTTTCACAGTGCCATTATAAGTTAAACGGTTCCTCAATGATTGACATATATCAAGGTGGATTTTTTTGTGGTCGTGGTCATATTCTCAATAACGGTTCGGTGTTTCGTCCGCTGTTTCTTGGGATATCTATTCACAGAGTCATTCTGTTGACTTGCAGGGCTTGAAGCAAATGTTAAACGGGTATATGTTAAACAGCATTCGATACTTACATGCCATCAGATTAATTTCGAATTATAACAAAATGGATATATGGATTCAGTATCGTAGGAATAGGTTCTATTTCCGTCTTTTCCTTAATCGAAAAACAGGAAGCTTTAGAAAGCTATATAATTTCCTATTTCAGTTCTGATCCCTTTGGATGAAAAACTAACAGATTGAGAATACTCTTTCGTATGAATTCAACGTATTAAGAATAGGTTCAATCTTCGATTTATCTCCTTTGCAAACAGAAGCTATAGATCTATCATTTCTAATATTAAACTCATAGTTTCCAAGTCTGATGTCGTTTCACAATACGTAACGCAATTCACTGAATAGTACTAGTAGGAGTTGAAAATGTTTAATTTTACACGTATATAATGGATTTCTAAAAAATAAGTTATTTCCATTATTTCTAGTACTGCTTTTACAATCACATTGTATTGTTTATTTGGCCCAAGAGGACTTAATCTTAAAATAAAGGACTTTCTCATCGTATTCGTAGGTTTCTTCATTTTAAAATAAATCCTACACTAATTCATATTTGTGGATTTCTTTGTGATTTCACTTCGAGTTCATTCAAGCGTTGTTACTACCAATCGCTCTTGTCTTAACCCAACATAATAAGTTTTAGTGAATTCATTTGTCGAAACTCTTTTATATGCAATGTTCTGTTTTAATGAATAGGACAATCAGATTTAGAGCTAAATAATCTATAAATTCTTATCTAGTGCACATGAAATTTCTACCGAATTTTCACAGTGTTGAAGTTCAAATTTGATATAATCACAATTATCTTTAACGTAGCCACCCTAACTTTATTAACACGTTTCGCTACATTACTGATAAAACTTGTAAAATAATTTTGTTTCCATAAATCAATCAAAGAGTAAATTGTTACCTTTTAAAAGCGGCTTTTTTCTCTTCCTGTGGGTCGGAGCTATATAGCGGTATGTAAATGCTTGCCTTAGTCCACCCACGGGACGGCTCTGTGTAGTCAAATTACAATCTTTCAGAATATGCATCTGGGGATAATATTTTCCAATTGATTTAATATTTGATACCAGAGGTCCAAAAGAGATCCGTCAAGGATCGCAAACGATTTCGTTTGATGGCATCCTTGAAAGCAATTTTTTTTTTTTTTTTTTTTTTTAAGTATATTGGATATTTCTGCAGTCCTTGGTCTGTGTATCAATAATCCAAGTTAACATAGGCATTCTTAACAAATGCACTAAGATACCACCACTACGCGAAAATCAGAACATAAATCTACCGAGTGTATTGTATGGATTCATTTGGTTTAAATTTTAAAATAAGGGAAGAGTACGTAATTACAATTAACAACTTCTTGTGTCCAAAATATTAATTATTAATTTAAAATTACATAATTAATTCGCAGTCTATTGATACGTTAGCTTCTGAGGGAATAGAGGCACAAAGTTCACGATCTGGTGATTTAAACTCAATCATTCCAGCAGGAATGACTGGGGACTGAAATGTGGAAAATAATGGAGAAACATGAAGAACTCTGGAAGTTGAACTGTTTGGCAAAAAGTTCGAGTACTTAAGGTTGGTGTAAAGGAACAAGTTTTGCCAATAGATGTCACTACAATCTTCGTATCTCTCTCATGTATTTCTTACCTTTCACGAAAATTGACAATTTCTCTTACAAATTTTAACGTACAGACTTCAAATTTTTTGGAGAAGGAACTTCATAACCTATCGAAGGCAACAATCCGTGCCGATTTCGTATTTAGAATTTTCTTCATTGTTGAAACAGTTATATTGTTCAAGATTTGGATATCCTTTTCAGCAAACAAGCCATTTCAACAATGAAGAAAATTCCAAATAAAAAATCGGTCACGGATTGTTGCCTTCGATAGGTTATGAAGTTCCTTCTCTAAAAATTTGAAATCTCTAGGTTGAAATTTGTAAGAGAAATCGTGAATTTTCGTGAAAGGTAAAAAAATACATGAGAGAGATACGAAGAATGTAGTGACATCTATCGGCAAAACTTGTCCCTTTTAACTAACCTTAAAAACGAAGGAGAACCAGAATATTTTCCCAAGGGGGGGGGGAATTAACCGGGTTACATGCACAGGACCGACACGGCATAGGATCGACACGGCATAGGATCGACACGGCGTAGGATCGACACGGCATAGGATCGACACGGCATAGGATCGACACGGCACAGAACCGAAACGGCACAGGATCGACACGGCATAGGATCGACAGCAGAACTTTCATACGATCGAAATAATAAAAAATACATTATTTTATAATTACGCAATATTAAGTAACAATTATTTTCTCAAGGATATATAGGAGAGAACCGTCATACGATCGAAACGGCATAGGAACGAAACGGCGTAGGATCGACACGGCATAGGATCGACACGGCACAGGGCCGACACGGCATAGGACCGAAACGGCACAGGATCGACACGGCACAGGACCGAAACGGCATAGGATCGACACGGCACAGGATCGACACGGCACAGGATCGACACTCTGTAGGGTGGTCAACACTTTCTGAAAATATCAATATCGCATATCCCTCACCTTGAATTTGTGGATATAAAAAATTGTAAGGATAAATAATTCTAAATGGTCTATTTTTTAAAAAATTATGTATATATATATATATATTTGTATATATATATATATATATATATATATACAAATTGTATAAAAATATTGTGCGTAATATATCCATGCCGTAATAAATACACCTTTAATTTTGTGATATTAAAAAAAATACGCTAAATAACTCCAATTGTTGATTCGAGGTTTTCAATACCGAATAAATAATATTATTTGTCTGATATTTTTATAATGCTGTAATTTTTTATGTATACTAAGTTGAAGTATGTACATGTAACTGCAATTTTAAAACTGTAGGCTTAGAATTTGCGTTTGGATTTTTTTTTTAAGCGAAGCAATGCACCTATGTTAAGTTGCCTCCTTTCAAATTTCGAATTGAAATCGGAAGCCAATCGTTTGTTTTTCGTTTGTTATTGACTTTTTTGAAGAAAAATAGTAAAAATCGTATCTTTCTTAAAACATAAAGAGATGTTTACAAAATAAAGTTGGTATATGGCCAAATTTACCCTTGTTCCTCCACTTAAAATTTTGATTGAAAATCAAAATCAATTGTTTGATATGCGTATGCTACTAATTATTTTGAAAAAGAATAGTCTGTTTCGAAAAACATTAAGAGTCTTTTCAAGAGAAATGGGTGATGGAATTTCATATTGGCTCCACTTTAAAGTCTCGAATCAAAACCGAAGCCAAGCGTTTCTTATTGGTTGATTTTAAGAGCAAATCGCTTGTTTCGAAAAAATAGAGAAAGAGATTTACAAAATAAATTTAGAATGTGATCAAATTCAATCTGATTCCTTTACTTACAAATTTCGATTCAAGACCAAAATCAATCGTTTGATATGGATTTGTTGTTGCTTGTTTGGAAGAAAAGTAATTTGATTCGAAAAACATAAGAATATAATTAAGAAATAATGTTGATGAAGGTGATTTGTTTCGGGGCGGTTTGCTTATTTTGAAGAAAAAATCACTTGTTTCAAAACAACCAGTAAAATATATCTATTTCCAGGATACATTTGGTGGTCAACTTCATACTGTTTTTTCTGCTTTTAAATATCGATTCAATACTCAAGCTAATAACATGTTTTCCTTTCTTATTGATTGGTTTGAAGAGGAAATAGTTTGTTTTGAAAATTATTAAGAGTCATTTACAAAATAAGGTTGGGTGGACCAACTTTTTGGTGGTATTTCAAATTTCGATTTAAAATCAAACTCAATCATTTATTTTTCGTTCGTTATTGATTGTTTTGAAGAAAAACTAAGAACCATTAAAGAAATTTTTATAGTAAAGGTGGTCACCTTCACAGGGTTCCTGCACTTCAAATTTCGTTCAAAGCATAAAACGGTTAAAATAATAAGAGAAACACAATCAGTACTCTACGCAAATGTTTAGGGGGTTCAGGGGCTTTAGGAACACAAGTTTATAAAATATATCAAGTGTTTATATATATAAACGTGCTAATATGATAAACGTGCTTAATTTTGCATAATACCTTGCTCAAGGGGGGTTTCAAAGTCCTTAATCCCTTTACTTCAGTACGCCACTAAACATCAATTATAAGTCATTCGTTATCCAAATTGTACTTCTTGTACTGATTCAATCCTTAATTTTAAAGTTCAAAATTATATGAGCACTTATTATGCTATTGGAAAAGAGCACATATTTTACGACAGTGCAAGGTAGTTTCTTGTTTTAACAATTGAAAGAAAGGAAAACACCAATAAAAGTAATAATAATACCTGACACGAATTCCGATAGTAAATCATATTTTATTATCTTATTTGAAACTTTGAGAAAATTGAAGCTCTACACCGAATACAAATTGGATAATAAGCAATGCTTTATAATTGCTTGATAAATTTCAAATTGAGAACAAAGAGAGTGATACTGTTTAAAAGAAAGATTGGATAAAAACAAGAATTTTAGGAATGATCTAAAAAATGGATCAAAGTATTATGATCTTGGCTAATATTAATTTTTGGATCAGTTACCATAAAATATTCGAACGGTCTCTAAATCGAGTTTTCTCCAGATATGTAGTTTTCCAGGTATAAGGAGTACAAGAAAAATTTCGATTAATTAAATATTTTGGATTTTTTTTTATAACGGGCCACAAAATTTTTGGACGGTCCCTAAATCGACTTTTCATATTTTTTACGCAATAAGCATATCTCACTGAGTTAAGTGATATCTTGGGTTGGGTTACACTATATGTAGTTCTCCATATATAAGACATACAATAAAATTATTGATTGAATGAAATATATTGGACTTTTTGGATCAGGGGCTACAAACGTTTGGACGGTCCCTAAATCAAGGTTTCGTATTACTTTCGGAATAAGCACATCATGCTGAGTTAAGTGATAGTTTTGGTTTGGCTGCGCTATATGTAGTTCTTCAGATGTAAGACGTACAAGATTTTTTTTTTTATTGAATGAAATATATTAGATTTTTTGGATCAAGGGCAACAGAATTTTTGAATGGCCTCTAAATCGAGCTTTCGTTTTATTCAGGCACTAAGCACATCATACTGAGTTCAGTCATAGTTTAGGTTTGGGTACACTATATGTTGTTCTCCAGATATAAAGCCTACAAGAAATTTATTGTCTGAAATATATTGGATCTTTTGATCCAATAATAGTCCTTCATCCTCCATTTATACATTAAGAAGTAACAGTATAACGTGTACATTACGTGATACACTTTGTATTTTATGGTGTGATGTTTAATAATAAATTATTAACAGAATACCCGTTCTTCGCACGGGGAGAATAGTTTCATTTTGAGCATAAAGGGCAATGGAATCTGAGTATGGATTTAAACTGCATCGGGAGTGTTACTGTTCGTCTGAGTGACTCCAAATACTATTTCATCGACACTAATATCGGTATTATTTTTTATCATTATATATATAGTGTGTAACTTCATTAATGTAATGAACGTCTGGAGGTGATTCCTGGACTCGGAAGAAGAATTTAAATGAAACGAAGTCTTTAGCTTATCATAATTATAACTTCTATGCCAATAGTAACGGATGATCAATCAACGGCTTCCTGTTCAACTTAAGAGTGTGTAAAAATGAGAAAAAAATAACTTTGATCCAGAGTAGGTTTATAACGACTGTGCATAAGACAGTCAGGGGCAAAAGATCATGTACGATGAACTAGAGTATAAGGGATTCTTCACATAACAACAGTGATTTCCACAAATTATGTGAATATAATTTGAGCCAAAGTAAGCTAGATTAAAGGATTTCCTCCCCGTAATGCGTAAATTCGTGGAAGATAATAACTACGAGTACAGAAGGAATGAAACTCGACGATACTCAAGGTTTTGCGCGTGTTGCACAAGGAAAGAAAGAAATACAATTTCAAATTATCGATTTATTCTGTTTCGGAGAAGGTAGGATAACTGAAATACTCAGAGGTACCTTGTACAGTATTTGTGCAATGCAGTATGTGTACACGAGACAGCTATGAAGAATAACAGTTCACAGTCTGATATTGTCGACCGTTGACCGCATTGCAAAGATGACATCGGCGAAGCAAATTTTTCCGCGTGTGATCAAGCACATCTGAAATTTCGTAGATGATTGCCGCAGCTATATTACATCGAGCTACAAGTTCTTCGACTGTCGTGGCCGGAGTTTCATACGTATCCCCGAAATAAAAAATCAAGCAGCGTGAGGTAGAATGAACGAGGTTGTCATAACACAGGTTTTTCTCTCCCAATCTGGGAATGTTTCATTTAGGTAAGTCTGCATATTCCTGTCAAAATGTGCAGGTGTACTATCATACTGAAATCACATCTGCTGTCTTATCTTCAAGGGCACATGTTCTATCAATTTTGGGAGAAAATTACGTAAAAATAAAAGATACGTACTCCCACACAGGCAGACCGATAATAAATAAGTTCCTACCACAAAATTATCCACCACACCACACCAAATTTCTGCTGCTGATCGTTTACTAGAGTTGCATGTGGGTTTTTACGCCATACACATGATAGTTTCAAGACGGTTTTGATCATTCGACGTACGCTGTCTTCAAGTTCAGCTGTCCATATGGGGCTATTTCCTCCGATTTCACGTACGAGAAACCGAAGGGACCCCTCTCTCGAAGTCGAATATGGAGGCGTGGAAAAATACAAGGAAAGTTACTCTCTTTTGAGGGCGACGGTCACGATATAAACGCCTCACTTCTGGGCTATTGCCCTTTGCTACTCCATAAATGAGTTGCATATCTGCCAGCTCGTGGACAGGGTAATCTTCCATCGCGCAGGCGTGTACAGGTTAACACAATCAATTTTACTTAAACACCAACGTCTACACTTTTACACGACCTTAAATACCTGGACACAACCCTCTACCGTTGAACACAACATTTCCCATCCTGTTATACAGCAATTACACGTGTAACAGTAGAGCATCTGACTATGTATATCACTCACAAGTTGCGTAGATGCTTATTACAACTCAGCCATGCTAACTGAAGCCATTCCACAATAAAACTTCAAGACAGCCTTCTGTAAGCCACTCGCAATTGGCACACAAGGGACGATAGTTCCGTAGGTATTCCTCCGTGTAGGTATTCCATACAGCTCTAAGGTATGTACATTAGAATGTCGAAAAAAGACTATCCTTTTTTTAAAATGTACTTTCAACGAGCTTCCTTTGAGAAAATTTCTCCGGCAATGATAAAATCAAAATGTAAGTGGTCTACACTAGGATAGTATTTTGGTATATTCACAATAGCAATGAAGTTTTTCATAGCTCAAGGAAAAGTTGAGGTTTGCCAACTCGAAGGAAGGGAAAACGCCATCAAAAGTATTCCTGGGAGAAGATTCATCTAACGGATAAATCAAGTATACTATTCCAGCGCACTTCTTGGTATCGTTATGTAACGTGTACAACATCCCTTGTTTCTCCACTTTTGTTGCTTCTGTGCACAGAAGTACCATATTCCACGGAATTACATATTACGAGGAAGAAACCGTTTAATGCAGCTTACTTTTGCCCCATATCTATTCACACAATATTTGGAATCCCTGGGTCATGTGGAGAATTCCTTGTACACTCGTTCATCACATATGATCTTTGCATTTTTCGATGTTATATTTATTTACATGCCGCCTGACTGTCCTATGCACAGTCGTTTTAAACCTAATCTGGATCAAAGTTATTTTTCCTTTTTCACACACTCTTGGACAGGAAGCCGTTCATTTATCATCCGTTACCATTAGCCTAGAAGATATAAGTGTGATACGTTAAAGACTTTGTTCCATTTAAAATCTTCTTCCGAGACGTCATTATGTACTGAGACAAAATAGATGAATCACACATGTGTATCTCTCTTTCTTTCGAATTCTGAGTGTTCTTCTAACTTGAACGATGCACTATTATTTTTTAATGTTAAATCTTGTACTTGATTGATCATTTCTTCATTCAACGTTTGATAAAATACTCAAAGGAATACTCCAGTTTCTTTGGAAGTCATCCTTGCATCGTCACTGTACAGTAATCGAATCTACGACTAAAAACAATGGACATTCTTTTGCCCGACTTCAATCCGACGTTTTGTTCATGAGTTATGGCGGTTTATACATTTTTCCGACAAATTTTCGGGTGTTACACCCAGGTTGTTGTATAGTTTTTGTTTTATTTCGGTGTCAGGAATCACCTAACGACGTTTGTTATATTAATTAAGTTACACCCTATATATATACGGGCGCCATTTTATGTATTAAAAAAAACCAAATTTGTTTAGTAACGTCAATAGCTAAACTATGTAAACGTATTTACTAGAGAAACACTTTTTAGTTCTTGTAATAATTTTCTCTCAAACAAACTGAAGGTAAATATATACCAATAAATCAATACAGCTATATTTTAGAAAATGAAATGAAATCTTTGAGTTTTACGTCCCACGGTTATGCCGGTTAGGCTGAAGGAGACGGTGATTATGAGAAATGAATGAAATGGTGGAATGAAGAAAGTGGGAGGAAACGGGAGAACCCCGAGAATATCCACGCACACGGCGTTTATCGACCACAAAGTTCACTTGGCGGGAGCAGGGTTTGAACCCGAGACCCCATGCACCAGGGGTGAACGCTCTACCACTGACCCACCGCGGCTCCAGCTATATTTTAGAAATACAATAGGCACTGATTTTTCGAAGACTGCTCTAATACATAGGAACAATCAAATTTGTAAATAGAGAGTTTTCTTTTTAAATAAAACAAACTGAATTGCTTAAACTGCGCTATATCGATTGGTTTCAGCATCTGATTTTTTAAAAATAAATAATTAGCAGCACGAAAAATTCCTATATTATCTTCGAAAATAGACCTACATGTTAATTGCTTTACTGGCTTTATACATTTTTTTTTGAAAAAGTGATTGTAGGGGAAGCTGGGGCTAGTTGCAACAATTTTCAGGTCTGTTT
The DNA here is from genome assembly GCF_964235325.1 of Thermobia domestica. Taxonomy (NCBI): domain Eukaryota; kingdom Metazoa; phylum Arthropoda; class Insecta; order Zygentoma; family Lepismatidae; genus Thermobia; species Thermobia domestica. The sequence continues at coordinate 214,463,398 of NC_137460.1, read as the reverse complement.
TTTTACTCGAAAATTATTATAGATATAAAAACTATATTGAGTGTACTAAAAGGTACATGCCTTAACTACATACCATAAAAAGAGAAGTGCAAAACATCGAACGGCAGTTTTGATAGCATCCACTTTTTGAACTAAGTCCGACTGTTGACACTTGCCCCACCCATGGGGTAAATTGCAACATCATCTGGGGTAAGTTGCAACAATCGGACTTGATTCAGAAATTTAATGCTATCAAATCTACAGCTTGAACATCGCTTCACTCATTTTCACTGTGGCAGTCAATGTCTATAAACTATACAGATGTAGTACGGATTTCTCTCGGAACACGACCAATGAGACCACTTCTCACAACATAAACACTGTACCTAGTCTTCTTCTGTATCCTGTTCTTCGTACGGTTCTTCAGAAACCAAACAGACGACTTGAGAATAAATTCTTCTCAGCTGATGATTTTACGTTTTCGGTTGCTTTTAGATGCTTCTTTTTCATTTCGAAAGTACTTTTTTCTAAAGTGTCTGTGAGAATAGCACATCTCTTCCTTTTCCGAGCTGTCAGTTTTCTAGTTCCAGATTTTGGATAGAACCATACATGTTCAGGAGATCATCTGAAGGATTCTACACTATCTTCTTAGATGCATTTGCAGGTGATCCATGAAGCTCACTTTGACCTGCAGTCTGAAGTTCTAACTGAGAAGATGAAAGGAAACAACTACTACTGGGCACTGCAAGCAATAAGCCATCACTGTTGTCCTATAATAATAATAATAATAATAATAATAATAATAATAATAATAATAATAATAATAATAATAATAATAATAATAATAATAATAATAATAATAATATTCGACAGGCCATCTGTCTATAATGACAATTTAAAACTTTATTTTTAAAGAAAGAAATGATTAAAAAGCATTCTATTAAGTATCTAAATCTCATATGTATTAATGTATGCAGGTTAATATCTGAGTAATAAAGCTATCATTATTAATTTCCTGTGTATAGTATCCTAATTTGTAGTTTGTCCAGTTTTTATATACGTGACGAATCACATTAGAAAGAAACTGATCAATTATATAATGACCTCTATAACTATATCTTAAAGTTAGAAATAATATACTTACAAGCAGAGCACATAAACAGGCAGAATCTTTATTAAGCCTATTACTAATATTACATATTAATATTAGCAATAATAATAATGATAACTAAATTCATGGCGCAACAGCCTTTAGAAGGCATGGACTTATGGCACTCATTTCTGTGGGGTAATGTGTTTATAGGTCTGCACGGGCTCGGGCTACTATGATAACCGTAATGGGGTTAGCCATACTGAGAGCTTTATACAGTTCTACCTGAGTTAGAGCGGCAACGCCGGAATCTGGTTACAATGAAGGATTTATGGTAGGGACAAGTAAACCCTTAGATCTTTACTTACTATATATATATATATATATATATATATATATAGATAGATAGATATAGATATAGATAGATAGATAGATATCGAGTGTTGCAAAATAAGTGTTACAACTCTTGAGAGGTGACTCCTGCCACTGAGACAAGAAAAAAAGTTCTCTTGAACTTTCGGCTATCGGACATAGTTTCAGATCTACAAAGCGTGGAAAAATGAGTTTCGGACGCCAATAGTTCGGAAACTAACCAACATAAAGAGGGCGGGTAAAAAATTCACTGAAGAAGTCATACCTGCTCCATTGAATTTTGCATGTTTCACAATCCTACCATGCACGCGCAAGGGTTCCCCAAAGGAACGTAGGGAGTCCCGGATAATCTTCCAAGTGAAACTTGGTCTAAATGGATATGAATTGATAGGCTTGTACCAGGTAACAATAATTCGTTTGTATTAAGTCGATATCTGGAACAAATATAAAATGGCGGACACCATGCCCGTTGTGTGTGGTTGCATAATCGCCAGGTATGGATGCCGGACAACAGTGATGTTCTGAGTATTAAGTATAGCGAATTTGTACTCAAATGCTCTAGAAAGACATCTGCAGTGTCGGTAGAGCATAACAGTGAAGCAGGGTGATTCAAATGTGTGGAAACACTTTACGAAAAATCCCCAGAATGCACTCATACTCAGTAAACGTGAGTTCAAATCGTCGGAAATGTAAGGATTAGCGTCAAGAACATGAAAGCCATTGCCAATTCATCAATAATATTCCCTCAAACTGATGCAATGTGATGTGCACGGTTGCATACCAATAAGGATGCGATAACTGAAGCCAAGTTACTTTACATATATATGATTGTTATTAGTAAGAAGATAAATAAGAAAATAATCAGGCAGTATATTATAAGGAAAGAACATTAATGATCATAACGAAGGATTAGGTATAGAATGCACGATACGTATGATATAGTAATGGGCGTGAATGATGTGGCGAGATGCATACACAGGACAACACGTGGGTGATATTAGTTAGACAAATGAGCTTATCTTTAGCCTAGAGGCTGCTCTATTCAATGATGAAAATGAATGAGTCCCATGTTAGTAAATAATGGTAATCACTGTGCTGGAAATGATGGGTGAATGAGAGGAAGATGTTCATGAATGACGTAATCGGCGATGATAAGTAAAGAGGGATCTAACGGTGGTAGATTATAGGAGCGAAAGTGGAGAATGATAGTAACGGTGAGGTGTTGGGTGAAGATCTAAATAACGCATTGTATCCTGAAGTAAAGGATGTCGGTTTTCGAAACGTCTGGTGATATATGTTAGCCGAAGTTTTCCAAGAAAGTATTGTAAGGTCGGAAAGGTAATTTGGCGGAGTGTGCAATTAAAACAGTTATCGTGGAATATGAAAAGAACACGAGAAGCTGACTTCCAATACGAGGCCGAAACGTGTAAGTAGCCAGTAATGAAATTTAATGCATAAATGATATATTTACTCTTAAAACAATTCTAAGCGATATAGCCCAAGGCTTATCCTATGTCTGGCGTGTTATTTCAAATCATTTTGCTAATATGATAATCTTTGTAAGTCAAACAAAATATCTATTATTATTTTAAACTCTGTTAAACTAACCTTTGTGACACACAGAGTTTGACCCTGGTTTAGCAGATACACAGTAGTGACCAACAGATTCCCTTTTGTTGTATGTATACCTTATGTAAATAAACTATCATCATCATTATATATTTTCTCTCTTATTCCATTTTGCAATTGTTAAATAAGATTAACAAAAGGTTGTAAGAACTAATAGCGTTATATTAACAAAGGTTCACCAAGTAGTTTATAAAATAATATCGTCCTTATTTGTAATGGAATTGCAGGGGCTTATCGCCCAGCCTTGTTAGGAAGAAGAAGCATATACAGTTTATTGCATTGCAGATAGCATACCCTACAGGGAAATAAAATCATAGGTCACACTCTATCACTGTACTACCAAACCAAACTAGTAATATTCCAAGACAAGAACCATTGTCTTGTTCTAAAAATAACACTAGACTAGTAAGTGATAACACAATACGTGTACAGAAACCAATACATAGTCATTCAGGGTATAGCCAGCAAGTTTTTCTAGAGGGCCTTCATTTTTACAAACTAAAAACAAATCAAAAGTTTCTTTCAAGATTATGAAAGAATTAATAACACATAGATACATATGTATTTCAGAAGTACATATTATTATTATTATTATTATTATTGTTATTAATATTTAGTAGTAGTAGTAGTAGTAGTAGTATAGTAGTAGTAGTAGAAGTAGTATATTTCATATATGCTACATTTCTGAGACTTGAGTCTTGATAGTACGTGAAGTTTAAATCAAAGGTTATGTTACGGACGGCAAATGATGGCTTAACACCAAAAACATATTCTGGCCGGGACCGGAGGTTAGTCTGTTTTATGTTTATTAAACGTGTTTAATAATTACAGCAAATGAAATATGTTTATAATAGAATGTGAAAGAATACAGTTTTAAAAGAATTAAACTACGTCAACATGTTAAAATAATTAAAAGAACCTAATTAATCAGCCACTTTGTACTCTCGTTTGCTTAACTGGATGAACCGAGGCCTAAAGGAAAAAGAGTTTTCTGCCCAAATCTCATAAGCAGTGGGATATTTTAATATTATAGAAACTGACCCTCCTTTCGCTTAGAAGTGTAATTTTCAAGACGCTGAAACATATAGTATTTTATTACTTTTAGTTAAAAGTTCAAATGCCGAGTTTCACGCATCTAGCTTAAACAAATCCTTCCTTAATTTATTTACATATTTTCTGAGTAAGTAATGGGGAAATCGAACATAAAAAAATGTGCTCCCTTTGCTCTTTCCCTTTTATGTGTTCAATTTTTAATTTTCAATTTTCAGTTTTTTTTTAATAGGAAAGCTTATATGCCAAGTTTTATTTTACTAGCTTTAGAAACTTGCGAGATACACTACCCTTTAAAAAAATCTTACCCCACCCTTTTTACGATACTTATTTCCAAAAATTCTTTCTTATGTACTGCTTTTATAAGAAAATTATATTTTATAACTAAAATTTATCGACTCTACTTGTAGTAGTTTGCCCAAAAATCACTCATCTTTACTCTTTTATATAAGAGTACAGAAGATAAATACAGTCAAACAAATGGACTTCCATGAACAGTTTCCGATTTCTTATAACTAACTTATTCGTACATTTCCCACAAGCTGTGGTTTTAAATTTACGCTCTGTCAAGGTCCAGGTTTCAAAAAGGAAGTAACTGGAAATACAATAATATTATGTATTTATGTACATGTGTAATATGTATAAATTTATTGTCTTATTGAAGCTTTCGTAATCTGAAAATAAACTTTTGATTTGCTTTTAATATATAAAAATCAAGCTCCCCTAGAAAAAATGGGAATGCGGCGTAGGATCGAAACTGCGTAGCATCGAAACTGCGTACGATCGAAAAATTCAGCTCAAAACCGGTTTCGATCCTACGCAGTTTCGATCGTACGCAGTTTCGACGCTACGCAGTTTCGACGCTACGCAGTTTCGACCGTACGCAGTTTCGATCCTACGCAGTTGCCCTGAAATAATTTAAGTTTTAATCATGCGCTCAAAAAATATATATATTTTTTCTCTCTCTTTAATTTGTTTAACCTGTGCAGCTATAAATTAGGGTTATACTCATGGACTCCACACGACCTAAACTGCGTAGGATCGAAACTGCGTACGGTCGAAACTGCGTAGCGTCGAAACTGCGTAGGATCGAAACTGCGTACGGTCGAAACTGCGTAGCGTCGAAACTGCGTACGGTCGAAACTGCGTAGCGTCGAAACTGCGTAGGATCGAAACTGCGTAGGATCCACACTGCAGGTAGGATGGACAAGTTACAGGCGTATGGATTGAGAATCAATTATGATTTGTAATGATGACTATGTCAGAAGTGTAATACTAACTTTGAAACAGCTTCGACGGAATATAATGTAAAATAGTTATGTAATATGAAGAATTTAAAGTAATGAAGAATATGATGTATAATGAATATTGAAGGATAATAATAATAATAATGTTTAACGAATATTTCGATTGTAAAGATATTATTTCTAAAGGCTATCAAAAAGTTAGAGAAACAAAAGTCAGATAAAGATTCATATGCTGTTCTGTGTGTACTTGTCTGCGTAATATGAATGAAAATTTATATGATTTTATGTACAGCTTAACGACCTAATCACCAGTTATTAATATGTATGTCAACAACGTTACAATATTGTACTTCGCTTTGGGAGTTTCTCATTTGTACGCTGAACCTCAAATCGATTTATAATTGGAACACGTACCCGTGGGGGTAGGAGCATTTCAATGTATTCCGTTACATTTCACAAAAATATTTTTAACCGTAAAAGATTCGAAATTAAACTACTATTCAAATAGAGAATAAAATTACGAAAGTTTACAACTATTACTGGAAATCAATGCTGTCATCCATTTTGAACATTTTAAAAGAACATAGTTTCTAATGTATTGAAATTTCATTTCTTATGAATAGTTTGAAACGTTGTAAATAGTTGTAAAGAACCTGCAGAAAATTCGTCAAAATCCTCCTACAATGGGGAAGCCGTGTTAGACATGGAGTTAGTGGATGCAGATGGTGGCATTGGAAAAGTCCGGGTCTCCCGAGCACAGTGGTGATATCAGAAACCGGGCCCCAGCCATGAGGCTCCAGAAAAATGGGGTCCCGAAGTTTTGGGCGCGGGTTCTTTCTATACGCCTATTAAACATGGAATTGTATGTGGGTGGGTGGTGAAGTTTTTAAATGTTCGGGTCGTCTGAGCACAGTGTTAACGTCAGAAATTGGGCCCTTGTCTCAAAGGTCCAAAAATGGTGTCCCGAAATTTTGAGCTTGGCTTCATTATATTTTTCTTTTAAGCATGGAGTTATTGGATACATATTGTGGAGTTGGAAAGCTCCGGGACCTGAGACTCCAGAAATGAGATCCCAAAAGTTTGGGTTCAGGTCTCTTTTATTTGCCTATTTAACATGGTGTTGTACTATAGTGTTAGCGTTTGAAAGGTCGGGGTCGATTAACGAAAGCGGTAATGTCAGAAATTGGGCCCTGGCCTCGAAGCTCCAGAAAATGTGGTTCCGAAATGTTGGGCTTGAGTCCACTCTATTTCTCGTTTCAGCATGGAGTTGTTGCATACAGATGGTGACGTTGGAAAGATCCGATTCCCCTCAGCACAGTGGTGGTCAGGAACCGGGCCCCCAACATGGGGCCCCAGAAATGGAGTCCCAATGTTTTGGGCATGAGCCCCTTCTATACGCCTATTAAACATGAATTGTTGTACGAAGGTGAAAAACTTGTATCTTCGTAAAAAAAAAAAAAAAAAAAATTGTATCTTCCTTATAATTATTAGATAATAATCTCAGCTCCTAAACACGTATAAAAGATACCGAAGTTATATTTCAGCAAAAAACAATTACCATAAAACATCTCTTTGCATGTGTAATGACTGAAATGTATTATACTTTGCTTCCCTCCCAAATAAATAAATAAATAAATAAACGATTACAGTCGATAAGCGTAAATCTGGCAGAACCTATTTTCCGAAATCTAAAACAAATCACGCAGATTGTTTATTGCTTGTTCGCGATTGGCCACATCACATTTTCGGTTTTTCATTGTATGTAATTAACTATACCATAACAGAAATTCCCGCTACGAACAAATTACACGTTAGGTATACGCCTATGTGTCTCGTCTCGAGGACTTCCGGGCCGCAGTGGCTTAGTGGCAGAGGGTTCACACATGCTGCGGGGCCCTGGTTCTATACCAACTTGCGCAAAGTGGGGTTTGTGGTGAACAAACACCGTGTGTGAGGGTTTTCTTGGAGTTTCCCTTTCCCACAACTCTTTCATTTCACCATTCCATTTATTCTCATCATCTGCGTCTCCTTTAGTCTACCCAGGATGACAGTCGGACATAAAACTTAAAGATTGCATTTTCATTTTCACATTTGGAGACCCTGTATCTGTGTTCCTTGAGTGCCCCAAATGCTAAATAATAATGGGTTGGAAGGCCCATGAAGTTTAGTACCTGGTACACTCATTATCTCAACTTGCCCAAAAAGTTAAGGGCTCACGTTAAGTTAACGCCCCAAAACTTTGATTTTCACACCTTATTAACTATATTGGCCCAAAAGATGAAATTTGTTAGCCCATCGATCTTTATCTCGACTAGCCCAGAAAGTTGGGAGGCTCTGGTGAAGTTAGCCCCCAAATTTTCGGCGCCTATATCACATTAACTATGGGAGAACGAAAGCTGAAATTTGGTAGCCTATCCAGCCCGTAGACAGTACTATGTAGGCCATTCATTCTCTGGACCAGCCCAGAAACTTTGGGGAAGGGGGGGGGGCTCACGTTAAATTAGAGCCCGAAATCTTTGGCGCGCATATCTCATTAACCCTTTCGGGACAAAATCGATTTTGGGGTTTTTGGTAGACTTTCAGTTAATGATTTATTGCCCAAACACTGTTATCCCGATTGATATCGTTTACGTCTTGTATTTTAGAAGAGGGACATGGCTATTTTTTGGTGTAAGTTAGATTGCAGTGTTGCTAACGGGAGGGATTATTGAAAAAATGTAGGAGTGAAATTAAAAAAAAAATCCCTAGCCGAATTTCATGATTTTTTCTAGCTGGGAACACCGAAGCCACAGGGGTTCAAGTCACCTAAAAAGAATTTTCTGGTATGTTGACAAGGTACAGTAAAAACCTGAAGTCGCTGGCTGCCATACAAAGAGAGAAAGAAAAAAACTCTCTCATAATACACATCAAATTTTGGCACTTCTTACGCGTCAGAAGCAAAAATCAGCATACATGGTGGTTCACCGTCTTCCCTAATTATTCAATCGTGCTCCTCTATGGTGCGTTTTGTAGGCCAAGAATGATTCCAGACAGTTGTACGTTGGTTTGAATATAGCCAAGGACACTGAAATAATAGGGGGGAAAGGATAAACTTCCCAAATTTTTTACAAACAATTACAATTAACATTTTCTGTAGCTGGCAACATTGCTACCACTCAGAAGCAAACAATTTTAAAGTAATCTTTGGCCCACCAATAATATATTCAGCTAGTATCATGATGATATCTCTCAAATTAAGCATGTAATTTTAAAAAGTATATCATTTTTCCTAGAAAGTCACTATTATCCTTAAAATTATGTAATATGGTATACTGTAAGACCGGAATTGTAGTGTCCCCAATTATCCAAGTGAAACTTTTTATAGTGCGTTGTGTAAGTCAAGGATGAGGCTTCCAGAATCTGGTATGTTCGTTCCAATGTAGCCAATAGAAGAGAAGGAAATAAGAGGCAAATTTTAGAAGGGAAAAAAGGAAATTTTTACCAAAAAAAGTCTGGAAATAAATAGTTCTATGGCTGGAAATACTGCCAAGAGACAGATGCAACTATCTTAAAATAAACCTTAGCCCACCACTAATATATCCTGAAAGTATCATGTCGATATTGAATAAACGAAGCTAGTAATTAAAAATTAATAGATTATGGTAAATATAAAAGTGAGAAAAATCAAGGATTAGAACCTTAATACGAAAATGAAATGAAATGAAATCTTTTAGTTTCACGTCCTACGGTTATGCCGGTTAGGCTAAAGTAGACGCTGATGATGAGAAATGAATGAAATGGTGGAATGAAAAAAGTGGAAGGAAACGGGAGAACCCCGATAAAACCCACACACACGATGTTTAGAACCTAAATACGAATTTATGGTGCGCCTCCTAATTACGCAATTGCAACGATCTGTGCCCAAGTTTGTTCAGTAAGGACCGATGTTTGACTGACGTAGTTCACTTGCGCTCGGACGTATAGGTACGGAATTATAAACATAAACTTCGAAAATTGACAAATCTGAAAATACTTTATCTTCGCATTGAATTTGGACCCCTCCTCCAAAGTAAGTTCATGCGTATGGTACGTACCACCATACTACGATTGTTAATTTCAGTAAAAATCCCTTTGTTTTCTTGCCCCCAGGATAACTATATACTCTGCCAGTTAATATGTTTAAAACATTTGGAGTGATGTATCGTCATGTGTATAGATTAACCTCTTGCACACAGAGAATGTTTCTTTTCCAAGATTTAAATAAAACTGAAATGTTTTCCATTTCCATACAGAATTCAATTCACCTAAGATGTCCAAAGTTCACCTAAGATGTCCAAAATTCAATTCACCTAAGATGTCCACAACAATTTTTATGGAGGTAGTTGGAGAATACTTTATATCATAGGCCCGTAGTTAAACTCCCTCTATAAAAATTGTTGTGGAAGCACCTCAGGATTCTGACATACGCATTTTTAAATAGGGCACATACTAGTTCCTAAGTTAAGTCTTCACCCGACTGCGGTAGGTCCCATAGTTTTGGAGCTATGGACCTTTAAAATTCCTTTTTTCATGTTTTTGGCAGCCTATAACACGTAAACCGTCGCTTGTAGAGGGATAAATTCTTAAGGTCTTTTGAATTTGGCTAATCAGAGTGCTCCTTTAACCCGCGTATATTCGACGATAACCGTTCGGGATAAAATCTGCTCGCCATGTAGACCTAATTTTATTACAAAATGACGACTGTCTATTTACTTTATTTTGTAGTTCTTCCATATTCACTTTCAAATGATCGGCGCCAGTTGCCATCTAATAAAGTTGATGCGTTTGTTGCTTCTAGTACACAACCGCTTTGAAAAAGAAACAATAAATGCATCAAATGTGGGAGATGAATTTAGAACACCAAAATGGTACATGCCTAGCACATCTTGTGCTGTTAGGGTTTCTTCAGAAACATTTTGTAAAACAATTGAAAACACATCGCGCGGTTTGTATTTTGAAATTTTGCGTATACTTGGATTTGTTTAAGTATTTCTTTCTACTGTGTTTGCCTGTAGCTTCAGTTCATAAGCCTTTATAATTAGATACCCAACATATATGGCAATCACGCAGAAAACAACACCGAAGATTCTACACTTGTGTTAACACACAGGCTGTGTGTCATTTCAACTAGCGGCATTTGACACACAACTCCAAACGGAGAGTGAGTTGTTCTAACCACTTGTTTGTGTTATATTTTAACACAATCGTGCTAACACATAGGCATGTCGTTGAAATAATACAACGATTTTTTACAGTATAGGCACTTCCAGTAGAACTACAAGGATTAAATTTGGCAAAGTTTTTAGCCTCCTGGGACTATATAGAAAATTTCCAAAAGTGAATATTTTCCATTTTTAGCAGCTTTAAAGAGACAAAAAACTGTGTAATTTAAATAGACTTTTTGGATGTACAAAATCTCATATTTTAGGTACCGTAATTGAAATCGGAATAAAAACTAGGAATTTTGGTATGTTAGTAGGTTTATGAGGCGCGAGGCCGTAGGATGAGAAATTTTGTATCTGGCGACAAATTCCCACCTACTTAAAACTAAACTGATTATATAAACATTCAATTTTGCCAATTGCCAAGTTCATAAAGAAATTGAAAATCACAGCAACTGGGTAAGTAAGAAAATGCTAATCCAAATGTCAATTGAAAGAAACGGAAGTCTTTTAAGTAAATATTGGCAGCAACGCATTCTAATTTTCCAACTTGGTCAAAAGTTAGCAGGGTTGGAAAAAATACAGTTTAAAAAAAAAAAAAGAACAAAACGCGTGTTTAAAACATAAAAAAAGTGTTTAAAATGTTTTAAAGATGTTTTAAAAAACACACAAAAAAGTAAAAGTACATGTTTTAAACATTTTGAACAGTTTAAAATATTATTTTAAACATATTTCAAAATCGTGTAATCACGTATTTATTAAGACTTTTTGCTCTTTCAACCGATCTTTTCATTTATTTTATTCTCTTTAAGACTACACAGTGTTGGGTACAGAACATTTCCGTATAGATTAGTAATTTTCAACTTATTTCATATAACGACCCCTTTTATTACACCCTCTTGCCAGTGACTCTCATACAGTAAGTATTTTCTTGGATATAGTAAGCTTTTAAGGTAGATTTTAAAATTTACCAACTATAGAGGTTTCACACAATCTATCAATATACATGGCAAAACAAAAGTCCTCACCATCCTTGTGCGTTGACAACGGGTTGAGGGAGAATGATGAATCTTGGAAGTGGTCTGACACATCAGATGGTGCTATCAAGCATCATGGCGAACATCTGTGCTTAGTATTCGAAATTTCAAATGCAAATGGTGTCATGTTACATGAGGGCTAGAATTTTACCAGAAATGCTGTTGTGCGGTTATTTTAACCATAAAGAAAATCATTTCGAGTTACCGCTTCTAAAAGTTTTGTAGTTATGCCTTTAGGGGCTAAGCTAGCGTTTCGTGGAGGCGGGTGAGATTTTTGTTGCAAAATTTGATTACTACTTCATAACACTGGTGCTAATAAAATTATTTTATAATAATAGGGCTACGTTTTCGAAAAGTAATGTTTGAAGCACACTTCATATTGTGCTAACTTTATATTTTCTGCAAGTCTATGTAATTGGTTGTTTTTTGAGTCAAAAATTTATTGACGAAAGGTAATATTTGGGGCGTTCAGAGTACAATAGATCCAAATCCATTTTCAATAAACTTCAGTTTTCGTCAGCAAATGAATTCTATTTCAAAAAATAATACTTCGCAGTCAAGAATCCAAAACAAATGTAACTAAAACCATGCGAAAAGGCGTGGGATAGTTTCATATGACAGCCGCTAGTAAGGGCGTCAGTGGAACAGGAGGGCAACCACCCTCATCCGCACCCTGCATTTCAGATTTTGGGGACGGTAAGACAGTTTTAGAAATCTTTTGATAAGCAAAGTCCAACAGAATAAGCCTGAGGTAATTACACCGAATAAATACGAAGATCATACAGATGATTAAAACTGGGAAGTTGCTTCGGTCCAATTTCCTGAATTTTAAGCAGGCCCGAAACTCGAAAGTAGAGCCACCTTTGAAATCCTTGGGTAAAAAAATTATACAAGAAAGCAATATAGGCCTATAGCTCCTTACGGCCAATGATCAAAATCCGTATTTATTCGGTGCAAGGACTTCAATTTTTAAATGTTGGACTTTGCTAAGCAAAATGTTTCTAAATCTGCATTACTGCCCCAAAAATCTGAAATTCAGGGTAGAAGGCGGATGATTTCTAAACGAACGCCCCTATCTAGCGGCAATCATACAAAATTCTAGATTCCTTTTTTTCAGGTAGTTTTTCTCAGGGTGCGAATTGGCGGGGGGGATGCCAGGGATTTCCCCCCCTGACAAAAATCTTTCCCACCCTGGAGAAGAAAAAATTTATCCCTGGCAGGGATAACTTTTTCCCCTTCTGGAGTATTTTTAAATGGACATAAAGATAAGATAGAAAAAGGGAACAATTCTTACTTTGCGTAGCTAACCTAAATATTACTTGAGTGAAAATTTATGAAAGATCTCACATCTCAACTGTTTTGTACTTGTTAGTGTATATATATATATATATATATATATATATATATATATATATATATATATATATATATATATGTGGGGGGGGGGGAGGACCGGGTGCGCATATGGGTGAAATTCGCACACTGGTTTTTCTTTCTTTCATCTCGGATTCGTGGTTGTGAAAATATGACATTTTACGTCGATGTATTCTTTTGGACACATTCTGCATTTATGTAACGTAATTATGCATCATTGACTATGACATTCGGAGCTTGACTTGTTAATCATTCCAACGCTGCAACTTACACAATACAAGTATAATGTTAATATCTTAAATGTATGAGCAAGGAGGGGGAAGGGAAAATTAGCTCTCCTCCCCATTCCGTCAACGCCCTTGTCTAGCGGTTGTCCTATGAAACTCTAGTCCACACGCTTTCCCGTGGTTTTTGTTTCATTTATTTCATACCCTATGCTACGAAGATATTACGTTTGCTGAGCAAAAGTGACCCTTTCTGAAAATGAACTTGGGTCCCTTGTGCTCTAAATGTTGAGTTGAAGCCAAATTTATCCTGCAACCCAAGTTTGTTCGAAACGTATAAAATTAGTTTGTTTAGTTTGATTGATTACATCTTGCATCAGTAGCAAGGCTATATTAGACAGGGCTTTTTGTTTAAAGTGGGATCTGACCCACTAATTTTGAAATTTTACGTGGGATCGCAGTCAAAATCTATACAGCAAATTCCGACGCCTCGTGTCTCTATCCTCAAAAATTAATGTTAAAAGACTGAATATTGCACCCTGTAGCGTGGTACATACATACAAACAAACAAATTGAGATCAAATTGTCCCAGACCTTGACGTTCAGCACTAACGTTATAATAAGTATCACACTTGGTTAGTTACGTGATCGACTGCCATACCTTGCGTTTCTCACCTGGTCTCTTCATACAAGCTATGCCAAGTTGTAAAGTTTCAAAGAAAATTTAGAACTGTGGTGGGGAAGAGGTACGAAATAAAATTTTCATAATATAATGAAAAAGATATTGTTGATACAAAATTAGTTGTTACCTGAAGTTTCCAGTTGCATCTCAGCCACACCACTGACGTTAGATTCATCAGAAGCAATTTTCGGATCAACATTTTTACCATTTGTTTGGGTTTCCATTTTTACCAAGCATTGCATTTTTTATAATGATTTTCGTTCTTGGAACTAAACCACCCATTTCTTTCTTACACGTTTTGTGACAAACTCGTTTGATCGTTTACTTACCTGATTGAGTTTGAGTTACTCTAATAAATTGGTATCAAATCATGTCCTTCTTTTCTTCACGCATAATCCATGTTAAACGATTCCATGTTGTACGGAGACAGAACTAACATGTACTGTACAAACGAATGCTTGCGATATTTTAATTTCAGAACCTCAACGTCGCAATGAATACAACACAACAGTTTGTTTCCGTGATAATTATTTTATTTATTTTTTAATATCAGTTCTATAAGTAGTCCAACCTTCGACTACGACACTTTCTCGCAAGTTAACTGAGAAGCATTTAAACAATACAATATACGTTAAAAATAAGGGGGAAAAGAGACAAAATAAATTGTAGATCACCACATTGACCTGCTGTAGCCACGAGAAATCAAACCATTCACATGGGAAGAAAATAGTCTTCTGATTGGGGAGCACTTTTGGACAGTTCTCTTGCTCTGGAAGATTTCTTTTTTTTACGAACATAAAATAAAATGCAAATAAACATATGTTTAAGACAAGTCTTCAAAATAAACGTGTTTAAAACAAAATGTTTAAAACATAAACAAAATTTGTTTTAAACAAAATCAATTGTTAAAAAAAAGTTTTAATCATTTGTTTTAAATATTTTGTTTTAAACAAAACAACCCTGGAAGTTAGTAAATTTGGGACGAAGCCCAAACTAGCAAAAACTTGAACTAATTACATGAACCTTCGATTGTGCCACCTGCAAAGTCTATAAAAGAAGTGACAATTCACAGCAACTAGGTATAGGTAACTAAGAAAATGTTAAGCTAAGTCAATTGAACTTAACGGCAATCTTCTGAACAAGGAATTTGCCAACTTGATCAGAAGTAGTGGCTTTTGGGGGGAGGATTCTCCTTTCTCCCTGCTGAGACAAGACTTAGCTTTTTTGGTCCTCCTGAATAAGTCATAGTCCCCCAAGAAAAACTTCCTGGGTACACCCCTGTATGATTATTTAATTATATTTGTCACTATTTTATTTCTCAGTTTCGTATCTATGCACTTTCGATCGTACGCAGTTTCGACCGTACGCAGTTTCGATCGTACGCAGTTTCGATCCTACGCAGTTTCGACGCTACGCAGTTTCGATCGTACGCAGTTTCGACGCTACGCAGTTTCGACCGTACGCAGTTTCGATCCTACGCAGTTTCGACGCTACGCAGTTTCGGTCGTATACAGTTTTGATCCTACTCCGATTTTTCCCTATATAACTTCAAAAAAATACTATTACTTAATATTCTGTGATTATAAAATAATTGTTTTTTTATTGTTCGATCATAAGACTTTATCTGTTTTCGATCCTACGCCGGTTTTAGTTTCGATCGTACGCAGTTTCGATCGTACGCAGTTTCGGTCGTACGCAGTTTCGGTCGTACGCAGTTTCGATCGTACGCAGTTTCGATGCTACGCAGTTTCGATCCTACGCATGTAACCCGAAAAAATTGCAGGCTACACGCCTAAATGACTATGTAGTAATTTCTGCAAAAATGGCACAGGACCTAAAATTTAGGTCTAGTGCCTATATTTTTAGGACTTGTGCCGTTTAGAACTTATGAATGTCACCCAATGTATTGCATAATAATGTTCTTTGTTCAATTTTAAATCTACTGCGTTCTTTATGTATACCGTTGGTATTTAATGTTCACTCGTGAAATGTCTAGTGAGCTTTTGTCTTAATTAAGTAAACTTTGGTGGATTTTTGTCTTACTCTTAATAAAATTCGCTCCACACAGTATATATTGAAATTCTGAATGTTTTCTTGCTTTCAGAAGTCTGGTAAAATATGCTTTTTAAACATTTTTTCAATTTTTTATTTATTTATTTTTGTTTTAGGAATTTGTCTTGGGATTCTCGTATCTCCATTCGAAAGAAACGAATTTCTTAACTAATTATGTAATTAATTCTTAGAATGAAATAAGTTGTATTATGTAATTCACGTATAAGTGCAGAACAGATAGTGATAATAATAATCTTAGTAGTACAAATATAGCTGTTATTGTTGGAATTAGCTACGTTCGTGACATTATTGCCAACTAGTTGCTGCATCGTCGCAATTTCGTGGGGTGGTGGCGAATTTCAGAACTAAAGCAAGTGAATGAAAAAGGCACAAGACCTAAACGGCACAAGTCCTAAAAGGCAGAAGTCCTAAACGCCAGAAGTCCTAAAAATCATATCGCGGCACAAGTCCTAAACGGCAGAAATCCTAAAAATCATACCGTGCCACAAGTTCTAAACTGCAGAAGTACTAAAATTCAGGTCTAGTGCCTATATTTTTAGGAGTTCTGCCGTTTAGGACTTCTGGATGACACCCGACACATCATGCTGCCTCAGTGATGGTTTGGTGGGGAGTGAGCTACTCAAGCACAACCCAGCTGTATTTTTGCGAACAAGGTGTTAAAACATCTGCCAAGGTATACCAGGACACAGTGCTAACACCTATAGTGTAACCACTATCTGCTACCATGTTCCCTGGAGAAAGGTGGACCTTCTAACAGGATTCCGCTCCAGGCCACACAGCGAAACCAACTTAGGACTGGCTGGCGCGGAACGTCCCTCACTTCATTTCTACCACTGATTGGCCTTCTAGCAGCCCGGATCTTAACCCGTTGGACTACAAACTTTGGGCAGTACTTCAGGCAAAGGTCTGCCATAAACGGCATCCATCTGTCGACAGTCAGAAACAATCTTGGCCCGAGCAGTGAACAATTTTCCCATGGACAGTTTTGGGTAAGTTACATGTAAAAATGTAACGCGTTACAAGTTACTTTACTTTTAGGTCTGAAACTTAGAATATGTGAACAAATGTTATCACTTCAATTTTCCGTACTACTATTACTATCGCTTTTATTATTATTATTATTATTATTATTATTATTATTATTATTATTATTATTATTATTATTATTATTATTATTGCCCTTTCTGAATTGCTTTATGTAAATGCAAGGACACATTTTTACTTGACAGCTATAAGTTATGAATATTTTCATATAAGGTAACATTGGCTAAAATGCCATACTGCGTTACTCGTAGGGATGGGCTAGGGTAACCAGACGTACTGATTTTCGCAGTACAGTACTGTTTTTCAAAGAGCTGTCCTGCGTGTTGCGAAGATGTCTAGGAAATCGAGAAATATCCTTCTTCTTTAAAATGTCCTGCGAAATGTCCAGAGTTAATTTATTTGCAATATCTTAATGTTTCATTCTTTATTCACAATATTTTGAATCAAACACACTCTTTTCCTGAATGATGAACCGCTGTGTTTTTTAACACTCCTCAGAAGACTAGGGATGGAGAACAATCAACAAACCATTTTTTACAATACATCGCTTTTACTGAGAAGGCCTTGTTGAGATATCGGTAAAGTAGGAAAGGTTTCTTATTGAACTTATGACAGTGATGCTAACCCAGTTAAATAGAAGTCCCTTTGTGCCGGTCTAAATTTTCTTTCATTTCTTAAAATAATACCACGCTTCGAAATTTATTATTATTATTATTATTATTATTATTATTATTATTATTATTATTATTATTATTATTATTATTATTATTATTATTATTATTATTATTATTATTATTTAGCCCAACACGAACTTTGACTGTACGTTCATAAAATAAACCAATTTGTTATTCATCAAAGCATTTGGAGTTGTGTTTAATTCCTTTAATAATTTTGTTCAGTGCTTCTTCTTAACAAAAATGTTCATTAACTTAAGGTTAACATTAATTGAAATAATGATATGCGTATTGCCGACGCAGTAAGATATCATATACAGTACTATTATACTTGTGTCCTACTTTTCGATTGTTAGAATGTGGTCATCCTACGATGGGCACGAGTGAGTACGAGCGAGTATTCTTTGAAACTCGATTCGACTAAAAACAGACATCTTTGAACGCAATTCGAAAAATTTCCTCCAACTCGACTCGAATTCGGGTCGAGTCGAACCAAATCTGGTTTGTAGTTTCGAGTATTCTCTTCAAGTATCTTGCATAGACAATATAGGTTATCAATGATACTAGTACTACTACTAGTACAAATTTTATTATTATTATTAATAATAATAAATAATAATTATAATTATAATTATAATTATAACAACACTGTGTTTAAACATGAAAGAAACGCGGTCTGTGTTTGAATACTAAAAAACTAGTTGATTGCTAACCTCGGTAGTCGTGAATTCTAGGAGTCAAGGATATTGTTCACGAGCTTGTGAATTTGGGTTGAGGGTTTAGGTTGAGTATTCGGGCTCGAGCCAAACATTGTTAAAAGTTATAGGGCACTGGCCAAATATCTTCAAAACTGTTCGGCCCGGGTTTACAGCTGGGCTCACAGCTCACTCACTATGGACCCGAACCGAGAAGTGAGCCGAGCCAACAGCTCACCGAACCGTGTTAGCAAGAGCCTTCGGCCCAGATGAGCCGAACCGAGCAGATGGTTCATCCAACCAAGCCAGCTCGAGCCGATGGTTCACCCCGAGCGAGCCGGCTCGAGCCATCGGCTCAGTTATTACTTCCCAACTGAGCTTCTTATTAAAAAAGTCTCTTGTGGTCTCGATATCGAGACGAGAAGACATGCGAGCATGTTTCCTCTAGTGAGCAACATTAAAAGTATTCCATATTACTACTTAGCTTACATTTCTCATGGCTTTCGCTTTCTAGTGGAATCAGGCCATGATTTCAAAACGAGTTAAAACGTAATAATAATAATAATAATAATAATAATAATAATAATAATAATAATAATAATAATAATAATAAATATAAGTATTCCATACATATAGAAATGCTTTTGACCAAACACACAAGAAATTATATTTTGTCCATTTAGCACTATCATTCTTTTGTCACTCACAATTATTAATATTCATATAGTAAATATCTTATAATTCTTATATTTTAAAATCAATTGACAGGTCTCTGATTGCTTTTATGAGAAATAAATATTTGGTTTTATAGATACTACGCAGTGGGGATGATCGTGCGTTGTTTCGTCCTATGCCGTTTCGGTCCTGCGCCGTGTCGATCCTGTGCCGTGTCGATCCTGTGCCGTGTCGATCCTGTGCCGTTTCGTTCCTATGCCGTGTCGATCCTGTGCCGTTTCGGTCCTATGCCGTGTCGATCCTGTGCCGTGTCGATCCTATGCCGTGTCGGCTCTATGCCGTTTCGATCGTACGTATTCTATGCATATAACTTGCACAGGCATAGAATCGACAGGAGTTTATAATTTGTAAGAGCAAAGATTAAACAGATAATAAAAATATTATTTTTTTAGGCAGATGATTAAAAGTTAAATTATTTCAGAGCAGCGGCGTGAGAGCAAAACGGCACAGGATCGACACGGCATAGGATCGACACGGCATAGGACCGAAACGGCACAGGATCGACACGGCACAGGACCGAAACAGGTTTCTGAGCTGAATTGTCGGTCGTATGCCGTGTCGATCCTGTGCCGTGTCGATCCTGTGCCGCATCCCCAATTAACCCATATACGCCCAATCGTCACATATCTATGCCATTACAGACCGCCCTTTCGCTTGGTGCACACGTGACCCCACTACTTTATAGCGTATGCTTGTACTGAGTTTGACAGGCAAACATACACCTATATATAGTGACACGTGTACACCATGTGAAGAAGTGGTTTGTGTGTCGTGATATTTTCTTAATATTGAAACCAGAAATGTTAGTAGATTTTTACCACTTCGGTTGTAGTAAGTCGTTAGATTGAAGACTCAATATATTCTTAGGACTCTTCACTGATTGTAGAAAATAACTTCTTGCTATCTTTGAAGCTTTTACTCTATAGCGATGACTGTTGAAACCGCAAGTGGACAATTTTCTTCCCACAGAAAACCGCTTTTTGTTTTTTATTATGGGTTTTAGTTCTATAGCAAACGTTAAACCCGAACTGGTTATATTTGAAATTTCAGGTTTTAACAAGATTAAGATAGAAGATAATTCCTATTTTTAGGACGCTAAATTGATTTTTAAAGAAAACGGTTATAGCTATATGTTATTTGTAGTCTGCGTAGATCAATACTGAAATTGAACGTTCTAGTGGACTTAACTGCTTCCGGTTTCAGTACAGAGTAAAGAATATAGATGACTCTTGGGATGCTTAACCGGCCTAACTCGCATCCAAATTCGCTCTTGAGAAAGTTACGAAATTTTATGTTTGGTAAATAAAAGGTCACAAAAAAAATTACGCAATTTCATTTTGGAAATTTAGTAGACACCATGAACTAAATACGCACGGCAATCGAAACACACTGTTGAACAACCATTCTTAGAGATTGAACTTCTTAAAATCCTCTTTACGATTTTCTGTCGGTTAAAAAGCTTGTGTGTTTTCTTTAAATAAACAAAGTTTCCTGCATTTGTCAAGGTAGTATTAAGTAATGAAAAAAGGATCTGAGTATTTCAAACAGCAAACAAGGTGTGTTGGGAAGGGTTCACTACTCTTTCTTTCATATTACTCCCCGTCTTTCAACTTCGACCGCGTTGTTGCCAGACTCATTATTTTAAGGGACTTAGATAAATTCAGGCGCGCAAATTTATTTCGGGTAAGTGTACATTCATTCACTCTTATCAATAATCTGTCTGCTTTAGTGGAAATAGCATAGACGTGCGTCGTTCAAGAAGAATAAGTAAGAAAATGAAAGTCCCGTCTGATTAACCTCGGTGCAAAAACTAATCAAAACTCGAGTAACGTGGCAGTGATAGCGTACGATGGGTCTCAAAACCGTAGGTGGACAAACACCGTGCTCGTGGGTTTTCTCGGGGTTCTCCCGTTTCCTTCAACTTTCTTCATTCCACCACTTCATTCATTTCTTATAATCACCGTCTTCTTTAGCCTAACCGGCATGCCCGTGGGACGTAAAACTCGAAGATTTCATTTCATTTTTGAAATGTCATGTAGAAAGGATGAAAATACATGTGCTGGATGTGGGTGGATCGGTTGACTATAAAGAGACTTGGGAGGCCACGCGAAGAAAGTTGCTCATTACGCTCCGCTTTGTGTATTTAATTATTGTGTATTAATACTGTACTTGAATTAATATTCACTACATAAGCTACTATACTTTTTATTTCACTATTGTGAGATTTGAACCAACAGTTGCATTCCTGTTATACCTTCCTGTGTTGAAGTCCTGGGAAATTGGTGATTTATCTTTGAAATGTCCTGGAAATCTTTCTGGGAAAAAGAGTTGGAACCTTGTATGTCTTAATAATCTGAATAAATAATAATAAAAAATAAACCCTTACGTCAGTAAAGAAATTAGAAAATCATGGTTTCTCTTGTGTGAAAAAAAGGGGAAAAAATGTAATCAGATTTTACTATGTTTTTTAGGCTATATAAGATGTGAAGCTACAGTTTAAGTCTGAATCCGAACCAGAGTTCTTCCAGAAAATCAAAATGTGATGAGACCATACTGGGATATTAATTGCTGGAGGACACATCCTGCACAAGAATGACATAATCTTAATTTATGTTATCTTAGGCCTGCCTCTCAAACGGGAATAAAGAACTATAGAAAGGTGAGCTTGTTACGTGCCGAGAGATATTGAAATTTGCTGTTCTGCACTTCGTTGCTGCTTTTTCTCCTGGACTCAGTTCCTTCTTATTTCGAAATATTACGTCCTTATTTGCTGCTTTACTGTCCACACCGTTGACATCGGAACGAAAGCGAGAGTAAGCTACTTAACGAATTCATTCATTCTCTTGAGGAGTATTTTCGCTTGCGTTAGGATTTCTTTCCCATGTATGAATACCAGAAAAGTGTTTCGTGTGCGCGACGTGTTCGTGAATGCAGAATATGCGCCAGGGACTGAGCATAATCAGACCGAGTACGGAATCGATTCCAGAGAATAGAGTACTTTAAGGAATCTAGTAGAATTTATTCTTGTACTCGATTCTGGCCATCACTGCTGTAAGGTGTCCAGGAAGTGGTGCAACTCAAATTTTGAAGTATCAGAACTTCTGAAACCATAAGTTCAAACGGAGTGAAACTGCCATGGAAAGAAGGCCTGTGCATGTAGATATTTTTGGGATATATACCACGATCGGAGGGGTGTTCCACATTTGACCTCACGAACTCAGGAACGTACAAAGACGGAGATTTTATTTATTTTCACGAAAAGTGAAAAATCACCAATTAGAGACATGTGGTATTATTTGTCGACGAATGGGAATGTTAATGGGTTGGGCACGGTGGGAATGTATCGATCTGAAGCCAGAACGACCTATTTGCACTAAATGTAGATATTCCACTACCGTGATAATGGCATACTTTTAAGGAAACGTCTGTGTTCCGGCATTATGGCGTAAGACGGCTACGCTGACGGTATCAGTGAAAACAAACGTGGCAAACTACCAACTACATTATTCATACACTTACAAACAAGAAACTTGGCAAATTATTGAGCCCAAATAATAACCTATCTACCTATCCTTAGCCATGACATTCTGAATGATATGCAAGTTTTTTTGAATTCGTAGGATAATCAGTCGTCAGCCATATGATTTCATATTATCTGATACCATCAATATTGTCATAATGTCGGAAAGCATGTGTTTTTCACGGTATGCCATTATGGTGGCCTTGGGGTTGTCTTGACTTGATGCCAGTGGGTCGTTCTTACTTCAGAACGTTTGATATCCGTAAGTTCTACACATTTCCGTTCGTCGGTAAACAGTGTCACAGCTTTCTACAATTCGTAGTTTTTCACGTTTCGTTAAAACACCTTCGTATGTTGTTGGCGTTCGTGAAGTCATGTCGAAACCTCTCCTCATGGTTTACCTCAAAATATCTAGACAGATAAATTTTCCTTCGCTCTCAGTTTCACGTCATTTGCACTTATGGTTCAAAAGTTCCGATGCTCCAAAGTTTGAGTTGTGCGACTTTCTGGACACCCTACATTAAAATATCTTCAATTAATGATAAAAAGCCAATATACGTGGATGTTCAGAAAGTAATGCCTCCAAGCTCACTGCTTTGCCAATAGTATTGCAGACATTCTGAACTGTTCGTCATTAATGCACTGATGTTTAATCTATAGAATGTTAATGGTTTCACCTTCCTAATCTCCTCTCATTCCAAAGTAATAGAGCAATCCATAGCATCCAGTGGTGAAGTCCGGTTGAAACAGCGGACTGTCATTGAATTCCTGATTGCGGAAGGTTGTGCGCACAGGAACATTCATCGCCGGCGACGAGTCATCATCACGGTCCGGGAACGAAGCGTCAGTCGATGGAGTACCGCCACACGTCCTCTCCTCCGCCAGAAGAATTCAAAATTGTCCCATCTGCTGGCAAAATGCTGAGATTGTCTCTTCCTACCTATAGTCTGGATCTTGCGCCCGACGACGTATATCTCTTTCCCAAACTTGGATCACCTTAAGGGCCAGCGCTACAGTTGTGACGCAGAGGTGGAAGCAGCAGTTCTTCAACAGTGCCGCCAGTAGTCACCTCAATTCTTCGCCGACGGCATGAAAGACTTAGTTTCGCGTGGCGCAAGTGTGTTACCCGTAATGGGGACTGTTAAAAAATGATACCACCATTTGTAACTGACATTGCAAGCTTTCCACTGATACCTGTATCGGTGTTATTTGTCAAACACAAAGGTATCACCTTGGATGCATTACTTTCTGAATCGCTCTCGTAATGTGATTTTTTCAAAACATTTAGAAAGAAAATTGAGTTTAATTTCGAAGGAAACAAGAGTACGGTGATCCATAGAACATTCCAACTAATAAAAGTGAAAGCAACTAGAAAAAGTTAGGAACGCTGCTTTAGACCATGGAGGAATCGAAGGTAAACATGAAGGTGTTACTTGTACAAATAACTTGATTTTGTGTATATGTCAGCACATAGTACGGAGAATAACATAAGTAGGATGAGAGGATCTGAAGCATAGGAAGTTGAAGCTGGTTTGAGAGTCTGGACTGTTGGGAAAATAGCTAATAGTACTACTGGAGAACATGGAGCGTCATTGAGTTTTTGAATATGGGAAAGACAAAACTCGCGAGGACAAAAATAGCTTCTGAAGGACTAAAAGTTTCGTTCCAATCTTACATAGATGGGTCGTATAACTTTTAAAGTAAATTAATCCCTGGAATCATTGAGAAAAGCTGTAGCTTGAAGAGAATATGGAGAAATTAGAATTTGTACTGGTAACTTTTGTTTTTAATAGTACTGCATAAGGGTAGAAATTTTGAGTTGAGAATGGGGTGTAAGGGGTGCTTCTCAGTGAGCACTCAATTGCCAACCTCACTTCCTCGTAGGGCACCCTGGAAACTGTATTCGTTTGAATGCAGGCTAACGAGGCTCTGGCGACTGGAACCACAGCCAGTATAAAAACATGTGGATGTCATTAACTTCGATATTTTTAACGGCTCTCTGAAAATTCGACAGTTTCCATAATTTGAGTGGTACGCTAATGTACCAATCAATATACTTCCAGGTATCAGGCAATTTTTCTTCTGTCTATAAGATCGTATGATACCTAGAATGTTTCATTCAGTTATCCTTTCTCCTTACCCTTCCTCGATAGCCTTGTGCATTTTGAAATCCTTATGTAAGATTCAGTGCTCATGTGTAAACTTGGGTTCTTCGGAATAGTTATTCTAGTCCTCCAGGTTGGGGGAAGGGAGCTCATCATCCTTCCTGTTAATGTCCCTGTCGACAATGATCGCCTAGGTTACTAATATGCGTCAGGAGAATGACGTTCCTCTTACGATTATGAAGCCAGACAGATCTTTTGTGGTCTACGCTGAATTGATTCAGGTATACTAGCTATGATATATGAACTACGACTTGGTTCGTGATGCGCTTCCATTAATTATTTTGGCTTGGTATTCATTAGCAGGTGGAACGGTGGTTTCCTTAAATGTACCTTCAGTGGTGGATAGAAGCGGCCCATCTGGCTTCTTGCCCATTGGGCCAAGTCATTAGTTTTCTGAAAGGGTTGTAGGTGTTTGCCCGCCTTAGTGGTTCTCGAGGACGTTGACGGGGAAGTGGAGGTGGTCTTGTTTCCTTTAAAACCTGTTACAGTATCAAACTATCTTAACTGAGAAAAACACTTCATACGGAGAAAGAGATCGTGGAATATGTTCCCCGATATTCAGTTACTAAAAATGTCCTACAGAGACTACTAGCACTTTAAATAAACTTTCGATCGTCATTATATGTTTGTCTGCAACATATAGTCACTGGAACTTTTTCACAGGGCATATTCAAAAAGTTAAACTCTTCTATAAATTGTTAATGATGAAACCGTCATTTGTAAAATTTACCATCGTGGGAACAGTCAGCAAGTTAAAGCACATCATCTATTCAATATTAAAAGCGTGGTTACTTTTTTCGATCTTAGAAAGCTTAGATGAAACATGAACTACTGGTGCAGCATGTTGTGGACGTTAAGCGAATCCACGCATGCAAGAGTAGCGAACTACAAACTACAGATTCACACATCATTACTACATTCGAAATCGAAGAGCTTCCTGCTAATCGTAGTGTAGCAAACTATCGCTTAAGGTGAGACCATACACCCCTCTCGTAGTGCGATTCTTGGCCACTCATCTAAAACTTGAAATGCCTTTGGCATCTGTGGTAAATGTGCTGACGCAGCACACGTCTACACTACGAGAGGGGTGTATTCACGTCTAGCACAGTATACGGTCTTGCCTAAATGTGACAATTGTAGAGCAGCACAGTCGGCCTGATCTCGAGACTATCCGGCATTCGAGGGCAAAGTAGTAATTTGTGAGCTCGTGACTATTGAAAAGATATCCGCCGCTGAACCCAAACCAGCGTATAATTTTGTATTCACTTGCTAATCTGCCGTAAGATTTACTCTTCACATGAAACCCAGATTGTTGATGTAGAAACTCAACGCGTGATCTTCCTGTTGCGCCACCGGTGAACACAGCACAGCAGCCACCAATATCTATTGCTACCCATACTACTACTACTACTACTTTTTCTAAAGAAATTCCCGGGGATTTTACTCAACGATCCTTGAAAGAACAATTCTTAGGGAGCTCGTAACCTTCTACGTCGGAACGAACTGAAAGGTCCGCTGGGACCGTTCAGTGGAGCGATCTGTTAAATCTCAGCCTGTTGCTCCACCATTGTCACTGTGGCAAACATGCACGTCGGCAGTCTGTCCCCCAGATCATTTAGTACCGCACAGTGTGATACCTCTGTAATGGAAGGCCTGATGGAGGACGATCTTGATAATTTCCATCATTTTAAAGATTGAAAGAAAAAGGAAAAAATATAGTAAATTTACTTTTTCTTAATTCAAAACTATAGTGCCTCTTCTACAATGGAACACGAATGGCTACCCCACCCTTTTGGTACTTAGTCTGTAATTTTCTGTTTGCAAGAAACTACGGATGTTTGCTCTTCTGATTCACGCTACACTGTTTACCTCCACAAAGACGCACGACGATAGTTAAGCTGGCGGAGTAGTAATTGGCATACTGGATAAATATTCCCCTGCCATCTGGTGAAGGTGATTTCCAGGTTGGGTCCTGAGTTGTCTTTGACAACCGGTCAGTTTCTGCAACATCTATATCACGGGTTTGCAACTTGGAAGAGTTCGTGGGTCAATCACAGAGCTTAATTGGCGTCGCGGGCCTCATGTTGGTATATCATTTTTAAAAGAATTTAATAATATTGCATTCAATTATGGAAAATGTTAATCGTAATTTACATCACAAAAACATGAAACTGTTTTAATGATAAAATATTTACTTGCAACAATTTTAGTGGGAAACTTGACCAGTTATATCTCGCAGCGTTCGTGGGGTACACTAGAGGGGAAAACGGAGGCAGTTTTCAAGGTAGACATCTGTTATCCTTGACCTCTCCTTGGATTTGACCCGCTTCATGAGCGAGTCGAGTTGCTCACATATATGTGCTGCCAAACAATGCCATGGTCTCATGTTAAAAAGAGCTAAGTTGGAGTACTTGTTGTATGGAAAGTATTCCGCATGAAAATCTTGCAAGCGTGTACTGAAATACAGGTTTCAAACCAACATCCTCCTGAAATTCAATAAACTCCATCTGCAAATTGTCAGGAGTACTACTAACGTCAAAGTTTAATGGTGGTGGAAAAATATTGAATTTCACTTCGTCCTTACTGATATGTCTGAATTGGGCATTAAATTCTTCAAATCTCCCAATAAGTTTATGTAGAAAGGGGAGTTACATAATGATTTATGCTGCAACAGGGTTGGAAGATGGGAAGCACTTTCATTTCTCATTTGATTTTGCTTTTTAAAGGTTTTGACGTCTGTAAAGTTCAAGAGCCAACTGATTTTGTCTGCAGTTGTGAATTCAAATCATTCAAATGACAGGTAGAGCTTCCTCATGGCTAAGCGGTTAGCGTACGCGCCTTTGACGTGGGAGAGCCGGGTTCGATTCGCGGCGGGAGCTCATGTGGTTCGGATTCCACGTTAATCAGTAGGTCCACGCCTCATATAGCCTCGCTGCTGAAAGGGACGATAAACTAAAATCAACTCAAGTGACAGGTAATATCCGTAAGGAATGCAAGGTTACATAACTTTTTATTGCTTCACTGGGCCATTGGTTTTCATTTCATGTCCCTGAAAAATGCCACCCCTTTTATCAGTATAGAAACGCTGCAGCATCGTTCCCTTGCTCAACCAATGTACTTCAGAATAGTAGATTAGATCATCCTCCGTTTCCAGTCCGCCTAGAAATGATTGATATTGGCGGTGATTGAGGCGTTACGACTTCATGTAGTTCACACAAGAAACCACTGTATTCATGATAAGAACAAATTTCAGTGGTTTGGAACAAAGCTTCTCCTTGTATAAAATACAATGGAAAAAACACGTTGATATAATTTTTTCTTTTCAACTAATTCTTCCTTTATTTTTGTTACGGCCCCTACGGAACCCTATAATTCCCATTTTACTGCCACAGAACTCGACTATGTGCTATCTACCACCAAGGATACTGCTCCAGGTCGTGATAATATGTATTACGCTATGTTACCCTATCTATCCCCTCGTGGGAAAACTTTATTGACTGTATTTAATCATATCTGGCTTGCTGGTCACTTTCCTATAGTTTGGCGAGAAGGTCATATCCTTTTTTAAAACAGGCAAGATTTGAACTTGCAATTCCAGCTATCGGCATATTGCCTTTACTAGCTGTCTCCAAGGTTTTTGAAAAGCTGGTCAATCTTCGGATGGTGTGGTTCTTGGAGCGGAATTCTTTCCTCTCGAACTTTCAATGTAGATTCCGTCAATTTCGTTTGACTACCGACCATCTTGCCCATCTGGAGACTGCTGTTCAAGATGCTTTTCGGCATGGAGAACATTTATTGGCTGTTTTTTTTTTGACCTTGAGAAAGCGTATGTATTACCTGGCGCTTTGGAATTTGGAACAGCTACACTCCTGGGAACTGATCTGCCCGTGGTCTTGATTGTAGAATAGTTTTTAGGCAAGCGATATTTCAGGGTACGGGTCTACTCTTTTTGGTCGCTTCATCCAAGAAAATGGTGTCCCTCGAGGTAGTGTTCTCAGTGTGGGTTACTTACTGTTACCATCAATAATGTCATGTCTCATATTACCACACCTATTCTTAGTCGTCTTTATGTTAATGACCTTAGCATCTGTTGTTGTTCCCGTGACTTCCGTACATGTACTGGTCAGCTCCAACTTACTCTAAATCTTTTATACACCTGGACTACGCAGAGTCGTTGTCTGCTGGGTGCCGGCTCATGTCGGCATTCGGGGAAACAAACGTGCTGACATAGTTGCCAAGAACGCCGCCTTGGGCGGGGTTGCCTTGGAGCACTGTTTCTTGGTCCGATCTCTGTAGCAATTTTAACACCTTGATGCGCTCTCACTAGCAAGCGGATTGGAATCAGGCCACTGAAAATAAACTTCACGTTGTCAGGCCGTTTCTTGAGAACTGGCAGACGTCATCGCAGCCTAATCGACGAGATGAAGTGCTCCGCGTTTCGTATCGTACACTCATCTGACGCATTGCTACTTGCTGCGGAGATTGAACCGTCCGTATTGTGAAAAGTGTATTGTCCCTCTGAGTATTCAGCACATGGTTGTTGAATGTCCTGAATATTCAGATCTCAGAGAACATCTCGAACTGCCTTGTCTACTTACCCGTGCTTTGGGGGATGATAGTGATGTTGTTAGCCTTTTACTGAAGTTCATATCTTAATGGGGGTTACTCATGTTCTCTGAGCTCTTTTAGTTGGTTGTTACTGTTTTATTGTTGGTAAATTTTTCTTTTCTCTCACCTTTTGTTTTTTCTATAGTTATTGTTATATTATTTATGTTATTTATTCTTTTATCTTCTACTTTTTCTTTTTTCATTTAGCAGTTCTTTTGCTCATTTGACCTATTTTCGTTTTAGCTTTTAATTTAGCAGTTATTTTGTTCATTTGATCTATTTTCGTTTTAACCTGTTCCTCTTTTAATCTTGCAGTCCTGAACAACCGCGTAAATCGTGATGGGGACATTCAGCCTCGATGCTGAGGTCCCCATTAATCCTCCTACTCATTCATTCATTCTTAAACCACTTCCTAGTCACCTTTCTTTCGTTCTTTATACTGGTGATTGTTATCGCCAGTATGCGTTTCAGCCGACCTTTTGGTATTCGTGTATTAGAACTTTTAGATGAATTCGTTCTTGCTCTACAAGATTTTTATCCATTGAGTTTTCTTTCCTTTCCACGCTGGCAGATCCTTTTACCTATATATTACTTCAGTTGTGGAGCTTTTGTAAGTCTACCACGAGTGATCACCAATATCAGTAGGAGTTTCTCTCTCTGTTGCAACACTATGCTGAACTTTCAGAATTTTTTACAGATACTCGAAACGAGAAAAGACTGTTGGTTGTGGTTTTGTCTTTGGCCCTGTCCTCTATGTTTAGCGACTCCCTTCGTCTGCATCCGTCTTTAGTGCTGAGCTGCTGGATATTCTTGAAGCTTGGACTATGCTATGTCCCATAACATTCCCGTATTCTGATCCTGTCTGACTCCTAAAGTGGTCTTGCACGACTTAAAGTACTTCCTCGTCACCCTTCTTCTTCTTCTTTCGTTTTTGAAGCGAGTGATCACCATCGTCGGTATGCGGCACGACCTCGTGTGACCCTACCTTTTGGAATTCGTGCATTAGAGATGAATTAGCTCTTGCTTTGCTGGATATTTCTCCGTTGAGTTTTCTTCCCGTTCCACCGTGGCAGCTTCAACGTCCTTGTATATCATTTCAATTGGCGTGTTTTAGTAAATGTACCACGACAGAGTTTCAGTTTCTGCTGCGACACTATACTGACTGGTCACAATTTTATACAGATGGCTCGAAACGAGACGACTCTGTTGGCTGTGGGTTTTTCGTTGGCTCTACCCGGTACGGTTATCAAGTGCATTCGTTTCCATGCATCTTTAGTGCTGAGCTGCTGTCCATTTTTGAAGCCTTAGAGTTTGCTATGTCACACTACATTGCCCTTGGTCTGATCTTATCTGATACCAAGAGAAGAGTGCTCTTACCAGCCTTAGTAACGTTTACACTAGGCATTCCCTGGTTCAACGTATTTTGTTGAAATGCTGTTTTCTGCTTGGTGCCGGCTCAGTTGTACACTTTTGGTTGATTCCTATCTATGTTCTCATTTCTGGTAATGAGTAGGCGGATTCTGTGGCAAAAGATGCAGATCTTCACGTTACACTCGTGATGCCGCTCCGTTGCACCCAGTGTTCACATCTCGTCTTTTACAACAATGGCAGTTGGAATGGGATCTCGCATATGGGAACACGTTGCATGACATTAAACCCTGCTTAGGAGTCTGGACTTTAATACTTCTTTTCTTTTAATATTTCTGCCTGTGCTTTTCCCTTGGTCTCGAACATTCCTACTACGAACTAGAAGACACTGTGATCTTTTAAAGGTTTGTAATATGAAACACTCGACGTGTCCTCAAAGCGAAAAAATTCTTTTACCTTTAAGTTCGAATTATATCCTTTCGTTTTGGAGATGTAAAACATATTAAAGAAAAGATTTTGTTTTGTTTGAATAATTTGCACTTCTTTCTCTTGTTCATTTACACTGGGATATTAGATGAGTATAATCTATTACAATCTGTTCTCCTAAATACAAGCTTGTTTTAACAATGACAACAATACGTTCACCTCACTAGAACGAAAAGAGACAGCTGTTACGGTGAAAGAATGCTCAGTGCTTTGGGGACATGTGGTGTGTTTACTATTACAAGATTTAAAAACAAATAAATAAATAAATGAATAATAAAAATAAAATAACTAAACAAATAAAAATATAATAAAAGTTCTAGTATATAGTAGGAGGATTTGACAGCAAGGCTCCAGCTCGAGAGGAAATATTGAAGAAATGAAATATTAAGAAGGATAAAAAAGCATGCATCTTAGAGCACTTACACTTGTATAATGTGTGCTTTGTCAGGCCTTACTAATAGTAATCAGAAAGGGAATAACGGGTAAATTTTATAGTGTTTACATGAGTCATTGGGAAACAAATGAAATACGCAGGATTTGAACGTGAAAATAAAATAGCAAAAATTTGAAAATTTAGTCTTGATACAGGAATATCCATACATCAATACTTTGTCATCAATTCGCGGGTTGCACTTTTCTTGAGTCTCCCGCTGCTCTAGTGCGTAGCACGTACGCCTTTAGTGCGCGTGGTCCCGAGTTCGATCTCCGTCGGGAGAGCACATAAAATTTAATTCCACCATCATTCACTTTCATTAACCAACCATCTCCTTTAGCTAAAAGGGTATAACTGTAGGCCGTTAAACTTAGTGATTATCTTCACTTTCGCTTGGGAGATGACGTCACTATCACAAAAACGATATCTTGTAAGCGAAAAAAACAGATCCCATTCACTAGAGTGAACTATTTCTTATAGGATAAAGTGCTTTAAAATATTTACCAGATAAAGTAAATATGTCATATAATAGATCCTTGCACTTTCAAAATATTTGGCATCTGAAAAAAGGTACTAACCGACTTCAGTATCATCTTCAGTACAGTTGGAATCTGTTAGTGTCACTGATGAGGAGGGTCTTGAGTGTCTCGACCTATTGAATCCAGGAAGCTCCCCAAGTTCGCGGAATCTTCTTCACCTTGATATATAAGCTTCATACTAGATGCCACTAGCGTTCCGTTTCTTTTGGTAAGGGGTAGCACTTAATGAAGAAGTGAAGTATATAGTTGGAAGCACCTTGTTAACTCCAAAGTTCGTCCCCCACTTTACCAATTCACCATTTCTCGTTAAAAGGATCCATCCCGAGAACCGAACTTGTGTCCACAGATTAAAAGCGGCTCATTTAACATCTGTGTGCACCCCGGAGGAATAGCATAGTTGAAAAAGACAGAAAAATTAAACGAGCCCCCATAGAATCTCTCTCTCTAAGCAATGTACCCAGTCCGGTTTAGATGTATCAGATTTAAGCAAAACTTCAATACGCCAAAACAACAATCAAATAGGTAGATCCAAAAACCTTAACGAGAAGTTAAAATAAGAAAGGATTACGCCCAAGGATTAACTTGTAATAAATCTTTATTCAAAATTACTAAAAGAAATCTCGCATCGTTCATTCCGAAGAAAAGAATCCAGCCCTTTATAGGAGAGAACCATTTATCGCGCATATCTCCCAAAATTGACCGTAGAATACTAAACGAATTATTTTAACGAAAAAATTAGATAAGTCTAATTTCGCCTCCTACGTGAGGTGTCAAACAGGACTTGAACCCCTAGCCTCTCCTCCCTCTAAAGGAGTGGCATGGCCCCAAAGCCAGCTAAAAAAACGGTTCAGCGACTTAATTCGCATCCCCCTACACACAACCCTCTTGCTGTGTGGTACAGTTTAAGACCAACAATCTCCGTAGCTCCCTAGACTCTCTTCCTCTTAAGAGAGTTGTGGTCTGAAATTATGTCAAACTATACTTTTTTCATCACGGCAATACAGCCCTCTTGCTGTACCATGTCAATCTCTAGCCGCCTCTTCGACCGAGAATCTGAGAATTCCAGAAAAGAGATCCCGTCCCCTCTTTGGACAGAACCCTAACCATCTACCTCTTTAGGCGGTCAAGCTGGAATACTCCCCCACCTATGATTCTCCTGCTCTTATATAGAAGATACAACCAACGGTCACCAGCCAGACGCTTGGTTTCAATGTTTTTAATTAACGAAGAAATATAAACGGACAAGATTAGCGTTCATTTCTGGCTCTCCCCTAAGTGAGCTGTTAAAAAAAAAATCCTGTTGGGAAAAGAAGGAAACTGCTGTTAGTTAACAAGCCATATAAACAAAATTATACAAAGACAAGAATAAAAATATAGATTACATGAACTGTAATAATAATTTACCCGGCCGGGATTTCCCTCTAAATCTATATTAACTAATAATACAATATACAAGAATAATAAACAAGGTAATAAATACAAATATAAATAGCATCTCCCTAAGAGGGGACTGCATGTTACTTACCTTTCCAAAAAAAAAAAAAAAAAAAAAATAATAATAATAATAAAAACACTTTGCACTTAAAAAAAGAATAAGAGCCATTAGTCCAAATCACTTGTTCAGACTCGTTTAGTTCTTTGAAATATTGAAAGAAACTTTTTTTTCTAAACACACACACAAAACACATAATCGAGAGCCCATTGTCCGCAAGCGTGCACATTCAGCGGTCCCTTTCGAATATGTATATGTATATATTCACAAAATCAAAAACAAACAAATAAAAAACACTGCTATGTCCAATCCTTAAACATCACAATTTGGAGGTCCGTCCAGTTATAGTCCTTTTTATTTCAGAACTTCAATCTCTTCGCCGGGTAGGCTTCCGAGTGGTCCCCGTCGTTCAATCCTTTACCTGGAGTGAGTGGGAGTCCCTCGCCATTAGTAAAGATCTCAATGTAGTCCACTGGATCATCCTCCTGGCAACTTGTTGATGGTTCAGAACTCGAACCCGGAGCCTCCGCTACCGATGCAGGCCTCTTTCGTAGTGTTTGATATTCTCTCAGGTCCTTGAGAGAAAAATTGCTCAGGTCCCCTTGCAGAACACGTTCTGGGTTCAGGTCCGACTTCTGTCTCGCGGCCCGGTACAGGTCTCGCTTCTTATTGCTTTTCTCGTCGTCGATGTTAAACGTCAACTGAAGTTCGGTGCGATTCCACGCCTTTGGTCTGGCCCCGCAATAAACACTTCTAGTGGGGTCCTTTGGTTTCTTAAACTTGAAATCCATCGGGAACGGAGCGCGGGCAAAACAAGGAGAAATCTCTAAAAGACGTTGTTCACTAAGCTGAATTTTAACTGACGAAGTCAAGTGTCCTTTCCTTGTTCATTCCCATTTTATTTATTTTTTAACTCTTATCTCCCCTTCCCTCTGTCACCATGGGTCAGTGTCTTGGTTTGATGTTAAATTAGCCACAAAAGGCGGAGTTCCAGATCTCTGCGGAATAGCCTGAAACAAGAGCTAAAAACAGTCTTTCTCAGTCTAAACTATATCTTCAGGAATCTCTCTCTAACACAGATCTGTTGTTTTACATTCCTGGCAAAAGCAGGGGGTGGAATAACCCTCTTAAAGGAATCCACATTAGCTTTTATCTCTCGGTTACTAAGAGAGTGTCGTAAAATTAGTGTTCTCTGCTAATTTCTTACAAATGACGTATGGTCTCCGATATTCGGGGAGCATTTTTGCGGTTATCCCCTTGCTACCATCAGAGAATCTAACTGCACGGAGCCAGACAGAATCCCCCTCTCTGAAAGTATGGGGTTTTCTGTTCTTGTATTCTCGACACATTGTTTCGTGTCTTTTTTCCTGAGTTCTGTTGGCTACTTCCATGGCTTTCTTTATGCTCTGGATTCTTTCCTTTACGAAGTCAGGGATCGGATTCCCACCTTCCCCCACTATTACTTCTCTCTTCTGGGTTTCAAATGGCAATTTCACATGTCTTCCCATATGCAAGAAAAAAGGTGTATGGTTTGTGGCTTTTGAGACTCTATTGTTAATGGCAAAGGGAAGAAAATCAAGGTTCTTTGACCATTCCGAGTGTTTTCTGCAGTACATGGACACCAGCTTTTTTTTTTTTTTTAACTTCCTTCACCCTCCTCTAGGCCCGGTTCGCTTTTGGCGTGTAAGCAGATATGACCGTAACTCTTGTCCTTAAAATTGCGAGCAGGTTTCTCCAGATCTTTCCCGTAAACACACTTTGGTTGTTCACAATGCGATCATACCACCCATTTCTCGAAAAGAAAGTTAACAAACAATTAGCTACAGACTGAACTGTGACCTTTCGAAGGGGAAACAATGAAACAAAACGACTGAAAGCATCAATGATTATCAAGCAGAATTGATAACCTCCCCCCTTCGACCTAATTAAGGGCCCCATAAGATCCAAATAAGCAGTAGAACCTGGCTTATTCTCTAGACTGCTGGTCATAAAACCTAACTTACTATTTGATGAGACCTTATAAATAGCGCAGGGAACACAGGATTGACAAAATCTTCTAATATCCTTTCCCATCTTGGTCCAAAAGAATTGTCTTTTTGTCCTATTGATGGTTTCTTCGATGCCTGGATGTCCCGAGAACTCTAAATTGAGTCATCTCAAGTACTAAACCCCTCAAATCTCTGGGTACGCACACAACTCGCCTTTTTTCGCCATTTAGATCGATTTCTTTTTTTCTAAGACCCCTTTCATGGATAATCTGGCAGTGGAAGCAAAATTCCTAATTTTTCTCTTCTCTGCTTTGCTACCGGTTAACTTCTTGGTTGTAAGAAATAGAATTACCTTTCTCAGGAATGAGTCAGTTTCCTGGGCTTCTCTTATTTTTATGGATACTATAAGTTTCTCATACTGTTCAGAATTTTCCCGCTGCTCTTCTTCTTCCTCTTTCATTAATATTTCAGATGGAAGATTTTTAAATAGATCTCGCTTCTCTCTCATTTACAGCCGACAGCGAGCTTCCCGTATCAATATACAATTGATAATTATAATTTAAAATCGAACAATTTATTAATAGCGGCCTCGGGGGTACGGACCCTTTGTTCCCCCCTCGGCAGTGCCATTCCCGTTTTTTGAAGTAGTCTTCTTAACTCGACTAGCTTTGGGTTTCTTATTTAAAGAATCATTTTTGCTGTGGTCTGGAAGATCTTTTCTTTCTTCTTGTATTCCTCTCCAAAATGATTTTTTCCTGTTCGCAGGTCGAGATTTACGATGTGGACACTCTTGGGTGGACTGTCTGTCCTTTCCCCTCCCTGAACGCTCTTCTTACCCCTACCCCTTCTCCGTCGTGTTTTATTGCCAACGATCGCGGTAGGGGCGGGGATGGTTGACAACATGTGATTTTCAGCTAAAAGTTCCTCACTTTGGTCTGTAGGATAAACAAAGTGTGTTCTTTCTTTTTCATCGCTAAACATCCATGATCTGCTTGCCATACCCAAACTTAGTTTTGCTTTTCTTAGGATGTCTTGGCCAACGATAATGGGAGTTAAGAGGTGGTCCAGAACGTAAAAGAAGTGAGAGAATTTTCTTCTCTTGATGCAATAATCTACAAATATCTTTCCCACAGTCTTTACTTCTCCCGTTGCTAGGCTTAGGGGCAACGAACAAGATTCGAACCGGGCCCCTCTCAGTTTCCACTGATCCGCTACTCTCTTGTGGACGATGCTAATTTCAGAGTTAAGGTAAAAATAATAGCGTTCACGATGTATAAAGCCATAAATAAAAGGGTTCTTTTACCCCTTCTTCTCTCTGTTTCGCACTACGGTCGAGACGGGCTTCGAACCTGAATCCTTTTTCTTTAAAACAATCCGCTGCTCGGTGATTCAGTTCTTTGCAATTGTAACATCTTATTGCCCTGTTTGACTGACTTCGCCCCCCACCAGGCTTCATATCCTTTTGGTCCCCTCTTCGGGACTGTGCTGGATCGAGAGCGCTTAACGGCGGTATCGAATCTCTCGAAACTGCTGTTGCGTCTTGTATCTTAAAATCCGGGGCCGAATATCCCTGACCTCCTGTCCGACCACTGGATAGTTCCATGTAACACAATTCACCCAATAGAATGGACTGAATATGCAGGGACTCCTTTTCCAATTCCTTAACATCTTCAAATTATTTTCCATACAGGAATTGTCTAAAACGACGATGTCTTCAAAATTATCTTTCTAACCTGATTCTTTTGAGATGGTACGGAACGTAAGAATTCAAAGGAAAACTGAACACAAACTCTAACGAGAGAGAGAACCAAAACAACAAAACAAATCCAATCCCGGACGAGCTAACACACTTTATGCTACCTCCAAAGTTCGTCTCCCACTTTACTAATTCACCATTTCTCGTTAAAAGGAATCATCCCGAGAACCGAACTTGTGTCCACAGATTAAAAGCGGCTCATTTAACACCTGTGTGCACCCCGGAGAAATAGCATAGTTGAAAAAGCCAGAAAAATTAAATAAAGGAGCCCCATATCCCCTCCATGTAGCGGACCGTCATCGTCGGGGAGGGGGTGGAGCTGAGAGGGCGGCTTCATAACTCATTCATTTATCACCCCTCATCTTCATATCATTGCATGCCCTCTCAGCCGCGAATACCGCTATCGGACTCGCGGGTGGTTGGTGGGAGTCGGGAAGAGGCAGGTCTAGTGGACGTCTTCCTCCACTTGGGGAGGACGTGCACCCACCCGGCCTAATGTGTGTGTCCAGTGTTTGTGTTGTCCGGAGTGTTGAGTCTTTGAAAATATAGACAAAAAAAAATGCAAAACTAAAAATTCTATAAAAAACAAAAAACATTAAAAATACAAAAAAATCCGCACCATTTGTTTTGTTCTTCCTGGGCTGGAGGAGGGCTATCTTTTTGTTTTCCAGGTTTCTTTCGTTTTGTTTCACCTCTTCTTTTTCCGGGGCCACGCGTTTTTGTCGACGGGAATGTTTTTTTTTGCACTACCATTCCCCTTGACCGCGTCGGCCCCACGCTGATCCTAAGGTGTTGGGCGTGCTGAAGGGATGGCCAGGGGGTAGCGTTAGTTCCCCTATTAACGCCCTGGTGTGACCTCACACCCTTTTTTCCTTTTTATATGTTTCATAAAAATCAATATTATATGGGTACCAAAACTTTAAAATCTGATCCGGGCTCTCCCTCACGGAAGAAGCCCAAATCATGTGAAACTGAAATTGTGGAAAAGACAAGTATCGCCGCGCCCGTCGTACGATACCTTGTAATTAAAGATAAAGATGCTGATAGTGCCACATCTGATGCAAACCGTCCGAGCGCTATTAAGGGCTTATCCCCTATTGTTATTAATAAAGTTATTACTTTCCAAGCCGGACAGGTTAAAGACATCAAGAAATTGCGAAACGGCACTTTATTGGTGGAAACGATCGATGAAAAGCAAACAGCGAAGCTACTGAAATTAACTTCGATTGGACCTGTGAACGTGTCAGTAGAAGCTCATCGTCTCCTGAACGTCTCTCGAGGGGTGATATCGTGTTGGGATCTCCTGAATGCCAGTGAGGAGGAGATTAAGTCGGAGTTAGCGGACCAACATGTTATAGATGTAGCTCGCATAAAAAGTAAGAAGTCAGGTGAACTCGTCGCTACCCAGTCACTGATTCTTACTTTTAGTTTGCCAATGCTTCCAGAATATGTAAAGGCTGGTTACTATCGATTGAAAGTTCGGCCCTATATACCTAGTCCTTTGCGCTGCTATAAATGTCAACATTTTGGGCACAGCAGCACCTCGTGCAATGCGAGTGCTGCTCTTTGTGCCAATTGTGGCCAGGCTAGTCATGGTGTGGATCCCTGTAAAGCAACCAAGCCCTTTTGTGTCAACTGCAAGGGTGAGCATTCTGCTTGGTCTCGGGATTGTCCAGCCTTCCAGCGCGAGAAGCGGATAAGGGAGCTCATGGCTGTTGAAAAAATTTCTGCTGCTGATGCTAAGCGTCGTTTGAAAGAAAGCATTCCTTCCTCGCTTTCTGTTCCCTTCGCTACTGTTGCAGCAACTTGTAAGAAAACTGTATCAACCCAGACGTCCGACGTTTCCACCCAAACCGACTTTGTCCCAGAGCCTAGTAGTGACCCCAAGACCCCAGTTGCAACAACAAGCGAACTTCCCCGAACCCCACGGGTTTCCGTTAGTGGTGGCCTTCGGCGTACTCCAGCCCAACGCCGATCACCTTATATCGCTGGCCTGAAACTAAGTCAACATATTCGCCGGCTGAACGAGACGGTTCTCACTCCAAAGAAGAAAAAATCTACACCAGTTCGTAAGCCACCTGCAGTTTCTCTGAAATCTGATATGGTAGGGGACGAACTGATGGATTCTGAGTGGGCTGTTATTGGTCCTCGTGGGAAGGTTCGCCTTAAACGTTGACATCTTCCAGTATGGCGCTTCTCCAGTGGAATTTGAATGGCTTCGGTAGTCATCGTGAGGAATTGATACAACTGGTCTCCGACCACTCGCCAGTTGCTGTCTGCTTGCAAGAAACGCATTTTAAGCCTACCCAGTCCTTCCTTCTTTCTGGGTACACTATGTACAGATGTGATAAGTCAGATGCTGGTCACGCTGCTGGCGGCGTGGCCGTATGCGTCTCTGATTCGGTTTATACTCGGGAGATACACCTAGTCTCCCGCCTGCAAGCAGTTGCGGTGCGAGTATACTTCTCTCGCCCGCTTACAGTTTGTTCATTGTACATTCCTCATTCAGAAGCCTTTAGCACCGCTGATATGCTTCAGCTCTTCCATCAGCTCGAGTCGCCAGTCTTGCTTGTAGGAGACCTTAATGCCTATCATCGATTGTGGGGCTCTGTCCGCACTGATGGTCGTGGCCGTCAGGTAACGGCATTTCTTGAGGAGAGTGGTTTGCTTATCCTTAATGATGGCAGTCCTACTCATTTTTCCACTGCCCATGGCACATATTCTTGTATCGACCTCTCCATGTGCAGTGCTGGTCTCTTGACATTGACATGGCGAGTGCATCCCGACCTTTGTGGCAGTGATCACTTCCCGTTGTTTGTTGAAGGTCTCCCTGTTACTCCTCCTTTTCCTCTCCGCCGCTTCAATTTGAAGCGTGCTGACTGGCGTAAATTCCGTGAGCTCAGTGAGTTTCATTGTCGTGATGATCTCCCTGTAGCTGTTTTGGCAGAGTCTTTTGAACAGACCGTTCTTGATGCTGCTCATGGTTCCATTCCAGAATGCGGTGGCGACGTTTCCCGCCGGCGTGTTCCATGGTGGTCTGCGGAAATCCGTGAGGCTATCCTTGCTCGTCGACACGCTCTTGCCTCTTTCAATCGTCATCCAACTGACGACAATCTGCAGCGTTTCCGCATTCTACGTGCTCGAGCTAGACGTCTTATCAAGCTTTCGAAGCGCAAAAGCTGGATGAATTACGTTTCGTCCATCAATAGTCGCACAGCAATGTCCACTGTGTGGCGTCGGGTCCGCTCTCTTAATGGCAATACTGCTCCTGTTGATGTTCCTGCTTTGAATGTGAATGGTGTCTTAGTTACTCACCCTTCGGAGATAGCACACAATTTGGGCCAGTATTTTGCATGTATCTCTGAGTGTGAACATTACCCTCCAGCATTCGTCCCCATTAGGGCGCGTTTAGAGCGGAACCCGTTAAACTTCCGTACCGCCAACAGTGAAGATTACAATGCTCCTTTCACCCTCGTTGAATTTGATTCTGCTCTTCGTGAATCATCCAATACTGCTCCAGGGCTTGATCGTATACCCTACGAAATGTTGCGCAACCTCCCCCGCGATACACAGCTTGCTCTCTTGCAACTGTACAATCGCCTCTGGGTCGAGGAATTTTTTCCACCGGCTTGGCGTGAGGCTCTCGTTCTTCCTATCATGAAGCCAGGCAAAGTCGCAACTAGCCCCACGAGCTACAGAACCATTGCTCTCACGAGCTGCGTCTGTAAGCTGTTTGAACGCATGGTCAACAAGCGCCTGGTGTGGTATTTGGAATCAAATTCACTTTTGAGCAAATTTCAAAGTGGATTTCGTCGTTTCCGCTCCACTACAGACAATCTCGCCTATCTTGAGGGTGAAATTCAAGACGCCTTTCTCAACGGCGATCATCTTGTAGCTATATTTTTCGACTTAGAGAAGGCGTAGGACACCACATGGCGTTACGGAATCCTAAAACAATTATATGACCGGGGTCTTCGTGGGCATATGGCCCACTTTATTTCGAATTTTCTTCACGAGCGACACTTTAGAGTGCGTGTGGGCTCAACTCTCTCGGAGCGCTTTGTACAAGAAAATGGTGTTCCA
Organism: Thermobia domestica; assembly: GCF_964235325.1. Lineage (NCBI taxonomy): Eukaryota > Metazoa > Arthropoda > Insecta > Zygentoma > Lepismatidae > Thermobia > Thermobia domestica. The sequence goes on along the minus strand of NC_137460.1, from coordinate 214,421,875 downwards.
CAAGGCAGTGTTCTTAGTGTCACGTTGTTTGCTGTCGCAGTCAACAGCGTTCTTTCGCAGATCCAGGCTCCTGTGTCTGGTCTGCTTTATGTTGACGATCTTGTCATTTTCTGTCGCTCCCGTCACCTTCGCGGCATTATTCGACAGCTTCAACTGACTCTCAATCGTCTCGTTCGCTGGTCGAATGAGACTGGATTTCGCTTTTTCACCGAGAAATCCCATTGTGTTCACTTCTGCCGGCAGCGTACGTGCGTTATTGACCCGGACTTGTACCTCGATGGCACCCGTTTGTCCTTCGTTGATACGGTCCGTTTCTTGGGTCTGGTGTTTGACTGTCGCTTGTCGTGGGCACCACATATACGGAATCTTAAATATTCTTGTCTTCGAGCTCTGAATCTCCTTCGTGTCCTTTCCCACCGCACGTGGGGTGCTGATCGTACTGTTCTACTTCGTTTGTACCGTAGTCTAATTCGGTCCAAGTTAGACTATGGCTGTATTGTCTATGGTTCTGCTCGTGCTTCTCTGTTACGACAACTTGACACAGTGCATCACCTGGGTATTCGTCTTGCTACTGGCGCCTACCGAACTAGTCCCGTCGCCAGCTTGTATGCTGAGGCCAATGAACCTTCGTTATCATATCGTCGCAAGAGACTACTTGTTAATTATTCTGCGCATGTGCGTTGTATTCCAGACCACCCGTGTAGACCATGTCTCCGAGGTGGTCGGATATACGAGCGCTATGCTGCACGTCCTCGCTCTACACGTCCATGGTACATCCGTGCGTGTGAGACCTTCCTTGGCGACGATTTCCTTTGGCCCTCTCTTTCGTTGGTTCACTTTTGTGCTGTTCCACCATGGCTACTTCGTCTACCTCGCCATGATTTACGTCTGTCTATACACTCGAAACAGCAGACTAGTCCCCAGGTGTATCAGCAAGAGTTTGCCGCACTGTTAGATCAGTACCCCGATTTTAATGTGTTCTTTACGGACGGTTCTAAGGATGGGGATTCTGTAGGCTGTGCCTTTGTGACCGACGAGGCCAGCTCAGAATTTTATTTGCATCGCCTGTGTTCCGTGTTCACTGCTGAATTAACTGCACTTAAGCTTGCCTTGGACCATGCTCTGACACTTTTATTACGTCGTGTGCTTGTTTGCACCGATTCTCTGAGCGTGGTTCAGAGTCTACAGAATGTCTTCAGTATGACCTCTCTAGTGCAGGACATTCTCGTGAGATGCCATCACTTGCAGCAACAGGGTTGTGTCGTCGTTGTCTGCTGGGTGCCGAGTCATGTCGGCATCCGGGGAAACGAACTTGCTGACACAGCTGCCAAGCACGCCGCCTTGGCCGGAGTTGCACTGGAGCATACCATTCCCTGCTCGGATCTTTGTCATCATTTTTCCAGCTTGATGCGTTCTCACTGGCAAGCTGATTGGGACCAGGCGATTGGGAATAAACTTCACGCAGTTAAGCCGATTCTTGGAACGTGGCATACATCTTCTTGCTCTTGTCGTCGGGATGAGGTGCTCCTGGCGCGTCTGCGTATCGGACACTCTCATCTGACGCATAGTTATTTATTGCGTGGAATAGACCGTCCTTATTGTGAGGAATGTATAGTCCCCCTGAGTATTCAGCACATTCTTGTTGAATGTCCTGAATATTCAGATCTCAGAGAACGTTACGGATTGCCTTGTCTCCTTACTCGTGCTTTGGGGGATGATCATGACGTTGTTAGCCGGGTAGTTAAGTTTATTTTTGATTGTGGAGTTGCTCACGTTCTCTGAGCTGTTTTAGTCTGTTGTGCTTGTTTTATCGCTGCTAAATTTTTTATATTATCTCTCATCTTTTATCTTTTTTTCAGTATATTGTTATCGTTATATATTTTAACTTATTTATTATTTTATCTTCAATTTCCCCGTGGTTCCGTTTGCCTTTCATTTAGCAGCGCTTTCGTTGTTTGCACAGTATTCATTTTAGTTTGTTTTCTTTTTAAGATGCAGTCCTGAGCAACGCTGTTAATCGAGACGGGGACATATAGCCTCGTTGCTGACGTCCCCATTACTCCCCCTACTCATTCATTCAAAGGAGCCCCATACTCTCTCAGAAATGTACCGAGTCCGGTTTAGATGTATCAGATTTAACCCTGCATCCCTCGCGCGGGGTAAATATAACCCCAGAGGGATATTTCTTGTTTGGCTCTCCTAGACAGTTGACAATTCTGACCCGGCCACCCTACTAGCTGTCTGTTGTATTGTCTACTTCAAGGCCAATAATTAGTTAGTTGTTTACTGCAACATTTTTTACACAAAAAATACGTTTACACAAAAACACGTTTAATATAAAGTGGGGTCACTGTGATCCCACGCGAGGGTTGTTGATACCTAACACCGCGCGAGTGGTGCAGGGTTAAGCAAAACTTCAATACACCAAGACAATAATCAAATAGCTAGATCCAAAAACCTTAATGAGAAGTTAAAATAAGAAAGGATTACGCCCAAGGATTAACTTATAATAAATCTTTATTCATACTAATAAAAAAATCTCGCATCGTTCATTCCGAAGAAAAGAATCCAGCCCTTTATAGGAGAGAACCATTTATCGCGCATATCTCCCACAATTGGCCGTAGAATACTAAACGAATTATTTTAACGAAAAAATTAGATAAATCTAATTTCGCCTCCTACGTGAGATGTTAAATGGGACTTGAACCCCTAGCCTTTCCTCCCTCTAAAGGAGTGGCGTGGCACCAAAGCCAGCTAAAAAACGGTTCAGCGACTTAATTCGCATCCACCTACACACAACCCTCTTGCTGTGTGGTACAGTTTAAGACCAACAATCTCCGTAGCTCCCTAGACTCTCTTCCTCTTAAGAGAGTTGTGGTCTGAAATTATGTCAAACTATACTTTTTTCATCACGGCGATACAGCCCTCTTGCTGTACCATGTCAATCTCTAGCCGCCTCTTCGACCGAGAATCTGAGAATTCCAGAAAAGAGATCCCGTCCCCTCTTTGGACAGAACCCTAACCATCTATCTGTTTAGACGGTCGAGCAGGAATCCTCCCCCATTTATGATTCTCCTGCTCTTATATAGAAGATACAACCAACGGTCACCAGCCAGACGCTTGGTTTAAATATTTTAAAATTAACGAACAAAAATTACAAACGGGCAGGATTAGCGTTCATTTCTGGCTCTCCCCTAAGTGAGCTGTTAAAAAAAAATCCTGTTGGGAAAAGAAGGAAACTGCTGTTAGTTAACAAGCCATATAAACAAAATTATACAAAGACAAGAATAAAAATATAGATTATATGAACTGTAATAATAATTTACCCGGCCGGGATTTCGCTCTAAATCTATATTAACTAATAATACAATATACAAGAATAATAAACAAGGTAATAAATACAAATATAAATAGCAGCTCCCTAAGAGGGGACTGCAACCTTGGGAAAAATTTTTCTCATTTCAATAGCTAACTTAGTAAAGGTTTCTGCGTAAACTTTGCAGGATGGGCTATGATCTAGTATTGCTCTGATTATTATTCTACCAAGCTCTTTTCTGTGCATGTGTGTTAAAGAGTCCGCCGGTTGTATTTACTGCTGCAATAAGACATTTCCCATCTATGGAGTTCTGTAGTATTTTGGGAACCTGTAATATAAATAACCGAAACATATATTGCTTATTGGATGATCTAATGTTCATGCTTAATAGAAGAGAGTTCTATTCGAGAAAACAGGTACAAGCTTGAATAAAGGTGATGCATGAAGAGTGAAAGGTAATTTAAAATCTTCAAGAAAGCATAGAAAAATGCTGCTACTTAATTTGTCGTAAATAATTTTGTATGAACAGTAACTGAACATACAAGGAATTGTTCACAGTAAAATAAATATGCTATGATAAAATTTAGAACAATGAAATTGGAACAATGCTATGTATGTGAACAGAGTGAAAGGTATTTTTTTTTTTTTTTTTAATGAAGAATTGTCGTTGTGAACTTGGTTATTTCTCACATCTATGGTTTTGAAGCGGCCTAAATTAGCAGGGCATTACAAAGCGCCCACAAGTATGCTGCTCCGTAAAGTGAGCCCAGTTATAGGTACAAATATAAAAGAAAAAGTTCATTATATCAATAACTTACAAAAATTATCATCCTGTTCCGCTTTTACTCCAAAATCTTTCCTTGCACACAATGGTTCATAAAGTTGAATTTGCTGATTTGAAGTTGCTAATTCTTCTTGTACAACGATTTGTTCCGAAGTGTCCGGTAAAGTTTTTGCTGTCTTCGTTCGACACTCCAAAAATACTTCGTCTGCACCTGTTGCCTTGAATACAATCGTAGATATGTCCAGTATGGAATCTTCAAACCCCGGTTCAAAGGAAGGGTTATCCTACAAATAAACATATTAAATATACACATACTGGAAAGTACGGTTGAGAAACATTATTCAGAAGCTAACTTAATACACTAATAATAAACTTTTTAAAAGTTACAGGGAAGCTCGTGCAAGTCACGATTCAATATGAATTGTCACTGTCCGGAGAAAAAGGTCGATCAGTGATTAGAAAAGCTTCACGTAAAGCTGAGTATTTTACAGTAAGAAAGAGAAACAAACTTCATAAAAAGACGATGTGAAACAGTAAAGTTCTAGGAAACTAGTATCTTGAACAGAAAGGAAGAGCTAAATTTGTTAACCATCCTCTGCTTTACTACTTTGTGATTTACAAGTTTCGGTCCGAAGAAGTTTGACTTCACCTAACTAAGGGTGGTTATACTACGTACTTGTATCCCTAGTACGTATACGTATTTCTAGTAGTATAGTAGTATTTCTATACAAAGTTTCAAACCTATTAATAAAAGCAGGTATTTACTGACTGCATTCTCTGTCTTTCCCAAGGGATCAATAAAGGAAAACGTCTTTGTGTGGGACATATCAGGCTACGCCTAGTCTCATCAGGAAACAACTAACGAAAAAAAAATATCGGATCTGACAACACGGAGGGACCAGCATTGTGCGTAGCTAAAGACACTGTAATGCAATAGGCAGGAGAATCCAACGAAAATAACCTTTGAACCAGTTAATATATTACTCATTATATAACATTTAATGTATATTCAACTAAAAAAAAAGTATTCCTTATATAAGCTTAGCACTAAGTGTGAGATTAAATTAGTTTGGAAAGTGACAAGTAAAATTAATAATTACAAAGCCAAAGTTCATTGTGTATCATAAATGAGTACAACAATATGTTAAATTCCTGTTGACTACTGAAAGGTGTGGCAATGGGTCATCAGATGTCACACTGTTCAACAATTCTGCCGTTTTTTGTTTTACCTCTTCCACTGACTGAAAATGTGTTCCCTTCAATGTACTTTTCACTTTCGGGAATAGATAAAACTCACAGGAAGCCAGGTGTGGGGAATACGGAGGATTTAAACCTGCTGTGTGTGCTAAATCTGCTTCACAGAAAGGGCATTATGGGCAGGCTCATTGTCTTGGTGAAGGATCCATGCATCGTTCTACAAATCCGTCCTCTTCCTTATTCTTTCCCTCAGCTCGATTGGGACTTCTTTGTAGTAGGTCTGATTCACCGTTTGACTCTAAGGCACCCATTCAGTCATGATGATACCCCTGACATTGAAAAAAAAAAACAAAAAAATAAACAAGAGCATTGCCTTCACTTTCGACTTGCTCCTTCCTGCTTTTTTTTCATTCTTGGCGAAGTGGGAGTCTTCCAGTGCATGGATTGACGCTTAGTCTCTGGGTCATACTGGAAAATCCAGGTTTTATCACTTGTGATGATACATGTTAGCACCCCACAAAGCACAGGCACGTCCATAGTACGTCCACATATGGTCCAAAATTGACGAAGGACGTCCAGAAATTGAGCCGATTCATGTCCTCTGGACGTAAGATGCACCAAATTACTACGTCCAAATGTCACCTCACGAGTATGGTACGGTAAACGCCCATAGATGGTCCATCATGGACGTAAAGTGTACCGTAACGGGACATTAAGTGTATGCCCACTGGACGTTTGTATAGATCTTAATGGTTGTCCATGGAACGTCCATTACATGTCAATTTGTTGGAGAGCCAGTGGGTCAGTGAGGGACATTGCCGACGTCCATAAGACGGTTTTGGACGAAAAGGAGACGTTCAGTGTATGTCATGTGGACATCGATGTGTATATTTATGGATGTTCACTGGTCGTCGATGTGAACCTCTGCAGACGTAAATCTTTTGTCCAGAAAACTTCCATTATACCGTATGGATGTGCAGTGTACGTCCAACGGACATCCGATATGGACCTGCATGGAAGTACAATATATGTCGAGTGGATGGCAGATACGGAGTTGTATGAACCGACGACCAGTATTTGTCCGTAGGGGCAAAAGGGACGTACAACGAATGTTCAGTGTACACATCCACTGGACGTTTCAAAAGTATGTCGAGGAACGTCCATTGGACGTTTCGTAAGTAGGTATAGGGACGTCCACTGGACGTTAATCAGACAATCTGTGTGTACCATTATGGACGTCGAATGTAATCCAAATTAGTGGTGGCTCGTAAGAGAAATCACATCGGTTAAAACTAAAGTTTTCTCGCCTCGAACTAAGGGGAGAACGCTAACTCGTCAGCTACATGATGCATATTGTTTAAGTATAACAATGTACATCATTTATTTAGTGGTTGAGGTAGCGTTATCATTGACTATAACTATTGTTCATTTTATAAACATTCACATATATAGTTACTGCGCTTAATATCACAAAAAACACTGATACTTAAAAATAATAAAAAATATATCCATCCACATGCACACACACTTACACACAGGACAATGTTTTTTTTAAGGAATTATTCTACCTAAAGTTTTTGAGTACATTTATTATGTAGATCATAGAGAGAGAGAAAAAAGGAATCACGTATTCAATGGTAAATAAAGTCGAGGAGTAGACCAAAATCATAAGAATTGGTCGTTACAAAATTTTAGGTTACAATATATTTGGATAAATTTTCAAACAAAATGAGGTAGAATAAAAGAATTATATATATATGACTGATGAGACGAAATAAACAATAAAAAAAAAAGAAAAAAAGGTAATTTTGCTTAGAATAAGTTCATCTCATCATTAACTACTTTTATTACAGCGCACGTTCATTGCACCATGCTGGTGTCCTTGCACTAAAGTGCACATATCTTAATAAATTTAGTCCTTGCATAGAAGTTCACATTAATCGACTCCTTGCACTACAAGAGTTGCGAGTATTAATTAAAAGGACAACTTATGTTCATGTGTCTCTATTACACCTTTCCAAAACTTTTCTAATGGATATTTTTATACGTTATCCAGTTTTTTACTACTTAGTCCAAATCAGTTTAATTTTCTCAAGTTTTAATCCAACAATCACATTTATTTTTCAAATTCAGTTGTTTAATTTCGCATCTTTAGATCTTAATTTTCGTCGCACTGTGACCACAATTTCACTAAGGCCAAGAAGATTTGGTAGTTTCATACTGGTAAGGTTCTAAAGTATGAAGGCTAAAAAGTTGTGTTGAACATTCATCACTACTATAACCTGCCCTTTAACATGCTTCATGCTGTTACATACTGTGGTGTCGCGGAGCCAGCTAATCTTTTCGGGGAGAAAAGAGTGGCTGGGGCGACTCCTTGTAGGAATTTTGAATGGTTTAAAAGTACCAAAATATAGATTAGACCACTGGCATTCAGGTTTTGGATGGTAGCCAATAACTTTCACGCTCCCAAGTAGGAGATCAATCAGACTACGAGAATAAACCGAAATGTACAAGTATGTAAAGAAATGGACAGCTTAACTGATTTATGATGGTACCAACGAGGTGATGTTACACCGAAAGAGAACGATAGCCAATCAATTAACAATTATATGACCGCAGGGTGATTATTACCGAATTATATAATATAATGCTCTCGTACAAGGCCACCACTCGGAGAGATGGTGGGGAAAACAACTTTAGTCGCTAGCTTATTCTAATGGTCACTAATGAGTGACAATAATGAGTGTAATCTACTACAGATCACCAGTTCGTTACCAATCTGGGATCGTATTTCAAACAAGCCACCAGATTGTGGTAGTGGCAAGAGAAAAGGGTAGGATCGGATTAGATCCTCACCGCAGGTGTTAGTTATTCACAATGAGATCGAAGGATCGTGTGTATCGATCTGTCGCTAATAATAACCACTTTGTGATGGTGGTCTATATAGATAATAAGACACAATTAACGCATTGGGTAGCCCTCAAAAGGGCTGTTTTATTACAGGGACTGATCTGAGTCCAACACCAGGGCGAGCTGCGAAGCTCTATTAGCGAAACAACAATTAAATTATAATTAAGCGACTTTGGGGCGCAGAGGCGCCGAGTTCATCTCTACAATAGACTATCGGGTAATACACTCGTCAGGGGGAACAGTGGAGGTCCCGACACAATTAAAGAACTAAATTAGGCGGTCGAATGAGAATGAGACGAGCGGGTTGGTACACAGAGGAAGAGTTGTCTTACAGATCAAGTTTTAGGCAAAAGGGTAAGTCTCATATCTTTAACACAATAAACAGTAAAGCACGGCAAGTGATTAGAATACTACCACTACGGGCCGATACACTATACTTAACCAATATTACAAATTACGTAAGATGCTTCAATTAATGACTTCATATATATTAACAAAGGCGGAGTGATTGGAATACCACCACTATGCGCCAATAAACAATAATCGGTTTATCAAACAAGAATAAGATAAATTGAACATTAAAATTAAATTAGCTTCAGAGATCTTTCCTTTACAAGACAGGTAATTACCAAATAATAACACAATAAGTAAAAGTTCAAAGTTCCTTGGGAGGTGATTCCCCTTTTACAGTTAAGCAGAAAGTTTATGTTGGGAATGCTAGTGATCACTGAATAAACTAAAATAAAATGACAACAATAACCCACCTGAGATTCGGTTCCTACATCCAAAAGTCTCGGATTAGAGATGACGATAATCCAATGGGGGGGGGGAGGTTAGCTTGGTGCTCCTGTGAACATTCCGTAAAACACGCCTGGTAGCAAAATCACTATTCACAAGGGAAAACACTTAAGATGTAAATACTCACTAGTGTCTCGAGCGGCAGAGACGCTAAGAGGAGATGGAAAATGTTCCCAGTCGGCCGTACGAAAAGAGGTCTTCATGGGCTGCGTACCAGATTAGGCTTCTCTGGATGTGGAGACATCGCACACGCCGGGCCACTGTTGGGAAGGTTGTCGAGAATCGTTGGCAGTGCCGGAAGGTAACTCAGATCCAATTGAGCGCGGGCTTCGAAGAAGGACGTTCCAATGGGATTCTGGGCTTCCTGTAGACCACAAGATGCTTCACCAAAGATGGAGGCTGATCTAACTTTAGAAATGGGTTGGAGAAGTGAAATCATACAACGACTAGTAGTTAGAACGTAGTCCAAGTTCGTAAGAACAAAGTAGGCGAATTGAAACAAATAAATGGTGAGGTTGATGTGAGTAGTTTTAAATGACGTAACTCAGATTTGAGTAAGTGGAGATTTTATTAGTGACTCACGTAGTCCGGAGACTTAGTACAACACAGTTCACAGGTGCAAGGTTCGTATCACTTTGCAGATTGATATTGAAATACAGAGTTGTGTAGGCAAGGAAGCCGTTAAGAGTCACTTAACTATGGATGACGAAAATCCAACGAAGGGAAAGTAAGTTCAGTTAGTAATAATGAGAATGAAGTTGGCGTTATACTCACTTATACGGAGTGCAACTGTTCCACTGTAAATCTTGCGATTGCAGATTTAACAAACACACAACGCTGTTGTAAAATTATGCTGTAGAGAGTCGTGAGAGTGACGAGGAGTCGTCACGATGAAAAACTATTAAGAACAAACAAGCTTAGTCGTCTGCACGTGGTGATGGTTAATATTCTACGGTAGTGTCATGTTTATGAAGTGACTACCGACAAGATGTAAAGGCCGGTATTGTTGTTGGACTGTAAGCCTCGGATGATGACAAGAGACCTGTGGTTAACAGAGTCCGAGGGTCTCAGCCGTAAGAGAAAAGTTAAGTTCTCCCGTGCGAAGAACGGTCTTGAAAAAAATTACTAGTCCAACACCGACGGTAGAAGAGACTGTTTACTCCGAAGGGCGATGGGCGAAGGCCCACCTTCTCGTTGAGTAACCCGAATAACTATCCTGGAATAACTCCAGAATAACCCCCGGAGCGAACCTGCAGAGGACTTTTGTTCTACGCTTATCTTGTTTACACTGCTCTGATAGTTACGTGTGGAAATGGGGGACGGTCCAAGAAGAAAAGAGAATCTTTTCGGATTGGATCCGGCTTATCGAAAAATCCAAAGTTTACTCTTCGCGCTGCGTAATGAGGTGTTCGGATACGCCCTTAAAGACTTCCTTTTAACATTGCATCATTTCCTTTAAATTTTAGATAACCTGTAGGTTTAGTAACCTTCGACCTTGCACTAACAATATGAGCACAGAGATACATAAAACCAAATTTATTAAGACAATTTTGATTACTACAGATGCTCATAAGAACCATTGAGATTGACCAAAGTTTAGAAAGTTGAAAAGTTCATCTTAGCAGCTGTAACATGGAAGTAATATCTCTTCACTTCACTGACAGTCTAACATTGTAAATGTCCAAAATCATAGCTATTTTCTAAATTATGAAAGCACTCTTATAGACGAAGTCTACAATAAAATACATTAATGTCATTACCAAAGATGTTTGAGAACTAAGAAAATAACCTCTTGTACGTTTTCAGACAGAGGATACAATTTAATTGATACTCTGGCGTCTCTGTGTTTATCTAAATGTTTTTAGTACTGACAGATAAATTTACTTTCTTTTTCCTACAAGAACTTATTATATTTCCCTGGGACTGAAAGATCACAACCTTTATTTACTTAAGATAGAGGGTTGGTTTCACGCAGCTGTGTGATGACTAACTGGGGAAACTAGACGCACAAAAAATACAACAAGAGAGAGAGAGAGAGAGAGAGAGAGAAGAAGCTTTTGAGGAAAGCAAAAGATGATTCTCATCTCGTGAACTGGTTTCTCATTTTAAGAATTTTAAAAAATATAAAATAATTCACACTTTCATTTCGAATGATTGTAGCAAACTATTTAATTATTCGTGGAGTGTGGCGACAAAATTAAAAAAAAAAAAAAAATTAATTGGCTGGCGCCACGCTACAATACATATAGGGTTTAGCTAGTGACGCAGGGTTTATACTTCCCAACACCAAAAATTCACATGTAATGTGGCATAGTGCTTCACATTCTACAACATACAATGATTGTCTAACTACGAGGAACATATTTATGAAAATTATGGCAAACACACACCGGCGGGGTAGGTAAAGACCCTTTACACATTCACATATATTATATTATCAATATTTACTAATATGTTCATCATATTATATTTATTCTGCTTATATTTACTTTACTCTTGATTTCTCGTCAATTACCCCGTTTAAATAAATTTCAAGTTTCATTACTCATTGCCACACATTAAATACAGCTACGTAGTTAAAAATCACAATAAATATATCAAAAATAATATATTAACGAATCCTTAATCACCCTTTATATAAAATTACCCAAAATTTACGGCAGGTATTACAGAGATTTCTATATTCCCATGGTACTCGTGGAAACAAAAGTGAAATTATGAACAGTTAAAAAAGACGAAATTTTCAATAAACAATTGATAGGCCTGTACTGTGCGATCGATCTCAAACACAACTGGCCAAAACGAGTAATATAAAGCTTCGTTGATATTCGATAAGAGCAAATAACCTTACAAGTTCTGCCTGTAAACCTCAATTGAATGTTCCAAGTTAACTCGGGATATGAACGATTTCAGAATCAAATATAAGAATGTAAAATCTCAAAAATAAATAAATAAATAAATAAATTAAAATAAAAAATAAAATAAAAAGGGGGAGGGGCGTTGAAAGAAAAAACAACACGTAAATAGAAAAGTGCAGGAAAAAGAGAAAAAATGAAAGAGAGAGGGATCGTTAAGTGATAAACGAACCACAAAAATATATGTACGACAAGTGTCGATTTTAGGCCGAAAGTAAGTAATGCCACACTGGGTTGTCTTCTGACCGGAAAGTTTCGCAAGTTCGTGCCCAGATCAATACATTTATAGGGAGAGAATAGCCCCTACAAATGTATTAATACTCACCGTATCTAGCCCAACCATTCAGAATTACGAACAGTCTAGCCGTAAGGTTGGTTAGGTTTATGTTTCTGGAAATTTCTAAAACAACAAAAAACTTCGATATCCCAACGACAAAAGTATGAGTTGAGGTAAAAGAGATTTTAAAGAGACTACATCAGACAGGGATAACCAGAACAAATAAAAAAAATAAATTTTGTACTAACAAGTTGTTTGCCAAATTCTTGTTAGTGGCTACCAGTACACAAGGATGCCAACCTTGAAGTGTCGTGTAAATTTCCATCCTATCTAATATTAAATTAAGGAAATTGAAGATATAAGGGGGGAGGGGAAAACGACACTCTGGTATGGAAATTACATATCGCACTAAAAAAAGGATTTCTTTACAATATCCTTTTGTCCCATTCTTTACTTGTGAACCTTAATAAAGTTTAAATTCGATAAACGACTGAGAAAGAAGAAAAGATTTTTTAAAAAAAATCCTAGGGGATTAACTCTCATTAACTCAAGCTTTCAAGATTAAGTAGACATACTTCGGTCGTATTACTTTCATGAATTAGCTACTTAAATCCGTAGATAAATATAAGCTATTCAAAGTTTATCGGCATTTGAAATTAATTTCGCTGAGAAAATCATTTCATCGCCATCTTAAACCTTTCACAGATATTTCTATCTAGTCACGCTTCGATTTCTTAGTCTAAGTGTCACTAATAAATAGAACTCGAGTCAACAAATATTATGAATTAATTTGTACAATACTAGGCAAAAAACCTGCAACATGAAAGTTTAAGTTCATTGTGAAACTACGCCAACAACATAGGCAACCAACCTAACGTCTTTGTGGCACTGATCACGCCAGGATAACCTTCGGCTTCGTCCCCCTGCACACTTCGTTTGGAGCAAGAAATGCATAGACCACGTGACTACAAACCACAAATTTCTCACAAGATGGAGTAATAGATTGAGGTTCTTCTCATTTTACATCCTCAGTTTTAAAGAGAGAGAAAGAGAAAAAGGTCAACGTGATAAAAACTAAATAAAGAAGAATATGCGAAATATAAAGGAAAAGAAAACGTGCGCATATATTGACAAATGACACATGCACTTCAAAGGGGACCACCTCAAATTTTGTTTTGAACCATATATAATAACTGTGAGAATCAGCAAACCACAAAGACATAATTACACACAGTAAGTGTTATATAACACATATTTATTTAAACAAATAAAAATGCTCGCAGAAAGCTGAAAATGTCTTTAAAATCTCAACCATAACTGAAACAAGAGATTACTTCTCTATTGTTTTTCTTCGTAGCATCCATCTACATAGAGAAATGAGAAAGAGAGAACATCTTAAGTGATTCGCACGTATACAATATCGGAAACTGCTAAATGGAAAAAATTACAGTCTTTGGATGGGATTCGAACCCAGAACCATAGTATTAGAAATCCCACATTCTACCGATGTAGCTAGTCTGACAGTAATACCCTTTTCCTCCATCATTATCTATGAAAGATGGAATGGAGTCTGCAGAAAACTACGTCTAACATGTCCGCGACAGACCGCCTATAACCTATGTCTAATTGGTACTTAAAAAAGCTAGTTCTACACGTGCATAGTAAGTAAAATCAAATGAGTAGTTAGTACACATCACTTTGTCTGTCTCACTCTATCTCTGACTATAGAAATCGAGGAAGAAGAAAAAAGTATAGAGGTGAGAACAGGAAGAGCAAGCAAAAATATAAGTTGCAGGAAACTGAATATCAAGGAGAGAGAGAGAGACATAGAGACAGAGAGAAAAATAGAGGGAACGGAGCAAATAATTTAATATACATCGGAAAAGAAGGTTCACAACTGTGCTATACATTTAATGCATTGAATACTCTGCAGGCCCGTATCCACGGGGGGGGCTAGGGGGGCCGCCCTCCCCTAAACGTTGGCTGGCCCCAATAAAGGTTTCACGATAGGCTTGCAAATGAACTATAATATGGTGATGAAGTATAATATGATTGGGTCGGGCTCCCCCTAACTTCTGCCGCCCCCCCCCTAAATTTTTGGGCTGGCTACGGGCCTGATACTCGTGTTTCTTCTAAATTGCTTGCTAGATGACAAATATTAATTTGTAAAAACGTAGCAAATGCCCGCGTTGTCTTGTTTTCTTACTGTTTCAGTAATAGTGGAAAACGTGGTTTATGCAACATGCAACATAATAAATTACTAATTTTCCCACAACAACCATGTAGATGTTGTTGATGATTTTGAGTTTAACGTCCGTTCAGCAGCGAGACTATATGAGACGTGGACCTACTTATTAACGTGGAATCCGAACCATATGAGCTGCTGCCGGGAATCGAAGCAACCATGTACTGTTGGTAAGAAATGTCTAAGCAAAAGAAAAAACTGATCAGCAAAATACATAAAACGATAGTCCTGCAAACTATTACTTAAAGAGAATTTATTGTAAAATCAATACATCCATGTGGCGGTATATAGTCGTAAAGTGATTAGAAAACTTAATATTAAACTGTCGATCACATTGTTTTACTTATTTGAATTCAATGTCGTATAGATTCGGTTTTAGCTCTAGATTTCAGCGTTCTCACTTCGATTCTTAACTTGTTGGTAATATGCATTAATCGAAATTATAAAAGTATACGAAATTTAACTAGCTAAAAGAAGAGAATAACATAAAAATCCGGATTAGAGTATTACAATAAACATGTGTATTTTGTTTAGGGTTTGCAAGTCATAGCTTATAGGAATTATAGGAAAAACGTTCGTTGTGAAAGCACAAGAAAACAAAAACAAAAACAAAGAATAGACACAAACCTCAGGGGGGTTTGAACACGAGAAGGTGGAGGTAGTAGACTACTCTACTAAACCGCGCGGCTATATCTTAATTCTCTAAGAACGTTTTGATAAATATTGTCTAGAGTATTTGCACTTTACTTGTTTCTGTTTTGTTGTTTGTCATATAATGTATACGAGTGGCGAATAATAGAATACAACTGTTTTAGACGAGTATGAACAAATTTCACGGACAAGTCGTAATCTTATATGTATCTAAATAGCACAAATAAATCAGATTAAATCTGTAAAGTCCTTCGGGGGTTTTGATGGAAGTAAACTGTTGCATAGTTACGAGTTTGTGTTTATGCTCACCACTCGATGAAAGTTATGTTCTTGAAAGATAGTAACTGCTACTATATTCTAATGTACTGGATTTTTTTTTAAAAAAATGAAAATATTTTGTTACTAACAGTGAGTGAGTATTTTTGCGTCCAACAACAGTTGATTAAATGCACATCTACTTCTGCGCATGCCTTTCATAATACGACGTCATGTATAGCAATAGTGTGCATTATCCTATATTCAAAGACGTTCTAGCACTTTTACTTTGGTGTGTAAGAATGGCGCAATATGATCATTCTGTGCGTGAGAGTGTTATCGCTCTTATTGAACATGCGGGATTGAGTGTTCCTGAAGCAGGCGCTCGATTAGGCGTGCATCGTGCAACAGCTTTCAGGTGGTGGAAAAAATATGAGGAAACTGGAAGTCGAACTCGACAATCTGGAAGTGGTCGGCCACGAGTGTCCTCACCGAGACAAGACCAACGATTAGTTGATCAATGCTGTCGACAGCCTTTCATGTGTGCCCGACAACTGCAGCAGTCTACCGCCTTTCCAGGTGATGTATCTACAGTCCGACGGCGACTTCGGGCCGCAGGCTTAAGGTCCTTCCGGGCTGCTGTTAAGGAGAGATTGACAGAAGATCACAAAGTCGATAGACTGGCTTTTGCAGAGCTAAATATTGCTCGTCACTGGGACACTGTTGTCTTTACAGATGAGAAAATATTTTCCACTGCAAACTTTGGGCCGACACGTGTGTATCGCCCATCTGGAAGACGGTTTGATCCACAATATATGGCCCGTTCAGCGCGAATGGGTCATGTGACGATTCACTGTTGGGGGTGGATATGCAAGGCTGCAGGTGGAGGTGGTATCCATCGAATTACAGGCCGGCTTAATGGTCAAAAATATGTTGATCTTCTCGACTTTATGCTCCCTGAAATAAAAGCACATGTTGGTGACGACATACTACAGCTACAACAGAACCATAGTTCCGTACATGATTCAGCTGTGGTTCAATCATGGATCCAGAGGCAACCTGATCTCGAGCTAGTCGAATGGGTACCTCGAGGTGCTGATTTGAATCCCATTGAAAACATGTGGGCTGCTGTTGTAAGAATACTTCGTGAACGTTGGTCGGACAATCCACCGCGAACAGCTGAAACTTTATGGGAGCAAGTTGAAGAAGCTTGGGGACTTTGTTGCACTCCACGTTTCATCGCTCGCCTTGTTAATTCAATGGGTCGGCGATTAGAAGCCGTAAGGGAAGTCAATGGCGAATATACCCGATATTAAATATAATACCTTCTACACCCTTCCCAGCCCTTTTCAGGGCTACTTAATTGCAACCAAATATATGAATATGTACGCATACTTTCCTGGGTATCGCTGCAATACTTTCACTATTACAATCTGTTGATAATGTTAGGGTTGATCGGAACGTATCCTTCGTTGAGTAGTGGATAGAAGACTAATTTTCTATTCTGCAGACTCGTGTTCGAAACTCCGTCCCATACCCTATTTTTTTTTCAGTATGTATTTTTGTTATACGGATTAATACACTCCACAACATACAATGGGAATCGAACCCGGGACCCCGTACACTAAAGGCACACGTGCTAGCCACTAGACCAGCTGTAAGAGCGAATAAAATGTATTTTTTGTGTCTGACATTTATACCCGTTTCACCCTGATGTAATATGTCTATTGACTTTTTAATGTTTATCGTAGTTGTTATTTTGAGGAATGATAAATGTTGTTCATATGGATTCTATTACGTATTCGTCTATAAATATTATATAAATAATCAGAATTATTCATGATCTTCCATGGAAATTCACTGGTGCATGCGCAGTAGAAACAGAAGAATGCAGTTTATTGATATTAGTCCGAATGCAAATTTCTAACAGGCTGTCAGAATTCCTTAATGAAAGCAGTGGTTCTCAACCTGAGGACGCGCAGCTTCCTCCTGGTTAAGCATGAAGGGGGCTAAAGCTACTGGCAGAAATGAATTGTGAAATAAATAAATAAAGCACCACTTATAATGACTCTTTAAAATTTAGATTGACAATTTTATAATGACCGTTTAAAAAATAATACTGAACTAGGAGGGTATGCTAAAGACTTGTTGGAAATAAATATAAGTACCTGAGATTATTATTATTATTATTATTATTATTATTATTATTATTATTATTATTATTATTATTATTATTATTATTGGTCTCCCACTTCTTGGCTGAGATGTGAAATATTCACCACTTTCTTCATACCACTAAATCAATTTCTTCACTGTTTTCTTGTCACAGCCCATACCCCTAGCTATCTGAATGGCATTTTGTTCCATAGTTAAACGTCCTATGATTTCCCTTCGCATAGTAACAGATAGGTCTCTACAGCCTTTAGAGCAAGACATTTTGACAGCCTGTAGAAATTTGCATTGTGATTCGCATTAGTAATGACAATAAAGTGGATTTTTCTGTTTTTACTGTGCATCATCAGCATCATTATATCAGAAGTATTCCGCCATTACCAGCGGGTCACTTACGCGACTGAGAAACTGCCATGCTCTACGATCTTCTGTTAACCTTTCCATCTTCGCATATGATTTTTCTGTTTTGATATCGCCAATAGCCTAATTCTGCTTATATATAGTCTAATTAATCCCCTCCCTTTCTTTCCTGCAACCATATCCTCTAGCACATCCCTCATGATACAGTTCCTTCTTAACCAATATCCCAACCAGTTTCTCTTCCTCTTCTTAATAATATTTTTCTCCTTCCATTTCTAACACCCTCTCATTCGTTTTCCTCTCGACCCAGCTATTTCTCTCCACTCTTTTCCACGCACATATTTCGAAAGCCTTCAATTGTTTCTAATCATTTTTGCATAATGTCCATGATTCTGCCTTATAAATACAGTAAAATACAGTACAAGAAGCATTTTATGAGTTGTTTTTCTTTTTCAATTCTATTCAAGATCCCACAAAATAGTATTTTCTTCATCCTAAACGCTTCTTTCGCCATTTCTATCCTTGCTTTTATTTCACGTTCGCATGTCATATCATCACTAATAATACTACTCAGATATCGAAAACTAGTCATTTGTTGTTTTCTTCCGCTCCTACTTTCATATTTGACACCGATCGCTTCGTTTCAATCACCATGGATTTTGTCTTTCTAACATTTATTTTCATCCCATATTCTTCAGAAGCTTTTCTCAAGTTTTCTACATCTTATTAACTTTCTTTTTAGATTCTGCAACAACAACAATATCAACCCCAAACCGTATACAGCTCATCATTTTATCTCCTACCGAAATTCCATCTTTATTAGGTAGACTCCTTTTCGCTCTCTCTTCTATATAGCTATTTATTTATTTATTTATTTATTTATTTAATATACAACACAACAGGCTTAATGCCCAATTACAGTGTTGTGTACATACAGCAAATATTACATATATAAATTTCTTAATTATTTCTACAGAAAATTTCTTGTTTCACATATGATCTGAACCTGTTTTCTGAAAGACTAAATACATCCACTTTATCAAGCTTATTTACAATATCATTGTATAATTTACACAGCCTCCACATAGGGGATTTATATAATATATTGCTCCTGGCTTTTGCACAATAAAATGTCCCTGTATTTTCTACTCTTGTTTTGAAAGTAGGAATCCGCAATGATATTTTCGAGAAATAATGACGGCGATAATCTCTGTTGAACTCATCTTCCAATTACACTGTCTGTCTACTGTGCATGCATCAGCGAATTTCCATGAAAGATCATGAATAATTCTGATAATTTATATAATATTTATGGACGAATACGTAATAGAGCCTATATGAACAACATATCATTCCGCAAAGTAACGAATACGGTAAACATTAAAAAGTCAATAGACATATTACATCAGGGTGAAACGGGTATAAATGTCAGACACAAAAAATACATTTTATTCGCTCTTACAGCTGGTCTAGTGGCTAGCACGTGTGCCTTTAGTGTACGGGGTCCCGGGTTCGATTCCCATTGTATGTTGTGGAGTGTATTAATCCGTATAACAAAAATACATACTGAAAAAAAAATAGGGTATGGGACGGAGTTTCGAACACGAGTCTGCAGAATAGAAAATTAGTCTTCTATCCACTACTCCACGAAGGATACGTTCCGATTAACCCTAACATTATCAACAGATTGTAATAGTGAAAGTATTGCAGCGATACCCAGGAAAGTATGCGTACATATTCATATATTTGGTTGCAATTAAGTAGCCCTGAAAAGGGCTGGGAAGGGTGTAGAAGGTATTATATTTAATATCGGGTATATTCGCCATTGACTTCCCTTACGGCTTCTAATCGCCGACCCATTGAATTAACAAGGCGAGCGATGAAACGTGGAGTGCAACAAAGTCCCCAAGCTTCTTCAACTTGCTCCCATAAAGTTTCAGCTGTTCGCGGTGGATTGTCCGACCAACGTTCACGAAGTATTCTTACGACTGCAGCCCACATGTTTTCAATGGGATTCAAATCAGCACCTCGAGGTACCCATTCGACTAGCTCGAGATCAGGTTGCCTCTGGATCCATGATTGAACCACAGCTGAATCATGTACGGAACTATGGTTCTGTTGTAGCTGTAGTATGTCGTCACCAACATGTGCTTTTATTTCAGGGAGCATAAAGTCGAGATCAACATATTTTTGACCATTAAGCCGGCCTGTAATTCGATGGATACCACCTCCACCTGCAGCCTTGCATATCCACCCCCAACAGTGAATCGTCACATGACCCATTCGCGCTGAACGGGCCATATATTGTGGATCAAACCGTCTTCCAGATGGGCGATACACACGTGTCGGCCCAAAGTTTGCAGTGGAAAATATTTTCTCATCTGTAAAGACAACAGTGTCCCAGTGACGAGCAATATTTAGCTCTGCAAAAGCCAGTCTATCGACTTTGTGATCTTCTGTCAATCTCTCCTTAACAGCAGCCCGGAAGGACCTTAAGCCTGCGGCCCGAAGTCGCCGTCGGACTGTAGATACATCACCTGGAAAGGCGGTAGACTGCTGCAGTTGTCGGGCACACATGAAAGGCTGTCGACAGCATTGATCAACTAATCGTTGGTCTTGTCTCGGTGAGGACACTCGTGGCCGACCACTTCCAGATTTTCGAGTTCGACTTCCAGTTTCCTCATATTTTTTCCACCACCTGAAAGCTGTTGCACGATGCACGCCTAATCGAGCGCCTGCTTCAGGAACACTCAATCCCGCATGTTCAATAAGAGCGATAACACTCTCACGCACAGAATGATCATATTGCGCCATTCTTACACACCAAAGTAAAAGTGCTAGAACGTCTTTGAATATAGGATAATGCACACTATTGCTATACATGACGTCGTATTATGAAAGGCATGCGCAGAAGTAGATGTGCATTTAATCAACTGTTGTTGGACGCAAAGATACTCACTCACTGTTAGTAACAAAATATTTTCATTTTTTTAAAAAAAATCCAGTACATTAGAATATAGTAGCAGTTACTATCTTTCAAGAACATAACTTTCATCGAGTGGTGAGCATAAACACAAACTCGTAACTATGCAACAGTTTACTTCCATCAAAACCCCCGAAGGACTTTACAGATTTAATCTGATTTATTTGTGCTATTTAGATACATATAAGATTACGACTTGTCCGTGAAATTTGTTCATACTCGTCTAAAACAGTTGTATTCTATTATTCGCCACTCGTATACATTATATGACAAACAACAAAACAGAAACAAGTAAAGTGCAAATACTCTAGACAATATTTATCAAAACGTTCTTAGAGAATTAAGATATAGCCGCGCGGTTTAGTAGAGTAGTCTACTACCTCCACCTTCTCGTGTTCAAACCCCCCTGAGGTTTGTGTCTATTCTTTGTTTTTGTTTTCTTGTGCTTTCACAACGAACGTTTTTCCTATAATTCCTATAAGCTATGACTTGCAAACCCTAAACAAAATACACATGTTTATTGTAATACTCTAATCCGGATTTTTATGTTATTCTCTTCTTTTAGCTAGTTAAATTTCGTATACTTTTATAATTTCGATTAATGCATATTACCAACAAGTTAAGAATCGAAGTGAGAACGCTGAAATCTAGAGCTAAAACCGAACCTATACGACATTGAATTCAAATAAGTAAAACGATGTGATCGACAGTCTAATATTAAGTTTTCTAACCACTTTACGACTATATACCGCCACATGGGTGTATTGATTTTACAATAAATTCTCTTTAAGTAATAGTTTGCACGACTATCGTTTTATGTATTTTGCTGATCAGTTTCTTCTTTTGCTTAGACATTTCTTACCAACACTACATGGTTGCTTCGATTCCCGGCAGCAGCTCATATGGTTCGGATTCCACGTTAATAAGTAGGTCCACGTCTCATATAGCCTCGCTACTGGACGGGCGTTAAACTCAAATTTATCAACAACTACATGGTTGTTATGGGAAAATTAGTAATTTATTATGTTGCATAAACCAAATTTTTCACTATTACTGAAACAGTAAGAAAACAAGACAACGCGGGCATTTGCTACGTTTTTACAAATTAATAATTGTCATCTAGCAAGCAATTTAGAAGAAACAGAGTATTCAATACATTAAATGTATAGCACAGTTGTGAACCTTCTTTTCGGATGTATATTAAATCATTTGCTCCGTTCCCTCTATTTCTCTCTCTCTCTCTCTCTCTCTCTCTCTCTCTCTCTCTCTCTCTCTATATATATATATATATATATATATATATATATATATATGTGTGTGTGTGTGTGTGTGTGACATCTGTAATAAATAAGAGATTTATTAATTTAATAAATATACGGACAATAAATATGCACATATATATTGTCTGACATACATACACACCCCACTAAAACTTTCTGAACGTGTTTTAATGTTGTACTCACTCTTGTCCCCGTAGCTCTCTAAGGTTTATTTAGTTAATAATTCGGCTCGAGCGATAGCCATGATCACAAGCATATGTTAATTTTTCCACTCATATTGAAAGCTTCCACTTTGCGTTAATACATACAGGTTGCGAAAAGAGACCTACTTCAGTCTTGTGAAAACCACTAAAATTATCAGTTAAACCGGACATAACCTTTTTTTTTTTTAAAGAAAATCTAGATATTAGCCTATCAAATAAGAAATGGATTGTTGCTGGTCCCGATTTCTCACATCAAGGTCAAATCGAAGGCCAAATATTTAAAATCTCTCAATTCAAATTTCGAGCTTTTGCTTCTACTTCCCGCTAATGCTGTGACATCACGACTTTTTTTCTCCAAATATCGATTCCGTGATGGGCACAGAAAGTCAACACTTAAAAATTATTTTTACTGTTAGGTTGAAGATGAGTTGATTCACTATGGGCTACGTTATTCAAATAAAGTAAAACATTACACTGAAGTTTTTCAGACAACATTAATTGCGTGGACAGCAAACTGTACAGCGAAAAGATGGAAAAATGAAGGGTTAACTTTTTGAAAAAAAAAAAAAAAACCGCTCTAGTTGAAATGCTTATACAGACACGGACATTGACACGGAGAACCAGTCGTATTAACAAATGCTGAAACAAATCTTGAATTATTCGCTTATTCACCTAAAAATCACCTTCATTAACATGTCTGCTCACTAGGAGCGTATCCCCCAGCGTATACGTTAACATATACTTACGAGAGAATACCTATATCTCAGATTTTGAGTACAGTTTCAAAAGCTCATTTCCGTAAACTGTAAAAGCAGTGATTACTATGCTAATTATCACAAATTAAATGCAACTTTTGAGTTGCATACACACAACCTACTAGGGAATGAAGACCATGTGCTAACAAAGAGTACACTGGAAAATGAAATAACATGTTATAACAAAAATTAAAATAAGATGATAATCGATACAAATATAGAGGATGAATATGACATATCCGAACTTCGCCAAATATGGTAGAAGAAACTATTTGTTTAATTCTTCTTGGCCAACCGCTAAGAACATTTATAAATCTATATGTGGCTTTGTTATACGCAATTAGTACATTCAAATTCACAAACGATGACGAACTGAAGGGTACGAAGGTACAGTTGCAAGTAACAACTTAGTCATAATAATATAGTTCTACTAAACAACGTTGAAAATAGTGGGTAATTAGATGGTAAGTAGAAATGACCAAAACTGAACAGTTTACATCGATCATTTCGAAATACAGCTAGAAGATTAAATTTACAAGAAATGACAAAAATAAGTGAAATTTGGAGTTATACTAAGCATAGTTTGAGGGGGAAAGCGAGCATCCCCGGTGGGGATACTTCAACTGACTTCTTTGGGGGGGAACAAAATGTGATTGAGGGGGAAAATCCCCCTCATCCCCCCCGGTAATTCGCACCCTGTACATATATATATATATATATATATCTTTATCCTTGATATTCAGTTTCCTGCAACTTTTATTTTTGCTTGTTCTTCCTGTGTTCTCACCTCTATACATGTTTCTTCTTTCTCGATTTCTATAGTCAGAGATAGAGTGAGACAGACAAAGTGTTGTGTACTAACTACTCATTTCATTTTACTTTTCTATGTGTATAGCTATCTTTTTAAAGTATCAATTAGACATAGGTTATAGGCGGTCTGTCATGGATATGTTAGACGTATATTTCTGCAGACTCCATTCCACCTTTCATAGGTAATGATGGACTAACAGGGTATTAGTGTCAGACTAGCTACATCGATAGAGTGTGGGATTTCTAATGCTATGGTTCTGCGTTCGAATCCCATCCAAAGACTGTAATTTTTTCCATTTAGCAGTTTCCGATGTTGTATACGTGCCAATCTCTTAAGATGTTCTCTCTTTCTCATTTCTCCATGTAGATGGATGCTACGAAGAAAAACAATAGAGAAGTAATCTCTTCTTTCAGTTATGGTTGAGATTTTAAAGAAATTTTCAGATTTCTACGAGCATTTTTATTTGTTTAAATAAATATGTGTTATGTAACACTTACTATGTGTAATTATGTATTTGTGGTTTGCTGATTCTCACAGTTATTATATATGGTTCATAACAAAATTTGTGGTGGTCCCCTTTGAAGTGCATGTGTCATTTGTCAATATATGCGCACGTTTTCTTTTCCTTTTTATTTCGCATATTCCTCTTTATTTAGTTTCTATCACGTTGATCTTTTTCTCTTTCTCTCTCTTTAAAAGTGAGGATGTAAAATGAGAAGAGAAATGAGAAGAACCTCAATCTATTACTCCATCTTGTGAGAAATTTGTGGTTTGTAGTCACGTGGTCTATGCATTTCTCGCTCCAAACGAAGTGTGCAGGGGGACGAAGCCGAAGGTTATCCTGGCGTGATCAGTGCCACAAAGACGTTAGGTTGGTTGCCTATGTTGTTGGCGTAGTTTCACAATGAACTTAAACTTTCATGTTGCAGGTTTTTTGCCTCGTATTGTACAAGGCAAACTCAATAGCCTAACTTAACACTTGCTTCGTGCAAGTTCGCAATCTGAGAGCCAGTGGTCAAATGTTTTCTATCTAACGATAATATTTAATAGGAGGTCATGTAGCAAAAGTATATCTCTAGTGGCGAAAATCTGTTGGCACAAGTATAATTCGGGGTGGCCATTTACATAAACAACAATGACTCATTTTAAAATTATCTTGAGGCTGAAATTCAAGACGCCTTTCTCCGCGGCGAGCACCTTGTGGCTATATGTTTTGATTTAGAAAAGGCGTATGACACTACATGGCGTTACGGAATCTTAAGGCAATTACATGACCGGGGTCTTCGTAGCCATATGGCAGAATTTATTACGAATTTTCTTCATGAGCGCGTGTGGGATCTAGTGTCTTTAGTGTCACATTGTTTGCTGTTGCCGTGAACAGTGTTCTTTCGCAGATCCAAGTTCCTGTGTCTGGTCTGCTTTATGTTGACGACCTTGTCATTTTTTGTCGCTATCTTCGCAGCATAACTCAACAGCTTCAACTGACTCTCAATCGTCTTGTTCGCTGGTCGAATGAGACGGGATTTCGCTTTTCCGCTCAGAAATCCCAATGTGTTCACTTCTGCCGGCAGCGTACTTGCATTGTTGACCCAGACTTGTATCTCAGTGGCACCCGTTTTTCCTTTGTCCTTCGTTGATACAGTTCGTTTCTTGGGTCTGGTCTTTGACCGTCGCTTGTCGTGGTCACCATATATTCGTAATCTTAAGTATACTTGTCTTCGAGCTCTGAATCTCCTTCGTGTCCTTTCCCACCGCAAATGGGCTGCTGATCGTACTGTTCTGCTTCGTTTGTACCGTAGCCTAATTCGGTCCAAGTTAGACTATGGCTGTATTGCCTATAGATCTGTTCGTGATTCTGTGTCACGACAACTTGATACAGTGCATCACCTGGGTATTCGGATTGCTACTGGCGCTTACCGTACTAGTCCCGTTGCAAGCCTGTACGTTGAAGCCAATGACCCTTCCTTAGCATATCGTCGCAGGAGGCTCCTTCTTAATTATTCTGCACATATTATGTGCGCTGTATTCCAGACCATCCTTGTGGACCACGTGTCGATGGCGGTCGGAATTACGACCGCTATGCTGCACGTCCTCGTTCTACACGTATATGGTACATCCGGGCGTGTGAGTTTCCTCGCTGATGATTTCGTGTGGCCCTCTCTTTCGTTGGTTCACTTTAATGCTATTCCACCATGGCTGCTTTGTATACCTCGTTATGATACCAGTTTGTACATTCGAAACAGGCTACTAGTTCACAGGTGTGCCAACAGAAGTTTGCTGCACTGTTAAATCATTACCCCGATTTTAATGTGTTCTATACGGACGGTTCTAATGATGGCGATTCTGTAGGCTGTGCCTTTGTCACTGACGAGGGCAGCTCAGAATTCTATTTGCAACGCATGTGTTCTGTCGTCACTGCTGAATTGACTGCACTTAAGCTTGCCTTGGACCATGCTCTCACGCTTTCATTACGCCGTGTGCTTGTTTGCACCGATTCTCAGAGCTTGGTTCTGAGTCTACAGAACGTCTTCAGTATGAACTCTCTCGTGCAGGACATTCTTGTGAGATGCCATCTATTGCAGCAACAGGGTTGTGTCCTAGTCTGCTGGGTGCCGTGTCATGTCGCCATCCGGTGAAACGAACTTGCTGACACAGCTGCCAAGAATGCCACCTTGGCGGCTGTTGTAGTGGAGCATAGCCTTCTTTGCTCCGATCTTCATTCGTATTTTCACATCTTGATGCGTTCTCACTGGCAAGCCGATTGGGACCAGGCCATTGAGAATAAATTATACGCAGTCAAACCACTCCTAGGAGAGTGGCGTACGTCCTCGTCCCATCGTCGTCGAGATGAAGTCCTTCTGGCGCGTTTGCGTATTGGACACTTTCATCTGACTCACGGGTTCTTGCTGCGGAGGCTGAATCGTCCGTATTGTGAGGAATGCATAGTCCCTCTGAGTATTCAGCACATTCTTGTGGAATGTCGTGAATACTCAGATCTCAGAGAACGTTATGGACTGCCTTGTCTCCTTACCCGTGCTTTAAGGCATGATAGTGATGTTGTTGGCCGGGTGCTTGAGTTCGTGCATGATATTGGCGTTGCTCACGTTCTCTGAGCTGTTTTTAGTCTGTTGGCATTGTTTTATTGCTGCTGAATTTTTATATTTTCCCACATGTTTTAAGTTTATTTTTGTATATTGTTATTATTATTTTTTATCTTATTTATTTTTTTGTCTTCCACTTTTGGCTTTTTCCTTTTATTATTCATTTAGCAACACTCTCGTTCCTTTGCACTGTCTTCTTTTTAGCCTGTAATTCCTTTTTACTCTTGCAGTCCTGAGCAACGTTGTTGATCGTGACGGTGACATATAGCCTCGTTGCTGACGTCCCCATTAACCCCCATTCATTCATTGTCACACATTGTTCATATCTGTATAGCTGGGTGCCAGGGGCACTCTATTATATCAAAATCATATAGGTTATTTTAAAATCGAGTAACATTTTACATATTACGAACCAATAAAAAAGCAGTGAAGGGTCCTGGGGTCATCAGAGGCCATACTTTCTTTTATCTGCTCACAAAGTTCGAGTAATTACTAGGAAATTAAATTTTTACTGGTTCACATCTTGTGTTCATATTCAATAATGGAATAACATAATAAGGAAGGGGTCCTGCACGGGGCCCATATTTTTAACAAGGAGTATGGCTTGCCATATTTTTAACATCGAGTAATTATTACGAGCTTTTATTATATCAGAATCATGGATTCCTTCATTTAGGTTGTGGTCCCTGGAGGGTCATCAGGGCCGTATTACGAACGATTACATAAGCTGGAAACCAGGGGGTACTCTTCAGGGCCTACGTAGACATATACAAAAGTCATTCATCTTCATCCAGGAAAAATACTTCTCCTACCCTAAACCAATTTCATCATCCTCTTTCATCAGTCACATGATTGTGACACACGCTACGTATCACGCTTATCCATATTCAAACAATAGATCTATCTTATCTCTTATCAAAGGCGGTAATTGCTTTCATGTTTACGAGAATAAATATTTCTACTAGTGAACGTTAATTTTTTAACGTAAAATGAATAAATTTAATAAATAAAGCGGAATTTTTACTATTAAGAGCCATTATTATATAGGGTGTTCCATTTCTAATTTCGCCGTAAAAAGAAAGTATTATAACTAACTCTAATAGGTATGTAACAGAAGGACAGTGAAAAATTATTCAACTACATTTTACAAATCCCTCCACAAAAAGCACATACACCCTTGTTGTAGCTTTACTCTTCAACATAATATCTATTACAAAATAAAGAATTGAACACTGATTGCACGTGCCTATCTTATGTGTACTTACCCCACACGTGATGAAGGCAAAAGATGATTGTACACTTATCTACATAAATACCTAGATTTCATGTAACGGTATTATAAAGGATCGGGGTCCAGGTACTTACGTGGGTGACTGTACAAGGTTGACTTCCATTTTGGTTATGGGAAAGTTAATGTGCAGTACATACATTAATGAAAATAGATAAAGTAAGACTAACATATTAAACTATTAATATAAATTTCAAGCCAACTTCGGGTTATTCGTACACATGCTTTGATCTTATAACAAATGTTTATTTATACCATTTCAGTTCACTTTCTTCACAATTTAACTTTTTGGCCTATAAATGAACTTTTTTTTTTTGTTTTAAAAAATCTTTCTAGTTAGTATAGTTTGAAGTGGAGTGAACATAGGTCTATTTTTACATCACAAGTGTCCTTGAAACATTTTGTGTTCTTTTTTGTAATTTTCAGCTGGCTGTTTTGTGTTCCTCACCAACAGACCTGAAATAAAAGGTCACACATTAAGACATCAATAATGTCATTAATCTCTACACATTAAATTTTGTCAATATAGTTGTTATACTTAAAACTAAACAGGCAATTGATATGAATAAGCAGACAACACACAGAGCATACACATGCCCAAACTACGTTCAGTGAACATTAGTAGGAGATTGACACCGTTCTCGTAGTAGTTTTTCCTGTTTTTTTTTTTTTTTTTTTTTTTTTGAGATGGGAGAGGGTTGTAGGGGTGAGAGAAGCTTACTGTTTACAATAGGTTTATTGTTGACAGGAATGCCATTTAACCTTGACTACATACGTGTACAATATATATTTTATTCTTTGTTATATTTTTTTGTATTGTTGTCAGGAATGTCACTTAACCTTGTATGGTTACGTACGCAGATGCTTTAATCTTTTGTTATATTTTTACGCATTGTATTTAACCCTTTTCTTAGCAAGAACACATTCGTTGATCAAAAAAAAAAAAAAAAAAAAAATCATCTGATTTTCCTTTCAAATAGGTTTAAAATAAAACATATTTGCACGTTTTACGTACATCGTGTATTTAGGCTAGGCTGTGACGTAATGTATCCTATTGGATACATTGCCAAGAATAGGGAGTAACAAGAAGTTCGTATATTTGTATCAAGTAATACACTAAGTATATAAAATATAAAACTGAACTCATTCTAACTCATGACTGATTTCACTCATTATAACTGAACTTACACTCATTCTAAGAATATAAAATATATAACAGAATACAGAAAAGGAACATATGAAATAAATAAATTCTTCCTCATAATACCAGGTGTCAACATCATGTTTTATGTCGATCTTCGGAAACAGTCATTTTTTCTCATGGAAATGAGAAAAACAGTTTCTTTTCTTCGTGAAACATAACTTCACATCACACTTCGAGCAAATCTCGGAAATTTGTCCTCTGGTGCAGTAAATACACCGCCCTTTATCATTGTATCCTGGTAGGTGGCTTACACCATCTAGCCTTACATCGTCATCCGGTCTGGGTTTGATAGGGTTCTTGATCTTTTTTTTTTTTTTCGGGGCAGAAGGAGAACCTTCTGTTGGACGACCTCTTTTTCTGTTTTTCAGCAATAGCCCAGTCGCTACTTTGACTCGGAACTCCTTCAGTGAAAGAAGTTTTGGTTTCTCGACTTCATTTGATAACAATACTTCCCGGCGGTACACAAGCCAAGCATTATCTATACAGATATCCAGTAGCTGGGAAAATATGGCCATGTACCACCGATGAGTTCTGAAAGAAGTCCTATATAATGCTGCTAACATATCCGCCAGATTGACGCCTCCCATATGAGTATTGTAATGCTTTACTATTTGTGGACATGCCACATCGATCTTATCCCCATCTCGTTTGCTGTAACGTTTTGATGTAGACACAGGATATGAATCCACGTACGAACTACCCAAATGTACTGATCTATTATCATACCACTTTACACATACCGTCTTATTTTCATTATCTACCATTTGGCAGAAGCTTCCCCTACCTTCGCGTGCTAATTCTTTATCGGTTTTCATCTGACAACCATTCAATATGTTTGAACGCATTGTTTCAAGACTTAAAATTCCTAGTTCATTTCGCAGGTAACGCATAAGTTGGAAGGAAGAGAAAAAGTTATCGAAGTACAGATACCGTTAAGTGGGGTGAATAGGAACGGTTTTTCAACTTCCAACCAAATTATTTTAAAACTGCTTGGTCAATAAAAATAACGTATTGGTCTCAAATGACAGTCTTTATGGGGCAATAGAACTGTGACAAATATTAAATCCCCTTTCCTTTTATTACATGTTTTATTTTAAAAAATATTGGTTGTTCCTATTCACCTGCCAAGTGGGGTGAATAGGAACAAGCATTTATTTTTTGTTTACTTTCCTATTGTACCGCCCGAAATATCAATAGGAACAAAAAAATAGTTTTTAAAAATATTTATTGAAAAAGGAATGATTCAAAGACATTTATATCACAAACATAAACATAATGAGGAGTTGACAATACCGTACAGTTACAGTTCAGATACCAGCATTGCAATTGACGGGAAATATCATCATTCCTCTACAGTAAGGCTTGGGCAGCGGGAGTTTCCCTTTTACCTGCCCAAAATGAAAATCGGATACATCTGGAACGTCGGGAAAACCATACACGAATCCACTGTGTTCCCTAGTAGATCTGCCGCGCAAGAACGTTGCTGTAAGACTTCCATTTCTTTTGGAAAGAACTTTACCGATGAACAACTTTTCAACATTAGGCCTCATAGCTCTGGATGTTTCAGCTACAGGAAAAGACACTAACAGCCAGTTGTTCTCTGAAATGTCGTCATAGTTAACATCTGTTACTATCGGTAAAAATGTTTCCTGCTTCCCCTTGTCCTCCTCTTCATAGTCACTTTCGATTGCTTTTTACTCTATCTCAATATCGTCTTCTGAAAAATCTAGGTCATCTGGGTCTTCCTCATCAAGGGAAACACTTTTTCCGGCTTCAACAGACAATTTCTTTGGAACTCTTTGTGGAATGCAACTCCCATATCGCATTTCTTTGAACATTTCCAACAGTGATCCGTCCAACGCTGCAATATTTCCTGAAGCTTCAGGATCTGCACCGGGAAGCTGCTTGAGAATCTGATCTCTGTCTATAGGAAATATTCCACATTTGCGAAAACCAGACTTTATACTTGCAGTAGAATGTTCTTCAATGGTTGTCAGAAGCTCTGCAAAAAGCCTTGGGAATATATCTTTCCGAAGAGCTGATTCTCGGATACCAGGGCCTCTTTTCCACTTGAAAATGAGTTCCCGCCATTTCCTCTTGAGAGGGGCAAAAAATGCAACATCAAGTGGTTGAGTTAAGTGTGTTGAATTGGAAGGAAGGAATATAAATTTTATGTTATTTTCAGAGCAAAGACGAATTGATTCAACTGACAGATGTGCTGAGAGATTGTCTCCGATGAGTGCTTTAGGACCATTTAACTTTCTGAAGTATGGGAGGGCGACAGTTTGTATCCAATCGTCAAAAGTGCGACTGTCAAACCAACCCGATCTGGTACAGTTATATCTTACTTCCGGACGTCCTCCGAGCTTCCATGTGTTGTACATGTTTACCGCTTTGTAGACAGCGTATGGAGGCAGCAAAACTCCGCTTGCTGATGCTGCAAACATAACGGACGTAGCTGACTTACTATGATTCATCACCCTCTCCGGGTACTTACATCCACGTTTAACAACAACTTTTGATCTTCCAGGATCATCTGTAAGATTACTTTCATCATAGTTTACAATGTTTTCAGCAGGAATCCTGTTAAGCTCCTTCTCCAAATTGTCAAAATATGCACTTATGACTTCAGGAGACACTGAAGCCCTAGCTTTCTTGATGTTTTGGCTTAGCCGAACTGCCAATTTTGCCGAATGACGTAGAAGAAAACCACGAGCAAATTTTTTCTCCGGAAAATTGTTTTTGAACTTTGGAACTGTTTTCCCACATTTGTCCAGATATCCTTTGATCATAAGCCTTATGTCATACACTTCTAGGGGATAACCCCAATCTGCACACTTTACAATTCTGTCAACAATCATTTTTTCATTTTTTGTTAGCACTGTTTGACCTCCTTGAGACTTTACGTTAGAATGTTTTACATGTCTGTGTAAAACTGTTGTGGGCATGTCGTATTTGTCACTTACACTTCTGTACGTTAATCTGTTAACGATAATGTCCCTTTTAGCCTTTTCCAACAGATCCTTTGGATATTTGCGATATTTTTTGGCACGGGGATCTGGTTTATAAACTCGAGGCATTCTGTTCCTATTCACCTGCCACTCTCAAGAATGCTGTTGTTATTTACAGAAGTGTGTTAACATCAAATTATATGATTTCGAAACTAGTTTTGCACGTTCAACCTCGAAGTGCACTCATAAACAAATGATTTGAAGTACCATACAACAAATTGCTTGGAGCGCCACCTTTGGAGTGAACAAAGTTAAACTTAGTTCACAATTATCAACAAGAATGCGGCTAAAAATAGTTGCTGAGAAAAAAAATATCAAAGCAAGCCGCAAAACCTATTATTGCACGTACAGCAAGGTTAGGCTATGAAGAGTGTCTCAGACAATTAAAAAGAGTTTATCTTGCATAAATGAAACGTAAGACTGAACAAATTAAAACATGAAAGTTTTGTTCCTATTCACCACACAGTTCCTATTCACCCCACTTGACGGTATATTGAAGGAGGCTGTTGAATCGACTTTGCCAAGGTAATAACCACATTCCCTGATAAACCGAACGATTGATCAATATCCATATTCTGAAAAGTTGACTCACCAGCATATACAATAAAGTCGTAAACAATATCGGACACACCTGCCCTAACAAACATTTTAAATCCCTATTTTGTCTGTTTCCTTTCATATATTGTCGTCTGGAACCAGCCCTAATACCCTTATAGGGTATCATCATTTCGTCAATTGAACATTTATTTTCACATTCTATGGCAAGACAATTTTTTCTTAAAGCATCAAGAACAGGCCTAATTTTATAATATCTATCAGTTAGTACAGCTTTGTCATTATTTACAAAATGCAAAAATCTACGCAATACCTGATACTTTTTCAATGGCATAACACTTGCAATATGTTCAATTCTGAGTTCTTGATTCCAGTAATCTGTGTATGCAGGCAAACGTATGATTCCCATTAGCACCTCTATCGACAAAAAATCACATATTTCATTGTAATTTGTATTAACACTTTTCCCTGTCTTTTGTGTCGAATACTAGTTTGTTTTGTTCTACAATGAAATTGATTACATCATCTGGCAAAAACTTCTTGAAATATCCTAATGGGGAGTCCACACTATCGGGAATGTTGAAAGAGCAATCGTCAGGGTCAACAGTATAATGAAATGTATCATTTTCCCACCTGAAAAAAATAAGAAATAAAACATTGTTGCTTCATCTGTAACCTACGTTTAGTAAATCAGAAATGAACATAAATATATACGTCCCAGTTGAGAGGGACCGTTTACGGTATTAGTTCATTTTTTTTTTCGGAAAACTAAGATGGCAATTTGAAGTACATTATTATGACTGAAAGTTTCCATGCTCAGTGTTTCTTTCACGTGATGAGCCGGAAATGTGCTAATACCATCCAAAAGTCGGAAAATATCCGCAGCGCATTCTCAAAGGATATAAGAATTTTAAAAAAAAATACTGTATTTCTCTGCATGGCAAAAAGTAAGAAAGCGAATTTGATCTGAGTATATTCCAAATGAAAAGCTTTGAAAAATTGATAAGAATCACATTATTATTATTATTATTATTATTATTGAACTAGAATCTCCACTCTCTATGGGCCAACTTCCGAGGTTGCCCGGCTGCTTCTTCATAACCTAACGTAACCTACTTTGAACTTGTATGCTTGTCTAAATTTCGTCAATTTCACAGTTTTCGAAAAAAAAAAAAAAACCTGGGCTAAAGAAGGTGGTCGGGCAACTACGGAAGTAAACCCTTCTCTATGAATAGATTTTATCTAGTTGAGTGAATTAAAAAATAATAATACATACTGTATTATTCTAGAAATCATGCCTTATAGTTATGTGAATCACGCTCTATTGATGCGAGGAACATATTAAATTGTTTTAGAATCCATACTGTACGAGGGTCACTATATTTTGAGCCTTGGCAACACTGATTGTAGTGAGGCGCTATTTTTTTGTTTGCATAGAAACGTTTGACATTGTTGACCATAACCTACTTCAAATGTTTGGCAATAGCTTTATTTGTGCTGTTTACGTTGACTTGAAGATTGCGTGACAACAGAAAAAGAAAATTAACTCTTGAAAATTTTCGTGCCATGATTGATTACGATTTTCGATGTGGATTATCGAGACAAGAGTGATCGAGCAACTTACTTCCACATTTGGCGAGGAAGCCCTACCCTTTGCCACTGTGCAAGGCTGGTATAACGATTTAACTGGTGGCCGGCATTCGCTCACTGACGAAATTCGCGAAGGCCGTCCAAAATCAGTTGTTATTCAAGAAAACATTGATGCTGTGGAAAACCTAATACTGCAAGATCGTCATGTGACATACTGTGAGATTGATGCAACCCTCGGCATTAGTTCTACTAATATATATAAAATATTACATATCATTTAGGTGTGAAAATAATTTGTTCTCGTTGGATTCCACATAATTTGACAAAAACTCAAAAAGAAGCTCGCGTCGATTGGTGCGCACAAATACTCAATAAATACAATGGCGGTGCTTTGGAAGACTTATATAAGATTGTAACAGGTGACGAATCATCGATATATGCATAGGAGCAGGAATGTAAACAGCAATCGACTGCATGGATGTTTCAAAATAAAGCAAATCCAACAAAAGTTCGCGCTTGACGCACATCGAAACAAATGGAAGCCTTTTTTCAGGAGAACTGATTATGTGACAACTGTGCCTTTAGAAGAACGTAGAACGGTCAACTCTGAATGTTACACAACAATTTGTTTGCCGGAGATCTTAGGTAAAAAACGGAAAACAAAGCGCCGCCGCATCATTGTCTATCAAGACATTGCGAGCTCTCCCAAATCTCGTCTAACAACCGACAATTTAAACACTCAAGAAATAGAATTGATGGGTCCTGATCTGGCACCCAATGAATTTTTCTTGTTCCCGAATGTTAAGAATAAATTGCGTGAACAACGATTTTCGTCGGCGGAAGAAGCCGTTGATGCGTTCAAAAACCATATTATGGAAGTGTCGCAAGAAGATTGGAAAAAATGCTTTGACAAATAGTTCGAACGAATGCAAAATAGTATTTATTATAAAGGAGAATATTTAGAAAAACAATAAATCAATTTTCAATGACATTACTGTTTCTTCATTGGTAGGCTCAAAATATAAACAGTGTGTAACGACCTGATTTCGTTACAGTTTATTTTCGTTTATTTTATTTTATTTTGTTTGATCATTTCCTGATCAGTCAAATGGTGTTATAATTTCAAACGTTAAATAGTTAATTTTCATAATATTTCTAGTGTGCTTTTGTTTTCTCTATCTGCACCACATAATAAGAATTGGATTCTATAGACTATGAATTTAATGCCAATTCTTTTCTTCTTCTTAACTATGATTTGTAAAATAACTGTACTCAATTATCATCAAACAATAAGATTTCAAAAAATATTTTGTTTAGGTATAATTATCGTTGTCTATTTTGATTATTTAGTGCATAACATTGAAAAATAATAATTAATTGTGCCTAGATCATTATTTGTTTAAAAATATCTTGGAACTAAGTTTATTTTGAATTATTAATTGACATATCTAGTGAAATGATCAACTTCAGCTAAGTTTCTTGGGCTCTTCTCTTTGATGAGCTAGAAATTGTAAATTCCTTTAACGAATCATGTTCAACTGACCGTTCGAATACTAGATTAAAGTTATAGATATTCAAACTGATAAATTTTGTGCAACAGTAAACGGAAAAGTTTATATAATGGGCATGAATAGCATAATAAATGAACTGAAGGTTTTGAAATCTGGGTTTTATTTAAGGATTCAAATGCAAAAGAATGACATCGATTACGGTCAGTTGTTTCAATATCTCTCTTCTTGTACATAAAGTCTATCACTTCTGTAACATCTCCTTATCTGTGTCTTCGATCCGATGCCTTGCCCTACTGCAACGTAGCTGCAGATGCGTAGCAGTGTGACAGGAACTCGAGAAACGAATAGTGACAACGTACCCGTTTAATGATAGATTGGCACACAACAAATTTGGCGACCGTATTTCCAGGACAACGTAGACGACGTAGAACATCAGCGTAGCTACGTAGAGAATGAAGTGATAGAGGATAAGTGAGAAGCAGAAGATACGAAAGGAAAACAATTACTAGTGAATCATTGGGAATGAGGCCTATGTAAATGAGATAATGAAAGTGCAACAAGAAGTTAGTGGACAGAGTGAGAGCGAGAGTTACGCTTGTTGTATGGGCGTAACAGAAGCTGACGAAACTAATAATGAAATATTGAACTCGGTGATGTGTGGATCATGTAATCGCTGGTATCATTTTCGCTGTGTTGATCTGGACGATTCACTTTATGATGAAT
This sequence comes from Thermobia domestica, assembly GCF_964235325.1. Classification (NCBI taxonomy): domain Eukaryota; kingdom Metazoa; phylum Arthropoda; class Insecta; order Zygentoma; family Lepismatidae; genus Thermobia; species Thermobia domestica. The sequence continues at coordinate 214,384,980 of NC_137460.1, read as the reverse complement.
TGAGTAATTCAGAAGTGGAATGGTATTGTGACATCTGTAAAGAAAATTTGAATCGTACAGAAACATCGAATCAAGAATTTAATGATGGGGAAACATATAGTAATGAACTGAGTGGTGTTCAGTTAATTACGAACCCCGATGTAAGTCCAAAGTCCTCACGGACTGAGACAAATATTCAGGGAGAACAAATAACTCTTAAAAATGTGATGGAGCAGTTAATGTGCTTGGTGCAGCAAACAAGTGTGACTCTTGGTGTTGTCAATACGTTGAAAGAAGAAAATAGGATTATGAGGGAGAAAATGGATAGGAATCAGTTCACAACGGAGCAACAGTTCAAAGAAATAAAGGACCAGATGAAAGCCATGAAGGATGAGTGGAAAGCTGATTTAGGCCGAGAAGTTTCAAAAATTGAAGCTGTGGTTGAACATGCGAATCTGAAAGTGAGCTTACAAGAAGAAAAGATGAAGCAATTGACAGATACAATTTCCGAAGAGGTCCAGAAAACGGATGAACTCAAGAAAGAACTGGCAGACTACAAACTGGTTACGGAAGCTATTGTGGATAAAACAAACGAAATTAAGGTCAATTGTAAAAACCGACATGAATGTATGGATCGGAAGCTTGCACAGCTGAGACAGGAAGTGGAAGACTTGAAGATTAACAAACATGGGAATGTTTCAGATTTGGTAACTTCTACTAATAATATCAATTTTGTTTCAGGGAATGAAAATATTATTATTCCAACGGTAACATCTAGCGCAACTGTAACATCAACTATAACTAATGTTGTTAGTTCTGTTAATACTTATAGAGTTAGTAGTATGTTTAGACCAAGTGAAATTTCTAAATCCTGTCAAATGCCTTACACATATGTTGATTTGAATAGCACAACGCAAGATATTGTATCTAGTTGTAACCCAACTAGGACCACTGTAGATAGTCCGGTTGATATCGGGAATGATTTATCGACGTTACCTCATGAATGTAGATTGCAAACAGAGTCGAATGACTCTAAAGTAGTTGAATCGTCTCTAAAACCTAGGGACGTACGTGATTTCCCGCGATTTGGAGGACAGTCAACTCCTGGTGCTGCCCGGCAATTTCTGGAGGAGTTCAACAGACTCTCGCGACTTTTCAATTTAACAGAGGAACAGAAATTAATTTTAGTGGACCAGTGTTTGACAAGAGCAGCTAGTGCGTGGTATCGCACAAAGATAAAAGAAGTTAAAACTTACACTGAATTTGAGGACAAATTCAAAGCGCAATATATGTCCGAAAATATGGAGAGAGCGCAAAAACGACGCTTACTTTCGACAAGATATGATAAATCCAAATATTCGTCGACAGTGGAGTTTGCGTGGTCGTTAATTGAGCGATATCACGGAATAGCAGAAACCTATGATGAAAAAGAATTGCTGGACATCTTATTAGCGTGTATTCCACCTGATGAATCTCGTCTAGTTAGAATTGTGCCTTTGAAATCAGTAGACGAACTGATACTGCGACTGACTGAACTGAACTCTGTTGAGGTTAATCCTACTCAGCGAGGTAATAATATAAATTCAGGTAAACCGTATGTGAGGTTCGCTAAAGTAAACTGGAAACCTCGCACTAGTGAATCTTCAACTCAAGCTAACTCGCCTGATTACGGAAACCAACGGTATTCACGAAGGGACAAAAATTGTGGCAACAACTATCAAAGACGAAATGGTTGGTATCGTGCCAACTATCGTAGGCGATACGGCACAGATCAGGGTTGTCAGACGACGGAATCTGATGTACAAAATTGTTCCACCGAGCAGGTTGTAGCAATGTCCACGTCGGTGATGAACCGCTAGTTGGAAATTTATACGGAGTGCCACAAGCGATGAGAAAAGAATTCAAAACAGAATTAGAGGATCGCCAGTTTCTAATTGAATCAACTCCGACCAAACAGTTGAAAAGAAGTGTGTCCAGTTCCTCATCGCAACCGCTACTAAAGGAAGATGACCTTGTAATGTTAAAAACACACCCGATGTCCATAGCTGCTAAAGATAAAATTCATAAATATATGTTAACATATACAGGTCCCTATCTTATTACAAAAGTGTTGAGAAATTGTGCGGTTTTGAGTACATTAACGGGGAAATCTATTGGAACTCACAACTTTCGTAACTTAAAACGATTCAATTGTTCAGCACAACGTAAATCTGAGTTACTTAATAGATATTCATAATTAAAATATATATAGATATATATTTTTTTTCGAAGTCGGGGTAACCTGTAACGACCTGATTTCGTTACAGTTTATTTTCGTTTATTTTATTTTATTTTGTTTGATCATTTCCTGATCAGTCAAATGGTGTTATAATTTCAAACGTTAAATAGTTAATTTTCATAATATTTCTAGTGTGCTTTTGTTTTCTCTATCTGCACCACATAATAAGAATTGGATTCTATAGACTATGAATTTAATGCCAATTCTTTTCTTCTTCTTAACTATGATTTGTAAAATAACTGTACTCAATTATCATCAAACAATAAGATTTCAAAAAATATTTTGTTTAGGTATAATTATCGTTGTCTATTTTGATTATTTAGTGCATAACATTGAAAAATAATAATTAATTGTGCCTAGATCATTATTTGTTTAAAAATATCTTGGAACTAAGTTTATTTTGAATTATTAATTGACATATCTAGTGAAATGATCAACTTCAGCTAAGTTTCTTGGGCTCTTCTCTTTGATGAGCTAGAAATTGTAAATTCCTTTAACGAATCATGTTCAACTGACCGTTCGAATACTAGATTAAAGTTATAGATATTCAAACTGATAAATTTTGTGCAACAGTAAACGGAAAAGTTTATATAATGGGCATGAATAGCATAATAAATGAACTGAAGGTTTTGAAATCTGGGTTTTATTTAAGGATTCAAATGCAAAAGAATGACATCGATTACGGTCAGTTGTTTCAATATCTCTCTTCTTGTACATAAAGTCTATCACTTCTGTAACATCTCCTTATCTGTGTCTTCGATCCGATGCCTTGCCCTACTGCAACGTAGCTGCAGATGCGTAGCAGTGTGACAGGAACTCGAGAAACGAATAGTGACAACGTACCCGTTTAATGATAGATTGGCACACAACAAGTGGCCCTCGTAGAGCAGCATGTAACATATATATTATTATTTCTATTATATGGCTAGGAGGATCTTTTTGAAAACCATAAAACCATCTTACCGTGTTCCTTACATCCAAATAAGACAAGTTCATTTACAACTTTTCTAAATGAATTATTGTGTTACTTGGATATGGGGAACAAGGTAAGAGGGTTTTTAGGTTTTCGTAAACATCCAGCTACTCATATAGTATACATAATATAGTGATGCCTGGGACTATACAGTATTCCATAGAAAGTGGATGGATGCAGCATACATAGAAATGGATGGAATTCACTCGCTCAACCTTTCCACACCAGTGTCTACAAAATCACGTATATCTGTGGAAAATACTAAATAAAATTTCGTCTTGATCTTTTGTGAACAACACTAGGAGCTCATGTGGCTTGGATCCTACGTTAAAGTGCACGTTCACGTTCATAGAGCCTCGCTGTTAAAAGGGATACTAAAACGGTAAATACTGCTTTAATGTGGCCAACTTCAAAGGAAGAGTTCGCCAACTTACAGGCTAATAAGTAAAAGATGTCTTATGGGGAAATGTAGGTTCAAGACAAACCAGGCCAAGAGGAGCAGGTGGCCAAGCCGACAGCTTTTACTGTACTTGTAATACTGATTTAACTTTCTTTGCTGTTTCTGCTATAATGTAATCTACAGGTTTAATAAATTTTCCTGTTTCTTCTAATTTCTTAAATCGTTTATGCTTTGAGTTTAGATTTCTAAAGGGACTAGACATGATTTCGAACATACAATATATTTCTTGTGCAATATCATCGTACTTACGGTCACTCAGTAGTCTAATTCGGTCCAAGTTAAACTATGGCTGTATTGCCTATGGATCTGTTCGTGATTCTGTGTTGCGACAACTTGATACAGTGCATCACATGGGTATTTGGATTGCTACTGGCGCCTACCGTACTAGTAGTGTTGCCAGTCTCTATGTTGTGGCCAATTAACTTCCTTAGCGTATCGTCGCAGATTTCTTAATTGTTCTGTGAATGTACGCTGTATTTCAGACCTCCGTTGTAAACCATGTCTCCGTGGTGGTCGGATTTACAAGCACTATGCTGCACGTCGTCGGTCTACACGCCCATGGTACATCCGGGCGTGTGAGTTTCCCCGCGGACGATTTCGTGTGCTCTCTCCTTCGTTTGTTCAATTTTGTACTGTTCCGCGAAGGCTGCTTTGTGTACCTCGCCATGATTTGAGTTTGTGTGTACATTCGAAACTGGCTACTAGTTCCCAGGTGTACCAGCAGGAGTTGCAGTAGTATTAGATCAGTACCCCGATTGTAATGTGTTCTTTACGCACGGTTCCAAGGATGGAAATTCTGCTGGGTGTGCCTTTGTCACCGACGAGGGCATCTCCGAATTCCCTTTGTTTCGTGTTCTCTGCTGAATTAATTGCACTTAAGCTTGCCTTGGACCATGCTCTTACGCTTTCAGTACTCACACCCTCGTCCAAGGCATTCTCGTGAGATGCCATATCTGCAGCAACAGGGTTGGGTCGTCGTTGTCTGCTGGATGCCGGGTCATGTAGGCATCCGGGGAAACGAACGTGCCGACACAACTGCCAAGAACGCCGCCTTCGCCGAGATTGCACTGGAGCTTAGCCTTCCGTGCTCCGATCTTCAGAACAATTTCTATTCTTTGATGCGCTCTCACTGGCAAGCGGATTGGGACCAGGCACTTTAGAATAATTTACACGCAGTTAAGACACTCCTAGGAGACTGGCGTACGTCGTCTCTGTTCCCGTCGTCGAGATGAAGTGCTCCTGGCGTGTCTGGGTATCGGACACTCTCATCTGACGCATAGTTATTTGTTGCGTGGATTACACCGTCCGTATTGTGAGGAGTGTATAGTCCCCCTGTGTATTCGGCACATTCTTAAATGCCCTGGATAATCAGATCTCAGAGAACATTACGGACTGCCTTGTCTACTTACCTCTGTTTTGGGGGATGGTCGTGATGTTGTTAGCCGGGTACTTCAGCTTGTATCTGATTATGGGGTTGCTCACATCCTCTGAGCTGTTTGTCTTTTGTGATTGTTTTATTGCTGCAAATTTTCTGTTTTCTATATTTTTTATGTTTTTTCTGTATATTATTGTATATTTTACCTTATTTATTCTTTTATCTTCCAGTTTTGCTTTTCTTTTTTCATTTACCAGTGCTTTCGTTCATTTGAACTGTATTCGTTTTAGCTTGTTGTTGTTTTAATGTAGCAGTTCTGAGCAACGTTGTTAATCGTGACGGGTCATATAGCCTCGTTGCTGACGTCTCCATTAATTTACCCTACTCACACAAAACACCTAGCTATGTTCTTTACACTGACGAACCTGTCACGTCACCTTAGGGAAGACTTAATCCGCTAAGGTGTTTAACGCGGGAATTGAGGCTACTTACAGCTGTGAACCTCTTATCCCACACCAGTGTTTGTATTCCGTACATATGATATCGTATAAAGGTCCACGCGTCTTTGTTCTCCTGTGGGTATTTTCCATTCAAGACGTGAAATGATTGGAAGCATATATCTACCGACTTGAGTGCGCTTTCCACTCTGTAGATATTTCCTTGTATGCTCATATAAAAATGCTCTGGCTCCAACACATTACACGCAACTGCAATGCCAGCTGGCCTTTTATGTTGTGTAGTCGTCTTGAGCGTCGGTCTCTGGTGGCGCCTTGGTGTGCTCAGGTTCGTGATAACCATCCCTTCAAAACTTTTAAAAAAATGATAAAATAGTACAAAAATGTTCGAAAATAATGCTAAATATAAGTTTGTGCATGTATGTATGAGAACCAATGCACAGAAGCATGCACAAACAAGAATATCCATGACGTACTAAATCAGAAGCATGATAATAATTGAAAATAAGATCATTCTAAAATTATATTTTGTACCTGAACTCTTTGCCTATAGAATTTGGAAGCAATTCAGCAAACTCAAATAATTAAAAAAAAAAAAAAAAAAAACCTTACTTTTAAAGCCTTGTGAACTTTTGTTTTCTGCTTCCCTCCATGGTAAACACCCGAGTAACGGCTTTCGATTCAACTATTTGCAGGACGGACGTTAACCTTACTTCTCCTGAGATATACACGACTGTGCACTGGTGTACGTTTCTTCCAAAAAAGCTTCAAATGCCTATACAAAAGTTTTAAAGTTATGTACTTAAGTGTGTACATGCGGTCCGACTACTTTAAGTACAGAATTATTCCATACTTTACGTTTTTGTGCAAAATGCCTCCTTTCACCATGCATGGCTTTGCAATTGACAAGGAACATGTATTTTTCAGCACTCATTTCTGTTTTGAACTTTGTTCCACACAGAGATATTTCAAATATTTCGCGCACCTCGAGGTGAATTTTTCAAGGCGGCCGATAAAACTGAGGCATAAAAATGGCCTTTGTTCCTGTATTGTTACTTTGGAAACAGTATTCTTCAAATTGTTGTACTTAACAGACGTCTTATCAATTTGCTTATCTGTATGCAACCGTATTTTATCTACAATATTTTCACTGAAAAATACAGGGTGTCCGAGAAGTCCTTCCCTGATTACAGAAATTGATAACTCAGGCTAGAAATAAGATAGAAATATGAAACTGGTGTTGAATTGTTTACAAACTATAAAAGTTTTGGTCACATCAGTACACTTCCACATGAGCACCCTTGGTAGCACGTAGCACATCTAGGCGATATTCAATTTCCATCCACACATTAGCCAACATCACTGGAGGGATCGATGCAACGACTGTGGTTATTCGTTGCTGCAGGGTTTCAAGATCTGGTACACGTGTTCGGTAGACCTCATCCATAAAAAGAAGTCTAATGGGGTTATGTCAGGAGAGCGTGGAGGTCAAGCTGTTGGTCCATCACGACCAATCCATCGCCCAGGAAATGTCCTATCGAGATAGGCACGGACGTCCAAACCCCAATGAGGTGGTGCACCGTCTTGCTGAAAAACGACATCGGGGCGATACTGAAGCAGCTGCAACATATCCAGGTACACTGCAGATGTGATGGTATCCTCAGCGAAGAAGAATGGCCCGATAATTCGATCGTGCAATAACGCGCACCAAACATTCACTTTTGGACTGCCTCTGGTGAACTCCCTGACCTCCCTGGAGGGTTCTGGACCCCAAATGCGTACATTATGGCGATTCACTACTCCACTGACAAAGAATGTCGCTTCGTCGGAAAAAGCAATTCGTCTGAGATAACCATTATCGTTCTCAATACGTGATAGCATTTCGACCGCAAAGTCATATCGACGTGTACCGTCGTCGGGCAACAAGGCCTGAACGAGTTGCAGTTTGTAAGCACGAAACAATAAACGTTTGTGTAAAATGTCATGGATAGAGCTTTTTGGCATCTGTAATTCACGTGAGGCCCTGCGCACCGATTTCTTAGGACTTCTCAGAAAAGACTGCCGCACAGCCTCCACCGTGTCTGCTGAGGTTCTTGGTCGACCAGACCTCGGAAGGTCAGCAACCGACCCTGTGTTCTTGAACTTCTCATACCAGGCTTTAATGCTCTTGACATCAGGTGGAGTCCTCCCAAATGTTGTCTGGAACTGTCTCTGCACCGTGGTTGGTGATCGTGTCTCATGGTACCACAGGACACACTGTGCCTTCTCCTGGTTGGTTGGCATGGCTTGCTTGGGCTTCTTACTTACGGACTACAAACCTAAAAAAAAAAAAAAAAAATTGAGAGTTGGTAAAACAGAACAAACCCAACACAGACAAAAACTTTTATAGTTTGTAAACAATTCAACACCAGTTTCATATTTCTATCTTATTTCTAGCCTGAGTTATCAATTTCTGTAATCAGGGAAGGACTTCTCGGACACCCTGTAGCTAAAAGCATTCCTTCGGGGATGTTGCATATTTGGCGATGTAATTATAATTGGGACATGATGCAAATTTTAGTGACGCTTTAATGTTTTTATTTGACGATTTGACTTGTAATACAAATCTCATTGATTTGTGTGAGTTATCATGTGTGACGAAATAGTTGTATATGGACGTAAATGACACTAACAGGACTTCTGATCATGACTTTTCTGATGAACTTTCAAACTGAAGTTGTCCACAAGATTTCTTCCACATCGGTTACATACCAGAAGTTTGGTAATGGCATGAAACTTCTTCACAAGTTTTCTTAAGTCTACTTTGCTCCTACCTGTTGGGCATTCTTCATGTACATAGGGTTAAAATACTCGGGTGTGTGTGTTGCTCCTTCGCTTTGCCTTTAGTCTGTTGAGTGGGGTGGGTGAGAGTGAGTATATTGGCCACCTTTTACACCTCGCAAGTGAGCGAGAGTATCTGTTTCGTATTGCTGGTGTGCTCCTTCTCAGCACCGATGCTGTGGTGCGGAACTGCATGGTTTCGTATTGACGGCTTATAGAGGACATGGTGCTTGCAGTGGAGTGGTCATCTGACGTGAGTTTCTCCTCCTCGTGTGGGGCTCCTTTAGAGCGGTTGTACCAGAGGGTCTTGCTCGTAATTTGGTGCTTCATTGTGGTGTCAGTAACAGAGTTGGTGGTACGTTTGTCAGGATTATATCCTGCAATGGCGTTCTATGATGTGTGCTCGTCTTGGTCGTCCGTTTCTGGAGGCGCGTTGATGTGCTCACGTTCGTGATGTTCATCCTTTCAAAACTTAAAAAAAATGATAAAATAGTACAAAAATGTTTCAAAGTATTAGGAAATCTATATATATGTGTATGTATGTATGAGAACCAATGCACAAAAGAAAACATCCATGACGTATTTAATGAGAAACGTGATATGTAATTGAAAATAGAAACATTCTGAAATAATATTTTATACCTGAACTCTTTACCTACAAAATTTCATAGCAAATCAGCAAACTCAAGTAATTTAAACAAACACTTACTTTTAGAGCCTTGTAAACTACCATTTTTTGCTTTCCCCCATGGAAAACAACTGAGTAACAGCTTTCGCTTCAGCTGTTTCATTGACAGGCATTCACCTTACTCCCCAGATACATGAGTGTGCACAAGTGTGCGTTAATTCCAAGAAAAGCTTCAAATACCTATTCAAAAATTCTAAAGTTGTGTAGGTAAATGTGTTCTACAGGTCCGAAGGTTTAAGTACAAAACTATCCAATACCTTACGTATTTGTGCAAAAATGTCTCCTTTCTTCCTTTCATCACGCATGGCTTTGCAATCGACACATAAGTAGTAGAGAAGGAAAATGTATTTTTGAGCACTTATTGCTGCTTTCAACTTTGTTCCACACATATATATTTCAAATCTTTCGCGCACCTCGAGGTGATTTTTATCAAGACGGCGGATAAAGTTAAGAAGCCGAGAAGTGGTCTTAGTTCCTGTATTGTTATTTTGGAAACAGTATTCTTCTGATTCTTGTACTTGGCATACAACTTATCAATTTGCTCACTTATATGCAACAGTATATTATCTATAATATTTCACTTATAAATAGCTGAAAGCATTCCTTCGGGGATGTTGCATATTTGGCAATGGAAATATAATTGGAACCATGATGCAAATTTTAGTGACGCTTTAATGTTTTTACTTGACCATCTGACTTGTAACACAAATCTCATTGATATGATTTTAAATTTGTTTGAGCTATCATGTGTGGAACTTAATATTTGTGAGAAATGGTTGTATATTGACATAAATCACACTAAAAGGACTTCTGACCAGTACTTTTCTGATGAACTTTCAAACTAAATTTGTTTCGAAAACACCTTCCACATCGGTTACATACCGGAAGTTTGGTAATAGTATGAAACTTCTCCACATGTTTTCTTAAATCTACTTTGCGCGTACATGTTGGTCATTCTTCACATAAGTGGCGTTAAAATACCGAGAGTTTGTGTTGCCCCCTCGCTTTGCCTCTAGTCTCCCCCTCCATGTAGCGCACCGTAATCGTCGGGGAAGGGTGGAGCTGAGAGTGCGAGTGCGATTTCATTCATTCATTCCCATATCATCCCTCATCTGCATCTTTTGCACGCCCTCTCAGCCGCGAATACCGCTACCGGACTCGCGGGTGGTTGGTGGAAGCCGGGAAGAGAAAGGTATAGAGGACGTCTTCCCCCTCTTGAGAAGGTCTTGCATCCACCCGGCGTGTTGTTGTGTTTGTGTTGTCCGGTGTGTTGAGTCCTTGGGAAAACATAACGAAATAGTGCATAGTTACTAGGAGGCATTTACTAGTTTAGGTTTTTTTTTGGTTCAAAGTTTTATGCCATTCCTTTAGAGAAAAAGCTTTCTTATAATTAGTGGAAAAACTTAACTTTGTTAAGAATGAAATACAGTTACCAAGAACGAATAATAAAAACAACATAAAAATGAAAACACGTAGAATGTATACAAGTATTTATTAGAAATGTAAAAAAAACTACGCATTGATATTAAAGATAAAATATGTACAAGAGGAAAAATGCTATAACCCAAAAATCTTTTCTGCTTCCTCATCTTTCTCAGTCTGTTCTTGCTGTTCATGAGAATGATTCAGGAATTCGTCTTCCTATAATTCTAGCGGTCCAACAATTACTTCTAATTCGTTCGTAATGTTTTCCCTATATCTTACGTGAACATATATAACTATTTTTCTGTTGACTAATGACTATAAGCTTGAAATGCCTATACAAAAATTCTAAAATTGTGTGCACAAACGTGTACTTGAGGCCCGTAAGGGTTAAGTACAAAATTATCCCATTCCTTACCTATGTTTGCAAGAGTCTCTGCTTTTTTTTTTTTCACTTATGGCTTCTTCATCGAAAGATAAGCAATTGACAAAGAACATGTATATTTCGTGCACCTCGAGATGATTGTTTTTGATCCTTGTACTTAGCAGACACATTATCAATTTATTCATTTGTATGCAACGGAATTTTATCTACAATTTTTTCACTGATAAATAGCTGAAAGCATTCCTTTGGGGATGTTGCAGTTTTGGCGATAGGAATATTATTGGGATTATGATGCAAATTTTTTGAAGCTTTAATGTTTTTCCTTGACCGTCTGACTTGTAACACAAATCTCACTGATATGATCTTAGATATGTGAGAGCTATCAAGTATGACACTAAACATTTTTGAGAAATGGTTGAATACGGACATAAATCACAAAGGATCATTACTTTTCTGATAAACCATCAAACTGAATTTGTCTAGAAAAACCTACATTGGTTACATACCAGAAGTTTGGTAATGGTATGAAAGTTCTCCACATGTTTTCTTAAATCTATTTTGCGCGTACATGTACATTCTTCACATTCATGGCGTTAAAATACACAAGAGTGGGTGATGCCCCTCGCTTTGCCTCTATTCTGTTGGAATGAGGTTGTTGGCCACTTTTGCACCTTCTCGCAGGTGAGCGGGAGTATAATTTTTGTCTTGTTGGTATGCTCCTTCTCAGCACCGATCCTATGGTGCTGAAATTCATTGTTTTGTATTTATTGCTTAAAGACGACATTGTGCTTGCAGTGGGGTGGTCGTCTGACGTGACGTGGATCTCTCCTCCTGGTGTGGTGCTCCTTTGGACAGGTTATACCAGAGGAGCATACTTCATGATTTGGTGCTGGATTGTGGTGCTGGAATTTACTCACAAGTAACAGTTTCACTAATTCTTGAATCACAATTATTCTTTATCAATCATTTGCATAAATCTTTAAAATTACAGTGAAACCCTGTCAGAATTTTTGCTAAGATATTATTTTAGTAAGAACAATATATTGAAAAAAAGACTTAAGAACACAATTCTTGTAAGTTATATTTCAAAGAGTAATAATAAGATTAGAATACTTTTAATGTAAAACCAATGTCAAATTCGTTTCAAACCCAAAACTGTTGGAGAAAATCAGGTAAATGCCCTTTATTTTAAAAATATGCAGTTGCCTAAAAGAAATATTCAAGTTAAACCAGATGTTTCCTAGAACACGCAAATTTAGTTAATTATTTTACTTTCCATTTTCCTGAACCAGTTAAATACAATACCTTAGGTGCTGCAAAATCCATTGCCGCAGCCTTATAGTTGTCTTTTTAAAAACAACGAGCAAACAGTCACAAAGAGGGAAAAACTAATCGCTATGGGACACCCTTTAAATTTGTATTCAAAGTCATAAACACCTTTACTCTTAAAGTTAAAAAATGAGAAACCATTGTCAAACACAACAAGAAATCTTTTTCTTTACAGTCAGCAACAAATATCCAATACTAATTGAAAGGACAAGGAATGATTATAAAATAAAGCACTAAATTATAACTGAACTCATATTCTAGTTTCTTTCTTTTCTTTTTTTCTTTTTATCATTTTAATCTATATACATTTCTTTCTTTTTACAAGTTTTTATGGGAGGCCCAAAAATACCTCTCCCTCCACCATTTCTTTTTCTTCTGTTTTCCTTCTTTTGTTGATTTCTTCCTCTTTTTTTCTTCTATCACTTGACTTATACACTTCCCCTCTAAGTCCCATGCTAACCCCAAAATAATGTCACTTTCATCTTTTGTTTCTTTATTTTTTTCTAAATATTTTTGTAACATTGTAAAGTTTATACATAATTCACACGCGTTCCATTTTTCTATCCTTTTATTCGTCGGGCACGCGTAAGAAAGAAAATATGCCGTTTTTTGCCCCCTTCTTATTTTTTCTTGACAATATTTTTTGGCCCGTATTCTACCACCTCATAAAAATGGTCAATGACTTTCCCTGTGCCATTCTATGAAGACAAAACATATAAATATTATAATTACAAAAATTTTAAAAAAAACGTTTTAACAAATATTTTCAAATCTATACAAAGTAATAAATTAAGTACTCAATGTAACTTTTATATCATCATGCCTAACTAATAAATAAGCAATAGTTTTAAGCAAAAGACCGTTCCACTAAATATTGCAAGTGTATGTAATATTTTCTAACACCAGGGTTTGATTTCTGGTGGTCATTTCAATTTTCACTTATGAGGCTTTACGTCTACCCCCCTTCATAGTTCGTTTCACGGTCCGTGCTAAATTATGTTGCATACATTACTGATAACTGCACCATCTACTTTCTATACCTTTCTATCTACTTGTCCCTTACATATATAATCTTATTATTTGCCTTTAAGTAAACGCAATAAAGTTTTGTTCACTAACTGCTCTTTTTAACCATGAGCGACTCCTCGAGATAAAGTAATAGGTCAAAAGCGCAGTAAGCGCATTACGTAAAAATAGTACAGTTTTCTAACCTTGTTAGTTTATCATTTAGAAATATTACTAAATTTACAGAGAAGGTAGCAACGCATTAAAATAAATGTGTAAAGGGAAAAGAAAAAAAGAGAAACACACAAACAAAAGAGGGGGAAACCATGTATTGTGCAAATGAAATGCATGGAGTAAGTCGCGAGTGGGAACCCTTCACCCCTGGTGGGGGAATATTCACGAAGCTATCAGCTTATATCTAATTTAATAGGAATATATAATCCATTTCTTACTTTTGAATATACAAGGTTCAACCAAAATGAGAAAATTTTATATCGGACTTCCGAAGAAAAATAAAATAAATAGATGACCGTGTTTATTATATATAGAATTCCCAGTCACGATCCCCTTTTGAGTTTTATTAAAAAAAATAGAAGAAGTAAAGAAGAGAAAAGAAAGATGGGATAGGAAGAAAAAAAGAAAAAAGGAAAGTAAGGAGATGAGGAAATAGGGAAACTGTTACTGTATATTTTTGAGAAATATGGTAAAGGAAAGTGAATAATTATCGAATTGGGATTATTTCCAATAACTATTGGGTGAGTGTTTGGTATTAAGGTGATCAAAGGTAGACACATGATAACCCATACCCCCCAGGCTTAGATCCATGTAACCCCAACTACCGAATTATCCCAATCTAGCTCTGAGATAGATGAGAAAGTTTAATTTAACAGTTTATTCAATATTTCCGAAAGTTCTTGACTAGTATCCAGCACTTGAAGTATAAATGATGATGTTAAGGCATGCTAGAATTGATCACAGGAAAAAAAATCAAAGCAACACACATATTTGTCCGGCAAGACATTACGTGCAGTTTTCGCTGTTGTCAGAAATTTGTAAAAATCGTGAAATACATTTGGCACAAATGGCAGAAGATCAAGAAGATCTTTCTTCTTTTCGATGGTTATGGGTACTGGCCCATCATATGTAAAGGTTGGAGTCAGAGTAGAGCTCCTTCCTCTTCTCCTTGCTTGAAGTCTTCCTCTTCATTTAAGCTAGTTTTATAATACATTATTCCCAAATTCTTCTTTTCATAATGAAGCCACTTCATATCCCACCACGTTATCTTGCAACCACTTTCATCAACTGTACGGAGTTGGAGGGGGCCCTTAAGAAGGGAGGAGAAATTCAAAAATTCTTCGCGGGACATTTCTTTCACAACAAACTGCTTACTCTTTCTTTCCAGCCTGTCTGATAAGTTGCGCCCAATCGTGAGGGTGGTCAATACTACCGTTGAATTTTTTCTTTTTCTTTTCTATTAAGCTGTGATCCATGTCGCTCTCCATATGAGTATGTCCTGGTAGGAGAAACTTATGATCGATAACTTCTAAATGGGGAGAATTTTGCAAAGCAGTCATGCACATTACTGCTACATGGTTGTTCCTGTTTTGTTCACTGCAGGTGTCGGAATACATTGTGACATGTCTGACATCCGGGTTCAAGTAATGAAGAAGAAAGTGATACAAGCAGGAACCGACATCATTTGCCCCCCTACCAGCTAAACCTTCATGCAATATGAAACAGTAGCCTTGGCCATCATTACAATCGTGCACTGTTAGGTTAAAAGTCCATAGTTGCCTCTTATAGAACGCTATTGAATTTTTAACCAAAGGTGTCGGTGGGCATTGCTGCGTGTCAGAAGTTAAGGTTTTCTTTCCTGGATCGTGTTTGGATAGTTCCTTGTCTCTAGCTTTAGCCTGGTAGGCCAGCTCAGCTTGCCTATGATGTTCATTTAGTTGTGTTTTTGAATCTTCATCACCGGTTGTTTTTATCTGCAATGACAACCTGTCGCACAATTGACATGTATCCACATGTGGTTTCTTGATTTTTAAATTTATTTTGCGAAACTCTTTTTCATAAAGGGTCCGACTCACAGGAGATCCCTTGCAGGTTCTTTTGTACTCGTCATAAAGCTCCGAAATGGTGAGATATGATGGCAAGTATCTTCTGTCTGAATCTTTCCGTGAGTAATGGCTCTCATATTTAGGAACAGCTTGTAGATGTTTTCGAACTTCCTCCACTTCGTCTTCAGATTTTGCATTAGCAGGCTTGTGGACACCCCTTGCATCCGGAGCAACTATGCCCGAAATACTGAATCGTTTCTTTTGAATTACGGTTTCAATAAACTTCTTTGTGTCGCCAAACATCTTCACAAAGCAGCCTTTACAAACCTCTTTTCTTTCTCCATTTACATCGACATGATATGAAACTGTAATTTGACGGAAATGTTGCTTCTCCGCATCCAACTGTCTAATCCTTGTTGTTTTCTTATCTCCAATGTCCATTAAACTAGCTAGATAAGCAACTCTTCTATTAAAATTTCCAATATTCCAGTAGTTTTCAAACAATACTTTGCAGAATTCAGGAGAACAAAAGGAACGACAGTTTTTTCTACAAACGCCCAATGGCTCACATTTTCGAGCTGCAATCAGCTTGCCTGTTGATGAAATGTATCCCTTCCCTGTGTTCCTACCAATTTTTCTCTCTTCCCGCAGTTTCCTGGTATCACCTTTCATTCCTACTACTTTTCGCTTGCCTCTGGTCGCCCGTGATCTCCCAGATTTTTTTCTATTCCACCTTCACATCCACTTCCACTGCTCTGATTTGAAGTCGATGGGACTTGCGTATCTTGAGGATCTTTGTCGTTAGTTCCTTCACACATGATAACTTCCTTCACATGACCTGCATTTTCAGTTTCAGCTTGTATATCATCACATGGCCCTTTAGAGATAACTTCTTTCGAAAACTGCTTCCTTGTCTTCCGCAATTTCTTCTCTAATTTGGTTGTCGTCAGAGGAGTACACTCAACAGAAGAATTGGACGCAGAACTGTTGGTGCAATAATTTGGATCCTCCGTTGAATCATCCGAATCAAACACGGTCTTCCATTCCGCAGGTATTGCAGGATCATCACAGAGATCTGAAAAGAATGAATAGTAAATTTATTAATTTTAGCTAAGTTCGAATAGTAGAATGACTAGACAATATAATCTCAGGTTGAAAAATGTGCTGGGCCAGCAAAGTAGCAATCATTCATTTCAAGCAACTGTGTATGGATTCTGGAAATTGTGTCAAACACATAATTTGTCACTAGAAACTTCCTCATGCAAAATTTCATGTTTGCCTGGATCTTATGCTGGACCAGCAACATATTCTGTTAAATGTGTCAAAACATACACACTGTTGATGGATTCTTGTCGGCCCAGCAACATTTTTAACCTGGTAGTTATAAATAGTATGCCGTAAACAAGAAGAATGAGAAACGATATGTCGACACCACATAATGGAAATAGTTGAGATGTAAAATCAGTTTCTACGCAGTAATCTTCATTTAATTAACTCAACCTTTCCTAAGTTAACCCACTCCAACCTCTTGGTTTTCCATATCATTCCTTTCCGACAGTGTGTAGGATAAATGATTTCAACCATCAACTTAACCAACCTAACCTACTTTGATATTTTAGTTGTTGATTTGTTCGTTCTTCGACAATGTACGGGGGCAAATAATTGAATCAGCTAATCCTACTGGCTTAATCAAATTTTGCCTAACTTAACCTAATCTTGGGTTTTCGATAATGTCCAAAAGGAAACCCTTTGCTTACTCCTTCTTACTTTAAATAATTTAATCTTGACTCTATAGATGTCTTTGTTGATTGATAAGTTTCACCTGTCGTCTTCCTTTTCCTTCTCTTGGCCATAAAACTATACCAGGTAAAACAATATTCTTCTGTTTTGTTTACTACGATTTGAGATATAAAAACAGAATGGCAACATTGATAAAAGCAAACACCGGTACCGATTTTTTTTAAAGAGACGTACAAAGGGACATTCTGAAAAGGAAAATATGAAATGAGTATTGGCGGTCAAAAACCACTTTTCTTGCTCTCGAGGGAAATCTTTAGTTTCAAAATTTTGAAATCAAATAGTTCAAATGCATTGTATGACTTTTTAATCTTTTGGACATTATCGAAGAACAAGGAGGTTGACAAGCAAGAGGTTAGATTAGGTTAAGTTAGGCAAGATTTGATTCAGTCAGTAGGATTAGCTGATTCAATTATCCCTCATATATCAAACGAGGCGTGAAAATGCTCTGTTTGACTTACTCTCAGAATCACTAGCATTGATTCTTCAGAAGAAGGGAGTTACTTTTCACTACCATTGTACACTTTTATATAAAATATCGTGTGCCCCTAAAGTTACCATTGAATACTTTCAGTGCACAACATAGGCTATAGTAGTGCAACATACTATCATCGTATGACATTCATTAATCTAATTTATATTCATAATTAAAAATTCTGTGTTACTATAATTACGCTATAAACATCAAATTTGATTTTTACACTACATTTATTGCATACATCCATTATTCTTGGTTAATACAACAAGCTGGTGGCTTTATTGTTTATAAGCAAACGCATTGGCTTCGGTCACGACCAATTAACTTTAAAAAAAATCAACTAAAACGGAGAAAAATGTTAAAAATACTAAATATGATGCAAAAAGGTTAGGTCTGTGTGCTTACCTCTATCGTCATTTTCATCTGAATCTTGTTGTTGATAAGCAGGTTGCTCTTGCATACGCACAAAGGCTAGTATTTTCCTTCCCCTGGAGTTTTCCATCAAATCGAGCGCGCAAATTACTCACACCTAAGACTACGTGCTTTCAGTAGAAAACATTAGTTTTTTTTTGTAAGTGACTAGCCCGTCCGGCTAGAACGCTGTTAGAGGGTTATGCCCTCCCTTAGGGAACTGAAGTATGGAAATAGTAGCTGTGTATGACTTTGTGAGGGTCTCAGAGTTCTGTATTAAAGCTTATTATAACTATCAAAGACTTAATGACCTTTGCGGGCTTTAACATCAGGTAGGGAATGGGTGGCAGTTGTGGGTGGATTTATTGTGCAACATAGGATGGAAAGATGAGTGGAAGATGGTCATGAATTTGGTAGTCAGCAAGTAACTCCAGGTCTAGTGCATCAGGAGGTAGTGTGTAGCAGTACAGAGTATACAGGAGTGAGAGCGGCGGATGGAAATATCGAAATGCTGCTGGGTGGAGTGCCATATGATGCATAGTAGTCAGAAGTAGAGGATGGTGTGCTTCATAACGATTGTGTATGTAGGTGAGACGTAACTTTTCAAGATGAAACTGTAGAGATGGAAACTCAACGCATTAGTGTTTTTTTTTATTGCTAGTCGTAGTGACTAGCTACCTATAAGAGGGTTACGCACTCTTTGAGGTGCGTGATGGGAAGGAAGAAAGGAGAGCTATGGGAAAGGGATTGGTGAGCTAAGAGATTTTATTTTATTCCATTATCATATCGATTTCATAATCTTATAGAAGGTCGGCCTTAAGGAACTTCGTTCCTTAACATGAGGTGTGGAAGGAAAGGAGAAGAAACATATATATATATTTACACATAAAACATATTCATATTTATACACAGTAAAACAATGTAACATATTAATATAGTAATACAACTTAATGATCGCGAAGATTACGAAATAACAAATGATGTTGGAACATGGAAAAAAACGGCAGGCACTATGATAAGGGAGTTAAGGCATGGTAATTGTTAAAATGTAACATGTAAAATGGAGATGAGGTATGAAGCGAGGTGCATTACACAGGGCAACACATAGGTTCTGTTAGTGAGACAAATGAAGTCATCTTCTGCCTAGGGGCAGCTCTAGGCGATAATGAGAGACGAAGGGAGCCCAA
Source organism: Thermobia domestica (assembly GCF_964235325.1). Taxonomy (NCBI): domain Eukaryota; kingdom Metazoa; phylum Arthropoda; class Insecta; order Zygentoma; family Lepismatidae; genus Thermobia; species Thermobia domestica. The sequence goes on along the minus strand of NC_137460.1, from coordinate 214,365,878 downwards.
GTTAGACACAAAAGGAATTACTGTGCAGGAAAAGATGGATGAATGAAAGGAAGATGTTCATGAAGAATGTAATCTCTAATGACTAATAATAAGGGATCGCCTGGCGGTAAAGTATAATGGTATAGGGTGAACAGTAGCGATAATGGAGGATGAAGATGTCGGTGTGGTGTAGGGTGGAGTGCGAGATGATGCATTGCGTCTTGAAGTCAGGGATGCTGAGTGTGTAGGCGTTTACTGATATAGGTAAGGCGAAGTTTCTCGATGTGATATTGTAAAGTTGGGAATGAAATAAGGCGGTATAAATCCTGAGTTGGGCTAGGTAATCGGATGCGGAAGGCGATGCGAAAAGCGTGACGTTCAAGGATTAGCAGCTTATTATAGAATTTAGGTGGAGCGGCTACCCATGCAGTAAAGCCATAAGTTAATATTGGACGGAGGAACACTTTATAAGTATTTAGAATAGTGTGCGGTCGAAGTCCCCAGGTAGTACCTGTCAAGCGCTTTTACAAATTCAGCCGATTGTAAGCTTTAAGTGTGACATGTTCCAGGTGTTTAGTCCAAGTTAGGTGTCTGTCGTATGTTATACCTAGATATGTAACTGTGCGACGTGGTTGGATAAGAACGTGATCAACGTGTAACGTGAGCAGTCGTTGATTTCGATGAACTCTAGAGTAGCGTCCACGTGGTAAAAACACTATGGCTTGGGTTTTGGCCGCATTAATTGTAAGTCTCCACCTAGTACACCAGGATGTAAAGCGATCTATTGCGGTTTGGAGGAGAAGGTTGATCTGTTGGATAGTGGTACCAAGAGTGAGGAATGCCGTATCGTCGGCGTAGTGAAATAAATGAGTACGTTCGGGCAGTCGAGGCATATCTGAGACATATAGAAGGTACAATAAGGGTGACAAAGCTGAGCCCTGTGGTACACCGGAAAGAAAAAAAATGGGATGAGATAAACAGTCATGAATTGAAATGTATGCCAGTCGATTAGTAATGAAATTATAGATGAGTCGAATGCATACTATGGGCAATCGAAGTTGTAGTAGCTTATAGATAAGTTCAGTATGCCACACTTTATCAAAAGCTTTTTCTAAATCAAAGAGAATTAAACAAGAAGGTTGGTTTGAATTGTAGTGTTCTGTGATAAGAGTTGTGAGTCGGAGAAGTTGATCGTTTATGGAGTAGGATGGTCTAAAGCCAGCTTGTGTGAAAGGAATGATATTGTGATCGTTCAGATAAGCATGTAAGCGTTTGACTAGAATACGTTCAAAGATCTTACTAAGTGCAGAGGTCAGTTGTATAGGTCGATATGAGGTAATATCCTGAGGTCGATATGAGTAATAAAGGTATAGATAGTAGCTAGTAATACTAGTAATGGTATAGGACATTCTTTAATATGGCGGTAAGTGATAGTGTCGAAGCCGGGAGCTGTGTTGCGTTTATTTTGAGTGACGGAAGTTATGTCCTGTACGGTGATAGGGGTCTGGAGAGGTGCATTTTGGGATAAGACATGGTGAAGGTTCGGTTGAAGGAGAGGTGATGATAAGTTGACAGTATCTGCAGCGTGTGGGGCGTGACCTAGCGTAGTGGGAGTGAAAATCTGTTGTAAGTGGTCGGCAAAGGCGTCAGCATTGTTGGCGGTTAAGACTGGATACGGAGTTTTGGAGAATTTGCCACATAACACATTGAAGCGAGTCCAATATTTACTAGGGTGTGATACGTCGGAAAGAGAGTTACATGTTTTCACCCAACATCGTAGTTTATAGGCTTTGATATAATTTTTGACCGTGCGTTGGAGTTGCCTGTGGTGTCTCAGTGCGTCTGGATTTCGGGTCCGTAGAAATTCTCTATAAAACTGGCGTGAACGACGAATCAACGTAAGGTATTGAGGTGGTAGGGTAGGATGATATGGCTTAGCTGTAGTAGTGGGTATATATAACGAGCTGGCTTCTTGTATGGTAGTTGTAATAGTGTCAATAGTGGTGTATAAGGTCTCTTCAGAGGTGGGCTCGGTGAGATGAATGGTGCATTGAGTTATGTGATTACGGTACTCTTCCCAGTTAGCTTTGTCGTACCTAAAGCGGCGGTACAAGAGAATGAGAGTTACGGACTGCAATGGGTTGTAAATGACTTTAATTGGAGCATGATCACTGCCTAGAGTATCTAGAATTTCAACTGTACAATGTGAGATGATATTAAAAGATGCAATGACAATGTCCGGTGTTGTATTCGAAATTGGGCGAGTGGCTTTCGGCAGATCTAGTACGATACCTGTAGTGTTGGACGTGATGAAATTGTGAAAGGTAGTTTTGTCGTGAAGTGGGCGGCTGTGCATATTGAAGTCTGCCATGAGAAGGTATGTTTTGTAAGTATTTGATATATATTGTATAAATTGATACGGAAGTGGATGACCTGGTCGTATATAGATAGTGGCTAGGGTAATGATCACGTTTTTAAAGTAAATTGTGGTAAGCAAATACTCCGGCAAAGGTGCAGTCAGATAGTGATGTTGACGATATGGTAAGTTGGGAGAAAATCCAATGGCAACACCCCCGTTGGCACGAAGAGCCGGCGAGGGATTTTCGGCATGAAGTATCGTATAGCGCGGGATGCGACAACAGCGAGACTGCGTTAAAAAGGTTTCATTTAGCAAGAAAGCCGTTACGTGTTCTTCAAGGAGAAGTTGTTCAAATAGAAGTTTGTTTTTCTGCAAAGAACGAATGTTTAGAAACAGAAAAACCAAAGCCATGATGAGGTTATGGGTTCGATATATTTTGTGATTTATGAAAGTGAACGGTGTTGCCAGAGTACGTAGCTGTGAAGGTGATATGAAACGTCGTTTTGGCTGCATGGATGATCTGTTGTAGTATGTGTGGTCGGATGAATGGATGTATGTTCTGTAGCGAAAGTGTTATGAAAGTGAGAAGTTGGTCAAGGGTAACTGATGATTCAAGCGGATGAGGTGTGTCAGTAGCCTCTGCCGGAGGTCGCAAAGGAACTATGAGTTCAGGATGTTCTTGAGCTGGTTCCGGTTTTGCCTTGCACTTATAGCTATACGTCGGGTGTTGTTCGTTACAGGTGGCGCATTGCGGTTGCTGTGGGAGATTGGTGCAAGTGCGAGTGTTATGATGACCAGCACAGTAACCACATTTAATTGGATTCTTACAATCACTGGTGAGATGAGAGTTATAGGTCTGGCAACGTTCGCATCGAATCGGCATAGGAGCTGAAGATCTAGAAGGCTCTACTCGATGGATGTGGTTGTAGATAGAGGCACCGTGTCCTAACAGCTCATCGATGGTGGCTTGCTGCGGAGTAAGTACTCGAACCATATATGTAGGCCCTCGATCGTTTCGAATACTTAGTACCTTGTGGATGGTGTGTCCTTCATACTTGAGCTCATCTTGAATTTCTTCGTCGGTGTAGGAAGGGTCTACCCCACGGATGACGACGGAGAGCATCGGTGGACGTCTTGGTGGTGGAGGTTGCTTGCGCCTTGAAGAGGCAAGAGACTGAAGCTGGGCGTTCTTCCCAAAGATGTCAATTGGCACTTTGTTCTTGATGGTGTTGAGGAGTGTAGAATCAGAAGTCTTGAGGATTATTCCATTCCTGGTGTGCACTATTTGTGAGATCGTAGCACGTGGCAGATATTTGCGCAACTGGATCGCTACCATCTTAGCATTGCTGAACTTCGGATCAAAGTTGGTAAGCAGCATGGAGTGAATTGGACTTGAGAGATCATCAGTTTTGGAGGTTCCTACGTCCATCTGGTCAGATTCGGAAGCCGTAGTGGAATCCAGATGATGCTTCTTGGACGGTGGAGAATGCTGTACTCTGTCGGCATAGGTGGTGTTCCTGTCGGACGCTGAAGGCGATCTGGAGCGGATGGAAGCGTTAGAAACGGCTGAGGCAATGGACTCTGCAGAATCATGGCGTTTGTGACCCTTCGTGTTGTTCGAGCTGGCCGATGATTGGTCCTTCCGTGGTCGCACTTTCGTGCTATTCCCCGCTGGGCCGGTTACCAGTTGAGGGAGACTTGCATGTGTACCTTTTTCTTTGTAATCAGAGACTGTGCGCGGGTCCGCCATGGAAAAGCTGTCCGTGGGCTACTGCCCAAAGTGTGTATGCGTCAATGTATGCTAATGGCTTGATGAAATGTGATGTTTGATGAAAGGTAGGACTACCCGTTTGGATAGTAGTCCAGGTGCAGCTAGCTTCCAGTCAGACCTGTAGTACCGTTCGCCCTTGGCTGGATGAGTCTGACGAACGGAACTCGACAGAATGACGAGGAAAGAAAGCCGAGGATGAGGAGCAGGAAGGTATTTCCAAAAAAGCAGCTGTTCTGACGTCTGGTACGTCACAGCTGATTGATCGATTAAGCAATTGATCGGAAGTATGCGCATTAGTGAATACTCGTGATTTGTAAACAGTTAAATCTAATAACGATTTACACAAACTTTAGTATAACTTTTATTCTATAATTTCATTCATTGGATACTATTCAAATGTAAGCAATATTCATTTTAAAGTTTTTAACTAATTAATTCTGAAGATCAGACTAGTGCTTCAGTTCCAAAAAAATAATTATGTAGACTGGTCATAAGGTGTGGTATAGGTAGTACCATCTGTTGGTCAGCAGCAGCGTCACTATTAAAAAGGCATAAGGTTTACGCCCGTGTGACTTACCCAATTCCGCACACAAGAACGGATTCTGCTTAGGGAAAAGGGGGTTAAGTCAATTTACATGTGACAGCCCACTTTGCACACACACATTTGGGACAAACTGTGAGGGTAAAGAGTGCTAAGTCAGTTCAAACTTGACTTACAACTCTTTGCACAACCGTATTCGAAATTTATTGAACTACCTCATAAAACACAAGTTAGTAACTTCGGTACATATTCGAATTTGACTTAGCCTCTTATACACATGTGTAGAGAAAAGATATCTCTTTCCAGTGATAGTAAAAACTCAAAAATGGAATTTTGTGACTTAGCACCCTCTGCACAAACACCCGAGATGTATGTGGCAAATTTCATGTTAAAAGAGCAGTAAATAAGAACAATAAAATTAAAATATAACTTTCTAGTCCATTTAGCAACGTTTTGTTTTACACATTATAATTTTCGTATTTGTAATTCTTTTCCTATGAAATTTACCACAAATGTACATTTCCCGATTATACACTTAGTATTAAAAGCACCCTGCAAAATCATTCTTAAATTATATTTTTACAAGAAGACACTTATAGATATGCGACAATCCTTTTGCACATGAGTGTACACATTTCGAAATTTTAGTTTTTTTCTTCTTTGGTTATTAAAATTAAATAACACTCACCTATTATGTGTCCAGAAGTGAAATATTGCGTATTGTATAAGACACGTGTTAAGAGTTCGTAGATTGTGTTTTGATTGGCACTCCCAGTTATGAATTAGTAAGTATACTGAACACTAAAACATTAATAGCTTATTCATTATTTAAAATTAACTTATTCATTATTTTATTTTATTTTTGAGGAAAATGATGAATAAAATGTTTTATTTTTCGTGAGGAAAATGATGAATAAAATGTAAAAGTATTTGTAAACCCGAAACTTCATACTGTCTAGGCGTCGAATGCAATAGGATCGGTTGCCAAAATTCTACTAGGAATATGGTAAAAAAAAAAATAAATGTAAATTATTGTTTATTTATTAACATTTAAGTTAAAGATATGTAGAGCTAACATTCTTGATTCAGTCTTCATTATTTGGGTTACAGGTTGCGAATACTGTGCAGGAGTGGGAAGATATTGCCAAGAAATTTCAGGAGAAATGGAATTTTCGCAATTGTATTGGGGCTTTAGATGGAAAACACATATCTTTTAGACCTGCAAGATCCACAGGATCATTTTACCGAAATTATAAAGGTTTCGACAGTATCGTCCTACTTGCCTTGGTAGATGCACATTACAGAATTTTATGCTTTGATCTTGGTAAAAATGGCAGGGTAAGTGACAGTGGTGTGTTCAGAGCAAGTAAACTCAGCGAGTTTCTTCAAAATGAAAATTCTGATTTTCCTGCCGATAGGAAATTACCTGGGCGAGAGACGCCAATTCTTTTGTTGTGGTCGGAGACGAAGCGTTTCCACTATAAGAAAAGACTTATGAAACCCTTTCCTAACAGATGACTTCTTAACCCGTTTTTTCCCGGTGTTCCAATATTGGAATAATTTTAAAGATGACGCAAATACCTGCTCAGCTGGCTACATTGTATCGCCATTAGTTGAGAACGTGCCAACTGCATTCACAAGGGATGGAATGAAGAGATGGTGTACTTGTTTCCTGCTCTATTGGCTTTTGCACCTCGCGGTGGTGACGTCATTGTCAAAGAAAATTTTACATACACCGTGGAGGAAAGAAAGTAAGAAAATATTCCTTTATTTTTATAATTCTGTCCGTTTATTGCCTCAGATACCTTGATTAATAGTTGTTTCAAGTCATATTAAAGATTTATAAAGAAAGTAATAATTATAACTTGTACAGTGTGATCTAAAGTACAATGTTCCAATAATGGAACACCAGGAACGAATGGGTCCATTATTTTCATTATTGTAAAATTTCATTTCTGTCTCACAACTTGGAATGTATATTATTATTTTATTAAAATATAAATGATTCTTGCTTTCCGTACGATTTCTCTGCTTATATTTACTTTGTTTCCAGCTGCGGCGCATGCACTCATATCATTCTAAAAGTATCCAAAATAGCTCATAATATTATTTGGTTGTAATTTTATACTATTGCACTACATAATATTATAAATTATTTTCTGAAAAGGTATGGAGCATTGATGTATGCTCGATGTTAATTCTTCACTGAACTAGTTAGTATCACGCATGTATTTGGTGCACTGAGTCCGAGGTTCAATTCCCTTTGTAGTAGGATTGCACATTCTACAGAGATACCTGATGGTTCTATGATTTTTTAAATTGCCGGGAATCGAATTTGGGTCTCTTGCACCAGATGCGAGAACGTTAACCATTTAGTCATAAGAAAGTATATTATTATTATAACCGATTATTATTGTATAACAATTCATTTCTTATTTGTGTGGTGTATATGTGAACCTCGAGGATACCTAGTACAGTTTCAGCCATACGTTGGACGAGATGTAAATACACCTAAAGACACTGGCTTGGGAGAATACGTTGTAATACAGTTGTCAAATTGAATTCCAAAAGATATGCATTTCAAGATATACGCGGATAGACAATTTTCATCAGTTTCACCAGCAAGTGAGTTAGCCGAATTGGGTATTGGTTTCACTGGAACTATTATGAAGAACGAATAGAGAGTTGCCCACTAAAATATCTACGGGAACAAAAGCAAGAAGGTGGGGGCCAGTGGCGTAGCACACTTTTGCGGCCCCCCCCCGCAAAGTATAGAGAAGGGGCCCCACTTGTAAAGCCGACACAAGTAAGGTGGAAGTTCTACTTCTTTAAAACTTTATTCATCGCAAGACTTCGGGGCCCCCCCGCACTACGGGGGTTGCGGGGGCAGCTGCTACGCCACTGGTGGGGGCATTTGTTTCAAATCCGACGCAGCTAGCAAATGCATGATGGTGGAATGGAATGACAATCGCGTAGTTCCTTTGGTGCTGTGGAGCCTGCAAAGAGATGTATTGCTAGGGAGAAGAAATTACCAGTTCCACAACCTAATTCTGTTTCAAAGTATAACAAGTTCACGGGAAGAGTTGATAGGATGAATGAAAACATTGAAAATTATATAATTTCAAGCAGATCCAGAAAATGGCGGTGGCCTGCTTTTGAATTCTGTATTGATATCCCTTTCCACAATGTTTGGCAACTCTACAGGAAAACAGAAACAAACCCACCAGTAGATTATCTCGGCTTCATAAGAAGTATAGTCGAATTATATTTGCAGAAATATAGTTCTCTACCATCTTCAAGCGGAAGGGCGAAAACAAGCAAGGAATTTCTGTCACGCATCCGTAGAGGTCTAAGACATGACATTTCTGATCACTGGATAGCTCCAGCTTCACACCTTACCACACTCTTTGCCAAACATTGTGGAAAGGGATACCAATACAGAACGCAAAAGCAGGCCACCACCATTTTTTGGATCTGCTTGAAATTATGTAATTTTAGTTGTTGAATTGGTCAGATTTATTGGAAAGAAAATCAAACGTTATTTCTTAAACATCAATCTATATTGATTTTGCATATATCTAAAAATTTAACGTGTTAATATTTTATTCCTATACTTCCCTATAAGAACCATAGGATACATAGTTTAGAATTATTAAAGAATATTTATATTCATATTCTGTAGTAAACATTTATATTTTATACTGTTCATCCTGTATTTCATACTATAATATTCGTACAAAGTATATTTGCAAAATAAAAATATGAAAATTGATCGGTTGTTTTATGAAGAAATTTCTTTCTAGAAAAAGTAGAGTTATAGAGAGGTGTTCTATTTGTAGAATAAATAACATATATAACAAACATTACTGTCACGTTCGTTAGTAATGTCAGAGTTTAGGAAAAAATCTTACTGTTCCCGTTCGTTTCTGGTGTTCCAATATTGGAACAAATACTACTGATCCCGTTCGTTCCTGGTGTTCCAATATTGGAACATGCCCAAACAGCCGAATTAATTACGAAAAGTGGCAGAATTTAATATTAATCGTACAAATAGAAGCCTCTCATTCTGAAAAACACAAATTTTCAAAAAAATTCGAAAGTAAAAAAAAAAATCGGGCAAAAACGGGTTAAACAACAGAGGATATACAGTTGTCGACTGTCCAAGGCTAGGAGGGTAGTGGAGAACACTTTCGGAATAGTAGCCAACAGATTTCGTGTTTTGCTATCTCCTATTAATTTGGCTGTGGAGAAGGTGGAATTGATTGTATTAGTCACTTGTGTGTTACACAACTTTTTATTATTAACAAAAAACAATCTCTATCTTCAAGCAAGTGGTGTGCTAGAAAGTGAGCCGGCCGAATGTAACTTAATTAATTTGAGAATACAAGGTGGGAAGCATCCCAGCCGTAGCGCTATGGCAATACGCGAAGAATTTTTGGAGTACTTCAATAATGAAGATGCTGTTGCATGGCAAGATAAGTGTGTGTAACAAAAAATAAACTAACATTGGACATATAACTCAAGAAACGATCGATTGCGTTTTCTCCTACTATGCTTGTCGTTTGTTGGCAGTAAAAGATTATGTGCCATATTCCATAACTTTGAAAATGTAGCTTATCCACATATAATCTCGTTGGAAACTTCATCTAGAGACATTTAAAAATTATGGCAGATAATGTCAAACACTGTATTCATTCATATGAAATTAAATGATGACGGTTCTATCTCGATAAGACTAAGTTTTCTTACAAGTGCGGTGTCTCATACGTGTGCTTTATTCCACGGTGTTGTGGATTCTTCCTCGGTGGGGAAGCATTGAACGCAACATGGTGCTTCGAAATATATTTCAAAATGTAGGTTCACAACTTGTATAGTTCAAAATGTAGGTTCACCTGGCCTCTTAAAAGAGACGCTAAATTTGAATTGCATATTCGGACTTATATGTAGGTCTTATGGCAAAAGTTTTGGTTATCATGTTTCAAGAAAAGAAAATACACAAAATCAAGTTAAATATCTAATGAGGCGTCATGTGGTTGACATTTAATAATAATAATAATAATAATAATAATAATAATAATAATAAAACAGATTGGTCAGTAAAACTAACTTTACAAATGTTTCTCATTTGGTATAGAATTATTTTTTCTTTTGCATGAGTCAGGAGTGTGTAACTGTAACCTCCCTCCTAGAAAACTTGCACTTGTGGGTTTAAAGAAAGAAGAAACAAAAAAAGGATTACCGTAGTGGCAAATTTATGACCATAGTATCCATTCAAGTTTATATCCTGTTTTGTGATTTGAATTATCAAAAGTGTAAATAAATGTGTAACAATCTTTAACAATTTGAAGTTTTTTGTTAGGAAAGTATATATATATATGTAAAACTTGAACTTTTCGTAATAATATTTTACATTTGTATTTATAAAAAAAAGTACGTTGTGACTTTTGTATCTCTAATAATTCTCTGTTGCTGGATATAATAAGGTGTGGCTTGTATATTACATTATTGGTGTCGCTTGTATATTTCAGTTCGTTGTTATTTTGTTATGAATACAAAGTTTACTCATCATATGAGCCAATGTAGGTTATACAAAGCTCTGAATTTAGTAATTTTGAAAACTTAATAACTTTTGCGCTTTAAAAATTTCTGCGTAATATTTTATCCATATAATAAATAATATTATGCAATAATACGATAATATTTCTTATTTAAAAAAATGATAACTTTGTTAATCTTAGATTTGTGTACAACGTGAAGTACTGTTTGTGGTGGTTGACCTACAATTGCAACAATAAACCAATTTTGCCTGGATTTGCGAAGTTTGTATAAAAGCTATATCGATAATATTCCAATGTATTAACTTACTTGATATACATATACAAAGAATGAATTCTATAAATATTGTGTTGACGAATTTAGTTGTAAAATTTATATTCGGCTTTTATTGTAATACAAACATATTAAGCACGTTTTGTACTACTGACGAAAATAATCGAACTGAAATTAATTGACGAATTCTACAAAATGCATGTAAAGAGTGTGCCCTGTATTTCTGAACACAAGAAGCAGAATAAAGATAGTAAAGTCCATATGAACTTTGATAATAATTACCAACCCTTCCATGAGTAAACTGCTGTACAATAAACTTTTAAGATTCAAATTGAGTGTGTCACAAAAAAAGTAGTTCGTGTAAGACATGTACTAATCTTTAATTGCTAAACGTTGTCGGACGCTGCTCTCTTTCAGTTATAGCTAGCAGATAATGTGAATTTTCTTTTTCTATTATTAGCCTACTTTGAAAATTATGCACCTAAACTGAAAGGTACAAGTTCTGGAGACGTATTCGTATGTGCAAACCAACATCATTACAATGCATGAATATTGAGTTAGTATTGGAAACCCATCTGGTGAAAATTCTTCAATCTGTTCTGTCAATTGGCTTATAAGGTTCAGTGCTTTCGATGTGATGGTCACCTAAAATATTCATATAATTACTGTCAGTAATGCGTCCTAAGTGTAATCACTCAGACCACGAAATAACAGACAATCGTGGCCCACAGAAAGATTGACGAAAATCGATGCTTAAGATTTGTCAATAGCCGGGCAGCAGGGTTGATTAAAATGAATAATTAAAACTTGTTTTAAACAATTGAATTTGTTTAAAACAAATTTTATATACGTTTTAAACATTTTGTTTTAAAGGTGTGTACTTTTTAAAATTTGTTTTAAACATATATTTTTATTCTATTTTTATAAAAAAAAAATTGCCTGTGAAATAAAATTGTCAAACGTGCTTCCAGTTCAAGAGACTTATTTCTTCCCATGTGAATGTTTTGATTTCTCGCAGCTACAGCAGGTCAATGTAATCTACATTTTATTGTGTGTCTTTTTTCCCCTTGTTTTACGTTTATTGTATTGTATAAATGCTTATCAGTTAACTTGCGAGAAAGTGTCGTAGTCGAAGGTAGTACTGATATTAAAAATAAATAAATTGTGGTTCTGAAATTAAAATATCCAGACATTCGTTGTTACAGTACATGTTTGTTCTGAGTCTCCGCCAACTTGGAAATGTTTAATATAAGTTTTACGAGAAGAAAATAGGGCATGATTTGGAGGAAATTTATTAAAGGTACAAACTCCATCAGATAACAAAACGACCATACAAGCTCCTTTCAAAACGTGTAATGTGGTTGAGATGGAATTGTGAACTTAAGGTAAGAATTAATTTTGTATCATTAATTTATTTTTAATTATATTATGAAAATGTTACTTCGTTCCTCTCCCAAACCTCCGTTCTAAATTTTCTTAAAAACTTTACATCCTGGCATAGCTTGTGTGAAGGGACCAGGCAAAAAAGCGCAAGGTATGACAGTCACCCGCATAACTAACTATTCAAGCGTGATACTTATTGTCACATCATTGCCGAATGTCAGTAAAGCTCCTGGGACGACAATCTACATTTGTTGGTCTGTATGTATGCATGCACCAAGCGACAGGGGGCAATTTGCGGTCTTTTAATATTACATTTTGAGGGTTGAGGTAACGTGACGTCCGGAATAAGCTGTATAGATTTTGACTGTAATTCGATGTAAAATTTCCAAATTAGTGGCTCGGATCTCACTTTAAGCAATAAGTCCTGCCTTATACAGCTTGCTACTGATGCAAAATTGTAATCGATCAAACTAAACAAGCTAAATGTAATGCGTTTCAAACAAACTTTGGTTGCAGGATAAATTTGGCTCCAACTCTTGTTTTTTTTTTTTTTTTAAATATTTTTAGATATCGGTAGTTCATCGCACAAGGGATCCAAGTCCATATTCAGAAAGGTTCACTTTTGCTCAGCAAACGTAGTATCTTCGTAGCCAAGAGTCCAAAATAAATTCAAAAACCATTGAAAGGGTGTGGGTTAGTTTCATAGACAAGAGCACTTATGGAACAGGGAAACAGGAGGACTAACTTTCCCCTCCTTGCTCAAAAATTTAAGATATTATTATTATATTCTGTACGCGGTGGGAAAGATTAACAAGCTCCGAATACCATAGTCAATGATGCATAATTACGTTAAATGAAAGCAAGGTGTGTCAAAAATAATACAGCGGCGGAAAACGTCGTACTTTTGTAACCACGAATCCGAAATTAAGGAAAGAAAAAAAAACACGTGACAAGGTGCAATCTGAAGTTTTATATGATTGCCGCTAGAGAGGGGCGTCCATTTAGAGGTTATCCACCCCTACCCTGCATTTCAAATTTTTGGATCAGTAATGCAGATTTAGGAACCCTTTTGCTGAACAAAGTAAAAAAAAAAAAAAGTCGATAAGGGGTGTTTGGCTCTAAAGAGTCAAATATTATGAGTTGTGTATTTATAAAGTACGATTGTTAGTATAAAAAATATACACAAATTACAGCAAAAGTTTATAGTAGCCTAGCTCAATACACAGAACCAAAAAACGCCCTTATGGACCCTCAGCCTTTATGTCCTTACACCGAATAAATACGGATTTTGATAAGTTATAATCCATTTCCATTGGACGTAAGGAGCGATACGCATATATTGCTCTCTTGTATATTTTTTCGCACAAGGATTCCAGAGGTGGCTCTATTTTCGAGTTTCGGGCCTGCTTAAAATTTTGGAAATTTGGCCTAAACAACTTTCCAGTTTTGATGCTGTATATTTTTTTGGTGTAAGGACCTCCCTATTTATTTGGTGTAAGGACCTCAAACTTGTTCTTATGGACTTGGCTTATCAAAAGGTTTCTAAAACTGACTTATAGCCACAAAAATCTTAAATTTAAGGTGGATGGGGGCGGCTGGGGCTGTCTAGCGCAGAATAATTTCTATTGTTTGATGCACTGTCACTGGTATGCTGATTGGGACCAGGCTTTTGAGAATAAATTACACGCTGGTAAGCCGGTACATGGAGAGTGGCATACGTCTTTTTGTCCTGTCGTCGAGATGAAGTGCTCCTGACGCGTCTGCGTATCGTACACCCCCATCTCACACATAGCTATTTGTTATGTCACGTGAACCGTCCGTATTGTGAAGAGTGTATTGTCCCTCTGAGTATTCAGCACATTCTTGTTGAATGCCCTGAATACTCGAATCTCAGAGAACAATTTGGACTGCCTTGTGTACTTGGCCGTGCCTTGAGGGATAATAGTGCTATTGTTAGTCGGGCACTTATGTTCGTCTCTGCCATTTGGGTTGTTCACATTCTCTGAGCAGTTTTAGCTTGTATAATTTTTTTATTGCTGCTAAATTTTATCTTGTCTCCTGTTTTTAGTGTTGTTTTTCTATATATTGTTATTGTTGTCTCTTTTAAATCATTTATTATTTTATCTTATTTAGCTTTTTTTCCTTTTTCTTTAGCAGCACTTTAGTCTTTCTAAACACTGTTGGTTTCAGTTATTTTCGTTTTTAATAGTGGAGTCCTGAGCAACATCATTAATCGTGACGGGGACATATAGCCTCGTTGCTGACGTTCACGTTAACCCCCTACTGATTTACTCCCGTGTATTATTGGTATTTTATTCCAACCTAAATTTCCCACTCATTACTCAAAGAGATTAAACTACAAAAGCAAGTTTCTTTTTTGGATATATGTAGGTCTATGAATCTTTCTTCTGTGATTTTTTTTGTAGTTTGTTATTACTGTCATGCAATTGCAATAAAAAGAAAAAATCTAAATATTGTTTCGTTTTAATAATGTTTACTATTGATAAAATACATCGAAAAGCCGTACTTTTCTTGGGGGGGGGATCATACAAATCCCACGAGAGACATTTATTGAAATCACCCCACGATTCCGGAGTACGTCAACGCTGGTTTCTATCGTCTCAAAGTTCGGCAATATATATATCTAGTCGCTTGCGCTGCTATAAATGTTAACATTTTGTGCACACCAGCACCTCGTGTAATGCGAGTGCTGCTCTTTGTGCCAATTGTGGCCAGGCTAGTCATGGTACGGATCCCTGTACGGGGACCAAGCCCTTCTGTGTCAACTGTAAGGCTGAGCATTCTGCTTGGTCTCTGGATTGTCCAGCCTTTCAACGCCGTGAGAAGCGTATCCGAGAACTCATAGCTGTAGAGAAGATTTCTCCTGCCGATGCGAAGAGTCGTTTGAAAGAAAGCCTTCCTTCCTCGCTTTCTGTTCCCTTTGGGACTGTCGCCGCTAGTTCCCAGAAATCTGTTGCCACCCAGACCGTCGACGTTTCCACCGAAACCTACTTGGTACCAAAGCCTAATTGTGACAGCAAGACCCCAGTTGAAAGAACGAGCAACCATTTCAAAACTTCAGCTGCAACGACGAGCACACTTCCCAAGACTCCAGTTCCAAGGACGAGCGAACTACCTAAGACCCCATGTGTTTCTGTTAGTGATGGTCTTCGGCGTTCTCCGGGACTTCGGCGATCCCCTTATATCGCTGTCCTTAAGCTTAGCCAGCATATACACAGGCTCAACGATACGGTTATCTGCTCCAAGAGAACAAAATCTACTCCAGTTCGTAAACCACCTGCAGTTTCTCTGAAATCTGACATGGTGGAGGACGAACTGATGGATTCCGAGTTGGCTGTTATTGGTCCTCGTGGGAAAGTTCGCCTTAAACGTTGACATCTCCCAGTATGGCGCTTTTTCAGTGGAACCTCAATGGCTTCTGTCGTCACCTTGAGGAATTGACCCAACTGATCACTGACCACTCGCCTGTACTTATATGCTTGTAGGAAACCCATTTTAAGCTTACCCAGTCCTTCTTTCTTTCTGGGTTTACTATGTATCGATGTGATAGGCCAGATGCTGACCACGCTGCTGGCGGCGTGGCAATCTGTGTCTCCGACTCACTTCATTCTCGGCAGATTCAGATTTATCGCGACTGCAAGCCGTCGCGGTGCGAGTATTCTTTTCTCGTCCGGTTAAAATTTGTTCAATATACGTCCTCACTCAGAAGCTTTTACAACCGCCGATCTCCTTCAGGTCTTCTATCAGCTTGAGCCGCCAATCTTGCTTCTAGGAGACCTTAATGCCTATCACCCTCTGTGGGGTTCTGTCCGTACTGACGGTCTGGCCGCGAGGCCGTTATTTGTTGAAGGTCTTCCTCTTAGTCCTCCTTTTCCGCTCCGCCGCTTCAATCTGAAGCGTGCCGACTACTGTAATTTCAGTGAGCTCAGTGAGTTTCATTGTCGTGATGATCTTCCTGTAGCTGTTTTGGCTGAGGCTTTTGAACAGTTTGTTCTTGATGCTGCTCATGTTTCCATTCCAGAATGCGGTGGCGACGTTTTCCGCCGACCTGTTCCTTGGTGATCTGCGGAACTCCGTAAGGCTATCCAGGCTCGTCGGCGTGCTCTTGACACTTTTGATCGTCATCCCAGTGACGAGAATCTGCAGCGTTTCCGCCTTCTACGTGCTCGAGCTAGACGTCTTATCAAGCTTTCGAAGCGCCAAAGCTTGAAGGATTATGTTTCGTCCATCAATAGTCGCACATCGACGTCCACTTTGTGGCGTCGGGTCCGCTCTATTACTGCAAATAATCCTTATGTTGATGTTCCAGCTTTGTCTGTCCATGGTGTCTTCATTACTCACCCTTCGGAGCCAGCTAACACTTTGGACCAGTATTTTGCATCTATCTCTGACTGGCCATTAACCTCCAGGGTGCGTTTCAATTAGGGCCCGTTTAGAGCGGAATACGTTAAACTTCCTTACCGCCAACGGTGAAGATTACAATGCTCCTTTCACTCTTGTTGAATTCGATTCTGCTCTTCGTGAATCGCTCATTAATGATCCGGGGCTTGTTCGTATATCCTACGAAATGTTGCGCAAACTCCCCCGCGACACACAGGTTGCTCTCTTGCAACTGTATAATCGCCTCTGGGTCGAGGAATTTTTTCCACCAGGTTGGCGTGAGGCACTCGTTCTTCCTATCTTGAAGCCAGCCAAAGTCGCAACTCGCTCTACGAGCTACGTCTGTAAGTTGTTTGAGCGCATGGTCAACAAGCGCCTGGTGTGGTATTTGGAATCAAATTCACTTTTGAGCAAATTTCAAAGTGGATTTCGTCGTTTCCGCTCAACTACAGACAATCTCGCTTATCTTGAGGGTGAAATTCAAGACGCCTTTCTCCACGGCGAACATCTTGTAGCTATCTTTTTCGACTTAGAGAAGGCGTATGACACCACATGGCGTTACGGAATCCTAAAACAATTATATGACTGGGGTCTTCGTGGGCATATGGCCCACTTTATTTCGAATTTTCTTCACGAGCGACACTTTAGAGTGCGTGTGGGCTCTACTCTCTCAGAGCGATTTGTACAAGAAAATGGTGTTCCACAACGCAGTGTTCTTAGTGTCACGTTGTTTGCTGTCGCCGTCAACAGCGTTCTTTCGCAGATCCAGGCTCCTGTGTCTGGTCTGCTTTATGTTGACGATCTTGTCATTTTCTGTCGCTCCCGCCACCTTCGCGGCATTACTCGACAGCTCCAACTGACTCTCAATCGTCTCGTTCACTGGTCGAATGAGACTGGATTTCGCTTTTCCACCGAGAAATCCCAATGTATTCACTTCTGCCGGCAGCGTACGTGCGTTGTTGACCCGGACTTGTACCTCGATGGCACCCGTTTGTCATTCGTTGATACAGTCCGTTTCTTGGGTCTGGTGTTTGACCGTCGCTTGTCGTGGGCACCACATGTACGGAATCTTAAATATTCTTGTCTTCGAGCTCTGAATCTACTTCGTGTCCTTTCCCACCGCACGTAGGGTGCTGATCGTACTGTTCTACTTCGTTTGTACCGTAGTCTAATTCGGTCCAAGTTAGATTATGGCTGTATTGTCTATGGTTCTGCTCGTGCTTCTCTGTTACGACAACTTGAAAGAGTGCATCACCTGGGTATTCGTCTTGCTACTGGCGCCTACCGAACAAGTCCCGACACCAGCCTGTATGCTGAAGCCAATGAACCTTCGTTAGTATATCGTCGCAGTAGACTACTCCTTAATTATTCTGCGCATGTGTGTTGTGTTCCAGACCACCCGTGTAGACCATGTCTCCGTGGTGGTCGGATATACGAGCGCTATGCTGCACGTCCTCGCTCTACACGTCCATGGTACATCCGTGCTTGCGAGAGCCTTCTTGCCGACGATTTCGTGTGGCCCTCTCTTTTGTTGTTTCGCTTTTGTGCTATTCCACCGTGGCTGCTTCGTCTACCTCGGCATGATTTACGTTTGTCTCTGCATTCGAAACAGTAACTAGTTCCCAGGTGTACCAGGAAGAGTATGCCGCACTGTTAGATCAGTACCCCGATTTTAGTGTGTTGTTTACGGATGGTTCTAAGGATGGGGATTCTGTAGGCTGTGCCTTTGTCACCGACGAGGGCAGCTCAGAATTCAATTTGCAAATCCTGTGTTCCGTGTTCACTGCCGAATTGACTGCACTTAAGCTTGCTTTGGACCATGCTCTCACGCTTTCATTACGTCGTGTGCTTGTTTGCACCGATTCTCAGAGCGTGGTTCTGAGTATACAGAATGCCTTTAGTATGCACTCTGTCGTGCAGGACATTCTTCTGAGATGCCATCAATTGCAGCAACAGGGTTGTGTCGTCGTTGTCTGCTGGGTGCCGGGTCATGTCGGCATCCGGGGAAACGAACTTGCTGATACAGCCACCAAGAACGCCGCCTTGGCCGGGGTTGCACTGGAGCATAGCCTTCCTTGCTCCGATCTTCGTTCCTATTTTTACATCTTGATGCGCTCTCACTGGCAAGCCGATTGGGACCAGGCCATTGAGAATAAATTGCATGCAGTCAAACCACTCCTAGGTGAGTGGCGTACGTCCTCGTCCGCTCGTCGTCGAGATGAAGTGCTCCTGGCGTATCGGACACTCTCATCTGACGCATAGTTACTTGCTACGGAGGTTGAACCGTCCGTATTGTGAAGAGTGTATAGTTCCCCTGAGTATTCAGCACATTCTTGTGGAATGTCCTGAATACTCAGATCTCAGAGAACGTTATGGAATGCCTTCTGTTCTCACCCGTGCTTTGGGGGATGATAGTGATGTTGTTTGCCGGGTACTTGAGTTTGTGCATGTTATTGGCGTTGCTCACGTTCTCTGAGCTGTTTTTAGTCTGTTGTCCTTGTTTTATTGCTGCTAAATTTTTATATTTTGTCACTTGTTTTAAGTTTATTTTTGTATATTGTTATTGTTATCTTTTTATCCATTTATTATTCATTTAGCAGCACTCTCTTTCCTTTGCACTGTCTTCGTTTTAACGTGTAATTCATTTTTAATCTTGCAGTCCTGAGCAACATTGTTCATCGTGACGGGGACATATAGCCTCGTTGCTGACGTCCCCATTAACCCCCATTCATTCATTCATTCATCTTTGTCCGCGGCGAGCACCTTGTAGCTATGTTTTTGTTATTTAGAAGAGGCGTATGACACTGCATGGCGTTACGGAATCTTAAGGCAATTACATGACTGGGGTGTTCTTGGCCATCTGGCAGAATTTATTAGGAATTTTCTTCATGAGCGCGTTTTAAGAGTGTGTGTGGGTTCTAGTCTCGTTTGTGCAAGAAAATGGTGTTCCACAAGACAGTGTCCTTAGTGTCACGTTGTTTGCTGTTGCCGTCAACAGTGTTCTTCCGCAGATCCAAGCTCCTGTGCCTGGTCTGCTTTATGTTGACGACCTTGTCATTTTTTTCGCTCCCGTCATCTTCGCGGCATTACTCGACAGCTCCAACTGACTCAATCGTCTTGTTCGTTGGTCGAATGAGACGGGATTTCGCTTTTCCCCTGAGAAATCCCAATGTGTAAACTTCTTCCGGCAGCGTACTTGCGTTGTTGACCCGGACTTGTATGTCGGTGGTACCCGTTTGTTTTTCGTTGATACAGTCCGTTTCTTGGGTCTGGTCTTTGACCGTCGCTTGTCGTGGGCACCATACATTCGTAATCTTAAGTATACTTGTCTTCGAGCTCTGAATCTCCTCCGTGTCGTTTCCCACCCCACACGGGGTGCTGATCGTACTGTTCTGCTTCGCTTGTACCGTAGTCTAATTCGGTCCAAGTTGGACTATGGCTGTATTACCTATGGGTCTGTTCTTCTTGTTGCGCCAACTTGATACACTGCATCACCTGGGTATTCGGATTGCTACTGGCCCCTACGGTACTAGTCGCGTTGCAAGCCTGTACGTTGAAGCCAATGAAATTTCCCTAGCGTATTGTCGCAGGAGGCTCCTTCTTAATTATTCTGCACATGTGCGCTGTATTCAGGACAATCCTTGTGGACCACGTGTACGTGGTTGTCAAATTACGAGCGCTACGCTGCACGTCCTCGTTCTACACATCCATGGTACATTCGGGCGTTTGAGAGTTTCCTCGGTGATGATTTCGTGTGGCCCTCTCTTTCTTTGGTTCTGTTTTGTGCTATTCCACCATGGCTGCTTCGTCTACCTCGGAATGATTTACGTTTGTCTCTGCATTCGAAACAGTTTACTAGTTCCCAGGTGTAGCAGCAGACGTTTGCTGCACTGTTAGATCAGTACCCCGATTTTAATGTGTTCTATACGGAGGGTTTCTTAGGATGGTGATTGTGTAGGCTGTGCCTTTGTCACTGACGAGGGCAGCTCAGAATTCCATTTGCATCGCCTGTGTTCGGTGTTTACAGCTGAATTAATTGCACTCAAGCTTGCCTTGGACCATGCTCTCTCGCTTTCTTTACGTCGTGTTCTCCTTTGCACCGATTCTCTGAGCGTGGTTCTGAGTCTACAGAATGCCTTCAGTATGCACTCTGTCGTGCAGGACATTCTTGTGAGATTCCATCAGTTGCAGGAACGGGGATGTGTCGTCGTTGTCTGCTGGGTGCCGGGTCATGTCGGCATCCGGGGAAACGAACGCGCTGACGCAGCTGCTAAGAACGCCGCCTTAGCTGCGGTTGCAATGGAGCATAGGCTTCCTTGCTCCGACCTTCGAAATCATTTCCATTCTTTGATGCGCTCTCGCTGGCAAGCGGATTGGGTCCAGGCCCTTGAGAATAAATTACATGCAGTTAAGCCGGTACTTGGAGAGTGGCTTTTGTTCCTGTTGTCGAGATGAAGTGCTATGGCGCATGGAATGATTGGGAATTAATGGGGACGTCAGCAACGAGGCTATATGTCCCCGCCACGACTAACACGGTTGCTGTGGACTAAAAACGTAAACAGAAAAAGGTTAAAATACTAGAGCACAATAAACAAGTGCTGCTAAATAATAAGAGAAAACGAAAAAGAGAAAATAAAAGAATAAATAAGCTAAAACAAATAACAATAACAATATATAGAAAACAATAAAAGCTAACAAAAAGTAAAAATTTGGCATCAATAAAAAGCGAAAACACACGAAAACAACTCAGAGAACGTGAGGAACTCCACAAGCTTTAACAAAGTCAAGTACCCGGCAAACTATATCTCTTGAATCCCCCAAAGCGCGGGTAAGAACAGAAGGCAATCCGAAACGTTCTCTGAGAGCTCAGTATTCAGGACACTCAACAAGAATGTGCCGAATACTCAGCGGGACTATACACTCCTCACAGTACGGACGGTTCAATCTGTGCAGCAAGTAGCCATGCGTCAGATGAGAGTGTCCGATCCGCAGACGCGCCAGGAGCACTTCATCTCGACGACGATGGCACGAGGACGTACGCCATTCCCCTAGGAGTGGCTTGACTGCATGTAACTTATTTTCAAGAGCCTGGTCCCAATCTGCTTGTCAGTGAGAGTGCAACAAAGAATAGAAATGGCGCTGAAGATCGGAGCAAGGAAGGCTATGCTCCAGTGCAACCCCGGCCAAGCCGGCGTTCTTGGCATGCTCCTGGCGCGTCTGCGTATCGGACACTCTAATCTCACACATAGCTATTTATGTCGTCACGTGAACCGTCCGTATTGTGAAGAGTGTATTGTCTCTCTGAGTATTCAGTACATTCTTGTTAATGTTCTGAATAGTCAGTTCTCAGAGAACGATTTGGTCTGCCGTGTTTACATGCCCGTGCCTTGGGGGATAAAAGTGCTGTTTTTAGCCGGACACTTATGTTCGTATCTACCATTGGGGTTGCTCACGTTCTCTGAGCCGTTTTAGATTGTTGAATTTTTTATTGCTGCTAAATTTTGATCTCCCGTTTTTTCTATATATTGTTATTATTATTTCTTTTAACTTATTTAATATTTTATCTTCTTTAGCTTTTGTTTTTTTCCTTCTTTAGCAGCGTTTTCATCTCTCTGTGCACTCTTGGTTTTAGCATTTTCCATTTTTAATAGTGCAACTCTGAGCAAGCAAATCAATCGTGACGGGGACATATAGCCTCGTTGCTGATGTCCCCGTTACTCCCCCCTAATCAATCAATCAGGATTAAATAAATATTAATGTCAGTTGTAAGCTAAGAGCATTATGTGTTAACAAATAAGTTATTACACGATTTTCAAATGTGTATTTAACATCATGTTTTAAACTGTTCAAAATGTTTAAAACATGTTTCACACATTTTGAACATCTTTTTCATGTTTTAAATAAGCGGGCGGTAACCTGAGGAATGGATTAATATGTAGACTCGCAGAACGCATGGCGGTGGTGAAATTTCTTGCCCACGAGTGAATTACCTCCCTCTCCATTTTAGTACAAAACAAGCTCTGCACAATGCTATAGCGTACGAACCTATGTACAAATTTAAGCATGTTCGACTATTGTATGTGTTTCCCACGTAGTAATGAGCTCTTGTCTTTAAGCACAGTTCAACAAACATAAGCACCGAACTGTGCTCGCCGTCACCTGAGAAGTATTCTCACGGCAATTCTAGAAGGGACCAAAATGAAAATATAATTCAGTAATTTTTCCCCCATATTTGGGCTGCGTAATATGCTAAGCGATATTTTTGCCCGCAGATTTTTTTATGGGCAGCATTGTTCGCAGTTCTTTTTATTAAAAGATAACTCTTGCAATTGAATAAAACCTCTGTACACACTGATATTATGTTCAAATAACCCACATAGGACCGAAATGTACTGCGTCTTGGTATGTCGTTACAGGGTTTAAGAAAACAATTTTTATTTTTGAATCCCTTTAAATTTAACGAAAGCAATAAAAACTTGTATATATAGTAGAAATTGAACTGATATTTACAGAGTATAAATGTGACATTGTAGTCATACGAAATGAGACTTGCTGAGTGTGGTGAATAATAAAAATATTAACTTTGCTTCTAATCTAAAATTACAGTAATTTCAGTTAAATCTAATAATCGTTTAAAAACTCCCTATAATGAGCCGTAATAAATATATAGGTATAAAATTAATGAAAAATGAAAATCCTTGTCAATTTATGTGTATTTATTTGTAAATTTTTTGCATTTAACACATGACTTAAAGAAGCATATTATGTACTGTCTTCTATCTCTGCTTCTATTAGTGCCTTTAAAATCTTGTGCTTCAGTTCCATTTTTATTTTTTTCTTCTTTATTTTTGAGTATGCTCTGTCAACGAACTGACGCAAACAATCGGAATCATAATTTGCACTAACTTTTTTTTTGCGCAATAGCATCTAATGTTCCCGTTGCTTTCGTCAGAAAGCTAGCGATCTCAAGTCCCTTTGAAGCTTTTTTTTTTTTTTGTATTGTTAATTGTGTCAAGCCTGCCTTCAACAGGCGATGAATTTTTTTCGTCTGTACGCTCTACACCAGTACCATAGTTGTCTGTATCTGAAGTAGGTTCTATATCGGCACTCTCTTCTTGTATATCCATTTGTAATTCTATACTAGGAACGGTTTCACCATCCAAACAGAAGTCTTCAACTGTGTAATAGGTCACTTCGTCAGGATCAATTTGTACCTGAAATGTACATGTAAACCTGTAAATTTATCTTTCCAACACTGCTGAGAAAGGGCAATGATTGTTATAAATGTTTCAAGAAAGAGCTATCAACTAAATAAATCAGCCACTGAATATATTACTTTATTTGGTTGTGCTAAATTACTATGAGTACTCAAAAAGATTTGAGAAGTTACATGTGCGGCTACAAACGACACTACTGATTACAAACGACACTTAGGACAAAATGCTACAATTTATACTTATTTCTATGCATATATGCATACGCATGTAATACCTCATTAACTTTGACCTGTTTATTTCCAAATTCTGTAATCGGAAATTAAAGAAAAGATCAAAACATTTCTATATTTACAGATCAGAAGAAACTTTGTTTTCTTTTAACACTGGAAACAAATTATTATACAAGATATACCTGATGCTTCACCAATCCTTTCGTATTTAGCCTATTTCTGATAAATTCATAATACCATCCTGACATGTGTTGATTCATTAAAAAATAATTGAATTTATAAAATGAGTTTTCTGATTTCTGCAATTACAGTAATTCATATATAATATCTATTTCTTTATGGTCAACTGGTTTAATAATTATTGGATTTAAAAAAATGTAAACTGAGTGGCAAAACATTTCACCTCAATCCACTCTTATCAATGTATTCCGAGTTTTTCTATTGAGGCATAGAATTTACTGGTGGACTTTCTTGTGTCTTCTAACTTTGACTGTTTGCAC
Organism: Thermobia domestica; assembly: GCF_964235325.1. Lineage (NCBI taxonomy): Eukaryota > Metazoa > Arthropoda > Insecta > Zygentoma > Lepismatidae > Thermobia > Thermobia domestica. The sequence goes on along the minus strand of NC_137460.1, from coordinate 214,341,668 downwards.
CCAAAAACACATACAATATTTGCAATAAGATAATATAATGAAAATACCTTTTCCTCTGAACAATGTATAAAATCATTTTATCATAAACTTTGCCTCAAAAATTCATTTATTTGCCGGCCTTTTTGTTCTTAATGTGTTACGACATGTTTAGAATCCATGTTTACTTGTTTTACTATAGTTAAATGTTTCTAATTTATCTCACATGCTACACAAAATACTACTAAGGCCTTCCGCACACCAGTGAAGCATCATTAATTTCACACAACTTGGCAAAAATAAAAAGTAGAACCACTTTGTTGAGACTTCGGATACTACGATATCAAATATAGGGTGAGACAAAAATCCGCCATCGCGCTTTTGATTTGGACAGGGTATGTTGGAAGAAAAAAGTATAGAGTATATAAATAATAGAAGTAAGGGCACACCAGATATATTGAGTATGTAACATGCATGTGTTGAAAAATGTAGTTACAATTTTTAAATGGAAAGGGGGCGCTATAGAACAGTGATTCCAAGCTGGTGTTAGGTTAATTTCAGAATTTAAGAATCACGAGGCATTTAATAATTGAAATCATTTTTGAAACAGTCTCTACCAATTAACGCCTCCAGCGTCAACAATGCTCACTAGGGATGATTCTATTCCGGGACCAAGTTCCAGGGGAAAACTATATATCGTCTTAAAAAGCTCTTGCCATGAGAAGTACGAAACCGTCTTCAAAGCACGGGCAAACCCGCAACCTGATCCTATAAGGGGCCAGTTTGTTGGTGTTCGTAACCTTATGTATTGCATATTCGACAGAAGAATGAATGAATGTTACGATGCATCACGCGTAAGCGCCTGAGCCCATCATATTCCTTTTTGGCTAACTGCTAGAACGTAACTCGGGCAAGAGATTATAATATCTCTTTGCACCCAGATGTACTAATTTGGTCAGTGTTGCCAACCAATTACAAATACAATGTGGTAGATGGTTTCTGTACCACTTGATGTGTATTCATGAAACGTGACATAAAAATCACTCGTCTCTAGAGAAAATATATTGTGGGCGTATTCCTCTTCGGAGGACTCCAGTTTGTCAGTGTTACCAACTACCTGCAAAAATGAGATGGTGCAAAGCAGTTATCGTACGATGAGATATTTATGCACCAAGATTGGCAAAAACATCACACGACATTATAGCAAAAATACGTTGTGACCGTAGTCCAACCATTCTAGGTTGTGAGTGTTGCCAACCAAATCTAAACATCACAATGTTGCAAATGGACTGCGTGTCATTGAACGAATACAGAACAAATATGACAGAAGCAACACTGGACAATGGAGAACATACTGTGAGTGTGCCCAAGCACCTCAATTTGGCAGTGTTGCCAATCATTCTAAAACTTACTTTCTCGAAAGGTTGCCTGAACATTGCATGCATAGAGACAAAATTTAGCATAAACACCATTCGACACAACAACAAACATTCTGTGGTTGTTACTATTCCCCAAGCACTCCACTCTGTCACTATTGCTAACGTTTTCAAAATGGAAGTTCTCTGAATATTAGTATACTGTATAGCTTCGTGGTATTTTTATATTGTCTAATGTTATGAATGGCAGTTCGTGTGATGTTTCTGCCAATCTTAGCGCATAAACGTCTCATCGTACGAAACCTGCTTCACATCTTTTCATTTTTACAGTTGGTTGGCAACACTGACAAAATGGGGTCCTTTATGTTTGTCTATGCATTCGAAACAGCAGACTACCTCCCAGGTGTACCAGCAAGAGTTTGCCGCAGTTAGATCAGTACCCCGATTTTAGTGTTTTCTTTACGGACGGTTCTAAGGACGGGGATTCTGTAGGCTGTGCCTTTGTCACCGACGAGGGCAGCTCAGAATTCAATTTGCATCGCCTGTGTTCCGTGTTCACTGCTGAATTGACTGCACTTAAGCTTGCCTTGGACCAAGCTCTCACCCTTTCATTACGTCGTGTGCTTGTTTGCACCGATTCTCCGAGCGTGGTTCTGAGTATTCAGAATGTCTTCAGTATGAACTCTCTCGTGCAGGACATTCTTGTGAGATGCCATAAATTGCAGCAACAGGGTTGTGTCGTGGTTGTCTGGTGGGTGCCGGGTTATGTCGGCATCCGGGGAAACGAACGTGCTGACAGCTGCCAAGAACGCAGCCTTGGCCGAGGTTGCACTGGAGCATAGCATTCCTTGTTCCGATCTTCAGCATCATTTCTATTCTTTGTTGCGCTCTCACTGGAAAGCAGATTGGGACTAGGCTCTTGAGAATAAGTTACATGCAGTCAAGCCACTCCTAGGAGAATGGCGTACGTCCTCGTGCCAACGTCGTCGAGATGAAGTGGTCCTGGACTTCGAGATGCGTATCGGACACTCTCATCTGACGCATGGCTACTTGCTACGGAGATTGAATCGTCCGTACTGTGAGGAGTGTATAGTCCCGCTGAGTATTCAGCACATTCTTGTTGAATGTCCTGAATACTCAGCTCTCAGAGAACGTTTCGAATTTCCTTCTGTTCTTGCCCGCGCTTTGGGGGATTCAAGTGATATAGTTCGCCGGGTACTTGACTTTGTTAAAGCTTCTAGGGTTGCTCACGTTCTCTGAGCTGTTTTAGTGTGTTTCCACTGTTTTATTCCTGCTGCATTTTTGACTTGTGTTAGCTTTTATTGTTTTTCTATATATAGTTATTGTTATGTGTTTTACTGTATTTATTATTTTCTTTTCTTTTTCATTTTCTCCTTTTATTTAGCAGCACTTTTGTTTATTGCGCTCTAATCTTTTAACCTGTTTCTCTTTACATCTTTTAGTCGAGAGCAACCGTGTAAATCATTACGGGGACACATAGCCTTGGTGCTGACGTCCCCATTAAACCCCCTATTCAATCAATCAATCAAAATGGGATCCTTGGAAGAGGAATACGTCCACAGCATATATATATATATATATATATATATATATATATATATATATATATATATATATATATATATATAAGAAATTATATGTCACGTTTCATGGATATACATCCAGTGGTACAGAAACCATCTGCCACACTGACCAAATGAGTACAACTGGATGGAAAGCGATATTTTGAAACTCTTGCCCGAGTTACGTTCTAGCAATGAGCCAAAAAGGAACACGATGCATCCTAACATTCATTTCTACTTCTGTCGAATATGCAATACATAGGGTCACAAAAACCGTAGGGTCAGGGTGCGGGTTTGCCCGTGATTTGAAGACGGTTTTGTACTTCTCTTTGCAAGAGCTTTCAGACAGTATATAGGATTTCCCAAAGTACTTGGTCCTGGAATGGAATCATACCTAGTCAGTGCTGCATAGTTACTACTTCATAGAAACTTAAAGGCTTGGACTATTATTACTTATCTAAATATCAATAGCAATCAAGTGCGTCGGGATGCACTTGTAAGTGCTCAGTTGTCTCATTGATCGGAAAAGACTGGGGACATATTTGTAGAGTATCAATCGACCTAGATCGGCTTTCATTCAAGAGTACGAATATGCGATTTTTTTTCACGTAAAATCGATCTTTTGATTATCATGTGTTGAAGTTAACGATGGAATTCTTTTTCTCTCTCGTTTCATAGGATGTAGCATCGCTCTAACCGTCCAACAACGGATTGAAATCGCTTTGAAAAATGGAAACTGCAGTGCAAAAGCCATTACTGCAAAAGCAATGGTGCGGGATATACATCAACCGAATTATGGGACCCATCATTATCCGCAGGAAATTAAATGGAAAACATCTCGATATGTTTGAGGCACAGGCGTCGCAGTCACTGCTGAATCCCGAAGACTAATTCGCTAGTTTCTTTTAATAGAACAGGTCAGGGCATCACTACGGTCACTATGTGTATGTAAGCCAGTAATTGGAGGAGCCCGAGTCATTGGATTTATCGGAGGGGACCGCACGAGTGGCTCGTCGTTCCACGAATCTTACTCCCTTGATTTGTACCTTTTAAGATAATTTAAAAGCCATGCTTTATCACGAAAAAATCACTTTATTATAACCTCAAGCAACCGATCAATCCAGCTTGTAACTCGGTAAACCATGCAGTGTTGTCACATGCCGTTTCACGGTGGCACCAACGAGCTGCACATGCCGGGAACATACGTTTCAGGAGGATGTCGTGAGAGTAAAATGAAGGGTATCCAACTGTAGTGTCCATTTATGCTTCAAGAAGGTAACATTAAGCGAACTTTTGTCGGTACTATGAATGCGCGCGTTAAGATCATTTCCAGTCTACCTATATTTCTCACACACATACGCAAGTTATCGCTCTGCGAAACAGGCAACCTTTATTGAACTTAGGTAATTTCGTCACCGGAAATTTCGCCACCGAAATGTTCGCCATGGTAATTTCGTCACCAAAATATTAGCATCTAGGTAATTTCGTCACCGAAAATTTTGACGTAGTAAATTCGCCACCGGTAATTTTGTCACCGAAAATGCCCTGTGTCTTATAGAACATGACACAATGAATAAACTCGAAAAAGTTTTTGAAATTGCATAGATTATTAAATAAATAGTTACAATAGTTACATATTATTTTAAATATTATGTCTGAGATAAAAGAGAGAATTTTCAGTAATTCTATCACTGAAATATTAATTAGCATGGAAATTTTGTCACGGTTATCTTTTCATGTTTCTTGAACTAAGTAGAGACAAACTAAGTGACCAAAAAGCTTACATATCTTAATCAAACTTGGAAATCAATTCAGTTGGTATTGTACTCTGCAAAATCGAAGTTTCGAATACTCGACGCAAGAACAAACACCAGTAGAAGATCATAATGCCAGCTTCAGTAAATGTTAAAAGCACAGGCAAAATGGCTCCCAATGAGTTTATATATTACTATTTACACATTTTATATTTTGCCAATATCAAAATTTCCAAACAGAAATTAGTAAAGAAAATGTAAGTCGTTATAATACCATAAGCGTTTTACATGTTCATTTTCTACTGTGCATCACATTAAATGAAACACCAAGCAAAAAATCTGTCAAACTTTTAGTTCCAGCGTTGTACGCTAAACACAAAGACTGGAGCCGTTTCTGCAAAGTCTGAAACGCTCTTTTAGTTTTGTTTTTTGGTGGTTGGCCCACAGCATCTTGATGAAGCATAGTTGAAACCGTTGCTTCATATTGTTGAATTCCACGAATAAACCTCCAAATAGTTGGGTAGGATATTCCTACCAGTTGATGAAACTTCTGGCTCCACGATTCACAAATATTATTTGTCCTAGGATTGTTGTTCAGACTGGCTTAGTGAACATTCCAGGTGTCTGGAGGATATAGAGGGGGCACATTGTGTAAACGAATATTTCCAGATCGAGCTTTAACACGGCGATATGTGCCGGACACGTAAGTACTATCAGAACAGTCCAGAAGTTCCCGCTCTTCCTCCAAAGACTCTTGTATTAATGGATGCACATGTGCTATGGGAAGAAATGCCAATAAGATCATTTTCTAGCAAAATAGACGAAAATTTTCATTGCTCTTCTACTGTTCTGTGAGCCCAAGCTTTTCGACCTTCCTTCATGTTGACTGAGTTAGGTGAAAAAAGCAACGCTTTACACAAGTTGAATTTCCAAAAGTTGTTTTTACAGCCTGCATTTCCGCTATCTCGAAATCCAATAACCATAGTTACAGGGTCCGGATATTCACTAAATTCACTTCACTGATGCACCACCTCACGAAACAGTTCTTCATATGAATTTTATCTTGCTCTGTATTAGGGCGCACACCTAGTAAAGGAAGTCTCACCTCAAATAATATATAGTTTTTTTTTTTGTTTTTTTAGAAGCCATTGAAAAGTTCCCTTCCATCATCCTGTTTCACTTCTTAATAGCTCCATAAGGCTATATTTAAAGGAAACTCACAGAAATATGTACGTTTTTCTTCCTTTATATAAATGTGTTTTCTTTACATATATATCCAATAACAATTTGCCAATGTTTACTCAAGGAATTATTGAAAGAAGAATATTATATTTCAACTCTGAGTGAAATATTTCAAATATTGAGAAGTGAAACATGGATGGTGGACACGAGTTGTTTTTACAGCCTGCATTTCCGCTATCTCGAAATCCATAACCACAGTTACAGGGTCCGCATATTCACTAAATTTACTACATTGATACATCACCGCACGAAACAGTTCTTCATATAAATTTTGTGTCTTACTCTGCATTAGGGGGTACCGTACTGCTCAAATACCGTAACATATAGGGCTTTTTTTTAGGAGCCATAGGAGGAAGGGAGGAAACTTAATATTTGTAAATAGTGATATACAAACCCATTAGTTCCCATGTTGCCTGTGCTCCCAACACTTGCTGAAGCTGGCATTATTTTCTTCTACTGGTGCTTGCACCTGCGTCGAGTACCCGAAACTTCAATTTTGTAGAGTTCAACACGAACTGAATTGCTTTCCAAGTTTGATTAAGATAACGTGAACTGTTTTGGTCATTTGTTTGTTTCTATTTAGTTCAAGAAACGTGAAAAAAATAACCGTTACAAAATTTCCTATATGATAATATTTCTGTGATAGAATTACTGGAAACTTTTATCTCTTGTCTCAAATACGATATCTAAAATATGCAACTCTTTAATTAATAATAATAATCTATTTTGATTATGCTGCATAGTTTTGCTTCAGTTGAAGATTAAAGAAAACAACTTCAAAAACTTTTTCGAATTCATTCTTTGTACTTGTATTATGCTCTAAAAGAAACCCGTGATGAAATTATCGTGACAAAATTTTCGGTGACGAGATTACCTATATGGCAATATTTACCTATAATATTACCTATGACGAAATTACCGCCGCCCACCTTTATTAGCCAATTTCGCTAAATATAACTGTAGAGCTCCCATGTGACTAAGCGGTTCGAGTACGCGCATTTGACGTGGTTCTATTTCTGGCGGGAGCTCATATGGTTCGGATTCCACGTTAATCAGTAGGTCTACGTCTCATATAGTCTCGATGCTGAAAGGGACGTTAAACTCGAAATCATCCTCAGATTTAACTGTACAACAATCCTAAAATAATATAAGCGTAAGCCAAAATAGACCATTTATGTAAATTTCTAAATAAATCAACATATTTGCGTACCTCGCACAAACTTCCTGTCATCATTGAAGTTTATTCATCCTTAACCTCATTCCTTCTCAACACAGCATGAGCTTCACACTCGTATACAACAATGAACCTTCTTCATTGCCCATGGAAGGACCCAACTATCATCGACGTTGCCGAAATTTTCATGTGAGTGTAGACAACAAATTGACGTACAGCTTTACTTTTGGGGCATCACTAGAAAGCGTTGTTGAAAAACTATTTGTTTTACTACTTTTCTTCTTATTGTTCCCTAAAAGGTTTCCACTGGGCAACATGAAAATATTTCTCTTGCCACAGATAAAACTGAAGGGACTAACAAGAAGTGATTGTTGAAAAATTACAATTCTTTTACGATTTGCATATAAATACAGCTTTCAGATGCGTTACTTCAATGGAAAAACACAAATCTACCTGTGGTAGGTTGCCATCAAAAAGCTCGAATGCTATCTAACAGACCAGGGCAGGCAGAAGCTGGTGGGCACGAGAGGAAGCGCGGGGCTGCATGTAAATGGAGCAGACGCATCAGCGATGGTGGGTATGCGCACAAGCGAGAATAGTGAAAAGTGAGTTTTGTCAATGTTAGACGTTTCAATAGCACTTCTCATGGTTTCATAGTACTAATGCTGCACTTGTAAACATAAAATATAGGTCTTGTACACTGTGCAGAACTATGCTGCCGGTGAAAAATAGCATCTAATAGAGCCAGCTTTCATATGCACTCGCTTGTTCTACCCGTCATAAAACACATGTAATCATGTTACATTAGTAACCCTACACTTGTAAACATAAAATACAGTTGTATTACTTTGTATTTAATTCTGTCGCCTCCAGAAATTTCTACCGTACAAACATGTCTTTTTATGCGAAATATTGAAATTTATCTGTACATATGAAACGTAGTGCGCCACATCTACACCTGCACCAAAATTGAAGCCTGTTCATGCTCTCACTATAAAATGGTCACATGCTAATGTTAGTGTTTTTGTAAGTATTAAAAATCAGATACAATATATTTTTAATAAAATGAAGAAATATAAAATTGAAGAATTTCACAGGTAACGAAACAAACTATTTTAGTCGGTGTGCACAGGCTCATACTATACCTAAGCCTATACCATCTATAACAACCCTTAACATACCTCAACCATATCGTTATTGACAACAGGCTGCTTGGCCTCAGCTATTAAATTTGTTAAACTTTTTCTTTGAACAATGTGGTCATCCAGGAAAGACATCCTTTCAAAGCTCGATTAGGTGGGCTTCTTTATATCTGCTGCTCCTGCCCCACTCTTCATAGACTTTTTTACTTTTGTCCTTTCATTGACGTACTGAGTTCTCAGGCTGGTAAATTTTGCATTCACCACGTCTTCTGCAAAAAAAGAAAAATAATAAATAAATAAAACAAATGAGTTTCATAACGTTATTATGGATTTACTCGAGCAGACGTTTCTACCACATATAAAATTTATAGGCATTTCTTTTTTTTATAAGACGGTACAAGAGTAAGAATATAATAAATTACTGTCAATGCACAGCATACTGAAATTAATTATGAAAGATATGCTCTTCAACTATCCTCGCTTATGCTTATATCTACCATCGCTAACGTGGCTCCTCCCTACGGACGCAGTCTTTACCATTGCTCGCGTCCCCCTGCTGCGCTCCTGCCCTCACTCAGTCACAGCATTCGTGCTTTCTACTGGCCACTTAGCACAAGGCTTTTTTGCACTGTACTTTCTATGCCCTACGTTCACATCGTATTTATATTTAGCTCTCCAGTTGAGTTCCTCATTTAGTGCATGCTCTGCTAAAAGAAATACAAAGCTCACCTAAACTGAAAACGTAAGAAATGTGTCCAAATTAGTATAACCGTCTCTTCGAGTAATGCTCGTTATATTGTTCCGAATTGTATAGAAAGTTTACTCGGTGTGATTAGTTAAATAATATATTAAAACTACGCACTAATTCCAATTTATGGATATATCATCATCAACGGAAGTTTATACCCCTATGATTTGCTGGAAGAAATAACTACTCAGTAATAATACCCATATATCAGTTAAGACGAGTTACATTGCAAAGTTAGTCGTCCGTTTCTAAAAGTTAAAGAATTCACCGGGAACAAATGGGTTAGTTTCTAATTAGTTTGCTTGATAATATGTAAGGGGAATGCAGGTCGCGGTTTTTTGGCTATAAACGTTTGGCAAGCGGAGGGAAGTACTTTGCGCAAGGTTGCCGGATGGTTTAATTGTGGAAAAGTAACGAGCATATGTATTCTGAACATGCCTGCAGGTGTACAGAGACGCTCTTTGGTATCCTTACGCAGAGACGAGAAATAACATTCTAAGCTAACTCGACTCTACTTATCCCCCTCAACCTTACCCTACTGTATTATACCCTTGTAAAGCGGTTCTAAAAATTCATGATTTTTAAATTTTCATAGCTATTATTACGCTTTCTGTCGACAAGAATGCGGACGAGGAACTTCGGAATAAAGTCCGTTAAAAATTTCCCAAGTGAGTCTGCACCAGTATTGAAACTCTTCCCGAAACAAGTTCTACAGTCGTTTTCTTAAACTGCATGCACATTTCATTACAGTCCATTAAATGCACATAGCGCGAAAAAATGAAAGTTCATCCCAGTATGCAAGGAAAGCAAATAATGCCTGTAAAATTAAACTGTGTCGAAGCTTTTTATTTTATGATAATTAGCGATACCTTTAAATAAAAATTCGTAGTTATCCCATGGCTCACTAACCTGTAGTCTCTGCCCTTGCCAACCTAACTTCTGTCACAATTTTTTCCAGTGCTTCTTTGCGCTTATATTTATTATAATAATCTTTCAGTTTACAATTATATAAAATAGGATGCCGCTTGTAGGCATCAATAAGGATTTCAGTAGCTTCGCGTGTCCACGCCATACTTAATTTTAGCGCCATCGCACAGTGATTTTCTTTTGTTTTCTTTGATACAATGTTGGATAGGAATAGAACATGTTTTATTTTAGAACAGTTGTATCAAATGTTGTAACCAACCCAAAAGTTGCATACAACTTGGTATCATACATGTTCAAATTCCACTTTGATGGAATATTCGTTCCTCTATAACGGGCTTTAGAGAAGAAGAGAAAGAAGTAGAATGTTGAAACATTCTAGAAGTTTGTGGAAAATAGTTTGTAATAGAAGATGTGGTCTTGATATTAGTTTTATACTGATATGTTTCTTGTGACACTGAGTAATGTTCAAATACATAGTAAAAAAGTGGAATGCTGTATTCAGTAGATTTTATATATTTAATTTTTAGCATTGCGGTAGTTCAATAGTATTACTCTCCCGAGTGGGTCGTTTCCACTGCCGTAGCTTCTTTATTTTCTTGAACTATTGCTGTTGGTGCTAATACTACTTCTAGCACTGGTGAGAACCACTTCTTCTTCTTCTTCGTTTTTAATGTCTCCTCATCTCTTCTTTTTTCTTCTTCTGCATCTGGTAAATTGTGTATTTTTTCAAACCAGTCGATGTGGTTAAGGGAGGAGGAACAGGCGAATGATGATGACTTTGGTTGGGAGTCCATTTTCTTGTTCAAAATAAGAAAAAAAATAAAATTATATTAGTACAACATATTTTCACTAACATGGTACAAATTGTAATTATTGATTTTAATGTAGACAATATATACTTAATAGAAATAGAAATAAAATTTCTGTTATTCTATCCACGTAAGAGAATCAGTTTCCTTTACCGTGCAAATCCTATAAAAATATCTTTAGTTTGCAAGAGCTATGTAGGATTCTGGACAGTACTTCGTACATTTTCGAATTCCCGATAAATCTGGATAAACAAACTATCTGCGCTATGTGAGTCTCAAGCGTAATTTCCAACAAAATGTTCATATACTTCGATTTGTTCATTACAAACAATATTTTTTCTAAGAATCTATAAGAAATATCCCTGCTAAACACAACGTTGAACTCAAGATCAACTCTAGTGCTTCCGCATAGCGAACGTTCCCGGGTCCGATTCCCGGTAGGGGCTGGGGTGCGAACGATCTCGGTCCAGTTCCCGGTAGGGACTGCGCTGCGAACGGTTCTGTGTTGAATTCCCGACAGAGGTTGTGGTGCTAACTGTCCTGGGTTCGATTCCTGGTGGGGAGCTTGGTCGAAAAATATTTTTTAGGATATCCTGAATGTAATTTTTCTCATTCACACCGGTCAAATGCATTGCATTGTACCTAACTTCCCTCTTTCCCATGGATAGTGTGCCCGCCAAGGGCCGTCATCCCTCAGAACGTGACGGGTTCAATGTCTAAAGCCCCCAAAAATATATCCTATATTTCAATCTTAGTGAAAACTGTTATCATTCTTCCAACAACAAACAAGGATTTGATGCTATGAAACAGAGTTCATACAAAATTACTTATTTAAAAACGGTAAAGTGTTCACTTCATATATCTGGGGATCTGTAGTCTAATCCTGGGTCATGCCACCTGAACAAACACTATGTCTACGGTTTCCTTATACTTTTATACCGTTACTACCTATATGTCTTCCAAGCAAATTTTCAGGTCCACTACACCAGCAATAGGAATTTAATACTATTTTAATAGAACTACCACTGATACCTAGCGGCAGAATCCTAAATTAAAGGTTAGTTGTACGATGAATGTTCTTCAGTGCACACGTATATGCGCGATTGTCCCGTATATTTCTATATATATATATTTTAAGGTGAGTATAGTTATTTGTATAATACATGTTTTCACTGTGTAATAAAGCCCTAGCACATATTCACTATTACAATCTTAATGTCATACACTAGTTAATACTAACAGAAGCAAAACATGTCTTCCATGCGTTAAGTTTTCTCTCATCCATATGATTCAAACATTGTTTCAATACTTCCATACATTTGCGTGTATGCTCTGGTGATATTAATATTCTGTTAAAGTATTGGGACAGTACCAATATTAAAGGAGTAAACTTAACAAATAAGTTAAACTACTGGGTTGAATAAGAGGACATAAAGCCCAGTCTTCCAGTAACGCAATGAGCATTTATTTAGGGGGACCCTACCCACATCATTTACGGGGGATATCTCCTCTAGCATTATTGCTGTAAACGTTCACTTTGAAACCCTATTAACAAAAAGATGGAGTGAATGGTCTTCAGTCAAGCAAAAGTCTAGGGGAACTATCTAACAACAATGCGGCTAAAGGCTCCATCTCTTAGTGCGAAACAAGAAGTGTTCGCTTTGGGGAAACCAAGTATAAAACAAATAACGTTCAGTAATAGAAAAGTCTAGGGGGATTTACTCTTAAACACAAGGGGTAAAGTCCCCAGTCTCACAACAGTGCATTGGGTGCTCTCCTTGCGTTTTCTTTCATATTCTAAAACCACACCTAACATAATTTCATTTGCTTTATGCAGAGTTAAAGTTTTATTAACACTATACTACCGGTTGACTAACAGATGATTATCAAAATTGTATTAATTTACGTAATTCGGTGTGACTAATTAATCTAGAGAAACGGCTAATGTTTTACCTGCGAGACAACATTTTGTATTTCATGTATTTTCAATTTTTTCTTTTACAGAGTATGCATGCAATCATCTACTTTTCTGTAGTTGCAATATTTATTTTCTCACGCGACGCACTGGAATTAATCATACTAAATCAGCTGTTGTACTCAAAGCAATGCACCTTCCTTAGTAAAGAGCTAGTCACTAACAAGTCTGGAACGAACCCGCGATTAACGAATTCTATCTGAATACTGCCTCACATGTTTAAAATACGCAAGTTCATATTTCTCACATTTTCAGACCGTTTCTCACCAATTCTTATCCAAAGACAAACAATCCATAAAACAATATCTAATATCAATTTTTTCTCACTAAATTACACAGCGATATTTCATACGCCTTGGAAAACATTTGGGTATTATTACATTTCGCAAAACGAAAATCCAAAGGGGGAGTCTACCGTACAGTTCTATGATAAAAAATAAACGAATGTGTTTTTTTCTTTCGAGTCTAACTGTGGGAAAGTCCCACACATTTACAGGGAAGCCTGTACATCTACGTAGGAAAATCAAACGCAAACGCATGCTGTAGCACCTTTGGTGTATAGCTGTTTCAGTTGTATAATTAAATTAGTATTTAATATAATATTAGTATTGTTTAGTAGTATAAAAAAATCCTTGGCCAAGGTACTTATGTATATAGTGCTAATTTTTTGCTTTGCTTTTATATATTTTAAAATGTTCTGAATTTTGTGTAAATGAATTCTTGTTATGCCTCTAACATATTTTTTAATTTAGCAGTTTTTAGAAAGTTACAAAAAGAGCTCTGGTCTCGACTCCCCTATATGCCGTGGAAATTTTCACTTTCTATTTTTTGCTTTTCTCTTTTGCAGGGAAGAAGGTGGAAATTGTATGGAAAGCTGACCACTTGGCGCAAGGCTAGAGACTATATAAGTCAACCCACCCCTTCTTCCAGGATTCACTTCTTTTAAGAATTTCTTCGGGGACTCTATTGTTCCGGTAAGAGAGTCTCCATCTCCAGACATATGTAAATAAAGTACTTGTTTTACTTTAAGTATTTTTTGGACGGAGCGGGCGGAATGAGCTGCTCCTGATAGTTTTGAGCAGGTTTCTAAGTGATGAACCCTGCGACTTCGTAAATTATAGCTAGATCATTATTTTTTAGGGACATAAGCCAGAGTAGCCCGTAATGAGGGTTTCTCTTTAGATTTTAATGCTGGCACTGGTTCTGTCTGAGAGAGTGACTTGGGCAGTTATCTTTCGGTGTTCCCCGGAATGAGAATTTTAATGAGGTTCTCGGATGATTTTAAGGGCTCAGGAATTCACGAAGGATGGAGTGAGGCTTGAGTTCCTGTTCGAGTCCATAAAAGTAATTTAAGGTTCTTTAGGGAAATTAGAGGATCTTGTTAGGAGACAGCAGGCCTAATAGTGGAGGTTTCTGCCTTTAGGGGAGCTTGCGGTTACAGAGCGAGTAACCTCACGGTACAGATATTTTGTTTTAAGTAGTCAATAAAGAGTTATTCCAGGGCAATTTCAGGTTTTTATTTAAGCTGATTCTCTTTTGCAGACTTTAGTTAATGTTTATAAATTTTTCCTTAATAGGCTCGAGAAGTGACGAAGTATTCCTTCCGTAATCTATGAATCGTGGCTTTTTGTTTTAACTTTTTTATTACTTTAACATACCCCTAGAGAGCTAAAGAGGCAAGATTCCCGATTAAGCCTCTCTTCCGACCTCACTTGTTACTTCTGTGGATAAAAGGTGGCGGATGGATAGGAAAGAAGAAAGAGGGCGGACTAGGGAATAGCATAGAAGTGTGGGCTCTTTTCCGAGATTATAACAAAGATTTGAAGTTTTATTTTCTTCTTTCGTTTCTTGTTTGTGGTTTTTAGTGTCTTTCGATTAATTGATATTTGATTGTTTTCTTTAGCCTACCATTTTAAGGTCAGGTAGAACTAGAGGGCAGAAAATGGCTAGTCAGATTGATCTAAGTGCCTTAAGCTCTGAGTTTGGCTTGGAAGGAGATGAGAATACTAGTACAGAAAATTTGTTAGAAGCTATTAGGAGGCTGAAAGTTAACAGCTCACGTGGAACCGATGACAGCGCCTCCGAATGCAGGTGTCGGCACAATTTAGATCACCCGGAGCTTAAACTGGCACCTCCCACGTTTTCTGGTAAGAAAGGGAAGTTACGTTTTGAGTTTTTAGACGGGATAACTGAGTATGCGAAACAAAAGAATCTTAGTTTGGATGATTTACTCGAGTTCGTTATTCCCAGAGTTTTGACAGATAATGCGCATCACTGGTATAATTTCAAAAATCCGTTCGACAATTTTAGTAATTTTAAAGAGAGTTTATTGCAAGAATTCTTTAGTTTCACCTATGAATCAGAAATAGAGTTGTTAATTAACTCTAGGGTCCAATCACCAGACGAAACTCTGTCATTCTTTATCAGAGAGATGGCCGTTTTGTTCTCTCGTGTAAAAGATCCGTTGCCTGAGAAACAACAAGTGGCGAAGATTGTTGAGAAGGCACATCCGAGCTACAAGAAGTTTCTTTTCGAAAAGAGCTTTGATACGTTGAAGGAATTAGAACGGGAATTTTTGAAGATCCAGTCCCTTCTATTGTCTGAATTCACGTAGACCCAGAAGTATAACATTCAGGAAAACAAGTCAATTACGCATTCAGTCGCAGCGCTTACTGGGTTTGAAAAAGCAAAGGAAAACGAAAATAAAATACCGCTAGTTACGTTAAAAGCCCTGGACTCTGTGTTCGTTCGCCGAACTTCTGAAATAAGCCCTTCCGGTAAGAAGGAAGTAAACAAGGAAGGAAAGGGGGAGAAGAAGAAGCAGATTCAATGCTTTACATGAGGTAACTATGGGCATCGTCGGAAACAATGTTTTAAAACACAGAGAGAACGAAGAGATGAGAAGAAGGTTTGAGCTTCTGTTAGGAAAGCCACCCCCCTAAACCAAAGAAACCAGGAACAGTTTTTGTATGGTTACGTACAGCGTAACAAAACCTTCATGTACCTGGACAGTGGCAGCTTTATAAGTTTGGTAGATGAAAATACTGCTTCTAAGTGGATTCAACGGGGAACCAAATTACGGAGGGATAACTTAACGGTGGAATTAGCAAGCGGTTTGTCCACACTTTTTACGTTTTGGAGAGTCAGGCATTGCCGGTTATTGCAGGTTTTGATCTACTATCAAAAGCAGGTATTTAGCTTTTTCTGAGGGAACGTGCATGGAAATTTGAAGACGAAGATTTCCTAACACCCTTCGTGTTTCCCAGAGAAGAGGAAAAGAAAAACTGGTTGCCTCCAGTTTCAGTACGCTTGATAAAATCAAGCAATAAAGGCATTGTTAATACTAACCATAGTCAAAACAGAGTATACTGGATCGAGTCCCTCGGCCAAGAGGAAAGTCATAAAAAGCAGCGGGAGGGAAGCTACCCAGACAGCTCATTTTAGGTCCTCACAAGGACAAGAGAGGGAAGGAGAAAGAAACGAACAAACAGGTCGCCCCAGAAAAGGAAATGGAAAAGATAATTTTTCAAGAAAATGGAAAAAAACGGACGGACTCTCTCCGCGCCCCCTCCATGTAGCGGACCGTCCTCGTCGGGGAGTGGGTGGAGATGAGAGAGCGGCTTCATCATTCACTTACCTGTCACCCCTCATCCTCATCTTCCTCTTTTGCATGCCCTCTCAGCCGCGAATATCCCTACCGGACTCGCGGGTATTTGGAGGGAGTCGGGAAGAGGAAGGTCTAGTGGACGTCTTGCTCCTCTTGAGGAGGACGTGCGCCCACCCGGCCTACTGTTGTTTGTGTCCAGTGTTTGTGTTGTCCAGAGTGTTTCGTCTTTCAAAATATAACAAACAAACAAAAAATCAAAAAACTAAAACTAATAAAAAAACGAGTAAAATTAAAATGCAAAAAATCCACACCTTTCTGTTTTTCTCTTCCTGGGCTGGTGGGGGTCTATCTTTTGGTTGGCCATGTTTCTTTTCTTTTGTTTAAATCTTTGTTTTCCGGGGCCACACGTTTTTGTCGACGGGAATGGTTTTCTTCCTCTCCCATTCCCATTGACCGCGTCGGCCCCAGGCTGATCCTCTCCCCGTTAACGCCCCGGTGTGACCTCACACTCTTTTCTCGTTTCTAAATGTTTTCCTAAAATCTATTTATATGGTACAAAAACTTTAAAATCTGATCCGGGCTCTCCCTCACGGAAGAAACCCAAACCAACTGAAAGCGAAAGTGTGAAAAAGACAATTATCGCCGCGCCCGTCGTACGATATCTTGTAATTAAAGATAGAGATGTTGATAGTGCCACTTTTGATGAAAACCGTCCGAGTGCTATTAAGGGCTTATCCCCTTTTATTATTAATAAAATTATTACTTACCAAGCGGGACAGGTTAAAGACATCAAGAAATTGCGGAATGGCAATTTATTGGTGGAAACGATCGATGAAAAGCAAACAATGAAGCTCCTGAAATTAACTGCGATTGGACCTGTGAACGCGTCAGTAGAACCTCATGGTCTCCTGAACGTCTTTTGAGGGGTGATATCGTGTTGGGATCTCCTGAATGCCAGCGAGGAGGAGATTAAGTCTGAGTTAGCGGACCAACATGTTATAAATGTAGTTCGCATAGAAAGTAAGAAGTAAGGTGAACTCGTCGCTACCCAGTCACTGATTCTTACTTTCAGTTTGCCAATGCTTCCAGAGTATGTAAATGCAGGTTACTATCTATTGAAATTTCGGCCCTATATCCCTAGTCCTTTGCGCTGCTATAAATGTCGACATTTTGGGCACATCAGCACCTCGTGCAATGCGACTGCTGCTCTTTGTGCTAATTGGGGCCAGGCTAGTTATGGTGCGGATCCCTGTAAAGCAACCAAACCGTTTGTGTCAACTGGAAGGGTGAGCATTCTGCTTGGTCTCGGGGTTGTCCAGCCTTTCAAGGCGAGATGCGTATACGGGATCTCATGGTTGCTGAAAAAAAAAAATCTGCTGCTGATGCTAAGGGTTGTTTGGAACAAAGCCTTCCTTCCTCACTTTCTGTTTCATTCGCTACTGTTGCACCAAGTTCTAAGAAATCTGTAGCAATTCAGACGTCCAACGTTTCCACCCAAACCGTTTTTCTCCGAGAGCTTAGTTGTGACCCCAAGACCTTAGTTGAGCGACAAGCGAACCTCCGAGATCCCCACGGGTTTCCGTTAGTGGTGGTCTTCGGAAACTTAGTCAACATATTCGCCGACTGAAGGAGACGTTCTCACTCCAAAGAGAGCAAAATCTACGACAGTTCGTAAGCGATCTGCAATTTCTCTGTAATCTGGGCTGTTATTGGTCCTCGTGGGAAGGTTCGCCTTAATCGTTGATATCTTCCAGTATGGCGCTTCTTCAGTGGAACCTGAATGGCTTCTGTAGTCACCGTGAGGAATTGCCACAACTAATATTCTACCAATCGCCGGTCCTCATCTGTTTGCAGGAAACGTATTTTAAACCTACCCGGTCTTCTCCTTCTTTATGGGTACAAAATGTATCCGTGTGATAAGCCCGATGGTGACCACGCTGCTGGCGGCGTGGCAGTCTGTGTCTCTGATTCTTTTCATTCTCGCCAGATTCACATTGCCTCCCGTCTGGAAGCAGTTGCGGTGCGAGTATTTTTACCTCGCCCGCTTACAATTTCTTCATTATACGTTCCTCACTCAGAAGCCTTTACCACCGCCGAGCTGCTTCAGCTCTACCATCAGCTCGAGCCGCCAGTCTTGCTTGTAGGAGACCTCAATGCCTATCATTGTTTGTGGGGCTCTGTTCGTACTGATGGTCGGGGACGTTAGTTAACGGAATTTCTTGAAGAGAGTGGCATGCTCATCCTAAACGATGGCAGTCCCACTCATTTCTTCACTGCTCATGGTACCTATTCCTGTCTCGACCTCTCCATGTGCAGTGCTGGCCTTTTGCCTTCACTGACATGGAGAGTGCATCCCGATGTTTGTGGCAGTGATCATTTTCCTTTGTTCCTTCACGGTCTCCCTGTAGCACATCGTTTACTTCTCCGCCGCTATCATCCGAAACGTGCTGACTGGCATAAATCTAGCGAGCCCAGTGAGTTTCATTGTCGTGATGATCTCCCTGTAGCTGCTGTTGCAGAGAATTTTGAACAGACTGTTCTTGATGCTGCTCATGGTCATACCAGCAGAAGTTTGCTGCACTGTTAGATCAGTGTCCAGATTTTAGAGTGTTTTTTACGGACGGTTCTAAGGATGGTGATTCTGTAGGTTGTGCCTTTGTCACCGACGAGGGCAGCTCGGAATTTCATTTGCATCGTTTGTGTTCCGTGTTCACTGCCGAATTGACTGCATTTAAGCTTGCCTTGGACCATGCTCTCATGCTTTCATGCTTTCATTACGTCGTGTGCTTGTTTGCACCAACTCTAAGAGCGTGGTTCAGAGTCTACGGAATGCGTTCAGTATGAACTCCCTCGTGCAAGACATTCTTGTGAGATGACATCAGTTGCAACAACAGGGTTGTGTCGTGGTTGTCTGCTGGGTGCCGGGTCATGTCGGCATCCATGGAAACGAGCGTGGTGACACAGCTGCCAAGAACGCCGCCTTGTCCGGGGTTGCACTGGAGCATAGCCTTCCTTGCTCCGATCTTCAGCACCATTTCTATTTTTTGATGCGCTCTCAAGGCAAGCACATTGGGACCAGGCGATTGAAAATAAATTGCACGCAGTCAAGCCATTCCTAGGAGAGTGGCGTACGTCCTCGTCCGGTCGTCGTCGAGATGAAGTGCTCCTGGCGCGTTTGCGTATCGGACACTCTCATCTGACGCATGGCTACTTGCTGCGGAGATTAAACCGTCCGTACTGTGAGGAGTGTATAGTCCCGCTGAGCATTCAGTACATTCTTGTGGAATGCCCTGAATATTCAGCTCTCAGGGAACGTTTCAGATTGCCCTCTGTTTTTACCCACGCTTTGGGGGATTTACGTGATATCGTTCGCCGGGTACTTGAGTTTATTAATGCTTCTGGGGTTGGTCACGTTCCCTGAGCACTTTTAGTTTGTTTTCACTGCTTTATTGCTTCTGAATTTTTAATTTCTGTTAGCTTGTTTTTCTGTATATAGTTATTGTTATCTGTTTTACTTTATTAATTCTTTTATTTTCTCTTTTTCATTTTCTCCTTTTATTTAGCAGCACTTGTGTTTATTGTGCTCTAGTCGTTTAACCTGTTTGTCTTTATATCTTTTAGTCCAGAGCAACCGTGTTAATCGTGACGGGGACATATAGCATTGATGCTGACGTCCGCATTAGACCGCCTATTCAATCAATTCACTCAAAACTAGGGGATGAATATCTAACATTGTTGGATTCAGGAAGCTCTATCTGTGTAGTATCACAGGAAATAGCAAATAAATGGATAAATAAAGGCGTTAAATTAAAGAGAAGACTTTTAAAGATAGCTCTTGTCTCTGGAACGACGGAAACAGAAGGTTACATCATTGTATATGTTAATTTCTGCAAGTACAGGGTGAGACAAAAGTTTCACGTGCTCTTTTCGTGTACAAGACCTCTCATAGCTGGCAGAGCCTTTTTGTCTAACGCAAAAATCGCTCTTCATATTTCGGAATCCGGATGGTCAATCAGTAGCGGCGAGAATTCTATGTGTTTATTTGACATTCCTAAGGCTGAGAACGTACAAAAATGCTCGGAAGTCGCTGGCTTAGAGCCGGAAATTGATCAAATAACAGAAATGCTTAAGAACGTAGATTTGAAGCCAGATTTTTTTGAGCGTTTGAAGGAAATTCTTTCTGATAACAAAGATAAAAAGGAAACGAACCAGATAATTATCACCCAGAGTAACAATGTTACCAGACAAATCCATTAGAAATTTTTAAAAAACTAAAAATGTTATGCACTACGCAATTCTGTTTAATCTCGCTTTCACTTATAAACATTCAAGCAAATTCCACACTTGATTTCTGCCGTAAATTATGAACTTCATCATTGAGGGTTCTTACGTTACATCACCAACCATTGTTTTTAAAACTGACTAATCTAATCTACACTTGTTTCTGCAGTAAACTATGAACTCCATCATTGGGGGTTCTTAACGGACGTCACCAAGCATTTTCTTAAAGACTAACTTCTTTACGTAAGTAAATGGATAACTAATCTAATATACACTTGCTTCCGGAGTAAACTACAAACAGTACTAAATGAATCTTTCATCTGTGGCAGCTCTTAAGTCACCTCACCAAGAATTTTCAAAAAAAAAAAAAAAAATACTAACACTAGTCAAATATCTTCCGTGTGAATAAGACGCTACCTTGTTAAAGTGTCATATAAAGTTTTAAATTTTCACATATTCCTAGTTGTAATAATAATAATAATAGTCATTGGCGTCTCTGGCATATAAAATTTGGGGGGACATCAAAGGAAATGATCTAACTGCTAGTATGTCAGCGGAATTTTAGATTATGTCACTTCATTTTTTATTGATTTATTAAACAGATGTCCGTGACAGACTAAACAAAATTAAATTATGTCGCAACTATTCCAAAATATATTGAGACAATAAAATTAAAGAAAAAACTTCAACTCGAAAAAGCAAAGTCACACATACAATGACGTAAGAAATCCAGAATCATTTTAATCTATTTTAGTTACCTATTTTTAATGGTGATTGGATTAAAGCT
This sequence comes from Thermobia domestica, assembly GCF_964235325.1. NCBI lineage: Eukaryota > Metazoa > Arthropoda > Insecta > Zygentoma > Lepismatidae > Thermobia > Thermobia domestica. The sequence goes on along the minus strand of NC_137460.1, from coordinate 214,320,287 downwards.
CGTCCTGCGACGGTCATTGTCGGCAATAAATCTGTCCGCTAACTCGTCTAGGCTGAGAAGGTCCAGTAAATCAGGATGTGTGTGACAGATGATAACATGATTCAATCTCTCTTGTGTCATTGTGCTTCTTAAATATGATTTCAGTCTTCGAAGGGAGCTAAAACTCCGTTCAGCTTCACATGAAGAAGCTGGCAAACCAATCAAAATACGCAATAAGTTTTCGACGTTTTTAAACATAGCGTGAACTTCTGATTCCATTTCTCGTAATACTTTGCGAGCATCACTGACACAAGACACACCAGTCTCCTGCAGAAACATTTTTACCTCAAGAGAAAATGACGCGACATCTATTTTTGGATAATTTTCAAGTATGTCAACTTGTTCGACTACACCCGATAACAACGTATCTTCTAGTTGCCGAATGCGCAGGAAATCCGATTGAGTAAATCTTTATTCTAGGCCTTTTACAGCTGCATCAATGATGGCATAATATTCTTTCCTATAATACGCATTGACATCTTCAGGAACCCAATCTTCTACCGGCCTTGTGTACTTCTTTGGTACTCTCTTCATTCTTGGCAATGAAATGGGGTTCAAATTATATTTTTCTACTTTCTTATTAGCTTCTTGCATTACTTTTTCAAAATATTCTTCGTTGCGTAATTTCTGAATATTTTCTGAAACAATTTCAACACTTTTAATCAAGCCTGATACAGTTTGTTTCCGATTTCGAAACGACTTATTCAAAAGTTCCAGCATGCTAATTATTTTTTGTCCAAGTAATAGACCCAATAGTGTTGTGCCAATTTCGAAATGGGCTAGAACATCTGGAGCACTTGTAAGCATTTTTCGGTTTCAGAAATATCATGCAGAGTTTCTAGTATAATATCATACTTATCTAGAATTTCTCGAATGTGGCCACCTCTGTACAACCATCTTGTAGGACAAAGTGGTTTTATTCTAATTACAGTGCCTATTGGACCTTCAAATTTAGATTCAATTACAGCAACAAACTTTCCTCGTGCTATAAGTGTTTGAGAAAAAAAAACACCTAACTCATGAGTTCATTGTATTGCGTTTCTCGAAACGGCAGAAACTTCGCAACTTTCCTTCATCACCAAATTGACACAATGAGCACCACAATGTACAAATAATGCTAATGGCTGTCTGGTTTTAATTATAGATTGCACTCCATTATAGATACCACTCATATTGGCAGCGCCATCGTACATCTGTCCCCGAAGCATACTGATTGGCAAATTTAGTCTAGCTATTACATCCAATACAATAGACGCTATAGAGTGACCTATTGTATCTGTTGCACTGTGAAGTCCAAGAAAACTCTCATGTGGTTCAAGATCTTCGTCCACCCACTGAATGCATATACTTAATTGTTCAACACCACTTACATCGCAGGTACAGTCGCAAATAACAGAAAAAAGGGGGATCTTGGGAACGCACACTGTCACAAATACATCTAACAATTTCACTTGCCATCGTACTAAGCATTTCATTCTGAATTGTTCCGGAAGTAAACGTTTCTCTGCTTGTTTATCCAGTTATTCACAGCAACAACACCTCTGATCGCAGCTTTAATAAGCAATGTAGGTTACCACTATCTGACTCCCTTCTTGCCAAACCCTGCCTACCTAAAAATCTAACCGAACTAAGGATTTTTAGAAGGCATTGTTTTAGCTACTTTCTGCTCTTGTTGTTTAACAGAACTTAGTTGCATTTCGATTGGCTGACTTAATTGATGATAACTTAAAACAGCTTGCTTATGAGAATCGGACTTTTCGTGAGATCGAAAATTTTCTAGTGCTTTTTTCCAATTTGTGAAACCCTCCGTAGTGAAGGGGTCTTCAATTTTTTTTTTTTTTTTTTTTTGCAAGTAACTTGTTCGGATTTAAATGACAATAACGATTGCAGTATAACATACAATTCCGTTTACGTTTTGTTCAATAGTTAACCATTTGAAGTCTTTAAACCAAGATACCTGAAAATGAAGGGTTCGTCATTTTAATTTTTAAACAGGGAAGTCCTCTGGCAGTTGAACTGGCTGACTAGGAAAGACGTTCTTGTTTGTATCACTAATATACACACTTGGGCCTGCACTTTCAGGAACACACTGTACTCTAGTTTGTACTTCAACCTTACTATCATGTTGTGTATTTGTTGTTCCTTCCTCGCACTTACGTTTCTTAATTCTAACAACGAACTTATCCATATTTTACACGACAACCGAACATAACACTATGAAATACTATAAAATGAACACAAGATGTCTGAAGGGAATTATCATAACATAACAAATATCCGTCCCGATAACCGCCACACTCACACAGAAAACAGGAACTGCTCCAACAGCCGCACTTGGAAACTTAATATTATTGTCCTGCTGCAATGAGTGATCAAGCCTCTGAGTCAGCTTCTGACCAAACTAATATTGTAGGCTATATTTATCAAAATGCTTGCATATCACAGTTATAACCAGAAAGAAAAAAATAAATGCAAAGAAACAGTCTCGCTAAAGCCTCTGTTGGTTGTCATCGAAGAGGTGTGGAAGGTGGTTGGCGCCTCGTTAGAAAAAAACCATGCATAAAATGTACAGTCAGTCAACTCTGTTTTCGTACTTAGAAAAGCGAAGTATTGACGTTCTATGACATTCAGTGTGGCGAGATTTGCGTGCTTAAATCTTGTATTTGGAATCCAATTCACTTTTGAGCAACTTTCAAAGTGGATTTCGTCGTTTCCGATCCACTACAGACAATCTCGTATATCTTGAGGGTTAGCTTCAAGATGCCTTTCTCAACGGTGAATATCTTGTAGCTATATTTTTCGACTTAGAGAAGGCGTATGACACCACATGGCGTTACGGGACCCTAAAACAATTGTATGACTGGGGTCTTCGTGGGCATATTGCCCAATTTATCTCGAATTTTCTTCCCGATCGACACTTTAGAGTGCGTGTGGGATCTAATCTTTCAGAGCGCTTTGTACAAAATAATTGTGTTCCACAAGGCAGTGTCCTTAGTGTCACGTTGTTTGATGTCGCCGTCAACAGCGTTCTTTCGCAGACCCAGGCTCCAGTGTCTGGTTTACTTTATGTTGTCGATCTTGTCATTTTCTGTCGCTCCCACCACCTTCGCGGTATTACTCGACAGCTTCGACTGACTGTCAATCGTCTTGTTCGCTGGTCGAATGAGACTGGATTTCGCTTTTCCACAGAGAAATCCGAAAATGTTTACTTCTGCCGGCAGCGTACTTGCCTTGTTGACCCGGACTTGTACGTCGATGCCACCCGTTTGCCCTTCGTATACAGCCCGTTTCTTGGGTCTGGTCTTTGACCGTCGCTTGTTGTGGGCACCACATACCATGTACCAAGCTCTCACGCTTTCATTACGTCGTGTGCTTGTGTGCACCGATTCTCAGAGCGTAGTTCTGATTCTACAGAATGTGTTTATTATGAACTCTCTGATGCTGGACATTCTTGTGAGATGCCATCGATTGGAGCAACAGGGTTGTGTTGTCGTTGTCTGCTGGGTGCCAGGTTATTTCAGCATCCGGGGAAACGAACGTGCTGACACAGCCGCTAAGAACGCCGCCTTGGCCGAGTTGCACTGGAGCATAGCCTTCCTTGCTCCGATCTTCATTCGTATTTGTATATACTGATGCGCTCTTACTGTCAAGCAGATTGGGAGCAGGCCATCGAAAATAAATTACACACAATCAAGCCACTCCTGGGAGACTGACGTTAGTACTCAACCCATCGTCGTCGAGGTGAAGTGCTGCTGGTGTGTTTGCGTATCGGACACTCTCATCTGACGCATGGCTACTTGCTGCGGAGGCTGAACCGTCCGTACTGTGAGGAGTGTATATTCCCGCTGAATATTCAGCACATTCTTGTTGAATGTCCTGAATACTCAGCTCTCAGAGAACGTTTCAGAATGCCTTCTGTTGTTACCCGCGCTTTGGGGGACTCAAGTGTTATAGTTCGCCGGTACTTGAGCTTGTTCATGCTTCTGGGGTTGCTCACGTTCTCGAAGCTCTTTTAGTGTGTTGCCACTGTTTTATTGCTGCCTCGGCATGATTTACGTTTGTCTGTGAATTCGAAACAGCAAACTAGTTCCCAGGTGTACCAGCAAGAGTTTGCCGCAGTGTTAGATCAGTGCCCCGATTTTAGTGTGTTCTATACGGACGGTTCTAAGGATGGAAATTCTGTAGGCTGTGCCTTTGTCACCGACGAGGGCAGCTCAGAATTCAATTTGCATCACCTGTGTTCCGTGTACACTGCCGAATTGACTGCACTTGGGCTTGCCTTGGACCATGCTCTCACGCTTTCATTACGTCGTGTGCGTGTTTGCACCGATTCTCGGAGCGTGGTCCTGAGTATGCAGAATGCCTTTGGTATGCGCTCTCTCGTGCAGGACATTCTTCTGAGATGCCATCGATTGCAGCAGCAGGGTTGTGTCGTCGTTGTCTGCTGGGTGCCGGGTCGTGTCGGCATCCGGGGAGGCGAGCTTGCTGATACAGCCGCCGGGAGCGCTGCCCTGGCCGGGGTTGCGCTGGAGCATGGCCTTCCTTGCTCCGATCTTCGTTCCTATTTTCACATCTTGATGCGCTCTCACTGGCAAGCCGATTGGGACCAGGCCATTGAAAATAAATTGCATGCAGTCAAACCACTCCTAGGTGAGTGGCGTACGTCCTCGTGCCATCGTCGTCGAGATGAAGTGCTCCTGGCGCGTCTGCGTATCGGACACTCTCATCTGACGCATGGCTATTTGCTGCAAAGACTGAACCGTCCGTACTGTGAGGAGTGTATAGTCCCGCTGAGTATTCGGCACATTCTTGTTGAGTGTCCTGAATACTCAGCTCTCAGAGAACGTTTCGGATTGCCTTCTGTTCTTACCCGCGCCTTGGTGGATTCAAGTGATATAGTTTGAGGGTACTTGACTTTGTTAAAGCTTGTGGGGTTGCTCACGTTCTCTTAGCTGTTTTAGTGTGTTTTCGCTTTTTATTGCTGCTAAATTTTTACCTTTTGCTAGCTTTTATTGTTTTCTCTATATTGTTATTGTTATCTGTTTTAGCTTATTTATTCTTTTATTTTCTCTTTTTCGTTTTCTCTTATTATTTAGCAGCACTTGTTTATTGTGCTTTGGTATTTTAAGCTTTTTCTGTTTACGTTTTTAATCCAGAGCAACCGTGTCAGTCGTGACGGGGACATATAGCCTCGTTGCTGACGTCCCCATTAACCCCCATTCATTCATTCATTCATTCACTGTTTTATTGCTGCTGAATTTTTAATTTGTTAGCTTTTATTGTTTTTCTATATATTGTTATTGTTATATATTTTAATTTATTTATTCTTTTATTTTCTATTTTTCGTTTTGTCCTTTTATTTAGCGGTACTTTCGTTTATTGCACTCTACTCTTTTAGCCTGTTTCTCTTTACATCTTTTAGTCCAGAGCAACCGTGTTAATCGTGACGGTGACATATAGCCTTGATGCTGACATCCCCATTGATCCCCCTAATCAATCAATCAATCCTCATATGCTTGTAATCCCATCACCGACAAAAATGTAGATACTTTCCTGTCCTCGGGTAGTGCGGACAATAGGAATACATCCTCGAATCTTTTTACATATTCATGACAACCACTAAGGTTCGGAGACATCAACTTCTCAAATAATGCAATCGTATTTTGTTTTGTATCTTCTCCAAGCTAACTACTCAGCAAATGATTCATACTCAAACCACTTTAATCACTTAAAACTACTACCAAAACCTCAGCCACATATGGCTCAATTCTTCCAACTCAACCTAATTTTCATTACAAACTTAAACATGAATATAGTTACTTCTTTCAATTGTTTTTGCTATAAATCAACATCTTGCCCGATAAAACGTACGAAACACTCACATAAACCCTAATATTCTTTCGAGGAGAGTTGTCCAATAGCAGGAAGACTGGAGGAGATGGTCCCAGCGGTTGGTTGAAGGAAACTTCAGAAAAGAAGGCCATTTTAGGATTAGAATTAGTAAGGTCACAAGGCAAACGTTCGGAGCTCAAGAGAGTTAGCACCGAGTATAAGTTACTGTCTGATACCGAAGGAGAGAAAGTTGAGGTTCTTGAGGGGAGAAATCGGAGCAATAGGCATATGGGTACAAAACTAAGATGTGGAGGGACGGATGGAGAAATCAAGATGCATACTACGTCTCCAAATAAGAAAAAGAATAGAGAACATAATTCGGAATTTAGCTTGAAGCAAAAATATTACAATGTATGTTTAGGGAGTTCATGTGTAGAGAACAGAAGATGCAGAAGTTAGACGTTGGAATAATTGTAGTAACTGGTGCCAGCTCATGGCAATGTAAAATTATTGTTAAAAGAAGAAAAAGAGTGATGTGTTTGTGATAGATTTTACAGCTTTATAAAGTGTATTGGTTCTTACATCTAAATTTTATATATGCGTTATAATTTATATCAGTTTATGTGGCAATTCAAAATGGTATTTAAGTGCACGTCTGCTACATGCTAATTGGTGTTAAATTATTTGGTATACACTATTTATATGGAATAAAGTTTAGGTGTCGTTAAGCCTAAAAAATAAGCCTAACATTATAAGTAGGTGATACTGCATAAATAACATTTAGGAGCAGTAACCCATAAAAGTTTCTACATGATAACAAGTAGTTCAACCTTGAAGATGTCAGAGAAGCCAGTGTTATACAATTTACATGAACAGAGATACTTTTCATATTACTTCTGGTTTTAGTTAGTTATTTAAGTGGAGCGGAAGAATATCAAACATCAAACTCTTAATTTCCTTTTCGACATTATTAATTGAGCGACAAAGCTCCAATCTTTGCTCTTCCGAAACAATGAAGTTAGTGCGCTACACTGCGGCTAGCGCTGATACAGAAAATTTCAGTTGACAAACCAGTATGGAATTAACCAAAACTCAGAAACAACATTAAGGCTTGAGATACCTGCTGCTGAACAATTGTAGCCCACTGAAGGTAATGCATTCACATAATGTAAAATTATTAGATTAATAACATTATGGTGCGTTGCTGCCGCGAGCAGAAGTGTTAGGTTTCTTCAGTATACGGTGTCGTGGATTTGGTCAAAGCAAAATTAAGCTATTTACAGAAATCAGAAGCATATAGATATTGAATCCAAGTAATCCTATAAACTTAATAATACACTGTACCTCAAAGGATGAACACTAAATTATACCAGAAGTCTAATACCTATTCAACTCAATTCCTGGAAAAAATATTTTTTATATTATGGATGAAAATGTTATTGAGAAACTAGAACCGAGTGTCGTCAGAGAAAATAAAAAATGCTGATATTTTGTTTTCATTAATAGTAAAAATATTTGGTATGAAAGGTGAAATTTACCACCCTAGGCCCCAGCCTACTTAACCTATTTAGAAATTTGGTTCTGTTCATTCGCCTTAGGTTGTAGTTCTTGCTCACTTTCAAAGTCTTCTTGGCGAGTTTCTACTTACGTCGAGTTCTTCTCGGTCAGTTTGATAATCGAGATCTGGCTGATAATCTGAAGGAACGGTTTCTAGGGGTCTACGAAGTGCCTTTTGTTGTTGGTAGTCCATCATTCTGAGAAAAGGCAAAATGCATTACTTTGTTTTCATAATAACCATTTATGAAAATACTATACCATAACAATCAACTGATTGGTGCGATGTTTAAATGATCAATTCGCATGCTACGGTTCAGTACATAAATGCGTAAAGTATGATTCTGAGTCCACGTCAAATTGAACGATAGCGGGAGTGTTAAAAAATTCGATTAGCCTGATCTAAGAACTTTCCTGAACGGCCGTGTCTCAGTAGTAGCTGTTTGCTTAGAACGTATGGTGCGAGTTCAATTTGCGGTACCGGCATCCTGATTGAAGTTTTTCCTGGTTTCCCTCCGTTACATCAGGTACGGTACATTCAATAAGGCCAGGACTGAATCTTTTACACATTTTTCCTCCTCTCTGGCATTTACAACTTAATCTAACCTAACCTCCTTTAAATGTCAAATAAAATTCTATGTTTTAACCTATGAATGGTAATAGAACTGCCTTTTGAGCAGAGCTCATGTTATGATAATCACATCTTCAATTAGACACATTGTAATAAGGGTACACGAAGTTAGGGCCCAAAATTACTTAGATTATGTAATTGCCAAAAGATTTCATAATACGCCAAATTTCTAACAAATAGCCCATAATTTACATTTGATATAAGAAAGGCTCAATACAATTTTCGCTGCTTGGATAATCTGCACTATTTACACCTAGATAGATCAACTATGATGTGTTTAAATATACAGTTAAAAATGACAGAGCAGCAACTACAATACAAAAAACAAATGAATACCAACCGCAACCCGAGACCGTATTGCACTTACGAAAGGTTAAGGCGTATCCCAATTTTAATGCCAAATGTGGGTTGTCAAATAAATGTGTCTTCTCGAAAGCCACAAAATTTACGTATTGCTTTTGTCACTAGAGAAAACTTCGTACGATATAAAACAGTCATACAAGGTATATTTTCTTTTTATAATTTTCTGCTCATATATATTTTAGGCTTAGGCTTATGTATATATTTAGGCTTACATATGCAGATGTTCCTTATGGCCATGTCTTTGATAGAGTTACTTTTGTTATAAGAAAATGTACTTATCACTACTTACTGCTAATGTTATGGTACCAGTGATCGATCAGTGATCGCAGCACGAAGTTCATTTACCAAAGTCTGCTTTCTCCTTTTTAGACAACATCCTTTAGTTCCTTCACTATTACTTACGCAATTTTTTGATGTCGCCACAAGTCCTCGATTACAGAAGCTCAAACAAATTCTGTCAGGAATGTACTGGTCAACCAGGATATGTTTCTTTTGCCTTTTTACTGGAATAATAGTTCTATGGTTATTCAGAATTACTTGTTTATTGTAATTCAAATTTCCAGCATAACGTTTTTTCTTTCAATTAAATAATTTCATTGCACAGATCCTTTCGGATAATTGTAACACAACTTCCTTTTCTGTAATAAGCTGTGTTATTAATTTAGAATAAACAAACAATCTGTTCTTTTGTCATGAGTACGATAGTTGATCCCTAATACACTTCTGTTTGTATTCACAGCAACTTTCGAATTTAATGTAGATGTAATTTTAGCACTGAGGACGGTCGCTTGATCTAATAATGTTTCATGTGTGTTCTTTGAGGACAAACTATTCATTGTAGTGTTAGAATTTATGTCCATTACATTTACGGTATACTTTTTCTGGATACTATCATGAATTTCTGATAAAAATTTGCCGATTAATATTTCACTGCCCGAATTATGTTCTTGAACATGTTGGTTTTGATGCTTTGAGTCTGTGAGAATGAGCAGGCGTACAAAAGTTAATTGCGAAAAAAAAATGTTTTGTTTTTATTTTTAGTCGAAGTAACAGAAATTAATGTACTGTCTGTTGCCCTACACATATGCTCATCTACAGCTGAACTCATACCAATTGGTAAAAATCTAAGATCTATCTACGTAGGATCTACAGTCGAATCATCAGAATCTAGAAGTTCTAACACTACATGATTCATTAACCCTTTATGGACGGAATTATTTTCCTGTTGAAGAAAAAAGTTATTTTCGGTATCAATTGTTTAATGAAGTACTAATATAAACATACAAAAAAGAAAGAAATCGGACCTGTAATTACACAACGAGTTTTTTCAAGTGTTACAAATATGTAACATTCTGCTATAATGAGTGCCGTACTTTCTACACTTGTTTCATCATGCAAGTCCTTTCCTAATTCGGTATGGATTGTTAGAAAGCAGTTTCGCTTCTTTTGTAAGCACAAGCTTACGTTACATTTTTAACACATTATTTGTTGGATTCCCTTGCAGTGGGGTCTTTTTCATCTTCCTCTTTCCTCTGCTACTATTGGCCAATGTCCAATTCCATCTGTCCTTATTTCCTTCTGTGGGATTGGCTTCGAAGCATGTCCTAAAGCTTTCTTTGCTTGATATTCAATGTCGATACTTCCAGAAGGTCTTCCTCTCTTTCTGGTGACACCTCTCCCTGCATTACGTAATGCCTCATCTATGGATGCTTTAAAGATATAAAGTGGTTCTTGGTTCTTTTGAGGAACGCCAAAAAATTTACAATCTCTTCTGTTTAGAAGCCATCCTGTAACGACAGCCATGTCCAGGAAGTGGAAAAATAGGCGCATGTAGTATTTCTTGAACCTTAGTGTGGTTCGGTATAGTGATAGAAGTGAGTCCAGCAAGTCAATTCCCCCCATAAATTTATTGTATATTAAAAATATGAAAGGACAGCAAACTTCAATTCTGGTTTTCGTTGACCTGTCCCAACGTTTTACTTTCCCACAAGGCTCAGCTGACGCAAATGTGGATGTAAGAACCACTGGTCGATTTCCATCCATTTCACAACACGAACTTCTTGGCCATTAATTGTTCCTTCTTTCTCTACGTATGTTCCTCTACCCTTCGCTTTCAGTTCTTGGTCAGATGGGAGCTTACATCCCCGTAACCGATTTGCTCTAACTGTTCCTAGGCACTATATTCCTTTCTTTCCTAGTTCCACAATTAACTCAAGTGAATTGAACCAATTATCAAAATATAGTAAGTGATTCACATTTGTAGGAATAACTTCGGCTAAACGAAGCACTACATTTGAACTTACCCCCATATCTTTCATCCCTGTAGTAGGATCCACTCGACCACTATATATCTCAAAGTTATGCACTACACCATTTGAATCGGAAAGCACGAAAATTTTATACCCCCATTTGTTTGATTTCGAATCATTGTACTGTTTCAAGCTGGATTGTCCTTTGAAAGGAACTATTTGTTCGTCCACCACTAACATTCGATCCATAGGTATACTTCTGAATACAGAAAGAAGATGATTGATCACAGGCCTTAATTTGTAAAGTTTTTCTCGGTTTGGATCACTAGTTGGAGATATAGCGGAATTGTCGTTGAAATGGAGATTAGATTTAATCTCCTTCCATCGGTCCCTACTCATTATGTCACTTATCTGCGATATTCTAAGGAAATTTGACCAGTAGAGACGCGTACGTGGAATAACAATGAGTGACATATACATAACTGTTCCAATAAATTGTTCCAACTCATTCTCTGAGAGGCGCAATAATTTATCAGTTTTTTTTTGTTTGGGCAGAATATAAATTCGACTGGAGAACAATATGTTTAAATAGATTTTCAGTGAAAAAATTTCTAAAGTATTCAATAGGTTCCCTAACCGATGTTGAAGCAGGAATCTTGCCCAGCCACTCAGCAAAATCCTTTTTACTTGCTTCCGTTCTAACATTCTTCCAATTGATACTACTACCAGAGGCGTGTGTCGTGACTGATTGCGTTTGATGTTGATCATCAGACTCTGAAAAGAAAAGGACAACGGAACACTAAGATTCGAAGAAATACAAATTATTTTGAACAAAGAAATGTTATCATCAATCAGAATACACGAAAGTCTATATATAATTTTGAGTACAACATACAATCTATTACTATTACATTTTGAGGAGGATAACCGAATCAAACAAGGTCGATTGAAAGATGAAACACTGCATAAGAATTTTACTCTGTCAAATGCAGATTAGATTTCAGTAACTTTGGTGTTTTACTTTCATTTCAATTTTAGCAACTGATGGAAAACATAAAGAATTTTTATAATTTACAATCAGCCATGCTTGTAAAACATTTCGTCATCGTATGTTTCTAAAGTGTTTCCAATATCGCCTAACGCACTTAGACAAAGAATAAATTTCCTCCATTTCTAGACAAACATTGTGGCAAGTCAGATACCCCTAAAGTTTCTAATGTTTGCTACACATACAAAGCGCAAACAAATTATTTGTTTCTCAGCCTGTCCCTTGCAAAGGAATCGTGAACATGTGTTGCATGTTATTGTCGTATAGAGTTTTTTCTCTCTTTCACACAACCAGCATGTTCCGCTTTCTTAGGAAGCTGTTCCACCTTTTCCTCTTTCATGGAGGTAGTTCTGTTCATTGCTAAAAAATAAGTGTTTAAGTCTAGAAGAACTGACCTAATATTAGCTCTCATTTCAAAGTGTACATCAAACTCATGTCTAGATTTTTTTAAAAAACCTTTCTTCTGCATGGTGGTTGGTCATTTTTATTAAAATTTAAAATGGCCTTTGCATTGATGCTAACTATGTGTATAAACACAAAAAAGAGCTAAAGGCCAGCGTCTGGTAACATATTTAAAGAGTACGTCGCACATATTTTATTGCACGTGTCAACTCCACCCTTAGCCTTGTTACAATCTATGATTATTTCCGGTTTACCAGCGTCTTCATTAGTTACTTTGGTGGCATTGTCAGCAAAAGTATAACACCTTTGTTCTTTCTCGTCGCATAAGAAACTATAGTTTTATCGTCCTTGAATTCATAGATAGAGCTGCCAACGTCCTTAGTTGTTAGAAATTAGAGTGGTGTACATGGCTTGTTCGTTTCGAAGTTCAAATCAAAGTAAGTCCATTATTTAGCAAGTAATCAGCAAGGGGAATGCTTGTATACCAATTGTCGGTTGTTACGTTTTTATTAGATTTTTCAATTGGTTTTACTATGTCAAGGTTGCTATTTGATGTTTCATACGGACCTTGTGTTTGTCTCCCACAGTAAACTTCGACGTTCTTGCAGTAAAATGTTTTTCGATCACATAGCGCGTACATTTTCAAACTATACTTGGCAGTATGTTTGGCATGCACTGCACAAAAGAACACCGGCCTCGAATACGAAGCAACATCTCATCAATTCTCACAAATTCAGATGTATTGTAATTGTTAATGCAATTCTTTACGAATGAATCGACAATATGTCTTATTGCAGTAAGTTTGTCGAACTTTTTGGTGATCATCTCGAGTGGCTTTGTCATCGTATCTCATACAATTTAGTAAGAATAAAAAGCGTTTGTAGCCCATAGCTTCCCTAATAACTGGTATTCCTGTGCCATCAAGAGCCCATGGTTCTCTAACATTTGCATGAAAACACTTTTACCAATCAAATATAGCACTTCAAATGGCATAATCTCATTTCTTTTTGACTGTTAGCAATCTCGTTCTCTAACAGATTTGTGTGAAATAGAAATTATTAGTATACTCTAAAATTTTATCAATCATTTCTAGACTTATCATTGATAAAAAGCTTCATGTTCATTACTTACGTTCCTAGCGAATTGCGTTGGTCGAGGAAGTTTTTTTCAGGGTGTTTTGTCTTTTGCTCTTGCTAATGTGTGGTATTTCGGATGTACACCAAATTGTCTCTCCATCTTTACCAAGAACAATATCCATGTCATCACCTAGTTCCACATCACTCCCTGCATCACCTTCGATTTCACTTTCATTCAATGAATAGTTATTTTCAACCAGCTCATCACTATCTGATGGATTTTGAAAAATAAAATCATCAATATCATCGTCATCTTACAGAACTTTCAGGAAGTATGTGGTCAATTTCACTCGTATTAACTACATCAGACGTAGTGTACACAGTTTTCAAAGAGTAAAACACAAGCTATGTTTAAAAAACACTACGCGAGGACGCGCGCATTGTGCAAAGTCCAACAATCACGACGCAGCTTCTTTCATCTCTCACTGACAACTAACTAAGCTTGTCCGGCGAGAGATGAGTAGACGGAGAAATGGTCGAGGAATACATCACGATTGCCAACTGCTCAGCTCAAAATTACACCAGTTTGAACTAAAAAAAATATTCTAAATTAGATAAATAAAATCTTGCCTCTTGTACTTTAGAGCGTCTCGGATGGTTAATATGATTTCTGGGAATAGGTAACAATTGTATTTCCGGCATCTTAAATTCCGAGAAGAAAAGAATGCAGGGTTCCCACGCCCCTGGAAAATCCTGGAAAAGTGGAAGTTTTTCGATTTCCTAACTAGTTGCAATTACATGCAATAAAATGCGAACGAAAGCAGTCCTGAGAAATAAAAATTGCGAGACCTAGGACATTTCCCTCTCAGTGCCGCATTCTAAGGCGACTGAGTAAACGGAAACGCACAGTATACACCGTGTTCGGTGTAATACATTTCTGCTCTGTGGAGAGATGTGTTCATTAGAGATTCCTGTGCTTAGTGTATTGATTTAAAAACATTACTATTTTGCTTCTCGTATCATGTTTTTGATCCTTTTGTGTAGTCGAAGTAAGAACTAGTCAATGTTACATCTTAATCTGCAATGACATTGTATAAAAGCGAGAGTGCATTAGACTGAACATTGTGTATACTATGCGTTTACGGTTCTTCAACTGCTCGTGTAAACTGCTCAAAGGCGTGCTACCGCCTTCAGAGCAATATCCATTACGAAAGAAGGAAGGAAAGAGAAATGGCCAATTAGTTAACTGGCGATCTTCGTTTGATAGATTGTACTTTGTTCATGTGGTTGAATAATAGCGATACTTCTCTTGTTATTTTACTTAACGATTAGACAAAAAAAAAGCGTAAAGGTAAATCCACGTTCAGTGAAACTTGGCTGAAGAAAAAAATAATATAAAGAGTGGCTGACTGTGGGTCCGGGCAAGTACAGTGCAAAATGTGTGTTTTGCTCAAAAGTGTTCGATGTTTGCAACATGGGTGAGGTTGCCATTCAAAGTCATGCAGCGGGAAATAAACATTGGCTTTGACAAACAACCGAAACGGCACAGTGCAGAATTTTTTTCAGCCGAAAACTACTGTAGGTAATGAACGGAAAGAAGTTAGTAAAGCCGATTTGCCATCCACCAGTGCATCACCAACCATTCAGGTGACACGCAACGATTGTTTGCGAGCTTAAGTACTTTGGGCAATGAAAGTCGTGACATTGCATTACTCGTACAATTCTTGTTAAAACATTTCGAGTCTTTTGACCTCTATGTTCCCCGCCAATGATGTGGCCAAACAGTTTTCATGTGGTGAAACTAAGTGTTCATATTTAAGTGTGTTTGGTTTCGCGCCATATTTCAAAAATCTCCTTCAAGATTACGTGTCTGCGCAGCGAAGTTACGTTCTGCTTTTTGATGAAACTTTGAACTCAACGACAGCTATGAAACAGATGGATATCCACGTTCGCATTTGGAATATGAACAACAGGATAAGTAGATGTTACTGAAAATTTTAGTGTTAGTTTTAAATACAAGAACAAATTTGTTGTTAAATATTCGCATCAATATAAGTGTAATGATGGGTAGACTATTTCTAAAAGTAACTAAACTAGCTTTACTTAAACTAGATTAGGCATACTTTTGGCTCACATCTGCGAAATATTCGCAATTTTTGACACTTTAAAAGGTAATACTAAAGATTATCTCCTCAACTTGTACAGCTTTGGTTATAGTGGAAATCACCGTCATTTGGTTACGATGCTAAAGAAGTGGTACAGACACAGTATGCCTTATTATTAATTGCGACTTAGTTATTTGTAATTATAATTAAGCAAAGGAACTAATTGCATAGGCACTTTAGACTCATGACACTTATACTTAATGTTCTGAGCTTTAACAGAAACATATGGAGGTATAACTAAGGTCCTACCGAAGTTGGGGAAGATTGGTTTTGATTGAGATTGGAGGGGATTAGTTGCACGGATATCAGAACTTTGTTTTAGTCGAAGTTTTAGATTACTAGTCTCATGCCAAGATTTTAAAATAAAAGAAGCAAAATGAAGTATTCGATATGACGAAAATCACATTTCTCTGTTTTGAGTAAGATTTATATTAAAACTTGATATTGTGAGTTATATTATCAGTGATTACGAACTCTATGTTATTTTTTAAATCAAAATACAGAGGTTGTTTCCAATCTATGGTGACGATTTGAAGCTACACTAATCTTAAGAGAAACCATGTCGCCACTATCGAGAGTGGTCTATTTGGTGGCCCTGCATCTTGGCAATTGCCCTTCAGCGAAGTTTCCACTCTAAGAGGCTGGCACGCAGTGTTTACGTTGGAAAGGGCAATTATGTAGACCTCCCAAAAAGCACTTATTTACGGCGGCATTCGTCCAGATATGCACTTACCACATCTGTCACACACAGTCAATGGTCCAAGGTGCCCACACGATTGGTAATTTCCTTCTCTTCCCGCTTGGTGGTGCTGCACAGGGTGTTTCATTTCGTCACCATAGATCGGAAACAACCTCTGTATACGATAGAAATACACTATCTGACCAAAGCATTGTTTTTATTTTTACTTAATAAAAACAGTGCTTTGGTCAGATAGTGTAATTTCTGTACAACAAATGCACTTAAAATTACTTTTTTCACTTACAGGTGGTAACCCGGTATTATGGTTCAGCATTCATGGGACATTCTACTGCTGGAAGATTTCCAGAACTGTGTTGAAAGACTGAACCTAAACAAAGTTCTTCAGGTATCCATGGAATGTCAATTGGAAGTTTCATCGTTTGTTGCAGGAACAGTTGCTACAGACTTCAGGAGTGCATTTGTTAAATGTGGGAAGCTGTGGACTCCACATTGTACATAATTCTGTAAAAGAAAGAATGAACAAAACAGGGTGACATTTGTTGGAACTTTTCAGTACTTTGCACAGTTTTTGTTTTTCAAGATTCCCCTGCTAGAAGGGAGGATTACATGAAAATGGCTGGCTCACATGTGTTCCCACTGAAACACTGTGGGCACCGTTGGATGGAAAATTTGCCTGTTGCCGAGAGAGTACTACAGATGCAGGAAGAGTTAAATTATCTATTGATGAATGTAGTAAAACGTCAAATATCCCTAACTCAATTTCTTTTAAAACCATCAAGTCCCACTTTCAGGATCCACTGACAACATCAAGTCACAAAGGACATCGGCAATTTAGGTGGACAAGCCAATGATTCCTTTCCTCTGTGATCTTTATAATTTAGTGCGAAATATAATAAGAAGATTGATTCTGAATAATAAAGTTGAAAGTATTGATAATATTCCGCAGCTACTGAAATTAGACATACAAGATTCTGCAAATTACACTCATCCAAAAAACATTGATGTTGGATTTGTAGCTCAGCATGAGCGTGATCAGTTACCGACTAGCAAGGCTTTTAGTGAAAAACGCGTGCTAGAATTCAAGATTCAATGCAGGTCTTTTCTTGTCTGCATTGCAAAGAAGGTATTGGAAAAGTCACCTATGAAATACCCACTATCACGTGCCATACAATGTCTGAATCCCAAATTAATGGGAACAGATAAGCCGAGATGTCAGAAAATGATGAGCTTATTAAAGACATTGACAAAGTTAAATAGAATTGAGGGTGGAATGTCTTGTTGCGATGATATGCTGAAGGAGTACAGAGATTTTCTTGATACAATTGTCCTTCCAAACAACGGTGTATATAAGGAATTCGATCATATTTCAGGCAAAGAAAGTGTTGATGCTTACCTGTATAGAGAAGTTGGTTCGTCAGGAAAATACAATAAGGTGTGAATGCAGGTGATGAAGCCAGTTCTTCTCTTATCACATGGGCAAGCCACAGTTGAAAGAGGATTTTCTGTTAATAAGGAAAATGAAATCGAAAATCTTCAGCAGAAATCATTCCAAGCGCAAAGAATAATATGCGACCACGTCATTTATGTTGGTGGTGTAACAAAAGTAGATATTTCGAAGGAACTCTTAGCTTCTGCATCAAGTGTTCGTAGTAAGTATCAGTTATTCATAGAACAGAAGAAGGAGAAGGCAAAGAAAGAGTCATCAGGAAAAAGAAAATAAGTTGCTGATGCTGTTCAAGAGCTGGAGAACAAAAAGAAACGGTTACAAGATGACATAGATGAACTACAGAAATTTGTTGACAAATACGCCGAAAAAGCGGAACAGTGCGGCAGTTTGACTTTCATTGCAAAATCAAATAGCATGAGAAGATCTGCAAAACAAAAAGAGGAAGAAGTGAAAAGTGAGGTGAAGAAGCTAAGTGAAAAGAAGATGACGTTGAAAGTCAGTTAATCTGCCATAGCGATGTGTTGGTCTAAAGATTAACAGTAAAGTAATGATATTCCGCTGAACTGGATATTATAACTTCAGAATAGGTATATTTTTACAGAAATACCGTGGAATTTTTATGTGATATCCCTGGAAAATTTGCCTGAATATCCTGGAAAAACCCCTGGAAAATCCTGGAATTTTTTTGCCAGTTGCGTGGGAACCCTGAGAATGGAGAATATATTATTTAAAAAATATAAATTTCTGTATGTGGGAATTGGGACAGATAAAAATTTGACCAGTGAATTATTGTGGTGTTCTGTATTAATTTTGAGAGATTTTGCCGACAGAAATGAAAAGCGGTGATAAAAATCAAATTGAAATGTCTGAAACATGATTTCAGAGCAAATTTAGTAGAAAGTATATCTAAAGTAAATAATTTATATGCGAAATTTGAGAGCATCCGAAAGAGTAAATAACTTAATGTATGATTCAGATTTGTATATGGCAATAAGGAAAATCAGTATGAGGAATCTTTAAATATCTTATTCAACTGAGGAGGACCTCTCCACTGTTCTAAATCTTTAACGATCGTTAAAAAAAATAAGTCTTAAATGGATTACAAATCTGGGTAAACATTACACATCTTGTCAAAATTTCTGTGATGCTTGCTGTATAGTATGATATTAATATTATGTAATGACTGAAGACATTTAATAACTATTGGTTTTTATCTTGTTGCTCAATTTGTATGGCATTATTTTCCGATTCATTAAGTTAATGGGGAAGGTTCTAGATTACTGGTCTCCATATATTTTTCATAAATAGAAGTATTTTCTTACCTGATACATGCTCCTTTTTCCTTATGCTTGCGATGAATTTCTTTAGTTGCTGTGAACACTATTTATTATGAATTATATTAACCGTTTTCACAAGTCATAACTTCATGTTGTTGTTCTTCCACCACTTTTGTTTATGGAAGAACAGTAGTCAACCACGGGACGCGGTAATTTTGGCACCAGTAGTTTTGACACGGTAATTTTGGCACCATTTATAATTGAAGTACAGAAAATATGAGAAAATACTCTGAATGTAATAGATATTTAAATTCACATGTTATTAACTAGGAATGTTCCAGCGCAACGGATCAAACCAGTGACGAATGTACAGTCAGCGACAAAATTTCTTTCTCTTCTGTAAAATTTATTTGCCTATAACTTTGGAATTGATGGACTGATTTTAGAAGTTTTCTGTAATTTGTGGAAAACTTTATCTTCTTTGATTGCTGAAGACTGCACTATGTTCACTGCACTGGGTTTGTATTTTACTTTCAAGTGCAAACAGTAACAGCTGATTCGAACCATGGAAATTGAAGTACAGAGAAAAAAAAAACTAGAAAATACTCTGGATATAATATATATTTACGTTCACATGTTAATGACTAGAACTGTATCAGCACGAATAATGAAACCAGGGACGAATGTACAAACACCAGTAAAAGGCAATATTGGTGGCTTCATTAGGTATTCAAAGCAAGTCAAAATGGAAATTATTGAACTCAAGAAAACTTAAATACACACTTACGCAAGAAAAATTAACAAATTAATAAATGAATTTCAATAACACATGATTTGCAATAATATATGGTTAACAATAATCACAATTGTAAAACATTGCACCTTTTCTTTTACTTTTGTTGTGCACAGCATTAAATGAAAGAGCATGCAAAAATTCGTGCATGCTCTTTGTTCCAGCATTGTAGGCCAAGCACAAATTTTGAAGTCTTTTCTGCAAATGCTCATAGATCCGCTTCGTCTTCTTGGCTGGACGCTTCCCTACAGCAATCTGCAAAAGCAGTGTCGCGACCATGGCTTCATCCTGCTGGAGGCATTGAAATAATTTCCACATTGACGGATGGGAGACTGCAACCAGATGTTTGAACTTGTTATTCGAGGACTCGCACATGTTGTTTGTTACCGGTTCGTTATTTAGTGTGATGTCGTGAACATTCCATACTTCTGGAGGAAAAATAGGGCGCACATTTCTCAGACGGATGTTATCGTCGTTTCTTCCAAAGGCCCGAACACGCCGGTATGTACCGGAAACGTAGGTCTGGTCGAAGTAATCCACAAGCCCTAATGCTTCTTCTGCAGCCTCTTCTCTAAACAGTTGCATCCCTTGACGTACATCTTGTATTGGAAGAAAAGCAAGGTCGTTCAATTTTCCACAAAATATACGAAATTCCTCATCCTTTTTGTAGATATTTGTAAGCCCAATTTCTTGAATTTTCCTCTATGTAGACTAAGCTAAGTGGAAGAAACAACCTCGTACACGAATGGAATCACCCACCGTTGTCTTGATTGCATTCATTGCTTCTATTTCAAAATCCATGACAGCGTTTTCAGGATCAGGGAAAAGAGATAGTTCGTTGCATCGTTGAATTACGGCTCGAAACAGTTCCTCGTACGAAGCTCGAGTCTTTTGTTCCATCAGAGCATACACTGTTGTGAGGACGTTTGTCCTGTCGGCACTCGGATTACATACACTTGGGTGAAGTGTTTAGGAGCCATATAAAAGTTACCGTCCATAAAGCATGTTTCAGTGCTGGATAATTCTCTTAGACAATTTTCTGTCCCAAAAACGATACTTGCATTGAATAAGAGAACCTCACTATTTGCAGAATGTATCATACTTTACCTAAAGAAAAAAAAATCAAAAACAAATGTTACTACAGTGAAAGAAAGAACTTTACTAAACGTGCCTTCAATAACGAAATTTCGAAGATCCGCTGGTTCCGGAAGAAATTTCTTCCTTCTCTGGTTCCGCATTGTTCTTTACATGCTTCTGCATTTGTCAAAATTGCACGGGCATTTTCAGGTAACTGTGTCACAACCGCAGCAGAAACGTGTGATGGATTTCCATTATTCAGAAGGCACCTCTTCTTTATTTCTTCTCGGCTAACAGCAACCTTCACTGCATCTTCATCACCGATATGGTTATGTTCGTGAATCAAAACTGTATTGCAGTTATTTAAATCACTGTTCAGAATTCCTGGGCACTGAAGACTAACTCTTTCACAACATCTCTACCGAATACTTTCTTTCGAAATCTTATGTTTTGTATACATATAACCCTCTAAACACAATTTCTCGCCTCCTCGCGTTGAACTTATCACCTCCATGCTTTCAGTTAATGACACTACTGAAAATAATGAAGTAAAAAACATATACTGAACTTATACTTTCACTTTTCGACAACATCCGTTGACCGGCCAATCGAATTTCAGCACCGCCGTGTGACGTCCAGGGATTTGTTTCAATCTTAAACTTTTAATGAGGCTTTGGAATATGCGTGAGACGGAAGTTTTGATGGAAAGAATCTCGGTGTAATCTCCTCTGCAAAATAAATTGGTACATTAACATCTATTATATCCAGAGTATTTTCTAATTTTCTTTCTCTAAACTTCAATTTCCATGGTTCCAATTAGCTTTTACTCTTTGCATTTGAAAGTAAAATACAAATCCATTAGAGGGGAATTTTAACTTGCTTTGAATATATAATGAAACTGCCAATAGTATCTTTACTGGTGTCTGTACTGTCAGTAACAAAAGTTCTTTTCGTATGTTAAAATTTCTTCCGCGAATATCTCTCGAATGGACTGAAAGATTTCAGTGCAATATGCAGCAACTTAATGCAGATATAGTTTTCGGTAAATTTCAGAAAACTACTCAAATCAGTCCATCAAATCTAAAGTTATAAGGAAAATAAATTTTACAGAAGAGAAAGAAATTTTGTCGCTGATTGTACATTCGTTACTGGTTTGATTCGTCGCGCTGGAGCAGTTCTAAATAATAACATGTAAATTTAAATATCTATTACTTTCAGAGTATTTTCTCACATTTTCTGTACTTCTATTATAAATGGTGCAAAAATTTCCGTTTGCTTCGTTGCTTGGTGCCAAAATTACCGTGCCAAAACTACTGGTGCCAAAATTTCCGCCTTTCGTCAATCACACTATTAACACTCCTAACATAATAACGGAAATAATTAAATAAAGAACTTGGAAATAAATAAATAAAAATTATAATGTTGAAAAAACAAATTTGTCTTCTTCTCGTTGATTTTGGTGTAAACGTATTTTGTTTTCTTCCCGTTTTTATTTCATTGGAAGTTCCATTCTTCAGTATTGTCTTCCTCTTCGTGTGTTTCGTAAATGGCTGCTGAGGTTGACGGACCAGGTATGTGTTCGACTATATCTATTTCTCGAATGTAAAGTCCTGTTTTTCTAGGACCCCGGTAGACTTTTATTATATCACTGAAAGTGCTGTAATTTTTGGGATATTGTCTTTCTTTTCATGAATCTATCGAAGTACTTATACAGGGCTATGTATTGTTTTATTCCGCGGATGTTCCGTGAAGATTTGATGATTTCTTTAAGCCTTCTATTTTTTGATTCTATTGTATTGGTATGTATTGAGGTTTTTTTTTTTTTTTTTTGATCTACGAAATGTTTCTTATGGCATACTGTCTGGTGCTGTTTGAAATTCATTTGTTTTCAGTGTTGTTACTGCTTTGCACTATCGGGTATTATGAGTATAGCGGGTTTAATGTATTTCTGCATGTAGGGCCATATGATATTTTTTGATTTATTTGGGATTTTAAAGTAGAGTTCTTCTTTTGATTCCCTGCAGTACATGCCCAAGATCGTCGCGGATTTCTCCTTTTAGTTTTCGTCCTCGCTTATATTTTCATCGAGATAGGAAAGTCTCGTCTACTTCGACTGTTGTACCTGGCCCGCCAATTTGTACATTTTCAGTTTGAGAGAATATCACTTCACAAATTTACCGACAAAACTGTAATAATCTACTGTTGCCTGTTTAGAGATTAGTAGATTCTCGCATACAAATTGAACGAATTGTTTTGTGACAAAACAAAGTAAAATAAGGAGTAAGTTTATTCCTTTTAGTTTCGTATGGTACAGCCAGGTATTTTATCTTGTATTTTTTAATTTGTGCACCCTTCTTGACTGTGTTCATGCTTACTGTTTGTGCATTTATATCGGTAGCGTAGCGTTACAGTTTTGTCTTTTAGAGATTTCATTAGGTTTCGGCACTTTTCACGTTCGAAAGTTTGATTTTCACTTGGTATTAAACCAATGCTTTGGAAGACCTCTATGCATTTGCTATCTGTTTCGAATTTTTCCCGAAGTTCACAAATGTTAGGTCTTCGACGTAAACCATTGTGTTATTAGCACTGACTATTTTGTGAATGAGTTGGGTATTAGGGTGGTTCGAAAAAAAACTTTTTTTCTGTTTCCGGAATTGTATAGTGCGCAAAAGTTGCGATTGGTATAGAGAAGAAAAAAACAAAAAGGAAAATTATTTTTATATGTTCCGGTCCCGCATCGCCGTTGAAATTTAAAAAATCCGGTAAAAACAAATTTTTCAATATTTTTTAAATTGACTAATAAATATAGGACGAGCACCCTATATCGACCAAAAGGTTCTTCAAGTATGTAAAAATAACGTTAAAATAAATAAACTATATTTATATGATATCTTCTGGCTGCGCATCGCTGTCAAAAATTTGCAAAATTTGTGAATTTAGCAAACTTTGAGAGCTTAAGTTATTTTTTTAAAAAAAATCTTAAAACAAGTAAGATAAGGACGCTACTCACTACGAAGGGGTGGCTGCACTTGGAGTTCCACTACTCAACCAGCCATCCAATGATTAGGGTGTATTATTTACTATTATATTTACAAGTTTATAATTTTAGATAGTTAGTTCCCTAGAAGTCTGGTTTATGCGGGAGCAGAGGGGGCTCAGTGATAAAGTGTTCACTTCTAGTGCATGGAGTCCTTGGTTCGATCCCAGCTTATGCCAAGTAAGCTTTCTGATGGATAAAGACCATATGTGTGGGTTTTCTCGAGATTCCCCCTATAAGAGTAGCTGTTGTACTGTTCTGTTTGTTATTCTTGTTTCGCATCAGTATGTTCACAATACTTTTATTCCGGTATATGATGGGTAAAAATTATTTTTTGGGGAATTAAACAAGAAGATTTTAATAAGTATTAGTATTACGTCTTGGATCACCTGCTTTCATCTTCCAGGAGCCCCTCCCAGACGTCTTACGTTTCCACCCAAACGAACTTGGTCCCAGAAGATAGTAGCGACCCCAAGACCCCAGTTGCAACGACGAGCGAACTTCTCAGAAATCCCCGTGTTTTTTGTTAGTGGTGGTCCTCGGCATGCTGATCACTTTACATGGCTGGCCTGAAACTTAGTCAGCACATCCGCAGATCGAACAACACGGTTCTCTCTTTGATTCGTAAGCTCCCTGTCGTTTCTCTCAAGTCTGATATGGTGGAAAACGAATTCGTGGACACGGAGTGGGCTGTAATTGGACCTCGTGAAAAAATTCGCCTTAAACATTGAATTCATCCAGTATGGCGCTTCTTCAGTTGAACATAAATGGCTCTTGTAGTCAGCATGAGAAATTGAGACAACTGGTCTACGACCACTCGCCAGTTGTCTGCTTGCAAGAAACACATTTTAAGCCTACCCAATCCTTCCTTCTTACTGCGTATACTATGTACAGATGTGATAAACCAGATGCTGGTCACGCTGCTGGCGGCGCGGCTATATGTGTCTCCAGTTCTGTTTATTCTCGGCAGACTAATTTTTTTCTCTGGACTGCAAGTCGTTGCGGTGCGAATCTCCTCCCCTCGTGTGACTACCTCACAACAATCTCTTATGTTTAATCAATTTGATAAGTTTAGAAGATTTACTTGAGTGAGGCGTGTTGTAACGTTGTATGCATACACATACAACCGTGGTCTCGCGATTAACTCGTCTGCAGATAAAGCCCAAACCATGCCTAGCCACTAGACACAATTCCTCTACCTTTACCCGCATACAAATCAACAACAAGCACACTTGGACGGTAAGTAGACCCACCGATTCTTGTTTTGGCAGCAGAGTAAATTCACTGAAATTACCTCCTTTTTTCTCTCTGGTAGCATTCAAGCTTAATTTTTAGCACTTCAAGAAATACAGGCAAAACTCTTATTCAAACTGTAACAATTTATTAAAAACCAAATAAATATATTCAACAACAACTGTAACGCTCTAAACAAGAAGTAAATTTTCCGAATCAATTTTCCAACTTCTTCAAAACCACATGAACAAGAAATTACTTGAAAAGTTAACATTAATTCCTTTCAGAAATTCTTCCTAATATTTCGTAAATTTCCAAGTAAGTAAAGCATTAATTTTTCCCCGAAAAAGGTATTTTATCTTCCAAATATCCTAAATTTGACTGTACACTTTTACCTTCCCATTTTCAATACTAATACGTAACTTATTTCTCTTCAAAATTTTACAATCTTTCATTCCGGTAGGCTAGGAATTACCAGTAATACGTCTACTCTATCCTTAACTCGTATGCTCATTCCTGTGTAAATCCAAATATTAAAAGGTCCTCTAAAAACAATAAAGCTCTACCATACTCATAAATTTATTGGGATCCGAACCGAGGAAATTGGGAAGCTCACGCATTACGACGGAAAATAATGAGAGGTCGAATAAATTTCAAATCTCCTTCCACAGTCGAAAGCGGTTAAACAATTCGACCTCCCTTCATTCCCCAACACAGTACTAGAATCATACCCAATTCTTCCAATAGGTAGAAATTGCACTCTACTTACCAAGTACGAATATCGAATGAATGAATGAATGAATGTATGGGGGGTTAATAGGGACGTCAGCAACGAGGCTATATGTCCCCGTCACGATTAACACGGTTGCTCTGGACTAAAAAATTCAAAGAGAAACGTTAAAATACTAAAGCGCAATAAACAAAAGTGCTGCTAAATAAAAGGATAAAACCAAAAGAGAAAATAAAATAATAAATAAGCTAAAACACATAACAATAACAATATATCGAAACAATAAAAACTAACAGAAATTAAAAATTGAGCAGCAATAAAAACCAATAACACATTAAAATAGCTCAGAGAACGTGAGCAACCCCACAAGCTGTAACAAAGTCAAGTACCCGGCGAACTACATCACGTGAATCCCCCAAAGCGCGGGTAAGAACAGAAGGCAATCCGAAACGTTCTCTGAGAGCTGAGTATTCAGGACATTCAACAAGAATGTGCTGAGTACTCAGCGGGACTATGCACTCCTCACAGTACGGACGGTTCAATCTCTGAAGCAAGTAGCCATGCGTCAGATGAGAGTGTCCGATACGCAGGCGCGCCAGGAGCAATTCATCTCGACGACGATGGCATGAGGACGTACGCCATTCTCCTAGGAGGGGCTTGACTGCATGTAGCTTATTCTCAATGGCCTGGTCCCAATCGGCTTGCCAGTGAGAGCGCATCAATATGTGAAAAAACGACTGAAGATCGGAGCAAGGAAGGCTATGCTCCAGTGCAACCCCGGCCAAGGCGGCGTTCTTGGCAGCTGTGTCAGCACGATCGTTTCCCCGGATGCCGACATGACCCGGCACCCAGCAGACAACGACGACACAACCCTGTTGCTGCAATTCATGGCATCTCAAAGGAATGTCCTGCACGACACAGTGCATACTGAAAACATTCTGTAGACTCAAAAGCACGCTATGAGAATAGGTGCAAATAAGCACACGGCGGAGTGAGAGCGTGGTCTAAGGCAAGTTTAACTGCAGTCAATTCAGCAGTAAAGACGGAACACAGATGATGCATATTGAATTCTGAGCTGCCTTCGTCGGTTACAAAGGCACAGCCTACAGAATCCCCATCCTTAGAACCGTCCGTAAAAAACACACTAAAATCGGGGTACTGATCTAACAGTGCGGCAAATTCTTGCTGGTACACCTGGGAACTAGTTTGCTGTTTCGAATGCATAGATAAACGTAAATCATGGCGAGGGAGACGAAGCAGCCATGGGGGAACAGCGCAAAAGTGAACCAATGAAAGAGAGGGCCACACGAAATCGTCGCCAAGGAAACTCTCACACGCACGGCTGTACCATGGACGTGTAGAGCGAGGACGTGCAGCATAGCGCTCGTATATCCGACCACCACGGAGACATGGTCTACACGGGTGGTCTGGAATACAACGCACATGCGCAGAATAATTAAGAAGTAGTCTGCTGCGACGATATGATAACGAAGGTTCATTGGCCTCAGCATACAAGCTGGCGACGGGACTAGTTCGGTAGGCGCCAGTAGCAAGACGAATACCCAGGTGATGCACTGTGTCAAGTTGTCGTAACAGAGAAGCACGAGCAGAACCATAGACAATACAGCCATAGTCTAACTTGGACCGAATTAGACTACGGTATAAACGAAGTAGAACAGTACGATCAGCACCCCACGTGCGGTGGGAAAGGACACGAAGGAGATTCAGAGCTCGAAGACAAGAATATTTAAGATTCCGAATATGTGGTGCCCACGACAAGCGACGGTCAAACACCAGACCCAAGAAACGGACTGTATCAACGAATGACAAACGGGTGCCATCGAGGTACAAGTCCGGGTCAACAACGCACGTACGCTGCCGGCAGAAGTGAACACATTGGGATTTCTCGGTGGAAAAGCGAAATCCAGTCTCATTCGACCAGCGAACGAGACGATTGAGAGTCAGTTGAAGCTGTCGAGTAATGCCGCGAAGGTGGGGGGAGCGACATAAATTACAAGATCGTCAACATAAAGCAGACCAGACACAGGAGCCTGGATCTGCGAAAAAACGCTGTTGACTGCGACAGCAAACAACGTGACACTAAGAACACTGCCTTGTGGAACACCATTTTCTTGTACAAAGCGCTCTGAGAGAGTAGAGCCCACACGCACTCTAAAGTGTCGCTCGTGAAGAAAATTCGAAATAAAGTGGGCCATATGCCCACGAAGACCCCAGTCATGTAATTGTTTTAGGATTCCGTAACGCCATGTGGTGTCATACGCCTTCTCTAAGTCGAAAAATATAGCAACAAGATGCTGGCCGTCGAGAAAGGCGTCTTGAATTTCACCCTCAAGATAAGCAAGAATGTCGGTAGTGGAGCGGAAACGACGAAATCCACTTTGAAATTTGCTCAAAAGGGAATGCGATTCCAAATACCACACCAGGCGCTTGTTGACCATTCGCTCCAGCAGTTTACAGACACAGCTCGTGAGAGCAATGGGTCTGTAGCTCGTGGGGCTAGTTGCGGCTTTCCCTGGCTTTAAGATGGGAAGAACCAGGGCCTCACACCAAGCAGGTGGAAAAAACTCCTCAACCCAGAGGCGATTATACAGCTGCAATAATGCAAGCTGAGAATCGCGGGAGAGGTTGCGCAACATATCATAGGAAACACGGTCAAGCCCGGGAGCAGTATTGGACGATTCGCGGAGAGCAGAATCGAACTCAACGAGCGTGAAAGGAGCGTTATAGTCCTCACTGTTGGCGGTACGGAAATTTAACGGGTTTCGCTCCAGCTGAGGACGTGAACGAGCAAAGGCTGGTGGGTAGTGATCTGACTCAGAGATAGTGGCAAAATGGTGGCCCAAGATATTGGCGATCTCTGAGGGATTGGTCTCTAGAACACCATTCACCGTTAAGGCTGGGACAACAAGTAAAGAAGCGGATCCGTTTAGGGAGCGAACCCGACGCCACACAGTTGACATAGGTGTGCGAATACTGATGGACGAAACGTAATTCTTCCAGCGTTGGCGCTTCGAAAGCTTTACCAGACCTCGAGCACGAGCACGTAGAATGCGGAACTGCTGAAGATTTTCTTCTGTAGGATGACGATTAAAAGTGGCGAGAGCGCGCCGACGGGCTTGTAGAGCCTCACGGATTTCCGCAGACCACCAAGGAACACGCCGGCGGCAAACGGCGCCACCGCATTCTGGAATGGAACCATGAGCAGCGTCAAGAACAGTCTGCTCAAAAGCCTCAGCCACAACAGCTACAGGGAGATCATCACGACAATGAAACTCACTGAGCTCACGGAATTTACGCCAGTCAGCACGCTTCAGATTGAAGCGGCGGAGAGGAAAAGAAGGAGGAACAGGGAGACCGTCAATAAACAACGGGAAGTGATCACTGCCACAAAGATCAGGATGCACTCTCCATGTAATTAGGTCAAGAGACCAGCACTGCACATGGAGAGGTCGATACAAGAATATGTGCCATGGGCAGTGGAGAAATGAGTAGGACTGCCATCATTAAGGATAAGCAAGCCACTCTTGTCAAGAAATTCGGTGACCTCGCGGCCACGACCGTCAGTACGGACAGAACCCCGTAGACGGTGATAGGCATTAAGGTCTCCTACAAGCAAGACTGGCGGCTCAAGCTGATAGAAGAGCTGAAGCAGATCGGCGGTGCTAAAGGCTTCAGATTCAGGAACGTACACTGAACAATCTGTAAGCGGGCGAGAAAAGTGTACGCGCACCGCAACGGCTTGCAGTCTGGATACAATGTGAATTTGCTGGGAATGAACAGAATCGGAGGCACAGACTGCCACGCCGCCAGCAGCGTGGGCAGCGTCTGGCTTATCACATTGATACATTGTATACCCAGAAAGAAGAAAAGACTGGGTAGACTTAAAATGGGTTTCCCGCAAGCAGATAAGTACAGGCGAGTGGTCAGTGATCAGTCGGGTTAATTCCTCACGGTGACCACAGAAGCCATTGAGGTTCCATTGAAGAAGCGCCATACTGGAAAAGATTAACGTTTGAGGCGAACTTTCCCACGGGGTCCAATAACAGCCCACTCGGAGTCCATAAGTTCGTCCTCCACCATATCAGACTTGAGCGAAACGGCAGGAGGCTTACGAACTGGCGTAGATTTTGTTCTCTTGGGAGTGAGAACAGTCTCGTTTAGCCGACGAATATGTTGGCTGAGTTTAAGTCCGCCTATATAAGGTGATCGGCGATGGGCCGGAGTACGCCGAAGAGCACCACTAACAGAAACACGTGGGGTTCTGGGAAGTTCGCTTGTCGTTGCAACTGGGGTCTTCGTGTCACAACTATTCTCTGGGACCGAGTCTGTCTGGGTGGAAACGTCAGATGTCTGGGTGGCTACAGATTTTCGAGAACTAGCTGCAACAGTAGCGAATGGAACAGAAAGCGAAGAAGAGACGCTTTCTTTCAGACGACGCTTAGCGTCAGCAGCAGAAATCTTCTCAACAACCATGAGTTCTCGAATACGCTTCTCGCGCTGAAAGGCTGGACAGTCCCGAGACCAAGCTGAATGCTCACCCTTGCAGTTGACACAGAAGGGCTTGGCTGCGTTGCAGGGATCCGCACCATGACTACCCTGGCCACAAATCGCACAAAGAGCAGCACTCGCATTACACGAGGTGCTGGTGTGCCCATAATGTTGACATTTAAAGCAGCGCAAGGGACTAGGAATATAGGGCCGAACTTTCAAACGATAGTATCCAGCCGTGACGTACTCTGGAAGCGTGGGCAAACTGAAAGAATCAGGGACTGCGTGGCGACGAGTTCACCTGACTTCTTACTTTTGATTCGAGCTACATCGATAACGTGTTGGTTTGCTAACTCTGACTTAATTTCCTCTTCGGTTGCATTGAGGAGATCCCAACACGATATTACCCCTTTAGAAACGTTCAGCATACGATGTGGTTCGACTGACACGTTCACCGGTCCAATAGATGTTAACTTAAGTAGCTTCGCCGTTTGCCTCTCATCTGTCGTTTCCACCAATAAAGTGCCATTACGCAACTTCTTCATATCTTTAACCTGTCCGGCGTGGTAGGTGATAACTTTATGAATAACAAAAGGGGACAAGCCCTTAATAGCACTCGGACGGTTTGCTTCAGAATTGGCACTATCAACGTCTTTATCTTTAATTACAAGGTATCGGACAACAGGGGTCGCGATACTTGTCTTTTCCACTACTTCAGTTTCACATTGTTTGGGCTTCTTCCGTGAGGGAGAGGCCGGATCTGAGTTTATAGTTTTAGTACCCATAAAAGTTTAATTTTAAAGAAAATTTATAAAGGG
Source organism: Thermobia domestica (assembly GCF_964235325.1). Lineage (NCBI taxonomy): Eukaryota > Metazoa > Arthropoda > Insecta > Zygentoma > Lepismatidae > Thermobia > Thermobia domestica. The sequence goes on along the minus strand of NC_137460.1, from coordinate 214,289,307 downwards.
AAAAAAGGGTGTGAGGTCACACCGGGGCGTTAATAGGGGAACTAACGCTACCCCCTGGCCATCCCTTCAGCACGCCCAACACCTTAGGATCAGCGTGGGGCCGACGCGGTCAAGGGGAATGGAAGTGCAAAAACCATTCCCGTCGACAAAAACGCGTGGCCCCGGAAAAAAGGAGTGAAACAAAACAAAAGAAACCTGGCAAACAAAAAGATAGGCCCCCACCAGCCCAAGAAAAACAAAACAAAAGGTGCGGATTTTTTTTTGGGTACGAATATCGATACACACACAAAAAATAAATTTAATTCAATTAACGTAATATTCTACAATCACTGAATTTTTATATCCTCAAAACAATAAGCAAGTAATTCCTAAAAAACGTCTCCAAACTAGAATTTAAAGGTTTCATCCTACCAAACGAATTGTTTTCATAATTCATATTATGCCATCTACTACCGTCACCTACCAATTCAGGTCTTCAAGTGGGCAAGCTACGAATCGCTCGCGCCTAGCAAGCAACAGCCTGTACCACCACAAGTGCTGCCATCTATTGACATTCGAGGGAACTCCTCGTAGCCAGCACCTATAACTGAACTGGAAGGGCATCTAGCGAGTAGAAGTCGTATTACGTAACCCCTACCTTTACATATAATGTACGACATTCCAGTCCATCACAAATAATTTTTTTTTCGATGAAAACGCTAGTATACGTTACATATTGATCGGTCTGCCCTTGAAATAATTTTACAACCTTCAAAAGTATATGCGTTAAGGAGAAGAGTATTGATCTTAATTGCAATTACAGAATTCCATGCATTGAATGCTTATACAAAATTTCGACGAGCTCGTTTACAAAGGCTAGACAAATCCGCGTACATAGAAGTTTCCAAATTCGGGTAAATGCTGGAAGATATTCTTCCCTCATTAAATCGGACATAACCACAAAATACATCGGGACCAAAACCACGGACAGCTCCTGCAGGATACAAAAATTAAACGACAAACACAACTCATACAAACGTATTACATATACAAATAAGATAAAATATTAACTTCTTACATTCTTCCTCCCGTACGGGTTACCTTACACATCATTCTTTTAAACTACTCTCTACTCTGATTCACGGGTTGCGCATTTCTTGGCTGTATATACCTTTACAATGTTGAACGTGTCTTTTTATCTTAACCTGTGGGTTTTCCACTTTCTCTAACGACACAGTATTCATTGTAGGTTGACCAATTATAAAATAAGGACCCTCCCAAATTTCTGAAAATTTAGGGTTAAAGTGTTTCTCTAACGATGCCTTCATGAACCTTTTAGTCAAAACTTGATCTCCAATTTTAAAAGTAACTGATAAATGCTTCCTAGAGTAAATTTTCTCACATCTTTTCCAGGCGTTTTCCAAATTCTTTTTAATAATTTCATACTTCGTACTCTTGTCTACTTCGTCGTCTAAAATTCCCAGATCTACTAGCCACTTGCCATCAAGCGGGCTGTACATGGTTCTTCCATAGTAGATCTCACATGGAGAAACAGCCGTAGTTTCATTATGACTAACGTTGATAGAAAATGCAGTTTTCGGTAACAAATGGGCACAATTTTTATGATTCTTATCAATGTATGCCTTTAATATCCCTTTCAAACTACGAATTGTTCTCTCGCAGATATTCCGCGACAGATTATACGGCGAGGTTTTTATGTCCTGTATCCCTAGGCTATACATGAAATGTGTAAAATATCCAGAGCCGAAGTATGACGCACACTCGTGAACCAGTTTACTGAACCAGTTCTTTTTTTTTTTTTCAGAATCATTCATCTTCTTTAAGATATTAGATAACTTTCCTTTAAATACATGAAAATAAACACACCTCACCGTTCCATACAAAGTCGATTACGAACAAAGCAACAAGCTGATCTAGGATTGAAAATTCAAGTCCACAGTGACAGTTAATACTTGTGTTTGTTTAGCCCTATCCTCTATCAGAAAAGTCAAAATGAAAATTTAATGAATGAATGAATGAATGATGGGGTCAATGGGGACGTCAGCAACGAGGCTATATCAAACACGTCACGATCACGATCACAGCCAAGAAATGCGCAACCCGTCACGATCAAACACGTTGCTCAGGACTGCAAGGTTAAAAATGAATTATAGGCTAAAATGAAGACAGTGCAAAGAAACAAGAGTGCTGTCAAATGAATAATAAAATGAAAAAAGCAAAAGTGGAAGATAAAAGAATAAATAGGACAAAAAATAACAATAACAATATACAAAAATAAACTTAAAACACGTGACAAAATATAAAAATTTAGCAGCAAAAAAATGCCAACAGACTAAAAACAGCTCAGAGAACGTGAGCAACGCCAATATCATGCACGAACTCAAGCACCCGGCCAATAACATCACTATCATCCCCCAAAGCACGGGTGAGAACCGAAGGCAGTCCATAACGTTCTCTGAGATCTGAGTATTCAGGACATTCCACAAGAATGTGCTGAATACTCAGGGGGACTATACACTCCTCACAATACGGACGGTTCAGTCTCTGTAACAAGTAACTGTGTGTCAGATGAGAGTGTCCGATACGCAAACGCGCCAGGAGCACTTCATCTCGACGACAATGGGACGAGGACGTACGCCACTCGCCTAGGAGTGGTTTGACTGCGTGTAATTTATTCTCAATGCCCTGGTCCCAATCGGCTTGCCAGTGAGAGCGCATCAAGGTTTGAAAATAGGAACGAAGATCGGAGCAAGGAAGGCTATGCTCCAGCGCAACCCCGGCCAAGGCGGCGTTCTTGGCAGCTGTGTCAGAGAGTTCGTTTCCCCGGATACCGACATGACCCGGCACCCAGCAGACAACGACGACACAACCCTCTTGATGCAATTGATGGCATCTCACAAGAATGTCCTGCACGACAGAGTGCATACTAAAGACATTCTGTAGACTCAAAATCACACTCTGAGAATCGGTGCAAATAAGCACACGACGGAGGGAAAGCGTGAGAGCGTGGTCTAAGGCAAGCTTAACTGCAGTCAATTCAGCAGTGAACACTGAACACAGGCGATGTAAAAGAAATTCGGAGCTGGCCCCGTCGGTGACAAAGGCACAGCCTACAGAATCCTCATTCTTAGAACCGTCCGTAAAGAACACACTAAAATCGGGGTACTGCGGCAAACTCTTGCTGATACACCTGGGGACTAGTTTGCTGTTTCGAATGCATAGATAAACGTAAATCATGGCGAGGGAGACGAAGCAGCCATGGGGGAACAGCGCAAAAGTGAACCAATGAAAGAGAGGGCCACACGAAATCGTCGCCAAGGAAACTCTCACACGCACGGCTGTACCATGGACGTGTAGAGCGAGGACGTGCAGCATAGCGCTCGTATATCCGACCACCACGGAGACATGGTCTACACGGGTGGTCTGGAATACAACGCACATGCGCAGAATAATTAAGAAGGAATCTGCTGCGACGATATGATAACGAAGGTTCATTGGCCTCAGCATACAAGCTGGCGACGGGACTAGTGCGGTAGGCGCCAGTAGCAATACGAATACCCAGGTGATGCACTGTGTCAAGTTGTCGTAACAGAGAAGCACGAGCAGAACCATAGACAATACAGCCATAGTCTAACTTGGACCGAATTAGACTACGGTACAAACGAAGTAGAATAGTACGATCAGCACCCCATGTGCGGTGGGAAAGGACACGAAGGAGATTCAGAGCTCGAAGACAAGAATATTTAAGATTTCGTATATGTGGTGCCCACGACAAGCGACGGTCAAAGACCAGACCCAAGAAACGGACTGTATCAACGAATGACAAACGGGTGCCATCGAGGTACAATTCCGGGTCAACAATGCAGGTACGCTGCCGGCAGAAGTGAACACATTGGGATTTCTCGGTGGAAAAGCGAAATCCAGTCTCAGTCGACCAGCGAACAAGACGATTGAGAGTCAGTTGGAGCCGTCGAGTAACGCCGCGAGGGTGGCGGGAGCGACAGAAAATTACAAGGTCGTCAACATAAAGCAAACCAGACACCGGAGCCTGGATTTTCGAAAGAACGCGGACACTGCCTTGTGGAACACCATTTTCTTGTACAAAGCGCTCTGAGAAATTAGATCCCACACGCAATCTAAAGTTTCGCTCCTGAAGAAAATTCGAGATAAAGTGGGCCATATGCCCACGGAGACCCCAGTCATATAATTGTTTTAGGATTCCGTAACGCCATGTTGTATCATACGCCTTCTCTAAGTCAAAAAATATAGCTACAAGATGTTCGCCGTTGAGAAAGCCGTCATGAATTTCACCCTCAAGATAAGCGAGATTATCTGTAGTGGATCGGAAACGACGAAATCCACTTTGAAGCTTGCTCAGAAGTGAATTGTATTCCAAATACCACACCAGGCGCTTATTGACCATGCGTTCAAACAGCTTACAGACGCAGCTCGTGACAGCAATGGGTCTGTAGCTCGTGGGGCTAGTTGCGACTTTGCCTGGCTTCAAGATAGGAAGAACGAGAGCCTCACGCCAAGCCAGTTGAAAAAAATTCCTCGACCCAGAGGCAATTATACAGTTGCAAGAGAGAAAGCTGTGTATCTCGGGGGAGGTTGCGCAATATTCCATAGGGTATACGATCAAGTCCTGGAGCAGTATTGGATGATTCACGAAGAGCAGAATCGAATTCAACGAGGGTGAAAGGTGCATTGTAATCTTCGTTGTTCGCGGTACGGAAGTTTAACGGGTTTCGCTCTAAACGCGCCCTAATGGGAACGAATGCTGGAGGATAATGTTCAGACTCAGAGATGGATGCAAAGTACTGGCCCAAAGTGTTAGCTATCCCCGAAGGGTGAGTAACTAAGACCCCATTCACAGACAAAGCAGGAACATCAACAGTAGGAGAATTGCCATTAAGAGAGCGAACCCGACGCCAGACACTGGACATCGCTGTGCGACTATTGACGGACGAAACGTTAATTCATCCAGCTTTGGCGCTTCGAGAGCTCGAGCACGTAGAATGCGGAAGCGCTGCAGATTGTCGGCAGTGGGATGACGATTAAAAGTGGCAAGAGCGTGCCGACGAGCTAAGATAGCCTCACGGGTTTCCGCAGACCACCATGGAACACGCCGGCGGGAAACGTTGCCACCGCATTCTTGAATGGAACCATGAGCAGCATCAAGAACAGTCTGCTCAAAAGCTTCAGCCACAACAGCTACCGGGAGGTCATCACGACACTGAAACACACTTAGCTCACGGAATTTACGCCAGTCAGCACGCTTCAAATTGAAGCGGTGGAGAGGTAAAGGAGGAGTAACAGGGAGACCTTCAACAAACAACGGGAAGTGATCACTGCCACAAAGATCGGGATGCACTCGCCATGTCAATGACGTCAAGAGACCAGCACTGCACATGGAGAGGTCTATACAAGAATATGTGCCATGGGCAGTGGAAAAATGAGTAGGACTGCCATCATTAAGGATAAGCAAGCCACTCTCCTCAAGAAGTTCCGTTACCTGACGGCCCCCCCTCCATGTAGCGGACCGTGATCGTCGGGGAGGGGGTGGAGCTGAGAGGGCGGCTTCATAAGTCATTCCTTTATCACCCCTCATCATCATCTCATTGCTTGCCCTCTCAGCCGCGAATACCGCTACCGGACTCGCGGGTGGTTGGTGGGAGTCGGGAAGAGGAAGGTATAGTGGACGTCTTCCTCCCCTTGAGGAGGACGTGCACCCACCCGGCCTCCTGTTGTGTGCGTCCAGTGTTTGTGTTGTCCGCAGTGTTTAGTCTTTGCATATATAAAAAAAACAAAAAAAATCAAAAAATACAAAATACAAAAAAACGAGTACAACTAAAAATACAAAAAAATCCGCACCTTTTTGTTTTGTTTTGTTCTTCCTGGGCTGGTGGGGGTCTATCATTTGGTTGGCCAGGTTTCTTTTCTTTTGTTTCACCTCTTACTTTTCCGGGGCCACGCGTTTTTGTCGACGGGAATGGTTTTATTGCACTCCCATTCCCCTTGACCGCGTCGGCCCCACGCTGATCCTAAGTTTGAGGGCGTGGCGAAGGGATTGCCAGGGGGTAGCGTTAGTTCCCCTATTAACGCCCCGGTGTGACCTCACACCCTTTTTTTCATTTATAAATGTTTACCAAAATCCTTTTCTTATGGGTAAAAAAACTTTCTTAACTGAACCGGGCTCTCCCTCAAGGAAGAAGCCCAAACAAACTGATAGTGAAATTGCGGAACAGACAAGTATCGCGACCCCTGTTGTCCGATATCTTGTAATTAAAGAGAAAGACGTTGATAGTGCCAGTACAGAGGAAAACCGTCCGAGTGCTATTAAGGGCTTATCCCCTTTTGTCATCAATAAAGTTATTACTTATCAAGCCGGGCAGGTTAAAGATATAAAGAAACTGCGGAATGGCACTTTATTGGTGGAAACGACAGACGAGAAGCAAACGGCGAAGTTACTTAAGTTAACTGCCATTGGACCGGTGAACGTGTCAGTCGAACCGCATCGTATGCTGAACGTTTCACGAGGGGTTATATCATGTTGGGATCTCCTCAACGCCACCGAAGAGGAGATCAAGTCGGAATTAGCGGACCAACACGTTATAGATGTAGCTCGCATCAAGAGTAAGAAGTCAGGTGAACTTGTTGCCACCCAGTCCTTGATTCTTACTTTTAGTTTGCCCACGCTTCCGGAGTCTGTGAAAGCTGGTTACTATCGCTTAAAAGTTCGGCCCTACATACCTAGTCCTCTGCGCTGCTTTAAATGTCAACATTTTGGACACACCAGCACGTCGTGTAATGGGAGTGCTGCTCTTTGTGCGAATTGTGGCCAGGGTAGTCATGGTGCGGAGCCCTGCAAAGCGACCAAGCCCTTCTGTATTAACTGTAAGGGAGAGCATTCTGCTTGGTCTCGGGATTGTCCAGCTTATCAGCGCGAGAAGCGTATTCGAGAACTCATGGTTGTCGAGAAGATTTCTGCTACAGATGCGAAGCGTCGATTGAAAGAAAGCCATCCTTCCTCGCTTTCTGTTCCCTTCGCTACTGTCGCTGCTAGTTCTCGGAAATCTGTAGCTACACAGACCGTTGACGTTTCCACCCAAACGGACTTAGTCTCAAAGAGCAGCTCTGACTCGAAGACCCCAGTTACGAAGCTGAGCGAACTTCTTAAGACCCCCGTTGCAAAAACGAGCGAACATTCCAAGCCTTCAGCTGTAACGCCGAGCGAACGCCCGAAACCACCTCGTGTTACTGTTAGTGGTGGTCTTCGGCGTACTCCAGCCCAACGGCGATCACCTTACCTGGCTGGCCTGAAACTCAGTCAGCATATCCGCAGGTTGAACGACACGGTTCTCTCTCCCAAGAGACCGAAATCTACTCCCGTTCGTAAGCCACCTGCAGTTTCTCTGAAATCTGACATGGTGGAGGACGAACTGATGGATTCCGAGTGGGCTGTTATTGGACCTCGTGGGAAAGTTCGCCTTAAACGTTGACACCTTCCAGTATGGCGCTTCTTCAGTGGAACCTGAATGGCTTCTGCACTCACCGTGAGGAATTGATACAACTGGTCTCCGACCACTCACCAGTTGTCGTCTGCTTGCAAGAAACCCATTTTAAGCCTACCCAGTCTATCCTTCTTTCTGGGTACACTATGTATCGGTGTGATAAACCTGATAGTGACCACGCTGCTGGCGGCGTGGCAGTCTGTGTCTCTGATTCTTTTCATTCTCGGGAGATTCACCTCGTCTCCTGCCTGCAAGCAGTTGCGGTGCGAGTATACTTCTCTCGCCCGCTTACAGTTTGTTCATTGTACATTCCTCATTCAGAAGCCTTTAGCACCGCCGATCTGCTTCAGCTCTTCCATCAACTTGAGCCGCCAGTCTTGCTTGTAGGAGACCTTAATGCCTATCACCGTCTGTGGGGTTCTGTCCGTACTGACGGTCGTGGCCGCGAGGTCACTGAATTTCTCGAGGAGAGTGGCTTGCTTATCCTTAATGATGGCAGTCCTACTCATTTTTCCACTGCCCATGGCACATATTCTTGTATAGACCTCTCCATGTGCAGTGCTGGTCTCTTGACTTCATTGACATGGAGAGTGCATCCCGATCTTTGTGGCAGTGACCACTTCCCGTTATTTGTTGACGGTCTCCCTGTTATACCTCCTTTTCCTCTCCGCCGCTTCAATCTGAAGCGTGCTGACTGGCGTAAGTTCCGTGAGCGCAGTGAGTTTCATTGTCGTGATGATCTCCCTGTCGCTGTTGTGGCTGAGGCTTTTGAGCAGACTGTTCTTGATGCTGCTCATGGTTCCATTCCAGAATGCGGTGACAACGTTCCCCGCCGGCGTGTTCCTTGGTGGTCTGCGGAACTCCGTGAGGCTATCCAGGCTCGTCGGCTTGCTCTTGCCACTTTTAATCGTCATCCAACAGACGAAAATCACCAGCAGTTCCGCATTCTGCGTGCTCGTGCTCGCCGTCTGGTAAAGATCTCAAAGCACCAAAGCTGGATGAATTACGTTTCGTCATTCAGTAGTCGCACGCCTATGTCTACTGTGTGGCATCGGGTTCGCTCTTTAAACGGCTATTCTTCTTCACTTAATGTGCCAGCTATAAACGTAAATGGTGTTCTCGAGACCAATTCCTGAGAGATCGCTACAATCTTGGGAAGCCACTTTGCCAGTATCTCTGCGTCGGATCACTACCCACCAGCCTTTGCTCGTTCACGTCCTCAGCCAGAGCGAAACCCGTTAAATTTCCGTACCGCCAATAGTGAGGACTATAACGCTCCTTTCACGCTCGTTGAGTTCGATTCTGCTCTCCGCGAATCGTCCAATACTGCTCCCGGGCTTGACCGTGTTTCCTATGATATGTTGCGCAACCTCTCCCGCGATTCTCAGCTTGCGTTATTGCAGCTGTATAATCGCCTCTGGGTTGAGGAGTTTTTTCCACCTGCTTGGTGTGAGGCCCTGGTTCTTCCCATCTTAAAGCCAGGGAAAGCCGCAACTAGCCCCACGAGCTACAGACCCATTGCTCTCACGAGCTGTGTCTGTAAGCTGCTGGAGCGAATGGTCAACAAGCGCCTGGTGTGGTATTTGGAATCGCATTCCCTTTTGAGCAAATTTCAAAGTGGATTTCGTCGTTTCCGCTCCACTACCGACAATCTTGCTTATCTTGAGGGTGAAATTCAAGACGCCTTTCTCGACGGCCAGCATCTTGTTGCTATATTTTTCGACTTAGAGAAGGCGTATGACACCACATGGCGTTACGGAATCCTAAAACAATTATACGACTGGGGTCTTCGTGGGCATATGGCCCACTTTATTTCGAATTTTCTTCACGAGCGATATTTTAGAGTGCGTGTGGGCTCTACTCTCTCAGAGCGCTTTGTACAAGAAAATGGTGTTCCACAAGGCAGTGTTCTTAGTGTCACGTTGTTTGCTGTCGCAGTCAACAGCGTTTTTTCGCAGATCCAGGCTCCTGTGTCTGGTCTGCTTTATGTTGACGATCTTGTACTTTTCTGTCGCTCCCGCCTCCTTCGCGGCATTACTCGACAGCTTCAACTGACTCTCCATCGTCTCGTTCGCTGGTCGAATGAGACTGGATTTCGCTTTTCCACCGAGAAATCCCAATGTGTTCACTTCTGCCGGCAGCGTACGTGCGTTGTTGACCCGGACTTGTACCTCGATGGCACCCGTTTGTCATTCGTTGATACAGTCCGTTTCTTGGGTCTGGTGTTTGACCGTCGCTTGTCGTGGGCACCACATGTACGGAATCTTAAATATTCTTGTCTTCGAGCTCTGAATCTCCTTCGTGTCCTTTCCCACCGCACGTGGGGTGCTGATCGTACTGTTCTACTTCGTTTATACCGTAGTCTAATTCGGTCCAAGTTAGACTATGGCTGTATTGTCTATGGTTCTGCTCGTGCTTCTCTGTTACGACAACTTGACACAGTGCATCACCTGGGTATTCGTCTTGCTACTGGCGCCTACCGCACTAGTCCCGTCGCCAGCTTGTATGCTGAGGCCAATGAACCTTCGTTATCATATCGTCGCAGCAGATTCCTTCTTAATTATTCTGCGCATGTGCGTTGTATTCCAGACCACCCGTGTAGACCATGTCTCCGTGGTGGTCGGATATACGAGCGCTATGCTGCACGTCCTCGCTCTACACGTCCATGGTACAGCCGTGCGTGTGAGAGTTTCCTTGGCGACGATTTCGTGTGGCCCTCTCTTTCATTGGTTCACTTTTGCGCTGTTCCCCCATGGCTGCTTCGTCTCCCTCGCCATGATTTACGTTTATCTATGCATTCGAAACAGCAAACTAGTCCCCAGGTGTATCAGCAAGAGTTTGCCGCAGTACCCCGATTTTAGTGTGTTCTTTACGGACGGTTCTAAGAATGAGGATTCTGTAGGCTGTGCCTTTGTCACCGACGGGGCCAGCTCCGAATTTCTTTTACATCGCCTGTGTTCAGTGTTCACTGCTGAATTGACTGCAGTTAAGCTTGCCTTAGACCACGCTCTCACGCTTTCCCTCCGTCGTGTGCTTATTTGCACCGATTCTCAGAGTGTGATTTTGAGTCTACAGAATGTCTTTAGTATGCACTCTGTCGTGCAGGACATTCTTGTGAGATGCCATGAATTGCAGCAACAGGGTTGTGTCGTCGTTGTCTGCTGGGTGCCGGGTCATGTCGGCATCCGGGGAAACGAACTTGCTGACACAGCTGCCAAGAACGCCGCCTTGGTCGGGGTTGCACTGGAGCATAGCCTTCCCTGCTCCGATCTTCAGTGTCATTTCTATTCTTTGTTGCGCTCTCACTGGCAAGCAGATTGGGACCAGGCTCTTGAGAATAAGTTACATGTAGTGAAGCCACTTCTAGGAGAATGGCGTACGTCGTCGTGCCATCGTCGTCGAGATGAAGTGCTCCTGGCGCGTCTGCGTATCGGACACTCTCATCTGACGCATGGCTACTTGCTGCAACGATTGAGCCGTCCGTACTGTGAGGAGTGTATAGTCCCGCTGAGTATTCAGCACATTCTTGTTGAATGTCCTGAATACTCAGATCTCAGAGAACGTTATCGACTACCTTGTATTCTTACCCGTGCCTTGGGGGATGACAATGATATGGTTAGCCGGGTACTTGATTTTGTTAAAGCTTGTGGGGTTGCTCACGTTCTCTGAGCTCTTTTAGTGTGTTGCTACTATTTTATTGCTGCTAAATTTTTATATTTCTGTCACGTTTTATTGTTTTCTATATATTGTTATTGTTATCTATTTTATCTTATTTATTCTTTTATTCTCGTTTTTTGTTTTGCTTTTCGTTTTCTTATTTAGCAGCGCTTTGGTTCCTTGAACACTTTTATTTTTAACCTGTTCTTTTTTTACAATTTTGAGCAACCCCGTTTAACGTGACGGGGACATATAGCCTCGTTGCTGACGTCCCCATTAACCCCCCCTATTCTATCTATCTATCTATTACCTGACGGCCACGACCGTCAGTGCGGACAGAGCCCGTCAAGCGATGATAGGGATTAAGGTCTCCTACAAGCAAGACTGGCGGCTCGAGCTGATGAAAGAGCTGAAGCAGATCGGCGGTGCTAAAGGCTTCTGAATTAGGAATGTACAATGAACAAACTGTAAGCGGGCGAGAGAAGTATACTCGCACCGCAACTGCTTGCAGGCGGGAGACTAGGTGAATCTCCCGAGAATGAAAAGAATCAGGGACGCATACGGCCACGCCGCCAGCAGCGTGACCAGCATCTGACTTATCACATCTGTACATAGTGTACCCAGAAAGAAGGAAGGACTGGGTAGGCTTAAAATGCGTTTCTTGCAAGCAGACAGCAACTGGCGAGTGGTCGCAGACCAGTTGTATCAATTCCTCACGATGACTACCGAAGGCATTCAAATTCCACTGGAGGAGCGCCATACTGGAAGATGTCAACGTTTAAGGCGAACCTTCCCACGAGGACCAATAACAGCCCACTCAGAATCCATCAGTTCGTCCTCCACCATATCAGATTTCAGAGAAACTGCAGGTGGCTTACGAACTGGGGTAGAGTTTTTCTCTTTGGAGTGAGAACCGTATCATTCAGCCGGCGAATATGTTGACTTAGTTTCAGGCCAGCGATATAGGGTGATCGGCGTTGGGCTGGAATACGCCGAAGACCACCTCTAACAGAAACCCGTGGGGTTCGGGAAGTTCGCTTGTCGTCGCAACTGGGGTCTAGGGGTCGTCACAACTAGGCTCTGGTACAAAGTCGGTTTGTGTGGAAACGTCGGACGTCTGGGTTGCTACAGATTTCTTAGAACTTGCTGCAAGAGTAGCGAATGGAACAGAAAGCGAGGAAGGAAAGCTTTCTTTCAAACGACGCTTAGCATCAGCAGCAGAAATCTTGTCAACAACTATGAGCTCCCGGATACGCTTCTCGCGCTGAAAGGCTGGACAATCCCGAGACCAAGCTGAATGCTCACCCTTGCAGTTGACACAGAAGGGCTTCGTTGCTTTACAGGGATCCGCACCATGACTAGCCTGTCCACAATTGGCACAAAGTGCAGCACTCGCGTTGCACGAGGTGCTGGTGTGCCCAAAATGTTGACATTTATAGCAGCGCAAAGGACTAGGTATATAAGGCCGAACTTTCAATCGATAGTGACCAGCCTTTACATACTCCGGAAGCATTGGCAAACTGAAAGTAAGAATCAGTGACTGGGTAGCAACGAGTTCACCTGACTTCTTACTTTTTATGCGAGCTACATTTATGACATGTTGGTCCGCTAACTCAGATTTAATTTCCTCCTCGGTGGCATTGAGGAGATCCCAAGACGATATCACCCCTCGAGAAACGTTCAGTAGACGATGGGGTTCTACTAACACGTTCACTGGTCCAATACTTGTTAACTTCAGTAGCTTCGCAGTTTGCTTCTCATCCATCGTTTCCACCAATAGTGTGCCATTCCTCAATTTCTTAATGTCTTTAACCTGTCTGGCGTGGTAAGTAATAACTTTATGAATAACAAAAAGGGATAAGCCCTTAATAGCACTCGGACGCTTTTCGTCAGAAGCGGCACAATCATCTTTATCTTTAATTACAAGATATCGTACGACGGGCGCGGCGATACTTGTCTTTTCCACAATTTCAGTCACATGATTTGGGCTTCTTCCGTGGGGGAGAGCCCGGATCAGATTTTAAAGTTTTGGTACCCATATAATATTATTTTTTAGTAAACATATAAAAAGGAAAAAAGGGTGTGAGGTCACACCGGGGCGTTAATAGGGGAACTAACGCTACCCCCTTGCCATCCCTTCAGCATGCCCAACACCTTAGGATCAGCGTGGGGCCGACGCGGTCAAGGGGAATGGTAGTGCAAAAAAACCCATTCCCGTCGACAAAAACGCGTGGCCCCGGAAAAAGAAGAGGTGAAACAAAACGAAAGAAACCTGGAAAACATAAAGATAGCCCTCCTCCAGCCCAGGAAGAACAAAACAAATGGTGCGGATTTTTTTGTATTTTTAATGTTTTTTGTTTTTTTTTTGAATTTTTAGTTTTGCATTCTTTTTTTGTTTTTTTTTCTATATTTTCAAAGACTCAACACTCCGGACAACACAAACATTGGACGCAGACAACATTAGGCCGGGTGGGTGGACGTCCTCCCCAAGTGGAGGAAGACGTCCACTAGACCTGCCTCTTCCCGACCCCCACCAACCACCCGCGAGTCCGGTAGCGGTATTCGCGGCTGAGAGGGCATGCAATGATATGAAGATGAGGGGTGATAAATGAATGAGTTATGAAGCCGCCCTCTCAGCTCCACCCCCTCCCCGACGATGACGGTCCGCTACATGGAGGGGGAAGGAAAATTTAAAATTCCAGTTATTCACAAGAATATTGTAATGATTTTATAGGTACAGACTAAATAACGATCCGGTCGGGTCGAGACAATTTATTACAGAATTTTGATTACAAATATCTCTGATTTTACAAAGGTTAAGTAGTACCTTTCCTTAATGACCAGATGAAGGGATATCGATGTTTTGCCGGGTGCCCCTTCCGCTCATGGTAGCATCCAGAACACTGGCAAGGTTTATAGATGAGATTCTGGATAACCCCCTCACCTCACAGCAGCCTCGCAAGGTTTCCAGTTATAGTTGGGGTCCCTAGTCCAGTGCAACATAGGGTTTAGGAAAGGTGTACTACTAGTCCAATGCAATCTCAAAGCAGGTGATGGTTAGTTGATCAGTTGGTCGACTGATACCAGGTCCTTCTGTAGTCCCTCTTTTATTTGTCCTCTTCGGGTCCTTTCCTGGGGTTTGTCTCCTTTCGGCTTCCCTCAGTGTCTTCCGTGTTGACTTCTCGTCTGCTTCATTGTTTGTAATCAATAACACTTGTTGTATTAACATGTGCTTTTGTCGTGATGTAGGGATAAAAAAAATATTGCATCAGCACCGATAAGAATTGAATTTACTGATTAGTTGCACTTAGGACCTCTTTCAGAGTACCAGAAATTTAAGAGTTTAAGCAAAGAAGAGCTCTTGCAAAATCATTTGAAAGCCTTCTTCTTTGTTTCCATGTTGCTAGAGAAACTTTAGAGGAAGGCGCTGTGATGAGACAGACTTTCCGTGATACTGAAAATGCCTCTGGCCATGTGGGCAAGGATAGGGAATGACGCTGAATGGGATTTCCTTCAGTCCAGGCCTTTACTATAGTGGTCTTCTCTTGGTAGGCTCAAGAATAGGGATAATTTCTTTTCATCAGTTAATCTTACTTTCTTTTTATATAAAATGTCAAGATCTAGTTCATCCTTGTGGTCAATGTCTATTGTTTGTTGGGCCGTGTCCTTTTATGCTAGTTTATAACTACGAACATAGCTATCGAACATATTTTTAAACTTTTGTATAGATTCCTTCTTCTAATCTATGCCCCACCACATTAGATCGAATGCCTCTTCTTTGTGCCTAAGTTCAAGAACTAGACAGGCACAGCACTCAACACTTAGTCTGCCGATAATGCTAGAATATTTTATCTCTCATTGCTTGATACGCCGTTATCAGCTCGCAGTGGAAGGTGGTCGTTCTATTTTGGAATCTAATTCTTGAGTAGTTTCTTCGATGTGTCAAGAAGTAAATTTAATCTGATAATCACTCCTGGAAGTGTGACGCAATTTTCTCCATTCAGTCTGATCCAGTTGAATGTTAAGGAATTTAATACGTGATATAAAATTAACCACTCCTCTTCAGTAATGGTCCGTTATTTTACGGAGGGCTGTACACGGAGAATAATTGTCAAACCATATTTAAGCTCTGGAGCTATTTTCAGCATACTGTCTTGAGTGTCACTATGTAGGTACGTCAAGTACTGGACTTTTTTTACGCCGGTATTACAACAATTTCACAGTGCCACTCTGTAGGCAGGTCAGCATTTTTCAATTCCAATCCTGTCATTTTCGACTTTTCATTTTCTTTAAGACTTTTGTAACTTTCTAGATTACACTAGCCCATAAAACTTTCATCGTCATCATCAACACCATTTAACTCTTCATCTTCTGCTTCCGATTCTGGTTCGGTGTTCATTTGGACATTTAGGTTCTTCGGCATTCCTTGCACCCCGAAGTTAAAAACGTATGCGATGCATAGGAAGTGCTGATTGGCACTATCAAATTCTGGTGTTAAGTCCCCAGTTCCTGCACAAGTACGGTTTACTTGCCATATTGTCGACTGTTATATCCAGAGCCTGTCAAAATATAGCTCCTATTTTCTTGAAATATGGCACAGCAAAATGGCTTTTAAAAATTAAAAGCATGCCTTTTACTTATATCTTTTATTTAAAATATGGCTTTTATGTACAGCTTTTATTTTTCCATTACATTCCAATACTTACATTTTATAAAACTACAAATGACCATTCTGTCAACAAATATCATTCTTTATTGAACATTGTAATGAAATAGTGTTGAATGTTGGCTGTTGACAGACACAATCTCCTGTCGTTGAGTAAGTACTTTACCTTTGAAAAGGAACGCTCAATGTCTGCTGATGTCACTGGTGCAAATTTACACGAGAGGACGTCGAAATTTGTCCAATTATCTGGAAGTGGTTCCAGAGTGTTGTATCCTGCTAGTGTTTGAGTCACTGCTCGCAGGGGCTTCCACCCACAATCTCGCCGCAGAACAGCTTCCATCTTCTTGTTTATTGTTTCGCCTACAGGTCCAGTCCATTTGTGTGATGTGAACTTTTCTATCTTTGAAATGGCTGTAGTTAGTTTTATAGACTGACTCAGCAGTTCCTCTATTATTTGTGGGATCTCACCGTAGTTGTGTTCTATTGAGATGAGCTGTCTCTGCAGGAGGGGATTCTGAAGAATTCTCTTAGCTTTCCTCACACATTCAGCATCCTCCTCCAATTGATTCACAACCTGAAAAACAATTTGGACATGTTCTAAGTTCATCTTCCTTTAGGTTAGATTAAAAATTCTGATAGATCTAAGGATAACAATGAAGACATTATCGTCCTATTATTATTATTATTTTTATTATTATTATTATATTTCATCAAGTGTTTTAATATGCTAAGATTTCATTAAGAAGAAAGTAAGAAGTAATTTGTGGGGTAAGAATTTTATCTCTTAATGGGCGATTCATGCCTTATGCACGGAACATTTACATAACAAACTGTTTTCTAAAAAATAAAAAAAACATCGAAAGAAAATAAAAGAGTATAAAGAAGACAGTTTTAAAAATTCTTGTTAACTCTTTGCCTTCGTGTTGCTAAACGAAAAGACCAAGTCTTTCCATCACAAGACGTAATTTACTTTTTGCATCTACAAGGATTCTTTCATATGTGTCTGCGAATTAGAAGTGCAATTATTGTTACAGATGGAATGTTTTAATAGTTTTTACCTCTTTGAATTATTCTAGATGTTTCACATATTATGATGCTGCTGATAACCATGTGCCCCAGCGGGGTAAGATTGGTTCTGGGGGCAAAAGAACATGGGGTAACTTGCTCCTAAACATCTCTCCTCTTCTCGGTGCCTTCAAGAAAATCTTCCAAACAGAAATCAACTTATTAACCCCCGGATGCTCTTCTCTCACAGGCTCAGCCACCCTGTGAAGTCCATGGGCCAAACATGTCACAGCTGCCAATTTTGGGTACAGCGTCTTCAGCGCTGTTCCGGCACTAAGTATGTAAGCTGCACTGTCAGTCACAAGCAATAATAACCTTTTAGCAGTATTTTCAGCCGCTTGCTACAGAATGCCTGCAAATAAATTTAAGTTTCAAAAGTATGTGGGTTACATTTCGTTTATGAGCAGATTTGGTATGTTTTGAAAGTAGATATTTGAGTCGATGAAGCTTTTGTTTTAAATTTAATTACTATTTTTCTATAGATACATGAAATTTTAAAAACATTTGCTTGCAAAATCTTCATTAGAGATGCTAAAGCAGAAACAATACTACTCTGAAAATTTTAAGAGTTTTTTGCATTGAGTGATAAATTTTTAAATTGCGCAATTATCAATTTTTTATGTAGATATGTAAGGAATTAATGCGTTTGAAAAATGTTACAAAGAACGAAAATAGAGAAATAGAAAGCGTAATTTTGGAATCCATAATATTAAGTCTTCACCCTACAAATACATTGGGGAAGAAATTTCCGAATACTTTAATTGAGCGGTATGTAATTACGTAAAGCTTCTTGTACTGTCTGGACGATACTAGCTGCATTTGTTCTTTTCCAATGGAGCTACATGAATGAGATAGCGTTTTCCAGCTTCAGCACTGTCAATTTTGCCTACCACAACATTTGCAACATTACGTCCGAGAGGGTCAGTATCTTCGTCTACGCTGATCCAAATTCATGATTCACCGATGTCCTTCCTTATTGCAGCCAGATTCTGAAATTGTCAAAATCATTAGAATACAATTAATTATCACATTTTTTGTCTGTTTATGAATATTTGAAAAAGGAATTTGAATTCAAATTCTACGGTTACCATCAAAGAGAAATCAAGAAGGAATATCCTGAAGCAGTGGCGAACTAAAGGCGCCGAATATCTCCCCAAATTAAAGTTCAAGAATTGCATTTAAAAACGAAGGAAGAACACAATGCTAAAAGGAAGGAACATTAGGAAAAATACCCCCTTCGCTTTCTCAAAAACTACATATTAGATTCACCTCTGTCCTCGCGTTAACCTTTTAGTGCTCGAGCTTGTTGTATAATACAAGGCCAATCGTACCGATAGTAAGATGTAGACCGATTTTCTCATGTCTGTACATTAGGTTCTAATATCCGTAGGCAGTTGAAACAAGAAGCAGGATAAAGTAAATGCGACAGTCGTCGACCGAATTTCACAACTATCTACTTTGAAACTTTGCTGGTGCAGACTGGTGTATTACAAAAGAAAAACGTACATGCATTTTATGGAGTGTTCTACAAAAATGAAATGGATCAAAGGTTGAGTAAAATTCTCCTAATGTTTTAAATTTAAATTTTGTGAAAACTACTAAAACGTATAGTGTTTGACCTGTTTTTGTTACAGTAGTCGATCACTAAAAATATGAGACAATTATATGCCTAAAATATGAAAGATATGCCTAAACACTTCACAATGTATTACAAAATTGTTTTTTCAACATTTTTCTTGTATGTTGTACCTTCTAATAAACCAGTACAGTGCAAAGAACTGTAATACGTTTGCTTATATCCTACTACAGTTCAAAATAAATTCTTCATCACTGGAGTCCCTTTGTCCATAGAAGCATCGAGGACACTAAAGTTCTTCATAAGTGTGTGTGCAGTTGATGCTTCTAAATCAGAATAAAATGCTTTGCGTATTTTGGGAATATACGAAATGCATTTTTCCGGAACATCGGTTACACGTAACGCACTTTAGCGGGTTATTCAATTCAGTGTCAACGTACTGTTCACATTGCATACACTCAACTTTTCTATTTGCAGCATCATCTCCAACATCATTTGTGCTTCTGGTTTTCTCCCTATTTCTTGGCACTCTTTCGCACAGGTCTGTTACACTGAAAGAAGTCCCAATGGTATTTATTAGGCCTATGTTATTTTGAATTACATTTTCGTCCTTGTCTTGCACGTCCTCGACAAAACGTTTTGCACTGTCTTCAACTTCATTTTGTTTACTTTTGTCTCGGTTCAAAGTAGACGTTTTTTCCAAAGTAACTTGCTTGCTTTCAGATTTTCTCTTTTTCTTTGCTTAAGTAGATTCTCTTTTACGCTCTTGGGGCCGCGGTGGCTCAGTGGAAGAGCGTTCACCTCTGGTGCTAGGGGCCCCGGGCTCGATCCCAGACCACGCCAAGTTAACTTTGTGGTGGACAAACACCGTGTGCGTGGGTTTTCTCGGGCTTCTCCCGTTTCCTCCCACTTTTTTCATTCCACCATTTCATTCATTACTCATCATCACCGTCTCCTTTAGCCTAACCGGCATAACTCTGGGAGGTAAAACTCAAAGATTTCATTTCAATTCATTTTTCTCTTTTACGCTCTTCGTTCTCTCTCTCCTGTAAGACTTGCTCTTTCCCTGAGTAGTACTTTATCCAATCAGAAGAAGACACGGCGAAAGGAAGTTTCTCTAATCTTCTGTTGTTATTCTTCCTCGCTGATGTTCCTTCGCCTGGGCACCACGTTGGTTCACTTTTGTGCTATTCCCCCATGGCTGCTTCGTCTACCTCGCCATGATTTAATTCTGTCTGTGCATTCGAAACGGCACACTAGTTCCCAGGTGAACCAGCAGGAGTTTGCCGCACTGTTAGATCAGTATCCCGATTTTAGTGTGTTCTTTACGGACGGTTCTAAGGATGGGGATTCTGTGGGCTGTACCATTGTCACCGACGAGGGCAGCTCAGAATTCGATTTGCATCGCCTGTGTTCCGTGTTCACTGCTGAATTGACTGCAGTTCAACTTGCCTTGGACCGTGCTTTCACGCTTTCATTACGTCGTGTGCTTATCTGCACCGACTCACAGTCCGTCGTTCTGAGCTTACAGAATGTCTTCACTACGTACTCTCTTGTTCAAGACATTCTCGTGAGGTCCCATCAATTACAGCTACAGGGTTGTGTCGTCGTTGTCTGCTGGGTGCCGGGTCATGTCGGCATTCGAGGAAACGAACGTGCTGACACAGCTGCCAAGCACGCCGCCTTAGCTGGGGTTGCTTTGGAGCATAGCCTTCCGTGCTCTGATATTTGTCGTCATTTTTCCAGCTTGATGCGCACACACTTTGTAACGCCCCCTTCCACCTAGCTTCGCCTAATCGAAACCACATTGAGAGTTTATAAAAAAAAACAAACAAAAACTAAACAAACTGTCAATATGGTCTCAGACAGGAAAGCCTGGCAGAGAGGGCTTGGGAGAGAGGAGTCGAGCAGTATCGCGTAATCAACTTAGCACGTATTAGCTGGAATTGCAGATCCAGTATTTCTGTTTTCAGAAAGGGAAACACTTCAAACATAAACTTAATAAACATGTACAACAGAATTTCAATTTTAAAGATAACAACTTTATTGCCAATGGAAGGTGGTGTATATACACTAAATCGTTTGAATAGCGCATATACACTCGGATGAAACGTGCAATATACAACTATCGTAATAATTATTAATTTCTCGGCAAATTTGATTAAATCTCAAAAATTTCAATATTATCTTTACTAGCAGATTCAAATCTTCCTTCCACTCAAAAGCAATAGTATTTCAAATAGAATCTACAGTCAATAATTACTTTTCTCACCAAAAAATTGACTTTAACAGTTACAAAACTCCTGTCCACTTTTACGAATATCAACTACTCATAGGTAAATTCTTTCAAAACTGAAAAATATTTCTAAATATAATTCTGACAATACTTCTAGTTCTTAAATTGTTAACTCATTCAAATAATAGCAGTCAAATTTAATTCTGAATCAAAATCTTTACTTTTAAGGCTTATGACAACTTTCGAGAAAAATGTCTATATTTATCGTTCGAGAAAATATATCGCATCACGCTCTCCCTTTGAACATATAACTAAACAGCTGAAAAAGAAAATACTTAAATGAAATCTTGGATCTGCAGGTGGTTCAAATCTTATTTCAACTATCACGGTCAAAGTAGAAAGAATAATCGCCACAATTTCTGGGAGGATTTTAACTACTGTTGGAAAGCAAAGGCCCGCGAGTTTAATCCCATTGGAGACAAAATACAGACAACCTCACTATCCACAGTTTTAACGAACACAACTACTATAGGTAAAAATACGAGTAGCAACTCACCCAGTTTCAGTAATACTCAATGGTTTACCTACTAGCTTCTTTCCTCTCGTTGGGTATTTGGCCTCTTTGACTAACGGTTGACTAGCCACGTACGCAATTCTTTGCTCTGTGCCAGATATTATGCTATTCAACTTACGAAGTTTTGACAAGTTCAAACATCTAATCACGTATTTACAGAGATTCTCCTCAGGACAAATCTTTAGGATTGCCAGAAGAAAAAAGTTCTTAACTAGCAATCACTTCAGATTCTATTAAGAATTGCCCTACACTACAAAATTTCTCTCTCCTTAATAATTTTTTTTGAAAAAAGAAATATTTCAGAAAGATTAAGGAGTAATGAAACAGGCACAAAATGCACATTCACTCTCTGAATACAATTGATATAGCGAAATGAGGGTTCACTTTGCATAGACTCTTTCCCTCTCTGACTCTGTAACTTTCACAAGCACAAAAAAAAACTATTTCTTTGCCAATTTCTTCCAGAAAAACTGTGAACTTGTTCCATAAATCGTGATACTTTACTTCACTTACTTCACAAAGAATATATAGCAGTAAAAGCTTTTCCGGCACGGTACTTAGATTTGCCCACGTATACGCACTCAAGAACATGTCCTACTTAACACACAAGCAAATCGAGAACACGTAACCACAAACAACTCCATCCTCTCTGGATTCACTCAAGGAACTAGATAACGGGTCCTTGAGTCACCGAGCCAGGTAGAATCGGCGAGACAAGCCACGCCCACCGTACAAACACGCGCAAACACCTTTTTTCTCTCTAGTTCTCATAGCCTAGCTTTTCAAAGTCAATTCCTCCTTACATAATTCCCTTCAACTTTTTTTAAATACTTTTTTTCTTTCTCTTCTTTTTCTAAAAAGAAGACTTTACAAAGAGAATATAATTGTTTTAAACACTGAAAATTATTCACAATATTAGTTTAAATAGAAAATATAACGCTCTATATACAATTTTCTTTCTTGTAACCATCCATTCTTCTTCTTCTCAGAGCCAGAAGAATGGTATGTTACAACTTGCAAGTAGTTTGGAACCAGGGAAATGAGAATAAACTTCACGCCGTTAAGCCCATTATAGGTAATTCGCGAACGTCTTCACGCTTGAATCGTAGAGATGAAATGCTTCTGGCGCGTTTGCGTATCGGACACTCTCATCTAACGCACGGTTACCTGCTGCGTGGTATGGACCGTCCGTACTGTGAAGAGTGTATTGCCCCTCTGAGTATTCAGCATATTCTCGTTGAATGTCCTGAATACTCAGATCCCAGACAACGTAATGGACTGCCTTCTCTTCTTACTCGTGCCTTGGGGGATGACACTGATATAGTTAGCCGGGTACTTGAGTTTATTCGTGCTTCTGGGGTTGCTCACGTTCTCTAAGCTCTTTTAGTGTGTTGCTACTATTTTATTGTTGCTATATTTTTATATTTCTGTCACGTTTTATTGTTTTCTGTATATTGTTATTGTTATATATTTTATCTTATTTATTCTTTTATTTTGCTTTGCGTTTTATCATTTAGCAGCGCTTTGGTTTTTTGAACGGTATTAGTTTTAGCATGTTCTTATTTTAATCTTACCATTCTGAGCAACCCTGAGTTGAGTTGATTTTGAGTTTAACGTCCCTATCAGTAGCGAAGCTATATGAGACGTGGACCTACTGAGTAACGTAGAATATGAACCACATGAGTTCCCGCCGGGAATCTGAGCAACCCTGTACATCGTGACGAGGACATATAGCCTCTATGCTGACGTCTCCATTAACCCCCCTATCCTATCCTATCCTAGGTTCAGGATGGGTATAAGATAATACAGCCCTGATGAGAAGTTTTGTTAAAAACAAATCCTTTACTACACTTACCTAAAATATCAGGTTTTCTCATCATGTTTAAGTCATCAAAATTGCATTAAAACTTGATTACCAGTTGCAACGTTTCTACGGTTTTCCTGTTGGTGTGTTCATTTGTAGATTTGCTTCCTTTTTACCAGTGTTTTCGAGATTTTCTTTGATCCAGAACTTCGAAGTGACATAGAATTTGTCGAAGGCCCGTCCTTTTACACAAACTTTATGAGATAACTTGGTTTTCTGCGTGCATGTATTATGAATGTTCCCTCATTACGTTCACAACATTTCGAAAAATGTTTTATCTTCTTGCTCTGTCGTAAGACTGTAAACATTCAGGTTAGAAGTCGTAATTTTTTAAGCAATCAGCTTGACATCTAATTGCTCTGGTAAAAACAATCTGGAAGACCTGCTTTCATAATTTAATATGACCATGAGCGTATATAGAATTAAACTTCAGAATCATTGGAATTATATTTTATGTGACAATTACATTCTTTTTTCTTCTCAAAGGCATAAACTGAATTATGAACACTATATTAAAATTTGCAGTTTTGTTACTGCTTTACAACTTAAGAATTATTACAGCTTTACTATATTACTTATACTAGCTTATTTTTTTTAATGTAAGATACTTAAAATGTTTTGCCTTTTCAGGTAACAGAAACAGTGAAGAAAAACACACTTGGTAACAGTAGTACCATAAATGAAGCAAAGAATGGAGTCTGCACAAGAAAAGGACCAATGTGTGGCTTGGTTGATTAAATTACCAAGTACGGCACTTAAGTGCTGAGAAATTTCAGAAAGCGATACCACCCTTTTCACCATTTATAAGAAAATGACACAGGAACTTCTGGGTTACTCTCCTCTTTTTTTAAAATATATATCAGTGACAGTATACTATGCGCTGTTGCCTTTTCCTGTGCAAACTCCTTTTTTGGATTTATGTATGGTGACTCTACCCTGAGAAAACTGTTTAATCATGTCGCTTGTGTTACTCGGAAAAGCAGAACATCTATTCATGACATTACGTAAAAAATGAGCTGGTACATCACAACAAGTTTTACTGTTTCTCGAAGTAATTAGGACTCGAGTTATAAAATATTGAAGTTGAAAAGCACCTTTTGGAGCACCCGGTATTAAGGGTCAACGTGGCGCTGCATTTTACATTTTTCGTGATCAAAATATATTTTCCAGTATTTATTGTTTCAAGTAAGAAGGTACATCATATTGTTCATTTTGTAGTTTAAAGTTTACAAGATAGTTAATACTTTTATTTCATAGGTTTCAGCCCAACGAAGGAAATTTAAACAACCAACCCTGCAGAGACTGATGAAGTTATTTACTTAGTTTTCGTATATTGCATGAATTAATTTGCAAAAATCGATTTATCAAGATATTTTATATATATTGTTTGATTACTTGATCTCCTATCAAATCAATTATAATTCCATTAAACATTATAGGAGTGATTGTATTAAATGATGTTTTGCAAATTATTTTATGCAATGCAGGAAAAGTACATTAATCATTTTCTTTATGGTTGGTGGTTTGAATTTCCTTTGTGAACTGAAAAACCATGAAATAAAATTAATGATTATCTTTTTAAAAATCCATAATATTATGTACTTCTTCCTTGTAACTATATAACTATATATAACTAATACTAGACCTTCCTGGAGAAGTTTCTATCCAGTTCCATAAGATAGAAGACAGAACTAGGAACTAACCCTTGGCAACCGCAAATTACACATTACCTACAGTACTCATAATAAAAACTGGTGTTCTGAAACTCGCTCTTACTTGTGTCCTTGCTCTACATGCCTTACTCAAGTAATCGTACCTAGCTTAGCCCACTCGCTGAAGAAATAGAGTGAATGCAGCGATATCCTAGAAAGAATGTTTGTATTAGCAAAAGGATTTTCGCACTACTGAACGAATACAAATATTGGCGTTCGAAAAAAATGTATTTTCCACTAAGTTCTATTTTTTTATCATCACCTTCAAATTACAATTTGTTACAAAGAAATCTGTATCCAAATTATCTTTCTACAAATGAACTAATTATAAGCTTTTGTATACTAATAAATTTCACCGAGATTGTCTCTTAACATTCTTTATCTCGGACTACAATGTTTATGAGATTTCTTGATTATACTCAAAATGATCTTTTATCAAAACAAAATTGCTGTAAACCTGATATCTACTACTATTTGCAAATGTAAAGAACACTTTGTTCATATTCAACTTTCTCGTTTTTTAGGAAAAAAACTTTCAAGTGACATTCACATATTCAATAAAGTTTGCCTCAAATTTCCATCGCAAAGGGAAATACCATTTTACATAGAACACAAATCGTGGAAAAGTTCACAGAGTACACACACATATATATATATAGTTTTGACAATAAAAATACCTGAACTGTAAATTACATTTATAAGCATCATAATGTATTAATACATTCATTACGTGCACCTGGTCCAGAAGTAGCAGATAATATATGCCGCTTCCAGGTATAGTTTTGGAGGAATAATGCCATGGACTGACATGTATCTCGATGGTACTGGTAAATGACTGTAAACTATGATTTAGCTCAAATAAATGACATGTTACTTTGATATGAAATAACAAATGGCAGCATTCAGTGAAGTTTGAGGTATGTAAAAAGATTACAGCATCTTACAACGGCATCAAACAAAGCACTTTACAATGAACGGTCCAAGCTTAATAAATGTGGTTATTTCCCTTAAAACTATGATATTTACAGAGTAGAAAACATAGAAAATACGTGTTAGGTCTTGCACAAAGATGTTTTCTGTGTACGTCAATGAAAATTGGACATTAAATCCATACAAGTTTCACTTTTGACGTTAACAAGTCGAACATTACAAGGGATAACACAGCCATTGACAACATTATTAATGAATACCAATGAATATTCAAGCATGATAAATATTCAAACACTTAATGCCCCCTCCATGTAGTGGACCGTCATCGTCGGGGAGGGTGGAGCTTAGAGAGCGGCTTCATCATTCCCTCATCTGTCACCCTTCATCTTCATCTTTTGCATGCCCTCTCATCCGCGAATACCGCTACCGGACTCGCGGGTGGTTGGTGGGAGTCGGGAAGAGGAAGGTTTAGTGGACATCTTCCTGCACTTGAGGAGGACGTGCACCCACCCGGCCTCCTGTTGTGTGCGACCAGTGTTTGTGTTGTCCGGAGTGTTTAGTCTTTGCAAATTAAAAAAAAAAATCGAAAAACTAAAAATACCAACAAAAAAACGAGTACAATTCAAAATACAAAAAAATCCGCACCTTTTTGTTTTGTTCTGTTCTTCCTGGGCTGGTGGGGGTCTATCTTTTGGTTGGCCAGGTTTCTTTTCTTTTGTTTCATCTCTTCCTTTCCCGGGGCCACGCGTTTATGTCGACAGGATAGGTTTTCTTGCACTACCATTCCCCTTGACCGCGTCGGCCCCACGGTGATCCTAAGTTTGAGGACGTGGGGAAAGGATTGCCAGGGGGTAGCGTTAGTTCTCCCCGTTAATGCCCCGGTGTGATCTCACACCCTTTTTCCTCTTTACACATGTATAACAAATACTACTTTTCATGAGTACTAAAACAAACAAAACGGGTCCGGGCTTGCCCTCCACTAAAAAGCCCAAACTTACAGAGAGTGAGATAGAAAATCCCGTCAGAGAGAATGTGTAAGACAAGTATCGCGACACCCGTGGTCCGATATCTTGTAATTAAAGATATACTAACTGATGGTGCCGATGCTACAGATAACCGTCCGAGTGCTATAAAGGGCTTATCACCTTTTGTTATTAATAAAGTTATAACTTATAACGCCGGACAGGTTAAAGATATTAAGAAATTGCGGAATGGTACCTTACTGGTGGAAACCATCGACAAGCCCTCGATTCTGATGAAGTTAACTGCTATTGGCTCAGTGAACGTGTCCGTAGAACCCCATCGTCTACTGAACGTTTCTCGAGGGGTGATCTCGTGTTGGGATCTCCTTAATGCCACCGAGGAGGAGATAAAATCGTAGTTAGTGGACCAACACGTTGTAAATGTAGCTCGCATCAAAAGTAAGAAGTCAGGTGAACTCTTAGCTACCCAGTCACTGATTCTTACTTTCAATTTGCCATCGCTTCCGGATTACGTCAAGGCTGGTTTCTATCGTCTCTAAGTTCGACCTTATATACCTAGTCCCTTACGCTGTTATAAATGTCAACATTTTGGGCACACCAGCACCTCATGTAATGCGAGTACTGCTCTTTGTGCCAATTGTGGCCAGGCTAGTCATGGTGCGGATCCTTGTACAGCGACGAAACCCTTCTGTGTCAACTGCAAGGGTGAGCATTCTGCTTGGTCTCGGGATTGTCCGGCCTTTCAGCGTGAGAAGCGTATCCGAGAACTCATGGTTTGTAGAGAAGATTTCTGCCGCCGATGCGAAGCGTCGTTTGAAAGAAAGCATTCCTTCCTCACTTTCTTTTCCCTTTGCGACTGTTGCCGCTAGTTCTCGGAAATCTGTTGCCACCCAGACCGTCGACGTTTCCACCCAAACAGACTTGGTCCCACAGCCTAATTGTCACAACAAGACCCCAGTTGCAACCATGAGCGCACTTCCGAAGACTCCAGCTCCAAAAACTAGTGAAGTCCCCAAGACTCCATGTCTCTGTTAGTGGTGGTCTTCGGCGCACTGCAGGCCTTCGCCGCTCCCCTTAAGCTTAGCCAGCATATACGCCGGCTCAACGATACGGTTCTCTCTCACAAGAGACCGAAATGTACTCCAGTTCGTAAGCCACCTGCAGTTTCTTTGAAATCTGACATGGTGGAAGATGAACTGATGGACACGGAGGGGACTGTAATGGGACGTCGTGGGAAAATTCGCGTCAAACGTTGATCTCTTCTACAATGGAGCTTCTTCAGGAGAACCTGATTGGCTTCTGTACTCCCCGTGAGAAATTGACCCAACTGGTCACTAACCACTCGCCTGTCCTTATGTGCTTGCAGGAAACCCATTTTAAGCCTACCCAATCCTTCATTCTTTCTGGGTTTACTATGTATCAATGTGATATGCCACATGCTGACCACACTGCTGGCGGCGTGGCAGTATGTGTTTCCGACTCTTTTCATTCTCGGCAGATTCACGTTGTCCGCTTAGAATTTGCTTCAGCTCTTCCATCAGCTCGAGCCGCCAGTCTTGCTTGTAGGAGACCTTAATGCTTATCACCGTCTGTGTGGCTCTGTCCGTACTGACGGTCGTGGCCGTGAAGTAACCGACATTCTTCAGGAGAGTGGACTGCTCCTCCTTAATGACGGGAGTCCCACTCACTTCTCCATTGCCCATGGTACATATTCTCGTATTGACCTCTCCATGGGCAGTGCTGGTCTCTTGACCTCATTGAGATCGAGAGTGCATCCCGATCTTTGTGGCAGTGACCACTTCCCGTTATTTGCTTAAGGTCTCCCTGTTACTCCTCCTTTTCCTCTCCGCCGCTTCAATCAGAAGCGTGCTGACTGGCGTAAATTCCGTGCGCTCAGTGAGTTTCATTGTCGTGATGATCTCCCTGTCGCTGTTGTGGCTGAGGCTTTTGAGCAGACTGTTGTTGATGTTGCTCATGGTTCCAATCCAGAATGCGGTGGCACCGTTTCGCGCCGGAGTGTTCCTTGGTGGTCTGCGGAACTCCGTGAGGCTATCCAGGCCCGTCGGCTTGCTCTTGCCACTTTTAATCGTCATCCAACAGACGAAAATCTTCAGCAGTTTCGCATTCTACGTGCCCGTGCTCGACGTCTGGTAAAGATTTCGAAGCGCCACAGCTGGATGAATTACGTTTCGTCATTCAGTAGTCGCACGCCTATGTCTACTGTGTGGCATCGGGTTCGCTCACTCAACGGATATTCTCCTTCACTTACTGTGCCTGCTTTAAACGTGAATGGTGCTCTAGAGACCAATTCCTCAGAGATCGCTCATATATTGGGCAACCATTTTGCCACTATCTCTACGTCGGATCACTACCCACCAGCCTTTGCTCTTTCACGTCCTCCGCTCGAGCGAAACCGTAAAATTTCCGTAGCGCCAACAGGGAGCACCTCCTCTCACGCTCGTTGAGTTCGAATCTGCTCTCCGCGAATCGCTCCCGGGAGTGACCGTGTTTCGTATATGTTGCGCAACCTCTCCCACGACACTCAGCTTCCATTATTGCAGCTGCGTAATCGCATCTGGGTTGAAAAGTTTTTTTCCACCTGCTAGGTGTGAGGCCCTGGTGCTTAAAGCCAGGGAAAGCCGCAACTAGCCCCACGAGCTACAGGCCCATTCTCACGAGCTGTGTCTGTAAGCTGCTAGAGCGACTGGTCAACAAGCGCCTCGTGTGGTGTTTGGAATCATTCCCTTTTGAGCAAGTTTCAGAGTGGCTTTCGTCGCTTCCGTTCAACTATTGATAAACTTGCTTATTTTGAGGGTCAAATTCAAGACGCCTTTCTGAACGGAGAACATCTTGTGGCTATATTTTCTGACTTTGAGAAGGAGTATGGCACCACACGGCGTTACGGTATCTTAAAACAGTTATATGACTGGGGTCTTCGAGGGCATATGGCTTAATTTATCACAAATTTACTTCACGAGCGACAATTTAGAGTGCTGAGGGATCTAGTCGCTCAGAGCGCTTTGTACAAGAAAATGGTGTTCCACAAAGCAGTGTCCTTAGTGTCACGTTGTTTGCTGTCGCTTTCAACAGTGTTATTTCGCAGATCCAGGCTCCTGGTCTGTTTACGTTGTCGACCTCATCATTTTCTGTCACTCCCGCCACTTTCGTGGCATTACTCGACAGCTTTTCTACCGAGAAATCCCAATGTGTCCAGTTCTGCCGGCAGCGTACCTGCGTTGTTGACCCGGACTTGTACCTCGATGGCATCCACTTGTCATTCGTTGATACGGTCCGTTTCTTAGGCCTGGTGTTTGACGCT
Source organism: Thermobia domestica (assembly GCF_964235325.1). NCBI lineage: Eukaryota > Metazoa > Arthropoda > Insecta > Zygentoma > Lepismatidae > Thermobia > Thermobia domestica. The sequence continues at coordinate 214,259,211 of NC_137460.1, read as the reverse complement.
TGTCGCTTGTCGTGACACCACATATTCGGAGCCTCAAGTACTCTTGTCTTCGAGCTCTGAATATCCTTCGTGTCCTTTCCCACCGCACATGGGATGCTGATCGTACTGTTCTCCTTCGTTTGTACCGTAGTCTAATTCGGTCCAAGTTAGACTATGACTGTATAGTGTAAGGACCCTTTCCTCCTAGACCCGCCACACGAATCCAAATCCAGAGTCGCAATAATAAAAAAATAAGTAAAAAATTTAATTCAAGAATCGATTTAAACTCGAGTAACAGACCCGAAAAAGGATCTTGGCAGAACAGACACATAAACCAAGTCGCTGCGATAGGCTGTACGGATTGATATTCCATGTGAATATGTTAATGCAAAGCACAAAATAAATCAGGATACAATAAATAATAACAAATAATGAAAAACCAAAAATTCAAATATTAAAAAACAAACGTTATTACGACAGAAATGGTTGTGTATATATACTAATGCGTTAGATTAATATATATGCACAAAGCAACAATAAGACAAAAGACAGTTATATATATATATATATATATATATATATATATATATATATATATATATAGATAGATAGATAGATAGATAGATGTATATAATTAACCTGCTAAATGATTCGTAAATGATTTCCAATTCAAACTATAATTTAATTTGATTCAAAATATTGATTGTTAATTCAATCGCATTACCTAATAGCAAATTCAATATCACAAAATACTTTGAATCTAAATTCATTCGAATTTAACACTAGAAGTCTAAAGGTAATTTCCGAAGTAATTAAGAAAATTTAATAATATTATAATTCTGAAGCTAATGAGTCTGAACAATATTTCATCAATTCAAATATTTCATTCGGAGAAAAATTCTTCCTTTAATATCAAGAGAAATTTTAAATGTTGACTCGAAACCTATGGTACCATAACTTTTGCCACTGACTGTACATCAATCGTTAATTGGTGACATCAAGAACTATCAGAGTTAATCATATTAATTTCCTTCCAATCAAATTCAAAATATATAATACAACACTTGTTACTAAAAATTATACCTAGTCCTCTTATTTTTGGACGTGACTGTACAAAGTTGAAGAAATATACTAGATCTCCAAATTACGTAAAATACTGATTCCACAATTACTAATCTTTTATGACAATCTAACGTTTGAACAATGAACCTTGAAATTTAAATGCTCTTCGAAAAGTTTTACTCTTTTGTGCACGATCTAGAATATCAATGGAAACCATTCATCAGAAGTAAATTTATTATGGACGAATTAACGAGTCTTACTAAAGCTTCAAAATTCATAAACATATCCACAAGGAATAATCGCGAACATCTTACTATTGTTCAAACTAGTTCGTATCAGTACTCTCGGATTACCATTCCACCAATTTCAAAATAAAATTCTGGGGAGGATTTAACTAGAACATGAAACAAAACCCTACAATGGCAATTTAAATCAAATGCAATTAACGTCCTAGTCTAAGCGGAAACAACTCTATTCACAACCAGACAGGATTTGTTTACAAAGTGACAGATCTACTACTTGAATTGAAATTAAACTCACCCAAATTTTCCTTCTTATTATTACCTTGTTTCTCGGTCTTACTACATTGGACTTGGCTTCGTTGACTGACCATTGAGACGTCATATGAAGCGAACAAACATATTGTTCAAACGGCACTTAAGTAGAACCTTTTAAAAGATTCTCGCCAAAAACTCAAACTGAAACAGTTTTGGCATACGAACAGTTACTTGCAATAGCAGTTGAGCTCACTAAGAAAAAAGCTTCCTGCATAAAAGCCAAAGCAAGTAACTATCGTTTCTCAGTTTCTTTCTTTTCTTATCGCAGATTTATTGTCCCAAAAAAACGCAGAATTCATCCTTTGGGGCAAAAATGCTCCACAAACTAACCAGATATAACTAAGGTTATCATAATCAAACGATTACACTGGTTACTAGGACAAATTCGTAATATATAAGCGGGAACAAAGTTGACCTCCTTTCGTCCCCCGCACAACTCTTGCGTCGGCTCCTAACCTCCTGTAATCTTTCTGCTTAAAATATGAAAAGAAGCTTAACAGAAATGCTTGCTTCTGAGAAATTGCAATTAATTTCATAGCACAAAACACTATTTTGAACACTTTTCTTTCCTTTTGCCGTTATGCCCAATATATTCATTGCCCCCGTTCGACATCACTGTTAAACACAGACACAGACATCGACACCAAGCAACTCAAGGTACACGTTTCGTTCCATTTCCGCCACCACACATGCAACTATGAGTAAACGATCGGTCCTGCAAAACTAACTAAGAGAAAGTATGCGGGCACAAGGCAGCCGCATAACACGAAGCCTCTCTATCACGTGACGCGCTAGCAGACATGAATGATTTCCATTTTTGTTCTTAGATTGGCGCACTCCTACTCTTTCTTTTCTTTTTTTAAAAAAAATTATCCGTCCCGTCGCCAGCCTGTATGCTGAAGCCAATGAACCTTCGTTAGCATATCGTCGCAGTAGACTACTTCCTAATTATTCTGCGCATGTGCGTTGTATTCCAGACCACCCATGTAGACCATGTCTCCGTGGTGGTCGGATATACGAGCGGTATGCTGCACGTCTTCGCTCTACACGTCCATGGTACATTCGTGCGTTTGAGAGTTTCCTTGCCGACGATTTCATGTGGCCCTCTCTTTCGTTGGTTCACTTTTGTGCTATTCCACCCTGGCTACTTCGTCTACCTCGCCATGATTTACGTTTGTCTCTGCATTCGAAACAGGCAACTAGTTCCCAGGTGTACCAGCAAGAGTTTGCCGCACTGTTAGCTCAGTACCCCGATTTTACTGTGTTCTTTACGGACGGTTCTAAGAATGAGGTTTCTGTGGGCTGTGCCTTTGTCACCGACGAGACCAGCTCGGAATTTCATTTGCATCGCCTGTATTCCGTGTTCACTGCTGAATTGACTGCAGTTAAGCTTGCCTTAGGACACGCTTTCACTCGTGTGCTCATTTGCACCGATTCTCAGAGCGTGATTTTGAGTCTACAGAATGTCTTCAGTATGCACTCTGTTGTGCAGGATATTCTTGTTAGATGCCATGAATTGCAGCATCAGGGTTGTGTCGTCGTTGTCTGCTAGGTGCCGAGTCATGTCGGCATCCGGGGAAACGAACGTGCTGACACAGCTACCAAGAACGCCGTCTTGGCCGAGGTTGCACTGGAGCATAGCCTTCCCTGCTCCGATCTTCAGCACCATTTCTATTCTTTGTTGCGCTCTCACTGGCAAGCAGATTGGGACCAGGCTCTTGAGAATAAGTTACATGCAGTCAAGCCAGTCCTAGGAGAATGGCGTACGTCCTCGTACCATCGTCGTCGAGATGAAGTGCTCCTGGCGCGACTGCGTATCGGACACTCTCATCTGACACATGGCTACTTGCTGCAGAGATTGCACCGTCCGTACTGTGAGGGGTGTCTAGTCCCGCTGAATATTTAGCACATTCTTGTTGTATGTCCTGAATACTCAGCTCTCAGAGAACGTTTCGAATTGCCTTCTGTTCTTACCCGTGCTTTGGGGGATGCAAGTGATATAGTTCGCCGGGTACTTTGTTAAAGCTTCTGGGGTTGCTCACTTTCTCTGAGATTTTTAGTGTGTTGTCGCTTTTTATCGCTGCCAACTTTTTAATTTGTCTTAGCTTTTATTGTTTTTCTATATATTGTTATTGTTATCTGTTTTAGTTTATTTCCTCTTTTATTTTCTCTTTTTCATTTTCTCGTTTTACTTAGGAGCACTTTTGTCTATTGCGCTCTAGTATTTTAACCTTTTTCTCTTTACATCTTTTAGTTCGGAGCAACCATGTTAATCGTGACGGGGACATATAGCCTCGTTGCTGACGTCCCTATTAACCCCCCATTCATTCATTTTTTCTCACTTGACAGGTTGTCTCAAAGACTAATCCCTCATCTGACTTTTCAGAAACTGTAGACAGCCTCAGTTTTATTTCTTTTAGGGACGTAATGGACTGTATCAACTGCTCTTGTTCCCTGCAGTTGTAAGACAAATTCAGGTTTTCCTTTGCTTCAATTCTTAGTTGTCTTTGCAGTGAACGTACTCTGCTTTCTGCATTCCCACTTTCATGTGCATTTGGCTGCAGTGTGTCACTTACTGAACAATTCTTAGAGATTGAAGAGACGTTAGTGTCTCTAGATTCCTCTTGACCGCAAACAGAAACAATGTTTTGGTCCATTGATAGTGAATACTCTTCATGCTGCAATAAGAATGGGTTATTTCTGTATTTCGAAGGAAGCTTGTCAAAACCCCAACCTTCACAGTAGCTCATAATTGCACCTATGTGCGTACACGGAAGAAGCCACCTCTGAAAGTCCAGACAAGAGCAAGAAGGATTTTCGAAGGCTACAACATAGACCACATTTCTTTCTGCTTCGCTCTGAATTTCAAACAATCCTTGACTATCATTTCTCTGCTATAGCAACTAGTTGCTGAGTCGTAACGACGCAGAACATGTCTAATGAATGCAAAGGATTTGTTATGAAGAAACGCTGGTAAATTGCAGTTGTACGACTTAAATTTGTCACTCATTCTTGCATTTGCGGAAATATACTTTTCTAATGAATGAGGCATATATTCTTCAACAATAGTTTTGACTGTCCCAGTGAGTCTTATCCAAACTTTGCTTAAAGGGGGGCGCGGTGGCTCAGTGGTAGAGCGTTCACCTCTGGTGCTTGGAGTCCCGGGTTCGATCCCAGCCCCCGTCAAGTGAACTTTGTGGTGGACAAACACCGTGCTCGTGGGTTTTCTCGGGATTCTCCCGTTTCCTCCCACTCTTCATTCCACCATTTCACTCATCTCTCATCATCACCGTCTCCTTTAGCCTAACCGGCATAACCGTGGGACGTAAAACTTAAAGATTTCATTTTTCCAAACTTTGCTTAAGGAAAGAACGCTTCAAAATTTTATTTTGATTCTCAATACCATTGTTTGTAGTGACTAGCCGTTGAAAGTCTTTCCTACGATAGGCTGCGACCCAACGATTTGACACGGAAAGCCATTGGTTTTCGAAGTACTGTCCTGCTTTTAAGTTCTTCTGACATTCTTTACTGTTTTTCCACTCAAGTACGTTGTTTTCATACTCCAAAAGTGAATCAGATTTGCAATGTTTGTCCATAATAGTTTTATCCCTTCTTCACCTTTGGGATTTACATTTCCACTTTTCTTCAACCGTCGTACCCATGCTTGTTCTCGATGAAACGAGCACAAGTATACCTCAGCTTCAGGAAATACTTTCTCATTAGCTTGAATCTCTGATTCTGAATAGTCCGTCATAAAATATTTCGGTTTCCAACTTGAATTCCACTCCTTGAATTTACCTAACGCCTCTTCTATATGGTCCACAGATTCCGATTGAATGACAAAGGTACCTACCACTACAAAATGGCAATTAGTTTTCACAACTAAGAAAAATAAAGGAATACTGTACTTGGTTGTTTTATTAGTTGCATCCAAAAAAGTTATGTTATTACCATATCGAGATAAAATATCTCTTTGCCACGAAGTCTGATGGCAAAATAGCAATATTTGACTTTCACCGTCCCCTTGATCTGATGAAATACTTTCTTTGTATGGGTGAAAGAAAAAATTATCATTTGGAAATTTCACTGCACAGTTGTTCACGTATGTTCCTAGGGCTTCTTGATCAAATATATTTTGATTCAATTGAAATATAGTAGCATGTAGTGCATTATAAATTGCATCATCACTTGGATAAAAACACCTGTTCAGCTTGTCCGGTACCGGCATTTCATACTTCTTACATATTTCATGTAAAGTAAATTAAAGACACTTTTTCACTGTTTGTACACAAGTTATGTTATGAACTGCTATTTTTTTTATTTCTTCTAGTAACTCTGGATTTATCGGTTGGTTTAAGTCTGTCGAAAGTGTGCTATGGGTGTGCAGTTCAGGCTTAGAAAGGGCAATGTAGTATCTTCTACACGATTTTAGTTCTGAATTACTTGTCAAGTCATACTTCAGCCTTTTCATGATCTGACAAAAAACAAGGAAAAAAAGATTTAGAATACAAGTAAGAAATTTAAACGAAATGCTAGAAAACATACAAAAAACAATGCTCTTACTCCTATTAAATAAGCTCATATAAAGTCAACAGGTCCATATAATCAGACTTTCATGTCATAAATTTCGTTCACATTTTGCATAATTGTACCTTTCCAGTAGGTAAGTAGATACCCCATTCTTTTTCCTTTCTTTTGAACTAACCATTGGCGAGATAAGTTATTTTGAGTCACAATACGTAAATTTGATTTGAGTAATACGTAATTTGAGGTATAATAAAGTCTGCTTTATTAATTTAAGAAATTATTGTGTTGTAGAGGCGTGAAACAAACTCTGCTTTGTCAATTTCAAGAACTTTGAAAAAGCCCAAAATTCCCCAATCAAAAAAAAAAAAGTTTCTTTTCGAGCCCTTACATCTTTAGCCACTAGTCCATATTAGTATTATATATTTACGGGTTTTGACGTTTCAGTAAGCACGTTTGGGGAGCATCTCTTATTCCCAATATTGTGGAATGAACATCTCAATTAAACAAATGATTACTGATCCATCGGTCAGCATCAACGAACAAATTATGCAAGTTTTTGTTGAAGCGGGAAAGAAGACTGATATTATCCAGTAGCCGGGTAGCGCAGCACATTCAACACATGCATATCACAAGTAATGTGTTGCTTACCTTTCTTTCGTTGAATCCACCCTTTGTGTAGTTTGCTGTAGGAACTTTGTAGTCCAAGAATAATGTGACGCACGTCACTTCAAAAGTGGCTGGACATCCGACTTTTTTGGAAGGTTGTAAAGCTTCTCTCTTTCTTTTAAAAGGAGGATGGTCACTCTGTGGGAGAAAAAAATACGTAGGATTATTTTGTACACGTGGTAAAATTCACTACATCGAATAAGCTGAGTTAACTTAAATTAAAACACCTGTCAATGTAATCATACAAAATACGAAGTACAGATCATTTGCAATAAGTAAAATCCTCTTTCCCAAGATTACGTTCGTTAAATTTCCGACTGCGATTTACAATGTTCAACCGATCACTACCAAATTTGGTACAAAAATGGGTATTTATAATATATTTACTCAGTATAAAAACCAGAATAATACATCGAAAAAATTCAAAATGGCGGCTGTTTGAACATCTTGAAAATTTTTTTCCCGCAATTATGAACCGATCAAGACCAAATTTGATGAAGTAATTATCAACGAATTGTAACCAAACTTAGCACAAAAAATGGTTGTATAAAATCTTTAGATTCGTTTGCGTTCATTTTGTCTCACTAGATCGTGAATATTTACAAAGAACCGATGATCTCTTACGATATAATCAGAATGATCGCTTTTTGTTTTTATTCAATTCCAAAACAAAGCACATGAATTCAGATTAGTTATAACATTTACTAATTTTCCTTAGCACACGCAACCTAAATACCGGTAGCTTAACTCTGTCAATTTCCAATCGCTTCATTTGAGCTGCAGAATTTCTGAAATTGGGTACCATCGGTCCCAATAAAACCATTTTGCAGTAATAAGAGCCTATATTCAAGAGCGCAAGTACAAGACGATGTTAGTTTTATGCGGGTAGTAAAAGATTCTCTAATACGAAATGATGAACCAGAAATGTAAATTCTGATGCATTTACGCGAAAAACTGTCTTAGGCCCTACATACTAGGGTACTCCGGATAAACTCAAGGCCTAGGACACACTACAAAAGAGCCCAACACAGAGGTCAATGTTTTGTCTTCTGGCGTGCGTGTGTAAAGTCGGATAAGTCAGAAAAACACTAATTGAGAAAAATAAATTTGAAAGTTTGAAAAATCGCTGTAAATCCCTAAATGAGGCCATAGTAATTTTATTTATTTTTATTGTTATTTTAATACAAGAATAACGATTTTACACGTACATCTCAGCAACTTGAAAGTTATTTTGGATTTTAGACAATACTTGAAAAATATACTTCAGTTCAAGCTTGGACTTGTCCGACTTTACACGAAAAATAGTATGACTTGTCGTGCTTTACACAAGACTTGAGGCAAGCTTCACGGAATATAATTTATGATTTTGTTTGTTTTTATCGCTTTACTTAAGTATATTTCAATGACATTAAGGACATAGCTGTATGTGTTTCATACAAATTTACTTCAAACAACACTCAAAAGAATTCTAAAACAAAAAAGAAATAAAAACACTTTATAATACTTGACTGACAGAATTCTTTGCAATCAGTTTTATTATGGGTTCATCTTTTAAAATATGAATTGTCGATCTATATGTTGCTGCAAACTTGTTTCTATTTTGACATCTGTAAAATATGTTCTTAAATGATTAAATTACCATTCTGCATTGCTCTATTCCTTGCAAAATTCGGAACTTCTTTGGTAATATAACACAAAGTTGAAAAAAATAATGCACTGAAGCTTTATCGTCACTGAACACATGAATAATATCAACAAACACTATGCTTTACGAAAAAGCTGCACATCATGTTTAAGACTTATCACAATATTACTAAAATGGCACTTGTAGGCTCCTAGTCTTCTAATATGAAAAATATACTAAATTTTTTACACTTATTATTTTGTTTCACTGTATAGCTCTTGCATTTGCAAAATAGGCACTTTCTGCTTCATATAGCACAACTACAAAATACACAATTACCTCTGCAACACACAATGCGCAATGAAAACTAATATAAATGAACACACACTATTTGGATAAAAGATCAACCACATTTCAGAGCACAACACAATATCACCACACTGACACTTGGCTTAAGGAATATAGTCTTCCATGTCTTCATCTTCAACCGCATCAGGCAAAGTGTTGCGGACATCTGTGCTTGTTTTCAGGTTCCTATAGAATTCCCAAAAATCTCGGATTTGAATGGCAAAAGATCAAGTAGATCCCTCTTCTTTTCCACCGATATAGGATTTGATCCATTGAAGCAAACCTTTGGTACAAGCTTTCTTGTCTGTCTCCTTCTCCTCCTGAAGCTGACCTTTCTGAAAATTCCGCCCTTGTCCAGATGTGTGTTAAAAGAAAAGCTGCCAGGATTCTGCTGATCGTAACAAAGCCACTGAATGTCTCTCCAAAAGATCCGTTCTCCTTCGATGTCAGTTTTTCGTAAAATTAAATCCTGTTTCAGTAGTGATGAGAAGTCAAGGAAGTCTGCAGTTGACATTTCTGTAACAAGGAATGGTGTTTTCCTGCCTGTAACACGAACTAATTGGGCCCAATCATGTGGATGATGTATTGGAAATCCATACTACTTCTTTTTTTCAATTAAGCTATGGTCGCCATCACTTTCCATATGAGTGTGACCAGGGATTAAAAATTTATGGTCGATGGATAATATATTTGGATTGTTTTGGATAGCGACCATGCACATCACAGCCATATGGCTATTTTTGTTTTGTCTTTGGCAAGAATCAGAGTACATTATTACATGACGTACATTAGGTTCTAGTTCCATTAAATACTTGTAGATACAGGAATGAATTTCGTTGGCTCCTCTTGCAGCCTGCCCTTCATGCCACATGAAACAATGCGCTTGTTGCGTTTTACAGTTATGAACTGTTAGGTTGTAAGTCCAAAGCTGCCTCTTATAGAATGCAATAGAGTTAGTAACAACTGGTGTCGGAAGGCACTGTTGAAGATCGAAAGTGAGGGTAAGAGTATCTGGATTGTTCCTTGATATTTCCTTATCTCTTCTTTTTTCTTCGTATGCCAAATCTGCCTTTTCAGTGTGCTTTTCCCATTCTTCTTTCATCATTAATCTATCGTTACCTTCGGACAGTTTCATTCTCATTTGAAATTTGTCACATACATGGCATGTATCAGTTTTATTTTTCTTAATAGCTATGTTAAATTCATGAAAAATAGACTCGTAAATTCTACGACTCACGGAATTCTCTGGACATTGTTTTGTGTATTCCCTGTATAGATCTGACAAAGTAAAGTGACTTGGTAAATACGTTTTGTTAGATTTTTTCCGAGTATAGTGACTCTCGTAAGTTGGTATACAGAGAATATGTTTTCTAACTGCTTCTGTTGTCCCATCTGGCAATTTAGAAACTGCTGCCTCTCATGTCCTGGTCTGGAATTCCAGATAATTGGGACAGTTTCTTTTGAATAGCTGTTTCAGTGAAAGCCTTTGTTTCACCGAATGTTTTTACAAAACACGATTTACAAATTCCCTCATGTTTTCCATTTATACTTAAATTGTGTTTTACAGTTATCTGTCTAAATCGGTGTTTATTAGGGTTTATTGTCCGTATTCTTGTATTAGCCTTATCTTGAATATCGATCAAACTGGAAATGTACAGAACCCGTTTGTCGAAACTCCCCATATTCCAATAGTCTGTGTAGTTCTACTCTGTATTAGTCTTTCATTTTTTCACTACACTTCATTCTGCATGTTCCTAACGGTTGCATAACTTTTTCCTTCACTACTTTTCCTGATTTTGTTGTTTATTGTTTTCCTGTGTTTCGGGCTTCTTTTCTTTGTTGCCGTATTTCTCTTGTATCACCTTTGCTTCCTCTCTTTTCTATTGTCTTATGTGGAAATTTATGTTGATCTTCGTATGAAAATTCAAAACGCCTGTGGACAAAGTAATAATAAAGAACCTTCACCTACTAGAACACGACTAAAGTGGAGATTTTACCGTAAAAAGAAAAACAGAAAAACGACGGCAAGGTGCGTTAAGTGCCTACAGGCTATCTGGAGTGAGCACACGGTTACACTTTGCAAGGGCTGTCATGTAAATCTGGTGGAAAACGCAATGTAGATTGAGAGAATTACACATTAGGCGTATGACAATTATTATTGATAATGCAAGAATTATGAAAGCAGGAGTATGTATCTGAGGTAGTATTTTCTTTCAATTGTCCTGTAGTGGTGATTGATATAATTGGATTATTGGCAGAAATCTTTAGTTGTAGAATATGTAATACGCATATGAAATTTTATATATCTACAAGATATATGTATTTTTATAAAAAATCCTCCAATATGTACGTTTATGTATAACATGAGCGGAAAAATGGAAATATACTCAGGTAAAGTTTAGAAAGATATTTTTAGAAACAAAATCAATAGCTATTTGTAGAATATATTACATGCACTTGTATGTAGGACATCCTACATGAATCCTATGTCGCATAATGTATACTTACAAATTTTGGAAAAATTTTGGTATTCTTCCAACTGGTAAATTTTCAAGCTGTGTCTCTTCTAACTGGTGACCTACAGAGCTGTATCAATAGCAATAGGTGACGTAACCAATTGGAAGACTATCCGTTAGGTTAGGTTGACTGAAGTCCCATATTGTTATAGATGCAGGCTGGTACGTCACCACACTCTTCTAACTGCTGACCTAATCTAATCAGTTGAGAGGATACGGAATGGGTTAGGTTAGATTAGGTCACCTATTATAGATACAGCCCGGTAGGTAATCAGTTAGAACAATACCAAAATCTTTGTACTCCATTATGTAAATTAATGTGAATGAGTGAAAAAACATACATATCTATTGGTGTGTAATTTAGAAACCTTTTGTAAAAACATAAAAAAGATAAAACAAAAATATCAAACATACTGTACAACTAAAAACATTAACAGTGCTGTAGCAATTTAAAGCTGAGTCACATCAACCGCGACCAACGATGTGACTTTCACGAGCGCGACCAACGACGGTTTAATTGGGGTAGATATCAGTATTCTTGACTGCGTCTGTTGACTTTCCTCTCGAACTCTGACTGGAAGATGACGGAAGTGGTGATAAATTGTCAATAGTTATGTGAAAGCTATGCTTATTGGCATTATTGGCACCAGATGTTGATGGAAGTGGTGATGTCTTAATTTCAGTTCTTGGAGGACTGAATTGGTACGGAATTTGGGGTATCGATATTGCACTGCTTGAAGCAGACTATTCAATTTCTTGATATGCAAGATATAAGCCTATTTTCTTAAGAGCTTGTGCTCACCGGTTCACAAGAATATTGGAGCACTGCCGTGTGGTTAGGACGTATTAAACATTCAGGAGCCTAAAAGTCTTCATCATTGAAACGGGACGAATGGCCAAGTTCCTGCAGCTCGCAACTCCCTTTCTGCTTTTTCAAAGTTTGATGCATGTCGGAAAGCATGAATGAACAGTTCAACAATCTTAAAATGTGTTATATAGCCTTTCCTTTCATGGAATTCTCGCATTCTTTGTAATATGCATCTTTAAGAGGGGCAAACAATGTCAAGTCCAACGGTTGCAATTTGTGCGAAGTATGGGGAGGTAGTTAGGTAATATGATTTTGTCGACAGAATTCCCACGCTTCTATGCTGATATGAATGGAATGAGTAGGGGGGTTAGTGGGGCGTCAGCATACCCCGTCATGATAAACGCAGCAGTTCACACACGCACTGCAAGATTAAAACAGAAAAACGATAAAACGAATACAATTCAAATAAACAAACTCGCTGCTAAATGAAAAAAAGAAAAAAGTAGAAGATAAAATAATAACTGAAATAAAATATATAACAATATATAGAAAAATAATAGAAGGTGAGAAAAATAGAAGACAGTCCGTGACTTTCACTGAGATTTGAGTACTCAGGACATTCAACAAGGATGTCCTGAATACTCATGGGAGCAATACATTTCTCACAACACAGACTATCTGTGCTGATATGACTCTCAAGATTATCTAACACTAAAAGTACAGGTGTTCCCTTTGAAGATTTAGCAAATCGGTAAAGTGGTGCAACCATTGTACAAAGATTTCTCTAGCGTATGGTTGGTTGGATTCGGGAAGAGGAAGGTCGGTGGACGTGTCCCTCCATTTGGGGAGGACTTGCATCCCCGCGGCCTGTGTTGTCTGCATCCCGTGTTTGTGTTGTTTGGTGCGTTAATCTTTAAAAATATAAAGACTACAAAAATACAAAAAGAAATGACAAAAAATCATAAAACTTAAAAAATCGCACCTTTTTGTTTAAGTTTTTTCTGGACTGATGGGGGGTGTCATTCTTTCTTTCGTTTCACTTCCCTTTCTGGGGCCATGCGTTTCTGTGGACGGGCATGATTTATTACACACACATTCACCTTGACCGCGTCGGATGACATAAAAATGTTAACTCTTGTTTCTTATGAATAATATGGAAACCACAATACAAACCTATATTTACACTATTATGTATATGTGACACTTGATGCTCTACAAAACAGAATATTCGTTTAAGAATACACACACAACAGAGTTCTTTTATCGAAAGTCATTTAGACATGCCACGGAACTTTTTGAAACATGGAAGTGAACAAAGTCCTGGGAGTTCCTTACATCTACCACACATCATCTCTCGCTTTTTCGTCTTTCCTGTTGCTGACGTTACTGTTTCAAGTCAAATTACAGTGAATACCTTTCGAATACTTCTCTGGAACTTCTGCGTTCATCACAAAAACTGTGTGCAGTAGGGGATATTTTATCAGAAGTTCGTCACACAAAGTTCTGATGAATAAGCAGAGGGGAACATTCCCTCCAGTTGCATGTTCGTACAACACACGTGCATTTAGCGTCACTCTTTGCAACATGTGAAGTCCAAGCTTGTTGAACCATGTGTAGCTTTATAATGTTAAGTCATACGGCTCAATATTCTGATCTATGAGATTTTCCGAACCCATGTGAATATTATAGTGTTCTATGAGTTCTGACTTCTTGAAATCCGTTCTTCTTCCACCTTTGAGATACCGTTCCTTATTTACAAATCAGCATGTTTCACGCTTAGTATAGAAACATCATGTTTATCTTTATACATCATAGGTAACTTGTTATTTTGCGACATGAAACTAGATTGTTGTTCTTCAAAGGAACATTGGGAAGTTCATTCGGAACTCCTCTGGTAGGTCTTATAGTTCCTGTGGTATATATATGCACATTCAATAAATAATCACAAAGCCTATCAGATATATACCAATTGTCCAAAACTATTTCTCGACCTTGGTTGAACAAATAAACTGAAAATACGTATCTTCACTCATTTCCTGGATCAACCTATGACTTCCGGCAAATCCGTTTGTGCTAGGCATGTCAAATTCTTGCCGTTTTCGTAAACAATTGAAGGTTTCATCTCCGACAAAAAGCTTCCAGCCAGAAAGTGGGCATAGCAGTGCGCATAGAATTCCTGGTTCGTAAAGAAACACTATTGCCCTGCCGTCTACTGGATTTTGAATGAATTTCATCGTGGTGTACACATGTATGCTCCCGGTGGTGGTTCAACCATTTATCCCTACAAATACCACCAGTTCCAGACTTTAGAAGTCGCTTTAGATTTAATTAGAATCATGGCATATACATGTATGCTATTTGGATTTTTGGATCCACCTCATCATGGTATGATCTGTATGCCACTGGTAGTGAAGAGGTTAACACTTTGTCTCCGGAGGGTATTTAAATCCTGTAAACCCTGTGTTGGGAAATAAGTGCTGCAATAAACACATAGACGTCGAAGTGAAAATGCTTTTTAGAAGATAAAAATGAGACTGTATTATGTGGATTGTTTAGATTGAAATTATATAGTTTTTGCTATGATGTATTGAATGTTTGTTCATGGTTATATATTTTATAAATATGTTTTTGTTTAGATCAGCTTTTCATTGGAATTATAGATTATATTAAAGTAAACAGAGATTTTTAGTGAAATGACTTTTCTCTCCTTAATAAAAAAAATTAGAGTCTTACGTTCATGCATGAAAAGTCAGCAGTGTTGCACACTTGGTGATATTTTCAAGCATGTTTTTACTATATTCCAGTGGCTGTTCGTAGGCATATACATAAATTATAACAAGGCAAACACAAATGTACATTATTGTCTGAGTCACTCATTGGGCGATGAAGCACTGGAAGAACTGGATAGGTGTACTAATTTCGGAGAGGTTATAACTTTTGTTGATACCGGAAGAACCACAGAAAACAGGTTTTTGGGATACTTAAAAAGAAGTTCGCCACCCACTTTGATAATCATTACTTTCATTTCGTCGTCTCATTTTGAATGATCCAATTTATTCTCTCTTTCCACTAATGTCTTCTTCATTTTCAGAAACCCGCGACATTTCCTCATCGAAATCTCATTCATAAAAACCTAATGGTTACCGTTCACAATCTCCGAAATTTCCTCCATGGAAAGAACCGCGCGTCTTGCAGATGTGCCACTCGTACTTGCAAATATACATTTTTCACACAAAAAGGAGACAAAAAACAAAGGAACACGAATAATATGCACAAATCCATGTTCAAGAAGCACGTTCGTTGAATCAAAGCGGAAAAATGAGAACAAATGGCTAAGTTTTCACTTCTTGCACTTTTCTGAAGAACACACACACGCGCGCGTTTTAGGAGGTAAACTATACAATGCTTGGAAGGACTAGCGTAATTTTGAATCCTGATTAGCAGACAGGGATTTGTAAACTCTATTCATTAGAGTCTATCAACGTGAACGGCGGCGGATTCTGTGATTAACTCAAATAAGGCCGCGCAGTAACTGTTATACAGAGTTTATACCACCACAAAAATCATGCACGTTAAGTATGTTATTTATATGGATATAAATATTTTCATAGTGTGTGATTAGTATCATAATTTGCATAGTGATGTAATATTTAATTGCATATACGAATTTTCTCGGTCAGGGCATTAAATTTTTCAATACGTAATTTGTGCTGTTTTTGCTAAACATTCACTTTACACCAATTTACTGCGCTTGTGTCGGTAATCCACCGACCCAGCTTAGGTCGAGGCTTGATGTAGGCGTGATGTGAGTGAGTTGTTGTGCCGGGCTGGGAAATGATAGGAATAGAGAGGGAGAGAGAGAAAGATAAACAGTGAAGAAGACAAAACAGAGCAAAATAATAAGTGTATTAAGTTAAGATTAGCTGTTTCACATCAATGAAAATTGCCACAACCAACCACTCTCACAAGGAAGTTCGCAGAGAATATCTCCACATTCCGGCTCAACATATACTTCATCCACGGGAAGAAAGTGCTGGGGATTTCATACGTTCAGCTGTTAGGACATTTGCATCCTTTAAAACTGCTGGTAAAAAGAAATTTCGACATATTTGTTTTAACAGTAAGACTGCATTCTCTGATGTTTTATGAATCAGTAAATTTCGGGATTGAAATAGAGCATTGAATTTGTTAAAATACTCTAAAACTTATTTAAGAGACAGCAAATAAACTTTTGTGTACTAGTTGTTGTGTTCTTGTAAAGTAAGCTTATAAGCACTTTAAGATGATCTTCGAATACAGCAATCTGTAAATTATGAACAAGCAAGTCCCTGTTCTCGAGCAGATGAACAACGCACTGTTGAAGAGCTAACTACCTAGTGGAGCTTAATTTTAATATTTTCTTTTTTTCTACGTTGAAATATTCTTGTAACTCTTGTAGTTGCAAGCATCGTTTAGCACTATCTGATATGTAATTTGAAATACCTCGAAGAAGTTGTTCTGGTGATCTCGGCTATATTGAACATGCCTTGCTCGCACCTAAGGCTGCAGAATGACAAATATTTTTCATTAACAATTTGTCCCTATCATTACACTAGCTCCGTTACGTCCAATGCCTAATATATCATTGAGAGTAAGTTTTTGAATCTTGTGCATTGTTTGAAGGCATTGTATAAAACTTCTGCAGGAAAATAAGCTACGCGTAAAGGCATCAGTTCTAAAAGTTCTGACGTGTCTACTAAGGGGAGAAAAGTATCTCTCCAAACTACACATATTTTTCTGAACATACGTCCGTACTCTCGTCGACGAGAATAGAGAAGTAGGGGTGGGGTGGGGATTCTGCGCCACTTCATCATTTCCAATAACAATCTAGCACACCATCAATAATAATAGCGCACCCCTAATAACAATAGCGCATCCCCCTACCTCCAAATAACTTCTAAACTACCCCTAATAATTTCTACCGCACTCCCTACTTCCCAAATAACTTCTATCACCATATCAAATAACTTCTATCTTACTCATAATAACTTCTAACATATTCTATCATTAAATTTAGTTACAAAAAATCAAGAAATCTGGTTCAAAAAAATTACTAAATCTAGTTACAAAATCACTAAATCTAGTTACAAAATCTGGTTATAACCGGTTTTGACTTTAAAAAAATCACTAAATTTGGTTACAAAATCTGGTTATAACCGGTTTAGACTTCAAAAAATCACTAAATCTAGTTACAAAAACAAAAAAATTACTAAATCTAACAACATTTAACAAGAATAAACAATTGCATTTTAAACTCTGATACATACTCTTTTAAATGCTGTTTGAATTATCAAAATCGGATAAAAAATAACGAATTTAGCATTTTGCCGCCTGTATTTATACAACCCAACACAACACACACGCACACATTTACAATTCAGTTTCCTTCTCTCTTTCTTCTGAGTATGTAATAATAACAACACCAAAACTGTCCGTCCTGGCTGTCTGTCCTAGGTGTCACGGCTTCTTGTCCGTCCCGCTTTTTTCGATTCACGGTCATCACTTTGAAGAAAATTCTTGATACAAAATCTGTCCGCAAATCTCTAGCTTTTATAATTCTGAAACATACCGCATGCCACACCATCTATTGAGTAGGTGAGTAACTTATTGATCATAGTCACCTAGGTGGTAAAAATAGCTAAAACATTAATGTTCAAAAAAGAAAAAGTCAGTGTATCCAACTCCATATATTTTTTCGGAACGTTCCAGGATTTTAATTTTTCAAGATATCGCTTTAAAACATATCGGGATGAATTCACCCCATTACTAATAAATATGATAATTGTTAAAAATGAGTTGGCAACACTTGCAGTCCCACCCCCAAATAACGTTATTATTTAATACCTCGGTCGCTAATTAACCGATTTCAAAAATTCAAACGGTAAATGAATACTAATAACATAACCAATTTTTTAAAATGCATAAATGGTTGCATAACCCAAAGGATACTTATCCCTTTTTCAATATCTCCACAAAATTTCAACAAATCGAAAAAATAAAAATACTACCATAATTAGAATAAAATTTTAAGACTTTTTTAAAGAATAACATTTTCCCGAAAACTCAAAAATAAACCCGTAAAAAATTCCCGAAATTTTGAATTGACTACAACATCGTCAAATATTAACCGATTTTCAAAATTTAAACGGTAAATGGTTTCTATTTTTTATAATTTTTTTTCTAACGCGTTACAGGTTGTCTATGTCTAAGGATAAAATTATAAAAAATCAAAAATCTTCACTATGTAAGAATGTATTAAGGAAATGTAAACAGAACATAAATACTAGACTACAAAACAATTATTTTCATGCATTACTGATTGCCTATGTCTAAGGATAAAATTACAAAAACAACTTTTATGACTTAAAAATATAAATTTTATCTAAAACTAAACTATACATAAAAGTTAATTAAATATGACATAAAAGTTAATTAAATATGAAATAAAACTAAACTAAACTATACATAAAAGTTAATTAAATTTTATCTAAAACTAAACTATACATAAAAGTTAATTAAATATGAAATAAAACTAAACTATACATAAAAGTTAATTAAATATGACCTAAAACTAAACTATACATATAAGTTAATTAAATATGAAATAAAACTAAACTAAACTATACATAAAAGTTAATTAAATATGACCTAAAACTAAACTATACATAAAAGTTAATTAAATTTACCTAAAACTAAACTACATAAAAGTTAATTAAATATGACCTAAAACTAAACTACACATAAATACATTTTAACTATATCTTATAATGCCCCCAAGCTAATGTACTTATACCACCCTCTAGTATATATCTTTTATCATCATTCGAATCTAATGCTAACTTATTTACAGCTATAGTATATACATCATGCTTACAACTTCGAATTAGATTTATATTTTTATATGTTTTCACATCATTGAATAGGGTTTGCTTATAATCATCAAATTGTAACTCTTTTGATACTACACATTTTGTTATTCCTTTTGCTTTTTTCTTCTCTTTATTTTCAACTTTAAAGGCATACATCTTTGATCTTAACCCAATAAATTCTGTCATTATTTTACCATTGTTTTCATCCTTCATCTTTCCTAATACTTTTTTGTTTACTAGTGGTATTCCATATTGATTATCCTTTCCATATTCACTTGTATCAAATAAATCAACCATTTCTTTTAAGTCTTTGTAGAAATCATCTGTATTAATTTCATATATAAAACTATCAGTATCCATATAACATAACCCTATATCAATATCATATTTAGGTTTCATAATGTTGTAATGGAAGTCATACATTAATAATTTTGACAAATCTAGCACACTCATACCAACATATATAGGTTTGTTGAAGGTCAATTTTTCTTTTTTCATACGTATCGCACAAAAATCTTCAGTAAATATTGTTCTATAATCGAAGTTCGGTTTCGCTATTAACTTTTCCACCCTCATTGGATCACATTCTAAGGTAATAGATGGTCTCTTTCTAATGTTTTCCACTGTTTTACCAAATACGCTATTGTTCATTAACTTGTAAAAATCTTTCTCGAAATCATTCTTAGCTTTTGTTCTCATATTTGTATTTAGATCAATATATTCCTTTAACCAATTTGATTGCTTGAACTCTAATACTCTATGAATTTTCTTTAATATCATCCCAAGTGACATATACAATTTTAAGTTTCTGTAGTGGATAACATATCTTTCTTTATTGTAAAGCGTTGTTAATAATTTTGAATGTTTCGATCCTGGTGGACACATATTTTCTGGAGCTAATGGTAGATCTGTATGTTTATCATGTAAGTATTCTGGATATTCTAAATCAACTTCTAATATGTAGCCATTTTCTGAATCATCTGGAACATTCATTATGTTTATGTAAGGTTGAACCCATTTAAAGTCTTTGTAAGGCATGTACTGACTCATAGCCCATCTAGATAAGCTAAATACTTTGAAGGTTCATCTTTGTTATAATTTTCCATATACTTATTATTTGCTTTTACATATCTCTTACTACATTGTGAAATTCCACCTCTTATACCTTTTTCTATCATTAATATTTTGTCATAGTCAGTTAACATTTCTAGTTTGATCTTAGTCATCTTTAACATTGAATCCCAAGCAGGATCTAAACCATATGCTTTTAAACACACATCTCTAAAACTTTCAAATACATCAGCTAATATTAATACATCTGTCTTGTTATAAAGTTCTGTATATTCACCTAGATTTTTAATATTGAATAACTTCCAAACATTTTTCGCATGCTCATAATCTTCATCACTGATGTGGGTTTTAGTAAGTTTATTAAAGAACATTTCTTTTGAAGGTAGTTTTGTTTCTTCTAATCTTTCAATTGAGTCAATATAATCATATGGGTACACACCTTTTTTAATTACTAAATCTAACAAATCATTAGGGAAGTACTTTGACGTTTCTCTATATTGTTCTTTTGTAAGGTTATTTGCTAGTTCTGCTAAACTCCTTGGCATAAACCTAAATGAATCTAGAAATCGTAAATTAATTCCATTCTTTTTATCAACCTTCACATATTTTGAGTATGTTATATATTTTTCCTCATTATTTGCAATTAGTTTTATTTCATTCTTATCATAAGCAAGTTCTTTAACAAACAGGTGAGTATCATAACCACTTAAGTTGTGAATAAATACTGGAATAAAATTAGGATTTCGATAGCTTAAGTTACAATAACTGTGAGCTGCACCTCTAAACTTTCCAGTTAAATGATCATGATCTCTTACTTTTGTTTTATTTTTATTTATATCCTTTAAACATTTTCCTAATTCATGTTTCCATTCTTCTAACTTTTCAATCATGCCATCATTATCTTTAGCGAATTGTATTTTCTTATTTAACATATTTATTTGTTTTTCAATTGCTGGTGGTAAATCATTCAAGTTTCTCTCACATATATGACAACTATTGGAATTATTATATATCTCGTTCTCATCTTTAGTTAGGCCATTCATTTTAACTTTTTTGTTATATATTTCCTTTATTTCTATTGCTTCTTGTTTTAACTTCTCCACAAACACCTTTGCAGCATCTAAACCAATATAACTAACAGGACGTTTATACACACCATTTGAGTATTTAATATAATAACAGAAACTCATTGGTAAATGCTTTTGATACTTCACAGTTTTAGAACAATTATGGTCTACTTCCATTTTACATAACAAACATTCAAAATCGGCATATATCGCAAATGGTACTCTAAATGATCTATTATAATTTTGGAACTGTATTTGATTGTTATATGGTTTTGGAAGTTCTATTCTAACAGATTCATGCTCCTTACAATATAGTTCATGTTCTTGTAATTGTATCTCATTTCTAAAATGTCTTGTTAAACACCTATCACAAAAGTATATTTTTTCCTTATGCTTTGTTACTTGACTTCTTATTAATTTTGATAAATCCTTTATCCAACAAAAGTGATCATTATTTTCATCTTTTACATATAATAAATTGATGTTTATCCTGCTTATTTTTTGTGATTTGAAGTGGGTATATATTATATTCATCATCATAGGTATACACGTTAATGGATATGTTACTTCTTTTTTCAAACTTTACTATATCTTTTAATTGTACAGGAAATTCAATACCCTTACAATATTTCTCTTGTAATTCACCCACAATTTCTGTATAGTTTGAAGGCCGTTGAGGATGTGATTGATGATCTATAGGTTTTAAATAACATGCAATAGAATATAAGAAACATTTATTATCTTTATTTTGAACATTAATCACTGCTTTTTTATCTTTAATTGGTTTAGGAAGATCAATATAGGAAGAAGCTCGTAATGGTACATATTTATTTAATCTGATTTCTAAATATTTAATTTGATGTAATGACCAACCTGAACCTCTTCCTTGAAATTCCTCCATCTCTCTACATAGTTTTTGTTTAGCATTGGTTATATATTCATTTAAGTCAGTTGATTGTAATATTCTTTCATTCATAGTTTTAAAATTGCGTTCTTGTACTTCTTTATCTTTAATATAATCACAAATGAATACAAGGTTGACTTTTAATGGATGGTGCTTTAATTCTTCCTTGATTTTATTAATAACTACTTTCCCACTTATATTTAAAAACTTCACCGGATCCTTATATCCTCCTATGTTTTCGATTGTGATAGTTTGTAATCGTTTCTGTATTGCTGTTTCCTTTGTCTGTACTTTAATTGGTATTCGTTGTGGTTTGGATTCTTCAAAAACATCTTGTTTAAATGGAAATATGTTTCTAATTTGTGATCTGTTTTGTTCATCTTCATATTTTATAATACGGTCAATAAGTTCAGCCTTTCTTAATTTAGAATAACCTTTTATCCCCTTCCTTTTACAATGGTTTTTTAGTTCATCAACTTTCATTGTGTATATAACTTTCAATTCATCTGGTTCATTTTGGTATTGTTCGATTTTTTTGATTAATTCACTCTTATTTAAATAACTATAGCCGCGGATTTTCTTGACTTTACATATTTGTTTTAGTTTTGTAATTGCCATCTCCTTCATCTCCTCACCAGTAAAATTAACATTATTCATACTCATTTTATATGGAAAAACACTGTATCGTAATTTTATATTCACTAAATTTTTTAATTCATTTTCATAATATTTTTATACCAACATTAGCATACTTATTTTTCTAATACAGCTGTTAATGTCACATAAAAAATGATACAGTGTTTTTCCATATAATAACACACCTTATATGAAAAAACACTGTATCATTTTTTATATTCACCAGATTTTTTAATTCATTTTCATAATATTTTTCATGTTTAAACAAATTAAATTCCATTACAACATTTATAATATTATATTATTTTTATTTATTTAATTATTATGCAAATTATTAAACCATAACCATTTAATAAACTCTAATTATTTAATTATTTTTAATTATTATGCAAATTATTTATTTAATTATTATGCAAATTATTAAACCCTAACCATTTAATAAACACTTTATTACCTTTTATGAAAATATTTATAAAAGTTAAACACATTAAATTACACTACAACATTTATAATATTATATTATGCAAATTATTAAACCCTAACCATTTAATAATTATGCAAATTATTTATTTAATTATTATGTAAATTATTAAACCCTAACCATTTAATAAACCCTAATTATTTAACAAACACTTTATTACCTTGTATGAAAATATTCATAAAAGTTAAACACATTAAATTTACACTACAACATTTTCTTTATTTATCCAACTATTATGTGAATTATCAAACCCTAACCATTTAACAAACACTTTATTACCTTTCTTTCTCAATATTTTTTCAACCAAATATTTACCCTTATATTTAGTTTTCAATAATTCTGGTTCATAAAATCTTCCTCTAACTTCTTCATTGTTTAAATCTTTAATTTTATATGTTGGTGGATTAGATGGTATAACCTCATTAATAACAAACACTTCTGTTGACCAATTTGGTGTATAACCTTTTTCAAACAAACCTTTAATTTTACTTAGACGAACATAATCACCAATCTTATACTTTAATTTAACAGACTTATATTCTTTCTTATATACTTTTTTCAATATCACATGCTCATTTTTCTTATTCACTTCTACAGGTTTCATGCCAATTGTTCTATGTACTTTGTTATTATATTCATCAACCAAACCTTGCAATATTTTTAACCATTTATAATTACCTTGAACAGTAAATTTTTTCCACATATTTTGTTTAAGTGTTTTGTTAAATCTTTCAACAACAGAAGCTTTTTTACCACTATATGTTGAGTAATGACTGATATTGTTTTCTCCCATCAAATCTTCAAATTCTTTATTATAAAACTCTTTACCTTGATCAGTTTGTAAATTATTAGGTTTTCTTACTTTTAACACTGATTCAAATGCTTCTGTAACATTCTTACCACTCTTATCTTTAACAGGAACAGCAAATGCATACTTTGAAAACACATCAATAATCGTTAGCAAATACTTATACCCTTTATTTAATTATGAAACACCTTTTAACACACCACTATCCATTTCCACAAGATCCGCTTGTCATAAATCATCTATACCTTTAACAATAACACTTAACCTAGGATAATTTTTTCTAGATGGTTTATGAATTTCTTCTATAATATCTTCTCTAATACCTTCACCTTCATATAGTCAATCGCACTTTTTAATGAATTGGGATTTATTAGTACCACATACAACACATATACCTTTCTTAACATATCTCCCATTCTTTGTCTGTTTTATTTTAATGTTATCTATTTTTGTATCTGTTGATTTCTTACACTTAACACAATACATCATCATTATTTATTGTATAGAAAATCATTTAAGTTCTCTTTCTATGTACATAATAACAAACAATAATTGACCTTCTTCAAAAGCTGAATTTTTATCTGCTTGAAACGTAATTACATCACCTTTTTTAATGTCTAAAGGAAAAGTTTCAATTAGGGTATCGTTCAGAAATATATGTAGGTAGTATTTATCCAAACTTAATTCCATATGCATTATTTTCCCATTATAGAGAAACTTATAACCATTCGATAGATTAAATATTCTAAAGGTTGGGTCTTTAACATTTTTAGTTCTCAATGGACATAATAGATGTATAGTTTCTTTCTTCATAATGAACATATTTGCTTCTCTGTTTGATATTTGGAAATCTTCTTTTGTAACAAATTTATCTAATGTGCTATTTATTGATACAAACTGATGAAAAGTAACTGCATCCTGTTGCTCAATAGCATCACCTACATTAACAAGTCTTTTGTTTTTGAAATCAACCCATTTTGTATTATTTGATGTAAAAAATTTATCTAGATCACTAATGTTTTTGAACTCTTTATTAGTAACATTACCAAAGATGTCCATATTTATTATATACAAAAAATTTAGATCTATTTAATAGCAAGTAAAACAGTTATATGAGCTCCACCAAAATCAATCAAATCACCATTCTCATCTTTAATTGAAACTTTGGTACTATTAAATTTGTTGTGATGTATTGGGAAAAATATTTTTTCTTTAGGTTCATATATGATTGGTTCTCTAAACCCTGCATTTGTTCTAAATGTTGCTATTAAATCTGTTTCGTTGTGTATTGTATCATTATGTTTTAAAATCATACCTTCTGCTAAATCACAATGAATATTTATAGTATCAAACGGACGAAACCTTGGCGGCTTATCCCCAACATGTTCTACGTTACTGATCAACTTCTTCTCACTAAAACCTAATACAGTGTTAATGGTATCTAAAGTTATATCACACACCTTGCTAAATATTTTAACTCTGTTTTTCTTTCTATCCTCAATAAATTGAATATTTTTAAAAGAATTGGTGGTATATGGAAGGTTTGATATAATCTTCTAATTCTTGTAAACTATATTGACCAGGTTGAACTATGAATTGTTTTGTAAATTTTGAGTCACTACTACAAAATGTCAACTTATTATTTTTTTCTGTAATGTTTGGTGTTAAGTATGTTGTGTAAAATCCTGCAACTGCTACTTCTAAATCGTTTTCAAATGGATAATGCAATGACATGTTTAATACAGATGAATAACCATTTAAATTAAATACCTTCATTTATTATATAATAAATAACTAATATGGATAATTGGGATATTAAAGTAAGGTTAACAGAAGAAACGGCGAAGAGTAAGAGGAATGGAGAGTTGTTACCTGATGATATAAGATGTTTAATAGTTGGGCCTAGTGGATGTGGTAAAACAACGTTAATGATTGATAATTTTTTGTTAGCACCTAAATGGTTAAAATATGCAAATGTTTATATATATTCTAAAAGTTTAAATCAACCTAAATACCAACACTTAATACAACTTTTTCGAGATATAGAACGTAATATTAAAGACACAATAGCAATAATAAAAGGAAACAATGAAGAGATTATTCCATTAGATGAATGTGAGGATTATTCTGTGGTAGTATTTGATGATTTCATATTAGAAGAACAAAATCACGTTAGAGAATATTTTACTCGAGGGCGTCATAAGGGTTTGAACTGTTTCTATCTTGGACAAACATATTCTAAAGTGCCAAAACAATTAATTAAGGACAACTTAAACTTTCTTTGTATATTTAGACAGGACAATGTAAATTTAAAACATATATATGATGAATTTGTTGCATCTGATATGTCGTTTGAAAAATTACAATCATTATGTAGCAAGTGTTGGAGTGAAGAACATGGTTTCTTAACAATAGATATGACTAGGAAGGTGAATAATGGTAAATGTAGAAATAAAATTAAAGAATTTCTAAAAGTGTAAACTAAACGTATATGAATGCAGGTGAACGTATATATTATGTTATGTTATGTTATGTTTTTTTCTTTATATAATAAATGGATGTTAATAAAGCTAAGAAGTATATTAAGTTAAAAGAAGAACTTACTAAAAGATTTAAGGAAATTAAAGTAATCGAAGTAAGTATGAAAAATTTAAAGAACAAGATCAGCCTGTTATTGATGCAACTAAAGATTTAGGGCAAGATATATCAAAAGTAGCAGAAGAAAATAAAAATTAATTCAAGAGTTAGTTCCAGTTGTACATAAAAGTGCTAGAGTGGATTCAAGCTTATT
Source organism: Thermobia domestica (assembly GCF_964235325.1). Classification (NCBI taxonomy): domain Eukaryota; kingdom Metazoa; phylum Arthropoda; class Insecta; order Zygentoma; family Lepismatidae; genus Thermobia; species Thermobia domestica. The sequence continues at coordinate 214,232,458 of NC_137460.1, read as the reverse complement.
AGAAACACCGCCTATGTATGATAGTTCTATAAATGAAAGTGATACGCCTATAACAGAAGAAATAAAACACATGAAAAAACAAATTAAATATAAAGTAGAAGGAATAGCATCTTTAGCAACAACTCATTTTGGTAATATTGCCTCAAGGTATTATGCAACTAGAGATGATAAAAGTTTTGGAATACAGCCATATGATGAAGATGGGAAAATTATACATATGATAGGAAATGCGGAAGTTAAAATTCATGGTGATGATTTAGTTATTAATAATCGACATTATACAGGAACAGAAGGTTTATGGGAATTATTGACAAAACATAATCCAACAAATTATAATGATGATGATCTAGAAAAATATAAACAAATAGTAATTGATTCTAGTGTTGTATTTCATAATAATGATCCAAGTACAAGAAAACAAAAGTCTAGTAAAGGTAAAAAATATAAAGAAATTATCAAACCTATTTGGGATGAATATATAAAACCAACAACACCTTCAAAAAAGACACTAAAATCTGGAGAAGGAATAAAGGTATATAACGAATTATCAAAAGAATACATATGGATGGATGATGTAAGAAAACTGATTGATCGCTTGATTGTTATTGATGGGAAAGAAAAATCTGGAAATGATAACTTTTATAATGAGAAAGTAGGTATTATGGATATGATTAATTCTAAACTTGCACAATTTATACCTAATGATCCAAAAGGTATAGGTTATTTGATAAAGATATTGAATACGCTGCCACCAAAATTTTGGAATAGTGAAAAGTATGGAAAAGGATTAGTAAATGATTTGATTAATAAACTTCCATTTGAGTTGCATATTCCAGGATTTAGATTTTGCGGGCCTGGGACTAAGTTAGAAGAAAGATTAGAAAGAGGTGATGAAGGTATTAACAAATTAGATGAGGCTTGTAAAGAACATGATATATACTATAGGGATAATAAAGATACAGAATCAAGACATATTGCAGATAAGGAATTAGAAAATAAAGCTTGGGAAAGAGTTTTTGATAAAGATGCTAATTTAATAACTGAAAAACTACCTGCTCTTGGAACTGCTTTGATGATGAATACAAAAGTAAGATTTGGTTTAGGTTTATAAGTAATGAAAGTAAGATTAGGTTTATAAGTATTTTTTAGATTTAGGTTTATATATGTACTTTTTATGGAATTTTTTCATAAAAAGCTTTTAATTTATATAATAAATATGCAGTTAAAAGGTTTTACATTTACGATTCCTAATCAGGAACTTAAACAATTAAATATAGATCACATTTTAACTAACAAACAACTCAAACAAAAGGAAGCAAAACTAAGTAAAGGACAGTGTATGTCTCTAACTCTTTCTATACCACAACTTAAGAAAATAAACAAAGAAATGAAGGTAAATGATAATAAAGTTCATTATGGTGGTTTTATATTTACTATTCCAACGATTTTAGCTTTAATAGGTGCTCTAGGTTCTGTTGCTGGAGGTGCGGCTGCTATTGCTTAGACTGTAGATGATGCAAAAAAGAATAAAATGGAATTAGAAGAACAAAAACGACATAACTTAGCAATGGAAGAAAAACAAGGTGGTAAGCTTTCAAAAAACGTAAACTCCAAAACAGTAAAGAAAAAGAAGAAATTAAACCTTTAAGTAATTTAGATCTAATACAACTTGTTAAAAAAACTTAAGAAACTTTAGAGGTGTATTTATGAGTGATGAACTGCCTAAACAACCAAGGAAGAATGAGTGTGGTATTGTTAATTTTGATACGTCTAAAAATATAGGAACGCATTGGATTTGTTATTGGAAAAAAGGAAATAAAAAGTATGTGTTTGATTCATTTGGAGGTAATCCGCCAAAAACACTCGTAAAATATCTTGGTCATAATATAGAGTACAATAGCAGCCGTATACAACATTTTAACGAGGTAATTTGTGGACATTTATGCATTACAGTGTTAAAAATGTTTACAGATGTGTATAGTTTTTCAGAAATTATTAGTCAGGTGAATAGGAATAAGGATATTTAGAGAAGTTATATTTAAGTTTTTATGGGTTTATTTTATGGGCTTAATTCATAAAACGATTATAAATATTTTTTATAATAAATATGGATATGATAGAATCATATGAATTACAATCCTTTAAACCTAATCAAAAAACAATCGAGAATTTAAATAAGCCAAACAGGTCTATTAAATTTGATATTGACGTGGGTGATGGCTTCATACATCCTTATTATGCTGATATTTATGTAACTTTTGAAATTAGAGGTAGAGATGCTGATGGAGAATATACTACTGGTCAAAATATTAGACTTATTAATAATTTCTTCCCACATTTGTTTTCTCAAATTCAAATTAGTAAGCATGGACAGATATTGGATATTATTGATTATCCTGGTTTAACTTCAACAGCTGTAAACACATGTACGATTTCAAAACCAGAGGCAAATCACTATGATGAATGTGGATGGGAAGGAATTACGTGGGCAAGAACAGATGAAGAAATAGTGTTTTTGCTAAGACTTTTGTCAGGATTTTGTTCAGATTTTAAAGATATTATGTGGAAGGGAGGTTTGAAATATACATTTAAAAGAAGTGGTTCTGATGATAATGCATTTGCTATTTGGAAAACAAAAAAGCAGGATGGAACATATGAGAATGATCAACCACATCCAGGTAAAATTAAGATTACAAATATGGAGTTAAGAATGTCTATTGTTAATTATGAACCTAACTATGCCACCTTGTTAAGATCTAATATGTTAAAAGAAGGTAAGATTCCTATTTCATTTAACACGTATCAATGTTTACAGAAATCAGTTAGTGGTAAATATTTAGAATTCGATTTAACCACACAATTTAACTCAAGTGAATTTGATATGCCTAATTTTGTAATTGCCTTTTTCCAAACTGATAGAAATGATAATCAAGAAAGAGATTCAAGCTATTTTGATCATTGTAAAGTTCAGAATATCCATTTTCGTAATTCTAGAAATGAATCTTTCCCATTAGAATCTGTAAACTTAGATTTTGCTAAACATAAGTATTTGAAAGTTTATGAAATGTATACGGTATATAAGCGAGCTACAATTGGAAATACTGAGATGTTTTATTATCCTAAGGAATTTTTAGAAAATAGGCCGATGTTCGTAATTAACACAAGCAAGCATAAATCAGTAACTGTAAGTGATAGAACTAATTTGAAACTGACTGTTCATTTTGAAAGTGATGTACCAGATAAAACAATTTGCTATGTTGTTATGATTGGTAAGAAAAATTTAGAGTATGATGTTGAGAAAGAAAAAATAATTGAGAAGATATAAATCAATTATATGTTTATTAGATTTGTTTAGTTTGTAAGTGTTTTTATGATATTATCATAAAAACTTATTTAATAAAATGACTATTCCAGATAACATTCCACGTGAGAATTTAATTGTGTTAATTGAAGATACTATATTAAATCTTGAGAAGTTATTAATGAAAAACAAAAGGAAGTTCAAGAGAATAAAATGTGTTTATATTACTCTTATTACGTTATCAATTCTATTATCAGCTTCTACAGGGTTCATCAATGTATTTATTCCTGTTACAGTGTATTCAATTATTACAACTGCATTTGCTTCGGCTTCTGCTGTTGTCACTGGTCTATCAACACGGTTTAATATAGCTTCAAAGAAAGAATATTATAAAAATATGGTGAATCGAATTGGGCTGTTTAAAGATGAGCTTAATGTAATTAAGCTCATGAATGGTAAATTAACAGATGAAAATGTAAGAGATATTGTTAACAGAATCAATGACATACTTAATGAAATTCGAGATTATTAAAAATTATATATAATAAATATGGCAAAACACATTGATTTTTTAAACAAACTTGGAAGTCTTGAACAAAAACAAGTAATTGGATTAAGAGAATTAGAATTAGATACAGAATATATGATTGTGAAAATGGAAAAAATAAAAACTAAATATGGTAAGAGTATTTTAGTTGAATGTGATGACTTTAAGGTATTTCTTCCACCTAGATTTACAAAACACATGACAGACAAAATGATTGATGATATTGTTAAAGATGGTGTGCGCATCAAATATACTGGTTTAAAAGATAATTATCCAACTGTTGAGTTCTGTATGTAAATTTAAGTGATAAGTGGTTTTATGAAATTTTCCTTATAACAAGTAAGCTATGACTATCTATTCGAATAATAAAAATGATCTAAATAAAACTAATCTTATAAAAAGTGAGTTGTTAGTAATGGAACCTCAAAAGAAATTTATTCTTACTAATTCATTCAATGTGATTGTAAAAAATGTGCAAGATCAAACACAAGTAGTATTTGAAATTAATGGATGTTTATTCAGTATAAATTATGATCAGTGGACTGAGTTTAAGAAATCATTATTTACAATAGAGAATGAAATTAATAGAAGATTTCACTATCAATAACCTAATTTGTAACTATCAATATATTAATTTGTAACTATTATGTAATTATGTAGATTTAGCTAACTTTTATGGTATTTTTAAATCATAAAAGTGTTTTTAATTTTATTTTACTAAATTTAGTGATTTCTTGTAACTAAATTTAGTGATTTTTTTTGTTTTTGTAACCAGATTTATTGATTTTTTGAATTCAAAACCGGTTATAACCAGATTTTTTGATTTTTTGTAACTAAATTTAGTGATTTTTTGTTTTTGTAACTAGATTTAGTAATTTTTTTGAACCAGATTTCTTGATTTTTTGTAACTAAATTTAATGATAGAATATGTTAGAAGTTATTATGAGTAAGATAGAAGTTATTTGATATGGTGATAGAAGTTATTTGGGAAGTAGGGAGTGCAGTAGAAATTATTAGGGGTAGTTTAGAAGTTATTTGGAGGTAGGGGAATGCGCTATTGTTATTAGGGGTGCGCTATTATTATTGATGGTGTGCTAGATTGTTACTGGAAATGATGAAGTGGCGCAGAATCCCCACCCCACCCCTACTTAGAGAATTTATTGTTTGTAAGAATTTGTACCGTTTCTTTCCTTGATAACAACTGTTACACAGTTATGCCTCGAAGTCCTAAGCCGGACTCAAATTATGGGGCGAGACGCCCGCGCTTTTCAAATTGTGTGTGCAGCAAGGAAAAGAGAGAAAGGGAGAACGGAGTCAGGTGAGGCTCTGATTGTATTAGCAACCTGATGCCTCATTGACACCAACCCACACGCATGTAATAGTGGTATGACCCTGGCTTTGATTTACTCAAATCACAAGTGCTGGGTCGCGGATGCAAATTTAGTTAACACCACGCAAGCGATAAGTACATAAAAACATTATGTATTTGGAGCTATGCGTGAAATAAAAATATATTAGTAAATGTAAAATAGATACTTCAGCCCCGGCGTGATGGGGGAAAATCATAGAAAAACCAGAAGTCTTTGCCACTATTGAGCATGCGCGTGAAAAAGCTTCTCCAAGCTCGTCAAGGCTCGTGACGTAGCTTTCGAGCTACGTCATAACCAGCAGAAAATGCGTGGGACGAAGTCCCTATAAAAGCGAGGCTCTTCGCCGAGTGCGGGTTGATCGTTTCCGGACTTCGTATAGTGTACTTGGATCTTCGACCCGGACGCTCGTTGTAAAATCAGGTATGTGATTATTTTTCTAAGTCCCCCTCGATTCGGGATGAGCACCTTGAGATTGTTTAGTGATAAATATGAAGTTTTATTCCAACATGAAACCAAATTCCCTCTTCCAGAATTAACACTTTTCCTTTTGGGCCAATGCAAGTTGCGAGTACGGATTATCAAATTCACTATTTTCAATAAATCGCGGCTTAGCATAAAAACCTTCTAGCTCCCATTTGGTAATGAATTGGTTGCCCATAAATGTGATATAGTAATAAGTTCAAGTTGTAATCCCAAGTAACCGATTTGTAAGATTCCTTTGTATTTTCATTTTATTTTTTTTTCTTATAAATAAACCGTACATTGAAATTGGTCTCTTTAATTTTGTCAAGCTATCCCTCCCTATCTGGATTCAGCTCACAGTCTTCATATGTTACCTGGGTTTCGATTTCCAGTACAAACTCTACCACTGAAATACGAGTCTCCCCCCACTATTGAGACTTTTAGTACACTTTCTCATCATCTACGAACCAGTGAGCCAAAAACGTTTCAATACTGAGGCTTAAAGGGAGTTGGACTCAGAACCAACTTTGTCATACTGGGTGGAGAGTAGAGAAGTGATTTCAAATACGATTTCACGGAAGAAAGTGTATACAAATATAATGCCAACCTCAGAGAACACAACATAACAAAACATTGATCTATAACGCGATACATTATTTTGCCTCCCCACTTTTATCTCCTGAGCAATTTTACAGCCACGAAATATTTGTCTTAGCACAGGAACAAGATGACTCACAGATTGAAATGAAACATTGCGTTCACCAACGGACGCAGCTAACGTTAATTCAACAATATAAACCTTATCTTTGATTTTTTTCTCAGTTAAAAGACAAAGACACTGATACTCACATACATATTTTTTTCACGCGCTACGATAGCTAACTCCTTTAAATTGGTCACAAGAAAGAAGGTGATGTTAGATTTACATCGAAGTTACACTACCGGAGTTAGAGTTAGAAAGACATTTTGGGTGCGCCAACAACGTGGTCTATTGCATCCTGGCGTTGACGTAACTTATCATAAAAACAAACAAAAAATCAAAGACGAAAGCAACAACAATAAAACGAGAAATAAATTAATTAAAATACAAGAAAAACATCCACGCACGAGTTACAATTAAATTGCATGCAAAAAATGGGTGTGGCGTATTATCGTGGAGATCAAAGTGGAACAAAACGAGCCCTACGGGGCTTCTAACTCCTTTCTCTCGCTGACGTTCCCTGAGCTATCTATAGTAATATACGTAAATCACTTTTTTTTTAGCAATAAAGTTACGTATGCAAAGTCTTTCCCCCTCCTGGTGCCTCCGGCACTTCCCATGCCCTATCTCTCAACTATCCCTATAACCCCTAGCTTCGCGAGGGCGCCTCTTCTTACTGTTCTTTTGGTTTATAACGTCGTTATTTATAAGCACTATCAGAAATCTATAGGTGAAAAAGCATAATTAATTAGGGTTTTTCCTTCGTTGATAGTATCTGACAGAATTTCGTCGAATATTTTCATAGAATCAGACACATTGTCCGGGTTTTCAAATACTTTCTCGCAATACCTTCTGTACGTTCGAATTGAACCACGACACATTTTCCAAGGAATCTTTCTAAAAATAAGTCGCACTTGTCGAAATAAATACAACTTTCCTGAACATTGTAGATTTCCAAAATTCAGAGGTACAGTACATATTATCTTCTCCGACAAAGTTGCTAAATCATCCGGTGGTACGTCTTTCAATCTGAAAGATACTGTCGAATCACAGTGTATTCTGATATTTTTCTCTTGCATTCAGACATGATTGAAGCAGTTTTCAAATATTCTTGCTCTCAGTTTATATGCAACTTTTACTTACTTTTAGTTACTTTTGGTAGCAATTGTTCGTAGTAACTGAAAAACAGGAGAGAGTTGGCGAAACAAATTCACGAAATGACCTGGAATTGCAATATATCACAGTAAATGCGTGAATTCAATCATCAAACGCGCAGGTATTATCCAATCCTACAAACATTTCCTGTTTTTACAGTTTTTTTCAGACTGCCATTTTCTGGGATATTTACCTTCAGGTTTAGTAGTCTACCTTGATTGGACATATCAATGGTCTCCCAGTCTTCGTGTGGCTGCATATAAGAATACGATTTTTTTCTCAAGCGACAAAGATCTTCTCGGATTTACACTTCGGCAGTTTTCTTCTTGGCGTTGTAATTCCGGAAACAGATTCTTCTAGAAACGTTCTATTATTCTCACTCTTCCCTCCCTGTGAAGATCAACGGTTTGCTTTCCCCTCCGCACTGGAGAGTGGTGAGAGGAAGGGGAGTTTCCTATCAGGTTGCCTGGAATAGATAATAGTCGCACAGCGATGTCTACTGTGTGGCATAGGATTCGCTCTCTTATTGGAACGCATTCTTCTGATGATGTCCTGCTTCATCTCTCAATGGTGTACTAAATACTAACTGTTCAGAGATATCTGTCATATTGGGTCAGGATTTTGCCTCCATGTCTAGTCTGGACACTATCCTCCAGCGTTCCTTCCTAGTAGGGCCTCATTGGAGCGGAACCCGTTAAACTTCAGTACCACCAACTGTGAGGACTATAACGCTCCTTTCAGCCTTATTGAGTTCGATTGTGCTCTTCGTGAGTCGTGTAATACTGCTCCAGGGCTTGATCGTATAACCTACGAAATGTTGCGCAACCTCCCCCGCGATACCCAGTTTGCTTTATTGAAACTGTACAATCGCATTTGGGTAGAAGAGTTTCTTCCACCTGCTTGACGTGAGGCTCTCGTTCTTCCTATTTCAAAGCCAGGAAATGTCGCAACTAGGCTCACAAACTAAACACTTATTGCTCTTACGAGCTTTGTATGTAATCTGTTAGAACGCATGGTCAACAAGCGTCTGGTCTGGCATTTAGAAACGAATTCACTTTTGAGCAAGAATCAAAGTGGATTTCGTCGTTTCCGATCCACTACAGACAATCTCATTTATGTTGAGGGTCAAGTTCAAGACGCCTTTTAAAGCGGGGAACATCTTGTAGCTATATTTTTGACTTAGAAAAAGCGTATGGCACTACATGGCGTTACGGCATCTTAAAACAATTATAGGAATCGGGTCTTCGTGGTCGTATGGCAGACTTCATTGTGAACTTTCTTCATGATCACCATTTTATAGTGCATGTGTGAGCTACTCTTTCAGAGCGTATTGTCTAGGGATACGTTCGAGTCGAGTCGAGACAGAATTTTCCCGACAAAATTCGAGTCGAGACACAGCTCTTCCAATAGAAAAATATATATTTTTCGAGTCGAGACATCACTTTTACAGCACATTTTCGAGTCGAGACAGTCTCAAATCTTGCCTCGTGCGCATCCCTAGTATTGTCCAAGAAAATGGCGTACCAGAAGGCAGTGTCCTTAGCGTCACGCTGTTTGCTGTTGCTGTGAACAACATTCTTTCGCAGATCCAGGCTCCTGTGTCGGGCCTGCTTTATGTTGACGATCTTCTCATTTTCTGTCGCTCCCAACACCTCCGCGCCATTACTCGCCAGCTTCAGATGACTCTCAATCTTCTTGTTCGCTGGTCGAAGAAGACAGGTTTTCTAGTTTCCACGGGGAAGTCTCAATGTGTCCACTTCTCCCGCCAACGCTCTTACATCGTTGACCCGGACTTGCATCTCGATGGTAGTCGCTTGTGATTCGTTGATACTGTCCGTTTCTTTGGTCTACTATTTGACCGTTGATTGCCGTTGGCGCCATACTTTCGCTCTCTTAAGTATTCTTCTCTCTGCGATCTGAATCTCCGTGTCCTGTCCACTACACATGGGGTGCTGATCGAACTGTTTTGCTTCGCTAATACCGTAGTTTTATCCGGTCGAAGTTAGACTATTTTTGCTTTTCTCTGCTGCGGAAAGTAGACACAGTTCAGCACGTGGGAATTCGAATAGCTACTGGCGCTGTTCGTACTAGTCCTGCTGCCAGTTTTTGTTTTGACGCCAACGAACTTTCTTTAATCTTTAGTCGTGAGATAGTTTTGTTAAATTACTCTGCGCATGTGCGCTGTGTCCCTGACTATCCCTGTAGAATTTATCTGCGTGGTGGTCGGATTTACGAGCGCTATGCTGCACGTCTTCGTGCTACACGCCCATGGTACGCCCGTTCGTATGAAAGTCTTTTCACTGCCGAATTCGTTTGGCCTTCTCTGTCGCTGGTCCAGTTTTGTGCTGTCTTGCCATGGATGCTTCGACCCACACGAATTGATTTACGCTTACATTCTTATTTGAAGCAAGATACCAGTTCACAGCATTACTTGAACAGTACCCCAATTTTAATGTGTTTTATACGGACGGTTCTAAAGATGGGAATTCTGTTGGCTTTGCTTTTGTTACCGACGAGGGCAGCTCAGAATTCAGTTTACATCGCCTGAGTTCTATTTTTACTGCCGAATTACATGCCGTTGAACTTGCCTTTGACCAGGCGTTCACGCTTTCGCTACGTCGCGTGCTGGTGTGCACCGCCTCTCAGAGTATTGTCGTTAGCCTACAGAATGTCTTTAGCCAAGATACCTTTTTCAAGACATTCTTTTCAGATGCCATCAGCTACAGCAACAGGCTGTGTCATTGTCTGCTGGGTGCCAGGTCATGTCGGCATTCGGGGAAACGCCTTGGAGCGCAGTCTTGTTTGCTCCGATCTCTCTATCAATTTTGGCATCGAGGTGCGCTAACTGGCAAGCAGATTCGGACCAGGCCGTTGAAAATAAACTTCACGTTGTGAAACCATTTCTTGGGGACTGGCAGACGTCTCGCAGCCTAATCGTCGAGATCAAGTGCTCGTGACGCGTTTGCGTATCGATCACTCTTATGTGACGCTTTGGTATTTGCTGTGGTGATTGAAATGTCCGTATTGTGAATAGTGTATTGTCCACCTGAGTATTTAGCACATTATTGTTGAATGTCCTGAATAGTCAGATCTCAGAGAATCTTACGGACTGTCTTGTCTATTTACCGTTGCTTTGGGGCATGATGGTTGTGTTGTTAGCCGGGTATGTATGTTTATAACTGATTATGGATTTGCTCACGTTTTCTGAGCTGTTTTAGTTTGTTGTGATTGTTTTATTGCTACTAGATTTTTATATTCTCTCTCATGTTTTATGTTTTCTCTGGATATTGTTATCGTTATTATTTTACCTTATTTATTCTTTTATCTTCCACGTTTGCTTTTGTTTCTTTTTTCCTATTCATTTCGCAGTGCTTTCGTTCATTTGAATTTTATTCGTTTTAGCCTGGAAATATTTTAATATTGCAGTCCTAAGCAACGTTGTTAATTGTAACGTGGTTATATATCCTCGTTGCTGATATCCCCATTAATCCACCTTACTCATACTGATAATAAGTATGGTCAATGGAGATTGTTAATGAGAATTTGAAGAAGAAGACTTTGCCTATGACCTTAACATACTCGTATGTATTTAAATAATATTGCAGTTTCAATGCACATATTTCAAATATATTTTTCATTATATCATTTTCAAGAGTGTTACAAAAAATCACTGACAAGTACGATACAATTACGATTGATAAATAACATGAGAAGCATGGTTGACATTATAAAAGATTAGTAATATTTTTTTTATGAATCTGAATATTTCACTTTATTATACCTTACTCAATTTCAGAAGTGTATATGTTTACCTCGTTTCATTATAGAAATCAATTATTTAAATAAGTAATATTTTTATGATAAGACTATGTACTTCTTTGTTTAAATTGAATTATTTAGTAACAGTTTCTATAACGTGTGAGGAAGATAACGTTACGTTATGGAAACAGCTACGAATTAATTCAATTTTAATAAAGATGTACATACTGGGTCAGAAAAACATATTAATTATTTAAGCAATAATTCCAGAGTCAACATTAAATCAATTGTACATACTACATGAAATTATTAACATCAGAGTATTTTTTTTTCCTTTTTAGGTTAAAAACTTCGTTATGGCTCAGAACAGTGTTACGTAACAGCTCAGTGTAAATCAATCCCCCACATGCTTGTAATTTGTGAGCATTAAATTTTATTGTTTCGGTGCCCTATCTACCCGCTGTTCCGATTGAGGTCTAGGATGTGAGGGTTTGTGTTCGTGAATTTGTTCCAAGGCAATCAGTCGAACGTTAGTATTCGAAAGTGGAATAGTAGTTTTGTGATATAGTAGTTCTTGCAATTTTTTCTTAAATTATTAAAATCGGTTGTAGTGCGGTATTCTGTGCTCCGTTATTTTTGTACTTTGTGGTGATCAACATGGTGGAGGTGCTGGTTGGTGTGTAATTTCGCTCTCTCTACTATTGTCAGTTTCTTGTCGTAAATGCTGCTACTCACAATTTTATTAGTTCAACGTCTGATCAACAGTGATGGCTCAGTATGTAATTAGTGGCTTTGCTTCCATATGAACTGATAGCCGGGTATTTATTAACAGATATTGGTGTCAAAGATCTGAAAAGAAAAAAAAAACACTGTTTTGCTTCATTTGTCTTTTGTTGGTGTCTTCATACAGTGTTGCAAACTTCGTTAGCAATGGTGAATCCAAAGGGTAAAAAGGTGGAAAAGTCTTTGGAGAAGTCACTTGAAAATAGATGTGATTCCCTGGAGAAAACAATTAGTAAGTTAGAAGAAATTGTCTCAAAGGAACTAGAATCTTCGAAATCATCAGCAAGTGTACAGGGCAGTGGATTGCAGAGTGACGAAGACAAGAAGGATGCGGACTTGGTGTCTGTATTAAGTGAGATACAAAAGATAAAAACTGAAATCACGATACTGCGCAAAGATATTGACAGCATAAAATCGCCCCTTGCTTTGAATCAGGACCAAATTGACGAATTGGAACAATATAGTCGCCGTAACTGTCTGCTAATCCATGGGCTACCGGAGACTCCTAATGAAGATTCGACCACTATGACCTTAGATGTTTTCAAAAACAAATTGAATGTTGAATTAGACGTCGCAGTAATAGATCGGTCTCATAGGAGGGAACTTCCCGTAGAAGAAATGCTGCTACAGTGGTGAAAGGTCATCGACCTCTCATAGTGAAATTTATCTCCTATCGCTACCAGGACCTTGTATGGAAAAGCAAGAAAAATCTAAAGGGCTCGAAAATACTTGTAACGGCGTCCCTCACCAAGAATAGACAGAAGCTCCTTAGGTGTGCGAAGGAAAAGTTTGGGATACGGAATTGTTGGACTTCCGATGGACGAATTGTAATTTTATGTGGACGGCAGAAATACACAATTAGCAATGCAAATGAACTTTCCATGATTCAGATGGGGGAGGAACAAACTTAAACAGTGTGGAGTGCATACAAGTATCTTAGTAGACTTTAAGCAGAAAGTTTGAACCGAGCCTTTTTCATTAAAAAAAAAAAAAAACGAGAGATGATGGTAGTGAAGAGAACAGAGGGAGTAGTATAAATTGCGTTCAATGAAGTGGGAAGATGGATGTACTGTGCGTCAATGTTTGTGTCTTTGTCAGTGTGTGTTCTTTGGGTGTTTATGTATATTCTTTTATGTAAGTTTCTGGATACCTCAGTGTTTTTATCCATCAGTGTGCTAGGTTCTCAATGTAAACTAGATATAGTACTATTATTTTCAAGCGTTATTCGCAAAGTTTATAATAGCCTCGTAAGTGTTTATGTGCTTACGTCTAACATGAAGTTTGAAGTGTTACTGATGATAAGTTATAAAGTCCGCAATATCCCGAGATTGGTAAGTGTTGATGTTCTGTTTACTTAATTAATCTCTATCTCTCCCTCTCTCTCTCTGTCTCTCTTTCTTTCTTTTTTACATCGTGATTTCTATGATATTGAGTTACACTGTTCCGCAAATAGCTGTTAAGATTGGGTGAAGTCACGGTGAATGACCTAGAAGAATCCCCCTTGAGAGACAATGTCTGTACCGTAAACTCTCCCGCCTCTCTCTCCAACTGCAGGGGGTGGTTGGTAAACATCCACAAGCTATGCACATTTGTCATCTGAATGCTCAGTCTCTTTTGAAAATAATAGACGAATTCAAACCTACTTTTAACTCCTTAAACATGCATGCCATCTTAATATCGGAAAGCTGGATGAAACCATCCTTGAGTAACACTTTGATCGAACTCCCAAATTATCAACTTTTGAGAGTCGATCGCAAGGGGAAGAGGACGGGAGGAGTATGTGAGTATTTACGAAACGACCTAAAAGTGAAAGTGGTGAGTCAATCGCCTAATATTTATACATGCGAGATTGAATTTCTTATATTAGAAGTTAATTTAACCCACCAAAAGGTGCTCTTAGCAGTGATGTATAGACCACCTAAAGCAAAATTTGACAACTTTCTAAACGAGATATCTAAATATATTCCCGTATACCAACATATCATAGTTTGTGGGATTACGAACTATGTTTTACTTTCGATGAAAGATGAGTGTAAAAAGTACAAAGAATCCCTTCTCTCACTCAACCTTTCACTGTGCGCGTTAAAGGCAATGCACCCTACAATCAATAGTGAAAGCCTCCTAGATCATATTATAACTGCAGACCCCTCTAGAATTGTCAGTCAAGGGCAATTTCCTGCCCCCCGTTTTTCACGTCATGATTTAATATACACTAGCTATTCACTAAAAGTTCCTAAATATAGACCTAAAATTTCCACTTTTAGAAATTTAAAACGCAAATGATGAAGCATTAGATAGGGGCGCAGCGCAAATACCCTGGAATGACATCCTAATTATACCTTCCACTGAAGGCAAGCTAGAATTATTTAATAGCCTTATTCACACTCTCCTCAATAAACATGCACGTAAAAAAACCTGCTAACCCATGGATCACACCAGACATTTTGCAGCTCATGAAAGAACGGGACTTGGCACATCAGAAATTTAAATGGTCCAAGAAAATTAATCCTAGTGGGTCTGCTAATACTTTTGAAGAATATAGAATACTCAGATAAAAGTTCAAACTGCTAAAACTAGATTTGCGGCTGATCTATGCACTCAAAGCAATAATTCCAAATATCTTTGGAATAAGTTACGCATGTTCGGTATAGGAAACCGTCAGACTGACCTACAATCTATACACATTCCGCTTAACGAACTAAATGATCACTTTGCTCAGGTCCCAACTATAGACGATGTTACAAAATAATCTTGCAAAAACCCAAGCATTCACGAAAAATTTAAATTTAGAACGGTTTCTGTCCCAAAAATAGAGGTAGCTCTGAAAAAAATTACATCCAATTCAATAGGGGCTGATGACATCCCACTACAATTCCTTAAGAAGATCATGAGGTATATTCTGTTCCCTTTAATGGACATATGTAATTCCATGTAATTCCTCTCTACTTTCGTGAAAATTTTCTCACCTTCATTCCCTCGAGAAAATAGCAGAACCAATAACGGCGAACGATTATAGACCAATAAACGTGACGCTCTGTATTTCTAAAGTTTTGGAGCATATTGTATCAAATTAAATGTCTGATTTTATAACTTCCCATGATCTCTTATGTCCATATCAGTCTGGCTTTAAAAAATGACACTACACACATACGGCTCTCATAAAAATTACACATGACATTAGAGAAAGCATAGACAAGAAACAACTCACAATACTTTTACTTTTAGATTTCACTAAAGCATTCCAGTCGGTCGATCACGAAATTCTTTTAACAAAACTTAAGTCACTTTTTCATTTCACAGATACGTCGGTTAAATGGTTTCGTTCGTATATTCAGAATATATATCAGCGTGTTTCTGTTCAGGACAATCAAAGTTCATGGACAACAGTGCACTGTGGAGTTAGTGAATGAATGAATAAATGATTGGGGGTATTAATGGGGACGTCAGCAACGAGGCTATAAGTCCCCGTCACGACTAACACGGTTGCTCTGGACTAAAAACGTAAACAGAAAAAGGTTAAAATACTAGAGCACAATAAACAAGTGCTGCTAAAACAGATAACAATAACAATATATAGAAAACAATGAAAGCTAACAAGAAGTAAAAAGTTAGCAGCAATAAAAAGCGAAAACACACTAAAACAGCTCAGAGAACGTGAGCAACCCCAAAAGCTTTAACAAAGTCAAGTACCAGGCAAACTATATCTCTTGAATCCCCCAAAGCGCGGGTAAGAACAGAAGGCAATCCGAAACGTCCTCTGAGAGCTGAGTATTCAGGAAACTCAACAAGAATGTGCCGAATACTCAGCGGGACTATACACTCCTCACAGTACGGACGGTTCAATCTGTGCTGCAAGTAGCCATGCGTCAGATGAGAGTGTCCGATACGCAGACGCGTCAGGAGCACTTCATCTCGACGACGATGGCACGAGGACGTACGCCATTCCCCTAGGAGTGGCTTGACTGCATGTAACTTATTTTCAACAGCCTGGTCCCAATCTGCTTGCCAGTGAGAGCGCAACAAAGAATAGAAATGACGCTAAATATCGGAGCAAGGAAGGCTATGCTCCAGTGCAACCCCGGCCAAGGCGGCGTTCTTGGCAGCTGTGTCAGCATGTTCGTTTCCCCGGATGCCGACATGATCTGGCACCCAGCAGACAACGACGACACAACCCTATTGCTGCAATTGATGGCATCTCACAAGAATGTCCTGCACGACAGAGTGCATATTGAAGACATTCTGTAGACTCAAAATCACACTCTAAGAATCGGTGCAAATAAGCACACGACGGAGGGAAAGCGTGAGAGCATGTTCTAATGCAAGCTTAACTGCAGTCAATTCAGCAGTGAAGACGGAACACAGTCGATGCAAATGGAATTCGGAGCTGCCCCCGTCGGTGACAAAGGCACAGCCTACTGAATCCTCATTCTTAGAACCGTCCGTAAAGAACACACTAAAATAGGGGTACTGATCTAACAGTACGGCAAACTCTTGCTGGTACACCTGGGAACTAGTAGCCTGTCTCGAATGCAGAGATAAACGTAAATCATTGCAAGGTGGACGAAGTTGCCACGGTGGAATAGCACAAAAGTGAACGAACGAAAGAGAGGGCCACATGAAATCGGCTGCAAGGGAACTCTCACACGCATGAATGTACCATGGACGTGTAGATCGAGGACGCCCAGCATAGCGCTGGTATATCCTACCACCACGGAGACATGGTCGACACGGGTGGTCTGGAATACAACGCACATGCGCAGAATAATTAAGAAGTAGTCTGCTGCGATAATAGGCTAACGAAGGTTCATTGGCTTCAGCATACAGGCTGGCGACGGGACTAGTTCGATGGGCGCCAGTAGCAAGACGAATACCCAGGTGATGCACTGTGTCAAGTTGGCGTAACAGAGAAGCACGAGCAGGACCGTAGACAATACAACCATAGTCTAACTTGGACCGAATTAGACTACGGTACAAACGAAGTAGAACAGTACGATCAGCACACCACGTTTGGTGGGAAAGGACACGAAGGAGATTCAGAGCTCGAAAACAAGAGTACTTAAGATTGCGAATATGTGGTGCCCACGACAAGCGACGGTCAAACACTAGGCAAAAGAAACGGACTGTATCAACGAATGACAGACGGGTGCCATCGAGGTACAAGTCCGGGTCAACAAGGCAAATACGCTGCCGGCAGAAATGAACCCATTGGGATTTCTCGGTGGAAAAGCGAAATCTAGTCTCATTCGACCAGCGAACAACACGATTGAGAGTCAGTTGAAGCTGTCGAGTAATGCCGCGAAGATGGCGGGAGCGACAGAAAATGAGGAGGTCTTCAACGTAAAGTAGACCAGACACAGGAGCCTGTATCTGCGAAAGAACACTGTTGACAGCGACAGCGAACAACGTGACACTAAGTACACTGCTAAAATGAAGGGAGAAAATCAAAAGAGAACATAAAAGAATAAATAATCTAAAACAGGTAACAATAACAATATATAGAAAACAATAAAAGCTAACAGAAATTAAAAATTTAGCATCAATAAACAGCAACAACACATTAAAACAGCTCAGCGAACGTGAGCAACCTCACAAGCTTTAAACAAAGTCAAGTACGCGGCTAACTATATCACGTGAATCCCCCAAAGCGCGGGTAAGAACAGAAGGCAATCCGAAACGTTCTCTGAGAGCTGAGTATTCAGGACATTCAACAAGAATGTGCTGAATACTCAGCGGGACTATACACTCCTCACAGTACGGACGGTTCAATCTGTGCTGCAAGTAGCCATGCGTCAGATGAGAGTGTCCGATACGTGACGCGCCAGGAGCACTTCATCTCGACGACAATGGCACGAGGACGTACGCCATTCTCCTAGGAGGGGCTTGACTGCATGTAACTTATTCTCAAGAGCCTGGTCCCAATCTGCTTGCCAGTGAGAGCGCAACAAAGAATGGAAATGACGCTGAAGATCGGAGCAAGGAAGGTTTTGCTCCAGTGCAACCCCGGCCAAGGCGGCGTTCTTGGCAGCTGTGTCAGCACGTTCGCTTCCCCGGATGCCGACATGACCTGGCACCCAGCAGACAACGACGACACAACCCTGTTCTGTAATTCATGGCATCTCAAAATAATGTCCTGCACAACACAGTGCATACTGAAGACATTCTGTATACTCAAAATCACACTCTGAGAATCGGTGCAAATAAGCACACGACGGAGGGATAGCGTGAGAGCGTGGTCAATTCAGCAGTGAACACGGAACACAGGCGATGCAAATGGAATTCGGAGCTGCCCCCGTCGGTGACAAAGGCACAGCCCACAGAATTCTCATTCTTAGAACCGTCCGTAAAGAACACACTAAAATCGGGGTACTGATCTTACAGTGCGGAAAACTCTTGCTGGTACACCTGGGAACTAGTAACCTGTTTCGAGTGCAGAGACAAACGTAAATCATGGCGAGGTGGACGAAGTAGCCATGGGGGAATAGCACAAAAGTGAACCAACGAAAGAGAGGGCCATATCAAATCGTCGGCAAGGAAACTCTCACACCCACGAATGTACCGTGGACGTGTAGATCGAGAACGTGCAGCATAGCGTTCGTATATCCTACCACCACGGAGACATGGTCGACACGGGTGGTCTGCAATACAACGCACATGCGCAGAATAATTAAGAAGTAGTCTGCTGCGACGATAGGCTAACAAAGGTTCATTGGCTTCAGCATACAGGCTGGCGACAGGACTAGTTCGATAGGCTCCAGTAGCAATACGAATACCCAGGTGATGCACTGTGTCAAGTTGTCGTAACAGAGAAGAAGCACGAGCAGAACCATAGACAATACAGCCATAGTCTAACTTGGACCGAATTTGACTACGGTACAAACGAAGGAGAACAGTACGATCAACACCCCATGTGCGGTGGGAAATGACACGAAGGAGATTCAGAGCTCGAAGACAAGAGTATTTAAGATTCCCTATATGTGGTGCCCACGACAAGCGACGGTCAAAGACCAGACCCAAAAAACGGACTGTATCAACGAATGACAAACGGGTGCCATCGAGGTACAAGTCCGGGTCAACAATGCAGGTACGCTGCCGGCAGAAGTGAACACAGTGGGATTTCTCGGTAGAAAAGCGAAATGCAGTCTCATTCGACCAGCGAACAAGACGACTGAGTGTCAGTTGAAGCTGTCGAGTAATGCCGCGAAGATGGCGGGAGCGACAGAAAATGAGGAGGTCTTCAACGTAAAGTAGACCAGACACAGGAGCTTGGATCTGCGAAAGAACACTGTTGACTGCGACAGCGAACAACGTGACACTAAGGACAATGCTTTGTGGAACACCATTTTCTTGTACAAAGCGCTCTGAGAGACTAGATCCCACACGCACTCTAAAGTGTCGCTCGTGAAGAAAATTCGTGATAAATTGCGCCATATGCTCACGAATACCCCAGTCATATAATAGTTTTAAGATACCGTAACGCCATGTGGTGTCATTCGCCTTCTCTAAGTCAAAGAATATAGCCACAAGATGTTCTCCGTGTAGAAAGGCATCTTGAATTTGACCCTCAAGATAAGCAAGATTGTCAATAGTTGAGCGGAAACGACGAAAGCCACTTTGAAACTTGCTCAGAAGTGAACTGGATTCCAAATACCACACCAGGCGCTTGTTGACCATTCGCTCTAGCAGCTTACAGACACAGCTCCTGAGAGCAATGGGTCTGTAGCTCGTGGGGCTAGTTGCGGCTTTCCCTGGCTTTAAGATAGGAAGAACCAGGGCCTCACACCAAGCAAGTGGAAAAAACTCCTCAACCCAGATGCGATTATACAGCTGCAGTAGTGAGTATCATGGGAGAGGTTGCGCATCATATCATACGAAACATGGTCAAGCCCGGGAACAGTATTGGACGATTCGCGGAGAGCAGATTAGAATTCAAGGAGCGTTATAGGCCTCACTGTTGGCGCTACGGAAATTTAACGGGGTTCGCTCTAGCTGAGGACGTGAACGAGCAAAGGCTGGTGGGTAGTGATCCGACTCAGAGATAGTGGCAAAATGGTCACCCAATGTATGAGCTATCTCTGAGGAATTGGTCTCTGGATCACCATTAATTCGTTCATTCATTAGCCAATGTACACCAATCTCGGGAATGATGTCTTTTTTCACAAAACTGAGCAGTAGCAACCAAATGTAAATAGAAACTTGAGGTATGTATCTATAATGCTAGGTTTGTGGGGAGGTATGGGGGAGGGGGAATGTAAGGTAGTATACTTTAAAGAATACATATATCGTTCTGTGTATACTGTATGTATAGTTTTTTGTTTTTATGATAAATAATATGAGGGTATGGCGGGGGAGGGAGTATGTAAGGGACCATATTCGTGTCTAGGGGTATATATGTGTGTTTGTACATATGCATTAATGTAGCAATTGTAATTTTTATGGATTCGATGTCAATGGTAGTACGTATATCTAGTATACATTTGAGTTGGTTGAGTGTAAGAAAAGGCAAACATAGCCTTAACTCTGCCGTTAAATAAATAAATAAATAAAATAAAAAATAACAGGTTCTCATTGCTTACATTTTCTGTGCATTTGAGTGCATGTGTGTCGTTTCCCTACTTTTTGAAAGTATTCTTTTAGGTGTAAATATGGAAGTCGGGCAACGAAGAAGAAGCAACGTATGGTCGTCGTTTTCGGGAAGAGTTCATTGTTTTTGTGAACATTGTTTTTCCATTGTGTCATTTAATGGTGGCTTAACTAGAAATCTAGGCAGACATTTGCGACTGAAGCATTGTGGTGTGAAAATTACCAGGCAGGATCAAGAAAAACGTTGTAAAAGTGATGGCAACTCAAGAACTATTCCTGATGAAAATCCGTCGTGTCTGCAGGTGAAACAAGATTTGATCAGCCACGTACATCTGCAAGATCTTCGTCAGTCTGCGTGACACCTCTAACGACTTTACGTGAATCCCAAAGCTGAGTCATTGATTATATTGCGAAAAGTTTGTTAGTTGGTCCAAACTCTTAGGTAGACAGTTGGTAAAAATGATTGCAAAGGAATATCTATCACTTTCCGTAGTCAAGACTACGAATTTAGAGAATTTGTTAGAATGCTAAATCCATCGTACCTATTACCTAGCAGCAAAACAATATCTTCAAATTTATTTGTGTGTATACAACGAATCAGTTGAAATAGTGCGTGATGCCATGAAAGATGTTGACGTCTTGGGAATTATCGCTGATAACTGGATCTCCGTAAGTAATGAAAAGTACATCGCAATTACGGTAAATTTTATAAAATCACAAATTACCTTCTTGATTATTTCGTACACAACCGACAACTTCGCTGACGATCTTAACAAGTGTTCCATCAATAGAAATATGTTGCGGATAAAGTTATATCAGTAGTAACAGATATGCTGCAAATATGAAGGCAGCTGTGACAAAGTTAAGTGTATGGGATACACAGGGAATATGCCGATAACCTAACTTAGTGGTTCAAGTGGCTGTCAAACGAATTCAAAATATTCAATCAAAAGTCCAGTATTTTACAAGAAGTCCACAGGCTATGGGGAAACTACAAAGCCTACAGAAACAGATAGATTGTCAGGAGCTCAAGTTCAAACAAGATGTTATGACGAGATGGAATTCAAGCCTGGAAATGATTGAAGGAACACTTTCTCTTAAAGAGCCGTTCATTTCTGCCTTTGCAATGCTGATCCCTGGGCTGAATCAACTCAACCATCTGGCAGGAACGCCTTGAACGAAGCGCGTGAAATCTTAAAAGTTTTCCAAGTAGTGATTGTAGAGATAAATGGAGAAAAGTCGGTGAATATCCCGAAAGTAGTTGTTTTGAAGATACCTTGATGCTTCATTGGCGAATACACCGATCTTCCGAAGCAGGTCGGAGAAATGCTAACCATATTGATCACGGAATTCACCAACCGATTTTCGTATATTGACAACGAAATAGTATTTGTAGACAGTACTTTTCTAGAAAGTCGATTCGAAAAGCAAGGTTTCGAAGGTCAGCCAGACGTATGGAACATTAGATAGAAATGGAAGCAAAGTTGTCGTCTGTGAAGCAAAATATGTCGCCACCCCAACACCTTTATTGACATCCAGTTGCATCCTGTAGAAAAACTTTGACACCAGGGAAGAAATTTAACTAGATGAGAATAGCTCACAGCAGCAGGGATATTCAAGTTGGACCAATTTTTACAAGAACCATTGCTATCCCGATCTGAAAACCTTTAGGTTCGGTGCAATGGAAGAAATTGTTTCTATTCGCTTATTCCATATTATGCGTGGGAGACTTGCTGTACCACCGACTTCAGTTCCATGAGAAAGGATATATTTTTTTTTTCGAAAAGTGGGAGAAGAAGTAGAGTATCTTCTCAGAAGGTATCGCAATTATCATCCCAGGACGTAAACATGTAAAGCGCGTGCGTCCCACACAATATTGAAACATCTTACGAGTGTCCATTCATCTTTGCGATATACATTTGAGTACCTAAGACGTCCTAGGCATGTTTGCAGTTTGTTGTAGTGTGAGGTATATCTGTGTGCATGTATGCGCAATTATAAGTTATTTAAGGACCATTATATTTGTTTAATAGAATAACCACTAAGTGCCTTTCGATCCAAAATAAACAAGTATGGACAGTTTCGAATACATGGAGTTTAATGGCCTCTATTTGTTTATATATACCTGATACGTATATATTTGTATATAAATACACACATGATATGATTATTGTAAATAAACCTGATTGTCCATTTCCACTAAAGTTACAACAGAAAGAAGTAATATAAATGGCAGCTATATTGAAATCTCGAATTCAACAAGGGTGAAAGCAGGATTGTAATCCTCCGTTTTGGAGGTAGGGGAGTTTAACGGGTTCCGCTCCAACCGGGCCGTAATGGGAACGAAATCTGGAAGATAACACGCAGACTCAGGCATAGATGCAAAATGCTGGCCCAATGTACTAGCTACCTCTGAAGGGTTATTCTCTAAGACACTACGGAGAGATAAAGCAGGGACAACAACAACAAAACAATTAGTTCCAGTAAGAGAGCGGACCCAAAGTCACAGTAGACATCGCTGTGCGACTATGGATGGAAGAGACGTAATTTCTCCAGGTCTGACGCTTGGAAAGCTTGGTAAGACGTTTAGCTTGAGTATGTAGAATGCGACAGCTTTCAAAAACTTCGTCAGGGGGATGACGATTAAAAGTGGGAAGAGCACGCCGACAAGCCAGAATAGCCTTAAGAATGTCCGCACACCACCAGGGACCACGCCAGCGGAAGACGTCGCCACCCCATTCTGGGAAAGAACCGTGAACAACATCTAGAACAGCTTCCTCGAAAGCCTCTCACGACAATGAAACTCACTGATCGCACGAAATTTACGCCAGTCAGCACGCTTAAGATTGAAGCGGTGGAGAGGAAAAGGAGGAGTAACAGGGAGACCTTCAACAAACAAGGGAAGTGATCACTGCCACAAAGATTAGGATGCACTCTCCATGTCAATGAGGTCAAGACACCAGCACTGCACATGGAGAGGTCGATACAAGAATATGTGCCATTGGCAG
The DNA here is from genome assembly GCF_964235325.1 of Thermobia domestica. Taxonomy (NCBI): domain Eukaryota; kingdom Metazoa; phylum Arthropoda; class Insecta; order Zygentoma; family Lepismatidae; genus Thermobia; species Thermobia domestica. Next base: position 214,208,793 of record NC_137460.1, on the reverse strand, counting down.
TAGAGAAATGAGTAGGACTGCCATCAATAAGGATAAGCAAATCACTCTCCTCAAGAAATTCGGTGACCTCGCAGCCACGACCGTCAGTACGGACAGAGCTCCACAGACGGTGATAGGCATTAATGTCTCGTACAAGCAAGAGTGGCGGCTCAAGCTGATGGAATAGCTGAAGCAGATCGGCGGTTGTAAAGGCTTCTGAGTGAAGAACGTATAATGAACAAACTGTAAGCGGGCGAGAAAAGTGTACTCGCATCGAAACATACGCACTAGGACTAGGAATATAAGGACGGACATTCGGGCGATAATAAGCAGTCTTGACGTATTCCGGAAGCGTGGGCAAACTAAAAGTAAGAATCAGGAACTGGGTGGCGACGAGTTCACCTGACTTCTTACTTTTGATTCGAGATACGTCTGTAACGTGTTGGTCCGCTAACTCCGACTTAATTTCCTCTTCGGTGGTATTGAGGAGATCCCAACACGATATTACCCCTCTAGAAACGTTCAGCATACGATCAGCTCGACTGACACGTTCACCGGTCCAGTAGAAGTTAACTTAAGTAGCTTCGTTTTCCTCTCGTCTGTCGTTTCCACCAATAAAGTGCAATTACGCAATTTCTTCATGTCTTTAACTTGTCCGGCATGGTAGGTGATAACTTTATGAATAACAAAAGGGGACAAGCCCTTAATAACACTCGCACGGTTGGGATCAGGGTTGGCACTATCAACGTCTTTATCATTAATTACAAGATATCGGACAACAGGGGTCGCGATACTTGTCTTTTCCACTATCTCAGTTTCACTTGGTTTGGGATCTTCCGCGAGGGAGAGCCCGGATCTCTTTTTTGTGTTTTGGTGCCGATGTAAGAAGGATTTGTGTTAAACATTGAAAAAGGAAAAAAATTGTGGGAGGTCACACCGGGGCGTTAACGGGGATAACTAACGCTACCCCCTGGCAATCCTCTCAGCACACCCACAACCTTAGTATCAGCGTGGGGCCGACGTGGTCAAGGGGTAGAGTGCAAGAAAACCATTCCCGTCGACAAAAACGCGTGAGCCCGGAAAAAGAAAGAGGTGAAATAAAAGAAAAGAAACCTGTCCAACTAAAAGATGGACCCCCACCAGCCCAGGAAGAAACAAAAAGGTGCTGATATTTTTGGATTTTGTATTTTTAACATTTTTTGTGTATTTTCAAGTTTGCATTTTTTGTATTTTTTTTTATTTTCTAAGACTCCGGACGACAAAAACACTGGACGCACACAACAGTTGGCCGGGAGGGTGCACGTCCTCCCCAAGTGGAGGAAAAGTTCCACTAGACCTTTCTCTTCCCACTAGCCACCCGCGAGTCCGGTAGCGGTATTCGCGGCTGAGAAGGCATGCAAACGATGCAGATGAGGGGTGATATATGAATGAATGATGAAGCCGCCCTCTAAGCCCCACCCCTCCCCGACGATGACCGTCCACTACATGGAGGGGGAACATGGAAACTTTTATAGAGGTTAGAGTTCATGGTACGCTGAAGGATTTTATTTCAGGTATGACATGACATCATCATATTTTATTTTCTGGAGTGGAACTCAGAGCATTAGAAGTATTTCAGTACATTTGGAAATGTGTCTAACAGCAATGCTTGCTGGACTGCTTCATTTGCTTATAAGATACATAAATAGATATATAAAGGACGGTCAGTTTTCGATTCAGCTGATAACGAATTTCCTACCTTTTTTCTTGTATCTCCTACGCGCAGATATTGAAACTTAACAGTAGAATCCAATTCGGTTTGATTATCCCTCTCGTTAAATGTAAGCGTCTCGTAGAGAGCTGTAGGAGTGTAAGTAAGCTTACGGAAATTCTGTTTTCTATCACCGTAATTTTTCATTCTGTTCCTTGATCTTCTCATATTTTCTTCAAATTATATCCATATACTGGTGAACTTACTTTAAACCAAGAAGATCCATCATAGCTTAGAAATTTTAATGGCTGGAATTGAAGCACTCTTTGCACTACTTTGGGATTGTTTACACACCTATCCCAAATTGTTGATACTTGGACAGCGGACTTCTTCTTCTCTTCCGTAGCTGATCCTTTCGTCCGATATTTCTCATAACAAGAACACATCTTCTCTAACCTTTTGGTGGGTCCAGTGCAACATCATTTCCGAATGATGTTTCCGTTGTTTCAGGCACAAAGTCTCAATCACAATCAGCATCCAAATCAAAAGCAATATACATAGAGTAATTTTGGGGTAATATGCGCAGTTTTTGACATTAGGCCTTCTAAAGTTGTAACTATCAGACCAAGAAACCCTAAAACTTGGGGAAATATATATACATCTTTATTCTACCTACCGATATAAAATACGTTTGTGAACTCAGCTTAGCAGAGAAAATAATGGAGATAAAAGTGACCCTTCCAAAACAGGCATATTGCTCCAATATCGGGCTAAAAAGCAGATATAGGAAAAATTTGCGCACAACTGCATTTAAAATATATCTGGAACTCTTCTCTGTTTTATTGATAGATTCACATACATATGAGTAGAAATAAATGTTAACAATACTAATGTACTATTGCTATAAAATATCTACACCTTGAGCACGTACTAGTTTAGGCATTATTGTGGAACATTGTTCTTAATACCTACTCCAAATCATTAACACACTGTAGGACCTACACATTAAAAAATGTAGCATATCTAAATGTTTGCATGAAAAAATTTGTGAGTACTGCAATAATTATGGACAACCTGTACAACAAGCACTGTGTGTAGATTAAACATACCTGATATAGTCTAAATATATGCCTACATAGCCTAGTAAAGGTTCTAACATGCTGCACTTCAGAAACCAGTCACATTAGTTTTTTTTGTTTGGACATCAAAAATGATTTATGGAAGTGATTTTAACAGTTGTCACAAGTTAACAATACTTTGTTTCTTAAGTTTTTTCTGATGCACGTTTCATGATACCACTTGAAGCATCTCATACACTTAACCCAATCACCTATGTTGGTTGCTTCACTTGCATAGTAATACCTGTTCCAGGAAGCACAATAATTGTTGGGATCTGCCATCGTCTGACGTGTGTGAGGTTTGAGTGAATCATTTCGGCTGCAAATAATTCCTACAGTTCCCTTTGCACGCACATTACGTTTAAGTTTCTTGTTTTTGACTGATGATGAACTAGTAATCTTTGGTTTCTTCTTGTTGAGAATTTCGATATGTTGCGGGGTTCTTAGACATGTTGCACTTCTGCCATACGTAGTGCGAGTAGCCTCTTGACGGGTAGGAACAGGCATGATATCTTGAAATGACGTAGTTTGGTCCCTACTTTTATCACCAACATGCACTTCTGCTGCAGCAATTTGTTCTCTTCGTGAAGCAGTTCCTTGTGTTCCTTCAAATTGTCCGGAAGTACTGGTTGAAGGTTTTACCGAAGTGTCTCCTGGCATTGTATCCACCTGGAACGCATTATTTGATATGGCAACAGGGTGTAATGGATAAATTCCACGTGTGCGGAAACCGTTCACTGCTGAACCCCACGCTGCAGCAAAAAGAGATCCAAAAACAAATTTACTTATCTTCCTTTCTCTATTCTGCTGAATGAAAGGTGAACATTGTTCATTCCAATAGTGCTTTAATGACCGATATATTGCTCTGTCAAGGGGTTGTAGCCAGTGTGTAGTATGGCTTGGAAGGCACAATAGAGCTATTTGATTATCTTCAATGTTATTGTAGTGTGTTGTATGACCATCTAATAACAGCAGAACTCTTCCTTGAGGCTTGTGGTGCTGAAAATGTAACCAGAGCATAAATGCTTCCTCTGTCATGTATCCTGAATCAGTCATAGTAACTACGGAGCCTGGTGATAGCCCATCCTGAAATTTTTCTCTCATTCGAACACCCTTAAAAATGATAAAGAGTGGAACGTAAACCGCTGAAGCACTCATACATCCAATTACAGTTACTGTTTACCCCCGTATTTAATGCATGCACCGATTTTTTGCCTTTGGCAGCCAACACTTTTCCTGGTTTAAATATCATTTGCAAACCCGTCTCGTCACAGTTGAAAATATGTGATGAAGGCAAAAGATTACCTCCAGGTTCTTCCATTTGTTCATCGAGGAGTTTGAAAAAATTGTCACATTCAATTTTATTCAAAGAATCTGAACGTGCGTAAGAGAGGGGTTGAGCCTTTCGAACACTAACAACATTGTTCCGTTGCAGCAACCCATACAACCAATCATATACTGCAGTTTCAGTGCGCGAACTAAATGGGTGTTTCACTCCATTCTTCTCTGCATATTGATATTTGATTTTTCGAGTGTAAGCCATAGTTAGTGGAAAACCCTTTGATTCCAACTGCAATAAATGTCTTACTAAGTCCTTCTCCGCTGAACCAAGCACTATGGGTCGTCCTAATTCTGTTCTATACATAAAGTCGCTGTTGAGACGGTGCTGCAAAGTTCTTCGCGGTACTCCACATCTTTTACTGGCTCCATAAATGGTCATACGTTCTCTAATAGCTGTCAGTGCTTCTTCCACTGCTTCCTCTCCGAAGGAACATCTCTGACTTCGTCTTTTGTATTCACGAACCATGGTCGTTCATCTGAAAGTAGAACAAAACAAATCCTCAGAAACCAAATGCGAAAGCTATTACTGTAACATATTTGTTAATTATAGTATGTTCTTTCAATGGAGGAAATATTGTTTGTAATATGATTAGAATTGTAATGGAAAATAAAATATATCTTCATGTTTCTACAGCTTGCTTGAGTGTGCATTAGGCAGGGAAAAAAACGTAGACAATTATAAAGTTTGTAAATTTACATTCTAGGGTCACGTATACCACGGATGGACACCCGTAGCAAGGTTTTTTTTTCAACATGCAAAAGAAGCATTAAATACTTCAGTAAGCCATGAGCCGTTTTTATATGTTACATGTGGAGGCCATCTATTCTCAAACGCATATTACACTTCACGCTACGTGTGCCTGTCGGTACAATACGAAGCCTCAAAGAGTATAGGTTGCATGTCCAAGGCTGGTGCACGTTGCCAGCTGAAGTGAATACGGTGAGACCACGGATGGTACAGGTATCAGCGAGGGTGTTAAAAACGCGCCTATATTTTCGAACTAGGATGTACTTTCCATTATGCTAAGGATTGATTAGAGTTAGTTTAAAACCCCTTTCAGCAGCGAGGCTATATGAGACGGGACCTACTGATTAACGTGGTTCGAACCACATCAGCTCCCGCCGGCAACCGAACCCGGGTCTCTCACGCCAAAGGCGAGTACGCTAGCCGCTTAGCCATGAAGGAGCTCCATTAGGCTAAGGGCGCGGTCGTTAAGTGTATTTGATATCTCTTCGGCAATTTGCAACACATAACTCTTGAGGGCATTAAGTGCTATCTCAGTATCTTCGTCTTCCATAAAAGTCTTGAAAAACTTCTCAGGCTATTCCATTACTTCGAAAATCATAAGTCCTCAATTCGTTATCGGAGCTACAACATTAATCCGCTCTCTTTGTAAGATGTTCTTTAGTGCTATCGATCATAGACATCAGAGATGAAAATGGCAAAGTTGCATTTTGAAGTTGCTTACTGAAATGATACAACGCACTTAGTAATGAGTCCATAACACAAAGTGTGATAACAAATCTTTTGTTATTTCGACTAAAATTCCTCCTGCAAATGACGCAAAAGCACCCCTTTGTGAATATGCTCAAGAGCCAACAATATTTCCGATAAGCACCTTTTCCCCACATTCACGATTCTATAGTGACATAGCCACCGTACTTTAACGCACCGGTACTTTTAATATAGAATCGTTTATGAATGCCTGAATTTTCTGTAGAATGTCATCCCCGTTAAGTGATTTACTGAACACTTTGTACATGCCTTTCAATGTATGGAAACGTCTTTCAACTATAGGATTTTTGTTTTTGCACGTAGCAGCAGCAAGTAATAGCACGTTAGTATGAGTATGAGTAGAGAAGGAGTAATGGGGACGTCAGCAACGAGGCCATATGTCCCCGTCACGATTAAGAACGTTTCTCAGGATTTCAATAGTAAAAGAATTAAAGGCTAAAACGAATACAGATCAACTGAACGAAATCGCTGCTAAAAATAAAAAAGCTAAAATTATAAATAAGATAAAACATATACCGATAACAATATATATAAAAAAACAATAAAATCTCAGAGAAGATATAAAAATTTCGCAGCGATAAAACAGTAACAACAAACTAAAAAATCTCGGAGAGCGTGAGCAACCCCAGATGCAAAAACTAACGAAATTACCCGATAAACAATCTTACTAGAATCCCTCAAGACTTGGATGAGTAGAGAAGGCAGTCCGTAATGCTCTCTGAGATCTGAGTATTCAGGACATTCAACAAGAATGTGCTGAATACTCAGGAGGACTACACACTTTTCACAATACGGACGGTTCACCTGACGTAACAAATAACTGTGCGTGAGATGAGAGTGTCCGATACGCAGACGCGTCAGAAGCATTTCATCTCGGCGACCGGAACAAGGTGACGTACGCCACTCTCCGAGAAACGGCTCAACTCAATGTAATTTATTCTCAAGGTCCTGGTCCCAATCCGCTTGCAAATGAGCGCATCAAAGAGTAAAAATGATTCTGAAGATCGGAGCTAGGAATGCTATGCTTCAGTGCAACCCCAGCCAAGGCGATGTTCCTGGCAGCTGCGTCGGGACGTTCGTTTCCCCGGATGCCAACATGACCCGACACCCAGCAGACAACGACGACAAAACCCTGTTGCTGCAATTGATGGCATCTCAGTAAAATGTCCTGCACGACAGAGCTTAAACTGGAGACATTCTCTACACTCAAAATCACGCTCTGAGAATAGGTACAAATACGCACACGACGGAGTGAAAGCGTGAGAGCATGGTCTAAGGCAAGCTTCACTGCAGTCAATTCAGCAGTGAACACGGAACACAGACGATGCAAATAGAATTCTGAGTGCCCTCGTCGGTGACAAACGCACAGTCTACAGAATCCCCATCCTTAGACCCGTCCGTAAAAAACACATGAAAATCAGAGTACTGATCTAACAGTGCGGCAAACTCCTGTTGGTACACCTGGGAACTAGTCTGCTGTTTAATGCATAGACAAACGCAAACCATGGATAGGTAGACGAAAAAGCCATGGTGGAATAGCACAAAAGTGAACCAACGAAAGAGAGGGCCACACAAAATCGTCGCCAAGGAAACTCTCAAACGCACGTATGTACCAGGGCCGTGTAGAGCGAGGATGTGCACCATAGCGCTCGTATATCCGACCACCACGGAGACACGGTCTACAGGGGTGGTCTGGAATAGATCGCACATGCGCAGAATAATTAAAAGGTCTGCTGCGACAATAGGCTAACGAAGGTTCCTTGCCTTTAACATACAGACTGGCAACGGGACTAGTTCGGTAGGCGCCAGTACCAATACGAATACCCAGGTGATTCACTGTGTCAAGTTGTCGTCACAGAGACTCACGAGCAGAACCATAGGCAATCCAGTCTCATTCGACCAGCGAACAAGACGATTGAGAGTCAGTTGAAACTGTCGAGTAATGCCACGAAGGTGGCGCGAGGGACAGAAAATGACAAGATCGTAGACATAAAGCATACCAGACACAGGAGCCTGTATCTGCGAAAGAGTGCTGTTGACAGCGACAGCAAAAAACGTGACACTCAGGACACTGCCTTGTGTAACACCATTTTCTTCTACACAGCGGTTTGAGAGACTAGATCCCACGTGTACTCTAAAATGGCGCTCGTGAAGAAATGGCGCCTTCTCTAAGTCGAAACATATAGCTACAAGATGTTCTCAGTTGAGATAATAGTCTTGAATTTGACCCGCAAGATAAGCAAGCTTGTCAGTAGTGGATCGGAAACGGCGAAATCCACTTTGAAACTTGCTCAAATGTGAATCTGATTCCAAATACTACACCAGGCGCTTGTTGACCATGCGCTCAAAGAGGTCACAGACGCAGTTTGTGAGAGCAATGGGTTTGTAGCTGGTGGGGCTAGTTGCGAATTTGCCTGGGTTTAAGATAGGGAGAACGAGTGCCTCGCGCCAAGAGGTTGGAAAAAACTCCTAAACCCAGATGCGATTATACAGTTGCAATAAAGTAAGCTGGATATCGCGGGACAGGTGGCGCAACATTTCGTAGGATATACCATCAATCCCTGGAGCAGTATTGGATGATGCACGAAGAGCACAATCAAATTCAACAAGGATGAAAGGAGGAATGCAAACCTTCGTATTGGCGCTACGGAAGTTTAACGAGATCTGCTCCAATGGCAACGAATACTGGAGGATAATGTTCAGACTCAGAGATAGATGCAAAATACTGGCCCAAAGTGTTAGCTATCTCCGAAGGGTGAGAAATTAAGACACCATTCACAGACAAAGCAGGAACATCAACAGTAGGAGTATTTCCAGTAAGAGAGCGGACGCAACGCCACACAGGGGACATCGCTGTGCGACTATTGATGGACGAAACGTAATTCTACCAGCTTTGGCGCTTCGAAAGCTTGATAAGACGTCTAGCTCGAGCACGTAGAATGCGGAAACACTGCAGGTATTCGTCAGTGGGATGACGATTAAAAGTGGCAAGAGCGCGTCGAAGAGCCAGGATAGCCTCACGAATGTCCGGAGACCACCAGGGAACACGCCGGCGGGAGACGTCGCCGCCACATTCTGCGATGGGACCATGAGCAGCATCAAGAAAAGTCTGCTCAAAAGCCTGTGCAACAGCACCTATGTAATGCGTCGAGCGATCGAGCCGTTAGAGAGATCGCGGATCCTGGCAATCTTTGAGGCTTTCCTCAACTCTAATTGTTAGTAGTTGTGGCGGTTTTTTGTTTTTAAATGAAAAATAACGATTTTCGTTGGATAGATATATAAAAGTTTATTGGTTAAATTGAAAACGAGTTCAAGGCCACTCTCGTTTAATTATGAGCATAAGAACACTATACTTCGAGATCGCATAAGTAATAATTTCACGAGTTAAAGAGTTTTGTCTAAGTTGTCATAGTGAAAAGTTCACTTATACGAATGAGATGCAAGAACTAATGTTCACAGTGTATAAAATTGAAAAAAAAATGAAATCTTTAAGTTTTACGTCCCACGGTTATGCCGGTTAGGCTAAAGGAGACGGTGATGGTGAGAGATGAGTGAAATGGTGGAATGAAGAAAGTGGGAGGAAACGGGAGAACCCCGAGAAAACCCACGAGCACGGTGTTTGTCCACCACAAAGTTCACTTGGCGGGGGCTGGGATCGAACCCGGGACCCCAAGCACCAGAGGTGAACGCTCTACCACTGAGCCACCGCGCCCCCCTGTATAAAATTGAAACTTCAGGTCGCAAACTGAAGTGAGTCGAACACACCGATAGAGCAATGAATAGAATTTGGAACTGGAGACCGAAAAAGAATGAAGTCAAAAACTTTCTAAGTTCGAATGAAGAACACACACGCAGACACGCGGTACTACAACGTTGGATTGAAGACGTCGACTGACTCTTAGAGAGCGTCTCTAAGGTTTTAAACTACCCTTAGAATTGGGCATTGGATAATTTGCATATTAGCTCAAGTTTACTCTCTTTCTGATTGGATTTCAGAAGGGCGTATTCGCTTCTTCTGAGTTTTTAGTTTTGCGCACAGTGTTCTTATACCCTTACGAGAGGAGATTTGTTATACATAATTCCATATATGGTATTACACAAAATACATAACATTTGGGCTGGGAGGAAGCAGCTGTTCTCTTCTCCTTACTCTAAAGTTACTATCTTTTCACTCGGGTTTACACATAAATGTTAACTAGTATCATTCTACATTCTTCACACTCTATAAGGTTTATTCTGAGAAACATTAAAAATAGTCATTCGTTAACTCACAGCTGCTTCTACCAGTTATGGATTTACAAAAGCTAATTTACAAGTCCTCCCTTATGGGAAAGGTTTCTATTTAATGTGTATGCAGACCTATTTTTATAACAGTACCAAAAGCTGAATATTCCACACTATTGTTCACAACTGTAACTTCCGTTTCTTAGATACTATATCTGTCTCCGAGTATGCAACTGGGTTGCTCTTAGAATTTTCTTAAGGTAGTGCAATTTATTTTAATTGCGGTAAGAAAGTTCAGTCACAACGTGTTGGCTATCCAACCCCGGATTCCTTCGTACGTAGAGGGTGAGAGAGATGAACTAACATAGCAGCTGCTTTGATGGGAAGCAAGGCGAAAAGAAAAGGGAGACGTGTTATTTGTGTTTCGTCTCTTCTGTTTCCTTGCAACATCCAAAAGAAAATGTTCATATCGAAAATTCGTGTATCTTACACCTACATGCAGATCATTACGACAATGAAACTCACTGAGCTGACAAAAGTTACGTCAATCAGGACGCTTAAGATTGAAGCGGCGGAGAGGTAAAGGAAGAGCAACAGGGAAACCATCAGGAAACAAAGGAAAATGATCACTGCCACAATGGTCAGAATGCACTCTCCATGTCAGTGAGGTCAAGATACCAACACTGCACATGGAGAGATCGATACAGGAATATGTGCCATACGCAGTGAAGAAATGAGTAGGACTGCCAACGTTTAGGATGAGCAAGCCACGCTCCTCAAGAAATTCCGTTACCTGTCGGCCACGACCGTCAGTACGGACAGAGTCCCACAAACGACGATAGGCATTGAGGTCTCCTAAAAGCAAGACTGGCGGCTCGAGCTGATAGAAGAGCTCAAGCAGATCGGCGGTTGTAAAGGCTTCAGAGTGAAGAACGTATAATGAACAAATTGTAAGCGGGCGGGGAAAGTATACTCGTAACGCAAATGGTTGCAGGCGGGAGACAATGGAAATCACAGAATGAAAAGAATCAGAGACACAGACTGCCACGCCGCCAGCAGCGTGGTCACCATCAGGCTTATCACACCGATACATAGTGTACCCTGAAAGAAGGAAAGACTGCATAGGTTTAAAATGCGTTTCCTGCAAGCAGATGAGAACCGGCGAGTGGTGAAATATTAGTTGTGTCAATTCCTCACGGTGACTACAGAAGCGATTCAGGTTCCTCTGAAGAAGCGCTATACGGGAAAATGTCAACGTTTAAGGCGAACCTTCCCACGAGGACCAATAACATCCCACCTGGAATCTATCAGTTCGTCTTCCACCACGTCAGATTTCAGAGAAACTGCATGTGGTTTACGAACTAGAGTAGATTTCGTTCTCTTGGTGGAGAGAACCGTATCGTTAAGCCTGAGTATATGCTGGCTAAGGTTCCGGCCATCGATGTAAGCTAATCGGAGTAGTCCTGGAGTACGCCGAAGAGCACCACTAACAGAAACACGTGGGGTCTTAGGGAGTTCGCTCGTCCTTGGAACTGGGGTCTTGGAGACTTCGCTGGTCCTTGGAAATGGAGTCTTGGGAAATGTGCCCGTCGTTGCAGCTGAAGTCTTGAAAATGTCGCTCGTCCTTGCAACTGGGGTCTTGCTGTCAGAATTAGGCTTTTGGACGAAGTCGGTCTGGGCGGCAACATATTTCCGAGAACTAGCGGCGACAGTCGAAAAGGGAAAAGAGTGCGAAGGAAGGCAGGCTTTCTTTCAAACGACGCTTCGCATCGGCAGCAGCGAAATCATCTCTACAACCGTGAGTTCTTGGATATGCTTCTCACGTTGAAAGGCTGGACGATCCCGAGACACTTCAGAATGCTCACCCTTACAGTTGACACAGAAGGGCTTGGTCGCCGTAGATGGATCCGCAATATGTCTAGCCTGGCCACAATTGGCACAAAGAGCAGCACTCGGTTTGCACGAGTTGCTGGTGTGCCCAAAATCTTGACATTTATAGCAGCGCAAGGAACTAGGTATATATGGCCGAACTTTGAGACGATAGACCACCAGCCTTCACGTACTCCGGAAGCGTGGGCAAACAAATAAGAATCAGTGACTGAGTAGCGACGAGTTCACTTGACTTCTTACTTGTGATGCGAGCTACATCTATAACGTGGTGATCCGCTAACTCAGATTTAATTTCCTCCTCGGTGGCATTGAGAAGGTCCCAGCACGATATCACCCGTCGAGAAACGTTCAGTAGACGATACGGTTCTGCTGACACGTTCACTGGACCAATAATAGTTAACTTCATGAGCTTCGCTGTTTTCCGCTCGTCATTTTTTTTAATAATAAGATGCCATTCCGCAGTCTGTTAATATCTTTAAGCTGTCTAGCGTTATATGTTATAACTTTATTAATGACAAAAGGGGATAAGCCCTTTAGAGCACTTGGAGGGTTAGCTCTATCATCGGCACCATCATTTTCGTTATCTTTAATTACAAGATATAGACCACAGGTGTCGCGATACTGGTCTTTTCCGCATTCGCTACAAGAGGAACGGTCAGTCTCTTCTCACTAAGTTTGGGCTTTTTACTAGAGGGCGAGCCCGGGCCCGCTTTTAATGTTTTAGTACCCATAAGATAGTGTTTTAAATGAAACAGTTAGAAAGAAAAAACATGTGTGAGCTCACACCGGGGCGTTAACGGGGAGAACTAACGCTACCCCCTGACAATCCCATCAGCAGGCCCACAACCTTAGGATCAGCGTGGGGCCGACGCGGTCAAGGGAAATGGGAGTGCAAGGAAACCACTTCCATTGATAAAAGCGCGTGGCCCCGGAAAAGGAAAAGGTGAAACAAAAGAAAAGAAACCTGGCCAACCAAAAGATAGTCCCCCACCAGCGCAGGAAGAACAAAACAAAAGGTGCGGATTATTTTGTGTTTTTTTATTTTTATTTTTCGATTTTTTTTTTGTTTTTTATATTTTCAAAGACTAAACATTCCGCACAACACAAACACTGGACGCACACAACAGTAGGCCGGGTGGGTGCACGTCCTCCTCAAGTGGAGGAAGACGTCCACTAGACTTTCCTTTTCCCGACTCCCACCAACCACCCGCGAGTCCGGTAGCGGTATTCGCGGCTGAGAGGGTATGCAAACGATGGATATGAGGGGTGACATATGAGCGGATGATGAAGCCGCCCTCTCAGCTCCAGCCCCTCCCCGACGATGACGGTCAGCTACATGGAGGTGGCCTATAAACAGGGAGTGACCTTACGGCTGGAATTATTGCAAATTTACATTATTAATCTATATAAGGTCCTCTTTAATTTGCACCCGCTTACAATGTGGGGACTTCATGGGAAACGAAAAAAATACGAGGCATTGTCAAAAATAATTTTATACATACAGTTTTAACTAGTTTATTTTAAGGTTCCATAAACCGGAAGTGTCGTTACGGTAATCGTAATTCCAAATTATATTATTAATCTACATGGATCCTTCTTTAGTCAGAACCCACTTAGAATGTGGGGACGTGAGGGCAAAAGACCAAATAAAAAAAAAGAGGCATTTTCAAAAAATATTTTATACATTCAGATTTAAATAGTTTATCATTTAGGACCCATAAACCGGAAGTGACCTTAAAAAATCGTAATTCCAAATTTACATTATTAATCTACATAAAGCCCTTTTTAATTGGCACTCACTTAGAATGTGGGGACGTCATGGGAAAAGAGTGAAAATTCGAGGTATTTTCAAAAACAATATTATACATTCAATTTTAACTAGTTTATGATTTAGGACCTACAAACAGAAATTGAAGTTACGAAATCGTAATTTCGAATTTACATTATTAATCTACATATAACCCTCTTTAATCAGCACCCACTTAGAATCTGGGGACTTGATGGCAAAAAACGAAAAATACGAGTTATCAAAAATAATTTTACACATTCAGTTTTAACTAGTTTATCATTTTGGAGCTATAAACCGGAAGTGACCTCACGAAAATAATAATTTCAAATTTACGTTATTACTCTACATAAAACCCTCTTTAATTAGCACCCAGTTACAATTGGGGACTTCATGGAAAACCACAAAAAATACGATGCATTGTCAAAAACAATTTTATACATACAGTTCTAACTAGTTTATTTTAATTACCGATAAACCGAAAGTGATCCTACGAAACTCGTAACTCCAACTTTACATTATTAATCTAGATAAAGCCCTCTTTAATTAGCACCCCTTAGAATGTGGGGACGTCAGGGCAAAAGACCAAAAAAAGGAGGCATTTTCAAAAACAATTTTATACATTCAGATTTAAATAGTTTATCATTTAGGACGTATAAACCGGAAGTGACCGAACGAAAATCGTAATTCGAAATTTAGATTATTAATCTACATATAACCCTCTTTAATTAGCACCCACTTCGAATTTAGAAACATCATGGCAAAAGACCAAAAATACAAGGCATTGTCAAAAATAATTTTCTACTTTCTGTTTTAGGACCTATAAGGCGGAAGTGACCTTACGAAAAACGTAATTTCAAAGTTAAATTGTTAATCAATACATAACCCTCTTTAATTATGGCCTACATAGACTGTGGAGACGTCATGGCAAAAGACTCCCCCCCCCCAAAAAAAAACGGAAATTTCAAAAATAATTTTGTACATTCAGTTTTAACTAGATTATCATTTAGAACTTATAAACCGGAATTGACCTTAGGAAAAACGTAATTCCAAATTTACATTATTAATCTAATTAAAGTCCTCTTTAATTTGCACCCACTTAGAATGTAAGACGACATTACAAAAGACCAAAAATACGAGGCGTTTTAAAAGTAGTTTTATTCTCTAATTTTCAACTCCTTTATAATCCATGGCCTATAAAGCAGAAGTGACCTTATATTAATGGAAACAAAAATTACACAGTATCAATCTACATACATCCCTCTATAATGAACACCCACCTAAAATGTAGGGACGACATCACAAAAGACAAAAAGTACCAGCCGTGTTTAAAAATAATTTTATTATCTAATTTTCTGCTCTTTTATAATGCAAGTCCTATAAACCGGAACTGACCTGACATTAATCGAACCAAAAATTACGCAATATCAATCTATGTACATCCCTCTATGATTGATACCCAATTAGAATTCGACGAGAGCACATAAGACCAAAAATACAAAGAGTTGTTAAAAAAATTTATTTCCTAAATTTCAGCTTCTTTATTACTAAGGCCTCTAAACCGGAAGTGCACTTAAATTTTTCGAAACAAAAATTACACAGTATCAATCTATATACACCCCTCTACAATTGACACCCATTTAGAATGTAAAGACATCACAGAAAACCAAAAATACTAGGTGTTGTTAAAATTAATTTTATTCTCTAATTGTCTGCTCGTTTATAATTCAAGGTCAATAAACCGGAAGAGTTGATAATAATTCAATCAAAAATTACACAATTATAGATCCCTCTATAATTGACACCCACTTAGAATGTGGGGACAGCACGAAAGACTAAAAATACTAGGCATAGTTAAAAATAATTTTATTCTCTAATTGCTGCTCCTTTATAATTCAAGGTCAATAACCCGGAAGTGACCTTATATTAATTGAAACAAAAATTACACAGTACCAATCTATATACATCCCTCTATAATCGACACCCACTTAGAATGTAAGGACATCATCACAAAAGACCAAAAATACGAGGCGTTGTTAAAAATAATTTTATTCCCTAATTATCTGCTCCTTTATAATTCAAGGTTAATAAACCGAAAGAGACCTTATATTAATTGAAACAAAAATTAAACATTATCAATCTATATACAACCCTCTATAATTGACGCCCACTTAGAATGTGGGGACATCATCGCAAAAGACCAAAAATACGAGGCGTTGTTAAAAATAATTTAGTCTCTAATGGTCTGCACCTTTATAATTCAAGGTCAATAAACCTGAAGTGATTAATTGAAACAAAAATTGCAAAGTATCAATCTATATACATCTGTGTATAATTGACACCCACTTAGAATGTGGGAGCAACATCACAAAAGACGAAAAATACGAGGCGTTCTTCAAAATAACTTTATTCTCTTACTGTATGCTTGTTTATAAAGCAAGGTCAATAAACCGGAAGTGACCTTACATTAATTGAAACAAAAATCACACAGTATCAATCTATATACATCCCTCTATAATTGACACCCACTTAGAATGTGAGGACGAAATTACAAAAGACCAAAAATACAAGGCGTTTTAAAAATAATTTTATTTTCTAAATTTCAGCTTCTTTATTACTGAGGCTCTGCCAGCTGTACGCCCTGTAAGTCAGAAGACAACAATGTCTGCGAAAGATATTGAAAGTCTGATAAGCGGTATCAGAAAGGTAGCATAGAAGAAAGGTATCGATTTCGACTCATCGGGACTACTTTCCGACTCCGATTATTATACTTTTACGGGTATTTCAATGTCTGATTTTAACTGTATTTATGACCTACTGAAGTCCTAAATGCGTTCCTCAACACAGAGATCCTCTCGTACTTGTTTGGCAGTGTTACTTCTAAAGCTTCGAGCGGGTCTCTCGAATGGTGTTCTGTTCACATTATTCAATGTCAGTAAACGAAGAATATCTTCTGTGCACTCTGCACGTGAGGCTTTGATGCAGAACTTTGTTCCACTATATCTTGGATCGAAACACATCACCAGAACACAGGTTGTTGAAAACCATACGAGGCGCTTGGCGCGACGATTATTCATTCCCGACGACGACAATGATACTGTAATACTTGTTGCTGATAGCACGTACATTTATATCCAGAAGAATTCCCACTATTGCTTTCAGCGACGATCATTATCCTTACATAAAGGAAGACTTTTGGTGAAGTCTATGATGTTGGTCACGACGACAGGTTACATTTTGGATGTCTTTGGACCTTACTTCGCGGATTCAAAGAACAATGACGCTAGCATAAGCACTCATATCTTAAAAGATGATGCACACAATATCAGAGAGTGGCTGCAGCCAAAGGATGTTCTGATTGTTGATAGAGGCTTCCGTGATTGTTTGGCACTTCTGGAAGAAATGGGTCTCGTACTTGAAATGCCTAGATTCCTCAATAAGCAGCCATAGTTTACAACAGCGGATACTAACGAGGCGCGTCTTTTGACGAAAGTTCGATGGGTCGTCGAAGCCGATAATGGACAGTTGAAAAACGGCGTACATTGGATAAAGTGGTACCCAATAAGCAAATACTTTATATTGGTGACTATGTGCGAATTACATGTGCTCTTCTCAATGCTTTCTATCCTACAAGGACTCACAACACCGAAGATGACGAAATAAACGCCTAGTGGATGCTGGTTTTAGTTAAAAAAAAAAAAAAAAACATAATTACTTAAAACAGATGGTCGACGAACAAGGCAATTTGGGCTAAGTTAACCGTTACAGATCTTCAAGATTTTCCACAGCTAACTTGGGATGAGCTACGGCAATTAACACTTGGCATGTATCAACTTCAACAAAGCCAATCTTACACTCACGAGCACTTAAGTGACGAAGGTATGTACTCTCTGTACATATATCATGACGATGCTTTCGTTCTCCGAGTTCAGCTACGATCACGACACATAAGATCCAAAACCCTATAATATTTGGATCAAAACAGAGCAAAGCAACATCGCACACATACAGTGGTACTGTCAATGTAAAGTAGGCGCACGGGTCGTCGGATGTTGTGCGCATGTTGCTTCCGTACTATGGTTTCTGGCGCCACAATTCCACCGCAGTTAAGAAACCAAGTCTAGAATATACTCATACACTACAAGATGCCGCCGCTGCAGGATGGTCCAGTGGCGATTCGGATGACGACAGCAAGCACGATGCCTAATCTGCAAACTTGCTACAAGTGTCTCCAGCTATCTGATTATTATCTATGCTTGATTCTTTCCGATGTAATATATTGATCTCATAGTCGTAATAGACTTTCTTGCCGTTAGTGTTCTTTTTAGTATTGCTTTCTCGGATTCCAACTCATAACATTAGTGTTTACGTTCCTTCATTAACACACGACTTACGTCTTTGTTTATTTTTTTACCTCTCACTTATAGCGCTTTCCGTCAAAATATATTTGTTTTCTTATTTTTATGAGGTATACTATTGAAAACCATGCATTTCACATCTCAGGCCTTATCAGGCCACCTCCTTTGTCGAAGTCGCAGATTGATGGAAAGAGAACCGAAGATGTTCTCTCTGCTGTGGCCGCAGTATTGAAATCGCATCCTTCTGCATCGGTAGGATCATGGAGCGGTTGCAATTCCTTGTACTTGACAGTGACTTACATTATTACATGTTGGTCTCAGTGCAAACATCTTCAGAGGTTAAGTATGCAGTTAAAGAATTTGTACAAAAGAGACTTCAATTTCATGCAGAGTGTGAATCGTCTTTGGAGGGAAATTCTTTCATGTGGTGGTACCTCTCCACTACAGAACCAGTTGTTCTCATCGAAGACCCATTCATCCTTAGACTCGCCTGTAGAAATTTATGGACAAATCAAAGAGGAAGATGAAAATAATGTATCACCAGTAAAGTGTGAGAAAAGGATACCTTTCTCTAACAAAAAATATCAGATTTAAAAGATTGGTTGTGTGTAAGAAAAATAGGTACACTATCACTGAAAAGTGTGTGTGTTCCGATAGAGCAAAATTGCAAAAGTGTTTACCCTGCTAGTTTTAATTTTATGATTTTGAAAGATGAGTGGAAAACTATAAGTCCTTTAAAATAATCCGCAAACAGGTTTCAACTTTAAAAAGGTTGGTCAGATCTATTTTTTTTTAACAAGTTCACCGCGGTAAACAAGGGTTGTGTATTAGCATTTAAAACCACAGAATTCATGAGAAAAGTGTACAGGTAAACTGTAACTTCCTACAAGCATACGCTAAATGTAGTCAATATAATTGCCGAACATATATATTTTTTGTAAAAAGGGAACCAAATGGCGATAATGTACCTGTGCATGTGGTTGGTTTCAGTCAATATAGCCATCATAGAAATATTATAACTAGACGGTTCACGAGAGGGCAAATTAGATCTGAACTGGCTTAAATGTTTGCTCGATACTCCTACGAGAGTACGTAAGGAGTTATTCCGGAGTGCGTCTGAAATTTCTCTGAAAGCTGGAAATTTAACACCACGTCCTTCTCGGCCAGTCTTGAAACGAACAAGGCATGATAAAATTAAAGAAAACGATCTGCATAAGGAACATTTTCACGATATAGTTGAAACTAGAAATATGTTTCTTAGAAATAGAAATGATTACATCAGGGAAATAAGTTATATACATTTTAAGGTCCATCTGTTTAGCCGAAAGCAAATAACATCTTTTGCAAATTATTGCAACCCTAAAGCATTATTTGTTGATGCCATTGGATCTGTTGTGATAAGGCCATCCTGGTAGTGTAGTAAAACAGTTTACTACTATGCTGTTTGTTTCAAACTGAAGGACGGAGATCTTCCAATACCACTAGCGGAGTTTATTTCATCTGATCATACAGTGCCAGCTGTAACACATTTTATGTCTGCGCTTAATAAAGAATTGCGTACCGTGACGACTCAAGAAATGTTCTTAGTTGAATTTGATTTTAGTTTTGCTCTGATTCATTCGATAATTACAATCAGAGCATACAACGGAGAGAGTCTAATTTCGTACATAATAAGGTCATAGGATGCTTGCTGGACTGATGAAGATTTTGATGGAACATGTGTTCACCTATGTAACGCTCATGTATCACATGCACTATTAATGCACCTAGCAAAGAAGAAAATTCAAAAATGTGTACGACAGTTTCTAATTCATGTCATGAAGAAGCTTCAAGAATGTACGACACTCAGAGACAGCACAGACATATTTTCAGATTGCATGACAGTTTTATATTCGAAATATAAAACAAGTACGTGCGAAGAAACAGTCAACAGGCTTTCTGCTGAAACATTTTCGAAACATAGCCACGAAAGTCATTCAAAAGCACGTGGACGTACATTCAAAAAGAAAACGTTACACGAGAAATCACCATTTTATCAACATTTTCTGATAGTGCACAACAAGGTCAAAGAGAAAATCGAAGAAATTGGCGACAAAAATAAAAAAAAAAAAAACTTGAATTCTGAAACAGCTGCAGAAATTCTTCTGAAGTATTTCATGGCATATATTCCTATCTGGAGTGCTATGATAATGTCAAAGAAGAAACGTTTGCAAGGGAAAACACGCAGCTGCAATTGAACAGTGGCAGGGCATTTTCATTATGTTAAAAATCATTTGCTTCGATCAAAACTTTGAAGAAGACCGGGACGATTGGAAGGGAGTTGTGGAACAGTATAGAAGGCAAACTTAAAATGTTTAAGTTCGAATTGGAGAAACTTCCACAGAAAGATAAGGATAATAAAAATGTTGTAACTGAAAAATGGAAACGTAGGAAACCAAGAAGAGTTCGACAAAGGAACATAAGAAATATAAAAATGTACAAGAAAAATTATCAACTGTTGCTGAACAAACAGTAACAATAGAAACAACAGACGATAATTCATCCGTAATTATCACGCATGTAGATGATGAAGAACGGAGATTATTTACTCCTGTCGATGTATGTTGGCAAAGGGAATGGTGTAAGATATTAAATATTCCATTCGAAGCAGAGAGTTTTCCGAGAAACGTTTCCCATAACATTTTACTCACTAAACCTAAGGAAACAATTCCAGTCATCGGGGACAGGAACTGTCTCTTTGGATGCATAAGCTATGCTATTTGTGGGTCAGAAATACATTACAAGTATATTCGAGAGTGTATCTTGGAGTACGTTATAAACAGGAAGGAACTGAAATGTCATGTGACCGGAAATTTGACGTATATATCGCTAGAATGAATAGGGATGGAACGTAGGGTACAGACGTAGAGTTAATTGCATTTTCATCATTCTTGAGTGTTCCTTGAACATCATATATAAAAGTAAATGGTGAAAAGTATATGTGATCAAACAATCTAGCTGATTTTGTAGACGAAAATATTGCAGGCATATATCTTCATCACAAAAATCAAAATCATTTCGATGTTGTTAGTCGAGTGGAAACACCTTAAAAACAGTACCTATCTGCAAACTATGTTGAAGGAAATTAGTAAATATTTGTTCATATTATAAGTAATTACGCCTGTAATATTATCTCAAAAATTTCTGTATATGTCATAATTATTTTAATATATATTGCTTCTAGGTTTATATATGGCTATTGGTGATGTATTTCTCTACATAACTGGATATTTTCTTGAGGATATTTTCATTGTAGTGTATTCTCGTATGTAAATATTTTGATTCCATTCATCTTTTAGGTACCGCTTAAGACCAATTCTATATATTTTTTTTTAATTTTCAGTTATATACTGTTAGCGCTTAGGTAAAGCGCACATAACAGTCATGATTAAATAACAACTTCGCTTTAGATATAGTTAAGCAAACCTAATTTGAAAACCTCTTGTATTTTTCAACGGTTGACATTTACACAACTTAAATAGTAGATCATTACAATTTTGTACAATTGCAAGTTATTTTAGAAAATGATATAAAATCTATTGTTTAATACTAAGTTAAAATTATATTATTTTGCAATTGCTAGGCCATACATTTTGAAAGCTCTTTTGTTTTTTATATGTATAAACAAGACACTGATTAAAACTAGACTTCCACTAATTTAATTTCTTTAACTACTGAGACTATTTGAATTCATATAATGTTCGTAAGATCCTCGACTTTTTGGCAGTTTTTGGGGCGCGGTGGCTCAGTGGTAGAGCGTTCACCTCCGGTGCTTGGGGTCCCTGGTTCGATTCCAGCTCACGCTGTGTGGACTTCGTGGTGGACAAACACCGTGTGCGTGGGTTTTCTCGGGGTTCTCCCGTTTCCTACCACTTTCTTCATTCCACCATTTCACTCATCTCTCACCGTCACCGTCTCCTTTAAGCATATCCGGCATAACCGTGGGATGTAAAACTTAAAAGATTTCTTTTCATTTTTTTTGGCAGTTATTGTCAATGTCCTCACATTCCAAGTGAATGTCAATGCCTGTGAGATATATGGAAACTCGCATTGAATAGTTTGGATATCGAATAATTTAAGGTCATTTTCTATGTGTGTGTCAATTATAGTGGGATATATGTAGATATAGTGGGATTAATACTGTATAATAAAGGTTTACATTAATATAAGGTACACGATATCGTGTATCACTGCGTTAGATGACTTTCATTTTTATATCTTGGTTTTGGGCAACGGTGCATAAAAATACACAATCTGTCGTGTAGAAGAAGAAGGAAAGAAATTATATGAAGTTGTAGATTCTAAATAGAAAGAAGTAAGATTTAATCTCAACAGTTACAAAATATATGTTGGTTTTATAGATGTAATCAGCTTTTATAGTTGTCATAACATCATATAGTTGCTTGTTTAAAACGCTACTATGACAACTGAAAAAAAGAAAAAAATATAATTAATGTACTACTGACAATAAAATGTAATAGTGATATAAGTTGTCGTACTTGATTTTATGTGATTTGACCGTGTTGATACATTTTAAGAATTACAAGGACTGTGGGCTAAAACATACAAAAAACATTTGTTTGTATGTCGTTATAAAGGTTACTTCCAGTTCATAAGAAATATATATATAATAAACGAACTGAATCTTAAAGAACAAAGTAATTCTTAACCCCTCATATTTTCAGTCTTATGATGTCGTCCCCAGAATTTAAATGGGTATCAATTATAGAGGGATGTATAAAGATTGACACTGTGCAATTTTTTGTTTTGATTAATATAACTTCTAGTTTAGAGGCCTTAAGTAATAAAGAACCTGAAACACTGAGAATAAAAAATATTTTTAACAACAACTCGTGTTTTTGGTCTTTTGTGCTGTCATCTTCACATTCTAAGTGGGTGCCAATTTATGAGGGATGGATATACATTGACATTGTGTAATTTTGGTTTCGATTAATATAAGCACTTCCGGTTTATTGGTCTCGAATTATAAACGAGCACACAAATAGAAAGTTAAATTATTTTTAACAACGCCTCGTATTTTTGATCTGTTGTGATGTCCCCACATTCTAAGTGGGTGTCAATTATAGAGGGATGTATATAGATTGATACTGTGTAATTATTGTTTCAATTAATATAAGGTCACTTCCGGATTATTGACCTTGAATTATAAAGGAGCAGATAATTAGAGAATAAAATTATTTTTAACAACGCCTCGTATTTTTGGTCTTTTGTGATGTTGTCCACACATTCTAAGTGGGTGTTAATTATAGAGAAATGTATATAGATTGATACTGTGTAATTTAAGATCACTTGTGGTTTATGGGCTTTAAATGATAAAAGAACTGAATCCTTAATATTAATATTATTTTAGCAACACCTCGAATTTTTTTCTTTTGTAATTTTGTCCCCACATGCTATATTTCTGTGAATTAATATGGGCGTTATGTTGGTTAATATTTTACATTTACAATTAAGTTTCATGCAAGGTTTTCGTTTTTTCTTGTTTGAATTTATTGTTCATAGTTGTGTCTAATGTTCATTATGTATTTGGATAATTGTCGTACATATCTCCTTTTAGTAGCTTCATTTTTTAAAATTTTTTGCAATATGCTTTCATTATGTTCTTTTGTTTTTATACTTCGAATAATGAATAAACCACTGTATGTTGCTGTTTGTTATGTTGCTCGCAACCCCGGTAATAATTTATATTTAGTGTAGCAGATGTCTGCTATGGTAACCTGGGTGTAAAGAACACATTCTGTAGACTCAAAACCAGGCTCTGAGAATCGGTGCAGAAAAGCACACGACGTAAAGAAAGCGAAAGAGTATGGTCCAAGGCCAACCTAAGTGCAAGTAATTCAGCCGTAAACACGGAACGCAGGCAATGCAAATGGAATTCTGAGCTGCTCTCATCCGTGAGAAAGGCACAGCCTACAGAATCGCTATCTTTAGAACCGTCCGTAAAAAACACATTAAAATCGGGGCACTGGTCTAACAGTGCGGCAAACTCCTGCAGTTACACCTGGGAACTAGTCTGTTGTTTCGAACTAGAGGAAGAAGCCATGGTGGAACAGTTCAAAAGTGAACCAACGAAAGAGAGGGCCACAGGAAATTGTCCCCAAGGAAACTCTCACAAGCACAGATGTACCATGGACGTGTAGAGCGAGGACGTGCAGCATAGCGCTTGTATAACCGACCAGCACGGAGACATGGTCTAGAAGTGTGCTCTGGAATAGATCGCACATGCACAGAATAATTAAGAAGTTTCCTGCGACGATACCCTAAAGAAGGTTCATTGCCTTCAACATACCGGCTTGCAATGGGACTAGTACGGTAGGCGCCAGTAGCATTCCAAAGACCCAGCTGGCGCACTGTGTCAAGTGGTCGTAACAGAGAATCACGAGCAGATCCACAGGCAATACAGCCATAGTGTAACTTGGACCGAATTAGACTATGGTACAAACGAAGCAGAACAGTACGATCAGCACCCCATGTGTGGTGGGAAAGGACACCAAGGAGATTCAGAGCTCGAAGACAAGAGTACTTAAGATTCGGAATGTGTGGTGCTCACGACAGGCGACGGTCAAAGACCAGACGCAAGAAACGGACTGTATCAACGAATGACAAACGGGTGCCAACAAGGTACAAGTTTGTGTTAACAATGCAAGTACGACGGCAGAAATCAATACATTGGGATTTCTAGGTGGAAAAGCGAAATCCAGTTTGAACGACCTTGAACCTTGTTCTCCAGCAGCAAATTCCCTGCAAGAACGAGACATCTGTGCTATTCTTTTTAATTGAGCTAAATCAGTGACAAAATGGTAAGCAGATTCGTTTGTGATTTATTGGCATTCATCATTCACTTCGTCGAAGCGCGGCTCGTATACTTCTTTAACGTTAGAGAAGAAAGTAGAAATTTTATGGGAAGTGGAAATTGATGTAATGAAGAAAAGTGACATTGCAAAAATGTATGGGATACAGCCGAATACATTATTAACTTTTATTAAAAAATAAAGAAAGAAATATGCAGAACTGGAGTTTACAAAGTGGAGGGCACAGAAAACACATAAGA
Source organism: Thermobia domestica (assembly GCF_964235325.1). Taxonomy (NCBI): domain Eukaryota; kingdom Metazoa; phylum Arthropoda; class Insecta; order Zygentoma; family Lepismatidae; genus Thermobia; species Thermobia domestica. Next base: position 214,183,780 of record NC_137460.1, on the reverse strand, counting down.
GGCGGTGAATATTCTCATGCAAATGAGTGTGTGTATAAGTGGTTTAAACAATAGCGTGAGCACAATGTACCAATAAGTGTTCCACTACTTCGTGTCAAAGCCAAGGAATTTGCTGAAAAGCTTAAAATTAAGAAATTCAAAGCAAGTTCTAGTTTGTTTGCTGGATTTAAAGAAAGATGTGACATTTCTTTCAAAAGCGTCTATGGTGAGAGTTGTTCGGTTGATGTGAAAACAATAAATAAAATTAAAGCTGACGAGTAGTTTCAGGGCTTATCTGATATCATTAAGGTGTATCAACCAAAACACGTGTTTAATGTGGACGAAACAAGAATGTTTTTCAAGTGCATGCCGAAGAAAACATTCATATTCAAAGGGGGAAATGCAGTGGCGGAAAAAGTAGCAAGGCAAGGTTTACTGTTTTTGTTGGCGCGAAGATGAATGGCTCTGAAATGTTACCATTACTAATGAAAGGTAAATGTGGAAAACTATGGTGTTTCAAATCTGTGAAAAGACTTCCAGTGCAGAACGAGGGTAGTAAAAAAATTGTTGATCACCAGCAAACTGTTCGCAAACTGGCTTACAAACCTTGACAGAAACCTGCACACATCTAATCATAAAATACTGTTGTTTCTTGATAACTGCAGGGATCATTATAAGATCCCTAAACTCAAGCGCACCAAAATAATCTATTTTCCTCCCAGCATGACATCACTGGTGCAGCCTATGGGTTAAGGGATAATGCAAAAATTTGAAGCATTTATATCGGCGGCAAGTTGTTCTCAAGATCTTAGACCATGTTCCAGAGGAAACTAACATTAATTTGTTGCATGCTAGTTGTATGCTGGGCAAAGCATGGAGGGAGGTTAGTCAACAAACAATTACGAATGGTTTTCGGAAATCTGGGTTTTACATCGAAGAATCCAATGGTGAAGTCTTTGCAGAAGAATCTGATGCTGAGGGTTTTGAGCAGTGGCTGGGAGTGACAACTAATATCAATTAAAGCGAGTATGTAGATGTCGACCGTAAAGTAAATGTATGTGGTGGCTTGACTGAAGAAATTGTGCAAAAATATGATTCATTTGATGATGATAAAGAAGATGAAGACGAGATCGGCGATGAAGTAACAAAAGAACGTGTGCCTATATCATCGAAAGCTTTCGAAATCGTTGAAAAAATTAAGACGATTTATTGAATATCAACCTAACGTAACTAAGGACTTGTTTCACGTAATTCATGAAATTGAAGATTTTGTTGACCGCGTGAAAACAAACAAAAGAAAGCAAACAAAAATCACGATTTTTTTTCAAGCGAGGGAAAAACAGATAATTAATGTTGTTACTTGTGTGTGTGGTTTCGTGCGTGTATGTGGTACTGCTGTATATATAAATGCGTTTTCATTATATATTTGGTTTAATTTATGTGAGTAGATATAAGTTTATTCGTGTGCGGCAATATTGGATCACACATAAAATGTAGTGCTTTAAAGGTAAGGTAGATTATATGTTAATTAGTTTCTCATATACAGTACAGTTACTTTTTTCCCTTGATTGTACTTAAAGCCGAATGTTTCCGGTTAATTCGAATTTGGATAATTCGAAATTTTTCGTGTCCTCTTGGACTTTGAATTAAACAGACTCCACTGTATATGTGTATCACATTTTTTTCATACGTCACGCGTGATGTTGCAAAGATCTCATGAAACAAAATGTGTAAACAATTTGCAACATCCATCTATTGGTTGAGTGCCATCTATTGGAAGATAGGATGAATGTTTTTCATGATTTGATATTTATTGTTAAAAGGAAAGGTGTTTGCAGTTATTTAAGAGTATGTGTTAAAAGTTAAGTAATTCTCAGAATAGAATAAAGGAAATGCTAGAAGTTGAGTACTAGATAGACAGTGAGAGTTTATCTGTTGTTTATGATACTGGTGATGAAGATATTTGACATGGAGTACAGTTCAATTTTAAACAGTCACCAATTTTCAGAGTATTCAATGACACTGCCGGCAACGTCGCACGTTATGAATGTGTTGTAGATGATATTAACATATTCTTCAGCCCTGAAATGGAAACCACAATTTTGAAAAAATACATGCCACAAGCACCATTATGGTTTTGCCTTCTCACCCGAATGGACATATGTATCAGTAAAGCAGTAGTATGGTCACCATTCTGGAGAATGTTCATTTTCCCGATGAATCGCATTTAAACTAGGAAGATTCGTGAAGCAACAAACAAAAGGAAATATTCGGTAGAATTGCTAAGGAACTAAATTTTGAAAGTTTGATTTACCAAAAAAGTAAGACAAAGAAAGTAAAAGATATTGTTAATTGCTCAGTGGAGGATGGCTGGTACAAGCGAAAGAAACGAAACAGTAGCTATTTCGGGGACAACCTTGCTAAGTGGTTACTAACAAAATTTCAAAAACAGAGCTTGACCAGAGTACTGAAAACATGAACTGAAGCAGAGAAGAAGGGTGATGTAGGTTTATTGGAGGAAAGTGAATTTTTATACAATGAGAGAGATAGTAGTGAGACAGAAATAATCGTGGACAAGGATCTATTATTAGAACAGGTATATAACACATAATATAACAAATATTAATGTAAATCATGAAGATGAAATCTCAAGATCAAACTTAGTTGTATGTCGGAACAGGTTGTAGTTTTCTTAGAAGATGGAGTATTAGACAAAGTAGACTATTATCTTAGATGTCAATCTCAAATAAATTTGATTGTAATAATGTTTGAAGAATCTTATTTTGATTTTCAAGATTACAAAACATCGTTTGGAAAAAAATGGCTACGAAGGTTTGGTACAGACACATCCACAAGATTTGTGATCTATATGAGTGGCAGGAATGATGTGTGTTACTTATCTGTACATATAAGCAAAGCCTTGTTGGAAAGTGGTATAGATAGAAGTATACTTTCAGAATGAACTTATTTCTACCAAAAGGAACAAGTTGGTGTATGCGAGTAGAAACAAATCAATTTTGCCTGTGTAGTATCAATTGAAACTAGGGAAGTGATTTGTGTCGATCCGTTCGAAAGGAATGATTAGAAGGAGAAAGTTACTTTCAATAAAGTAACAGCAATTCTAAGAAGTTCAATAGAAAAAACAGTGATGTGATTGATTTGAGTAGGTTTTTCAGTGCAAGTGTAAATGCTGTTACAACGATGGATATAATTGCGGGATTTTTGTTTTGTTTTATATAGAGCAAATAATTAAGGGTTGGAAAGTTGAACGTGAATTTTCCCCACATAGTTAGAAACGAAGTGTGGATAGATTATTACAATAAATCTCGGAAAACATCTATAACATTTGCTATTATTGCAGAAGGAATAATATTAGCAGAGGTCAATATCAAGAAAGTTCGAAGCCGATATGCTAAAACGTTCGGCGGAGAATGCATTATTACTAAATTCGTGGTGAATTTCTGATATGTTTCTAAAGCCTAACCCTGTTAAGCGCAACTGGACGAAGGGTTCCCAGGCTTGCAGTTAAACGTTCGAATTACAAGCGAAGAGAATGTGTATCCATTGACAACATCGTGTATCATAACTGTCATCTCACTTTCATGCTGATAACCATATAAATAGTAGTAATGATAATAAGAAAAGCAAAGTGGAAAATGAAAATAAATTTTAAATGTGTGAAACAAAAATAATTCATATATATTGTTATGTGTTTTCTGAGATTGTCGTTATATTTGTATACACTTTCTTTCGTGAAATCGTATTTGAAATCACTCCTCTACTCTCCACCCAGTATATCAAAGTTGGTACTGAGTCCAACTCCCTTTAAGCCTCAGTAACGGGACGTCTTCGGCGTTACTGGTTCGAAGATGATGAGAAAGTGCACTAAAAGTCTCAACAATGGGGGGGGGGACTCGTATTTCAGAGGTAGAGCTTGTACTGGAAATCGAAACCCAGGTAACATATGAAGACTGTGAACTGAATCCAGATAGGGAGAGCTAGTATGACTAAATTAAAGAGACCATTTCCTTCGTTACTTTTTTATTTATAAAAATAGAAAAAAAATGAGAATACAAAGAATTTTACAACTCGGTTACTTGTAATTACAACTTGAGATTATTACTACATAACATGTATGGGCACAACCCCTACATTACCAACCTGGTGCTAGAAGGGTATTATGCTAAGCAGTGATTGATTGAAAATAGTAAATTTGATAATTCGCACTTGCAACTTGCATTGGCCCAAGGGGGAAATGATAACTTTCGAAGTGGAAACTTGGTCTCATTGTTTTTTTTTTTTTTTAAGTAGAACTTTATGTTGATCCCTAACAAATCTCAAGGTGCTTGTCCCGTATCGGGGGGGAACTTAAAAAAATAATCACATACCTGTTTTTTATAGCGAGCGTCCGGAACGTAGATCCAAGAACACTAGACGAATGCTGGAAACGATCGAGCCTCGCTTTTATAGCGACTTCGTCCCACGCATTTTCTGCTAGTTATGACGTAGCTCGAAAGCTACGTGACGAGCTTGGAGAAGCTTTTTCACGCGCATGCTCAATAGTGTAGATAGATAGATAGAATAGGGGGGATAGTGGGGACGTCAGCAACGAGGCTATATGTCCCCGTCACGATAAACAGGGTTGCTCAAAATTGTAAAAAAAGAACAGGTTAAAAATAAAAGTGTTCAAGGAACCAAAGCGCTGCTAAATAAGAAAACGAAAAGCAAAACAAAAAACGAGAATAAAAGAATAAATAAGATAAAATAGATAACAATAACAATATATAGAAAACAATAAAACGGGACAGAAATATAAAAATTTAGCAGCAATAAAATAGTAGCAACACACTAAAAGATCTCAGAGAACGTGAGCAACCCCACAAGCTTTAACAAAATCAAGTACCCGGCTAACCATATCATTGTCATCCCCCAAGGCACGGGTAAGAATACAAGGTAGTCGATAACGTTCTCTGAGATCTGAGTATTCAGGACATTCAACGAGAATATGCTGAATACTCAGGGGGACAATACACTCTTCACAGTACGGACGGTCCATACCACGCAGAAGATAACCATGCCTTAGATGAGAGTGTCCGATACGCAAGCGCGCCAGGAGCACTTCATCTCTGCGATTCAAGCGTGAAGACGTTCGCCAATTACCTAGAAGGGGCTTAACGGCGTGAAGTTTATTTTCATTTGCCTGGTCCCAAACTACTTGCCAGTGAGTGCGCATCAAGCTGGAAAAATGACACCAAAGATCAGAGCACGGAAGGCTATGCTCCAAAGCAACCCCAGCTAAGGCGGCGTGCTTGGCAGCTGTGTCAGCACGTTCGTTTCCCCGAATGCCGACATGACCCGGCACCCAGCAGACAACGACGACACAACCCTGTAGCTGTAATTGATGGCACCTCACGAGAATGTCCTGAACGAGAGAGTGCGTAGTAAAGACATTCTGTAAGCTCAGAACGACGGACTGTGAGTCGGTGCAGATAAGCACACGACGTAATGAAAGCGTTAAGGCATGGTCCAAGGCAAGTTGAATTGCAGTCAATTCAGCAGTGAACACGGAACACAGGCGATGCAAATGGAATTCTGAGCTGCCCTCGTCCGTGACAAAGACACAGCCTACAGAATCCCCATCCTTAGAACCGTCCGTAAAGAACACATTAAAATCGGGGTACTGATCTAACAGTGCGGCAAACTCCTGCTGATACACCTGGGAACTAGTCTGCTGTTTGGAATGGAGAGATAAACGTAAATCCTAGCGAGGTAGACGAAGAACCCACGGTGGAATAGCACAAAAGTGAACCAATGAAAGAGAGGGCCACACAAAATCGTCGCCAAGGAAACTCTCACACGCACGGATGTACCAGGGACGTGTAGTGCGTGGACGTGCAGCATAGCGCTCGTAAATCCGACCACCACGGAGACATGGTCGACACGGGTGGTGTGGAATACAACGCACATGTGCAGAATAATGAAGAAGTAGTCTGTTGCGACGATTCGCTAACGAAGGTTCATTGGCTTCAACATACAGACTGGCAACGGGACTAGTTCGATAGGCGCCAGTAGCAAGACGAATACCCAGGTGATGCACTGTGTCAAGTTGGCGTAACAGAGAATCACGAGCAGAACCATAGACAGTACAACCATAGTCTAACTTGGACCGGATTAGACTACGGTACAAACGAAGCAGAACAGTACGATCAGCACCCCACGTGCGGTGGGAAAGGACACGAAGGAGATTCAGAGCTCGAAGACAAGAATATTTAAGATTCCGTACATGTGGTGCCCACGACAAGCGACGGTCAAACACCAGACCCAAGAAACGGACTGTATCAACGAATGACAAACGGGTGCCATTGAGGTACAAGTCCGGGTCAACAACGCACGTACGCTGCCGGCAGAAGTGAACACATTGGGATTTCTCGGTGGAAAAGCGAAATCCAGTCTCATTCGACCAGCGAACGAGACGATTCAGAGTCAGTTGAAGCTGTCGAGTAATGCCGCGAAGATGGCGGGAGCGACAGAAAATGACAAGATCGTCAACATAAAGCAGACCAGACACAGGAGCCTGGATCTGCGAAAGAACGCTGTTGACTGCGACAGCAAACAACGTGACACTAAGAACACTGCCTTGTGGAACACCATTTTCTTGTACAAAGCGCTCTGAAAGAGTAGAGCCCACACGCACTCTAAAGTGTCGCTCGTGAAGAAAATTCGAAATAAAGTGGGCCATATGCCCACGAAGACCCCAGTCATATAATTGTTTTAAGATACCGTAACGCCAGGTGGTGTCATACGCCTTCTCTAAATCAAAAAATATAGCCACAAGATGTTCTCCGTTTAGGAAGGCGTCTTGAATTTGACCCTCAAGGTAGGCAAGGTTGTCAATAGTTGAACGAAAGCGACGAAAGCCACTTTGAAATTTGCTCAAAAGGAAATGCGATTCCAAATACCACACCAGGCGCTTATTGACCATTCGCTCCAAAAGCTTACAGACACAGCTCGTGAGAGCAATGGGTCTGTAGCCTGTGGGGCTAGTTGCGGCTTTCCCTGGCTTTAAGATAGGAAGAACCAGGGCCTCACACCAAGCAGGTGGAAAAAACTCCTCAACCCAGAGGCGATTATACAGCTGCAATAATGCAAGCTGAGTATCGTGGGAGAGGTTGCGCAACATTTCATACGAAATACGGTCAAGCCCGGGAGCGGTGTTGGACGATTCGCGGAGAGCAGATTCGAACTCAACGGGCGTAAAAGGAGCGTTATAATCCTCACTGTTGGCGGTACGGAAATTTAACGGGGTTCGCTCTAGCTGAGGACGTGAACGAGCAAAGGCTGGTGGGTAGTGATCCGACTCAGAGATACTGGCAAAGTGGTCTCCCAATATATTAGCGATCTCTGAGGAATTGGTCTCGAGAACACCATGCACGTTTAAAGCTTGTACATTAAGTGAAGGAGAAGAGCCGTTTAAGGAGCGAACCCGATGCCACACAGTAGACATAGGCGTGCGACAACTGAATGACGAAACGTAATTCGTCCAGCTTTGGCGCTTTGAGATCTTTACCAGACGTCGAGCACGAGCACGCAGAATGCGGAACTGCTGAAGATTTTCGTCCGTTGGATGACGATTAAAAGTGGCAAGAGCAAGCCGACGAGCCTGGATAGCCTCACGGAGTTCCGCAGACCACCAAGGAACACGCCGGCGAGAAACGTTGTCACCGCATTCTGGAATGGAACCATGAGCAGCATCAAGAACAGTCTGCCCAAAATCCTCAGCCACAACAGCGACAGGGAGATCATCACGACAATGAAACTCACTGAGCTCACGGAACTTACGCCAGTCAGCACGCTTCAGATTGAAGCGGCGGAGAGGAAAAGGAGGAGTAACAGGGAGACCGTCAACAAATAACGGGAAGTGGTCACTGCCACAAAGATCGGGATGCACTCTCCATGTCAATGAAGTCAAGAGACCAGCACTGCACATGGAGAGGTCGATACAAGAATATGTGCCATGGACAGTGGAGAAATGAGTAGGACTGCCATCATTAAGGATAAGCAAGCCACTCTCCTCAAGAAATTCAGTGACCTCGCGGCCACGACCGTCAGTACGGACAGAACCCCACAGACGGTGATAGGCATTAAGGTCTCCTACAAGCAAGACTGGCGGCAGAGCTGAAGCAGATCGGCGGTGGTAAAGGCTTCTGAGTGAGGAACGTACAAGGAACAAACGGTAAGCGGGCGGGAAAAGTATACTCGCACCGCAACGGCTTGCAGTCGGGATACAATGTGAATTAGCTGAGAATGAACAGAATCGGAGGCACAGACTGCCACGCCGCCAGCAGCGTGGTCAGCGTCTTGCTTATCACATCTGTACATAGTGTATCCAGAAAGAAGGAAGGACTGGGTAGGCTTAAAATGGGTTTCTTGCAAGCAGACAACAACTGGCGAGTGGTCGGAGACCAGTTGTAGCAATTCCTCACGGTGACAACTAAAGCCATTCAGGTTCCACTGAAGAAGCGCCATACTGAAATAAATCAACGTTTAAGGCGAACTTTCCCACGCGGTCCAATCACAGCCCACTCAGTATCCATGAGTTCGTCCTCCACCATGTCAGACTTCAGAGAAGCTGCAGGTGGCTTACGAACTGGAGTAGATTTTGGTCTCTTCGGAGAGAGAACCGTGTCGTTCAACCTGCGGATATGCTGGCTAAGTTTCAGGCCAGCCGTGTAAGGTGATCGGCGATGGGCTGGAGTACGCCGAAGACCACCACTAACAGTAACACGAGGAGTGTTCGGACGTTCGCGAGGCGTTACAGCTGGAGACTTGGGATGTTCGCTCGTTGTTGCAACGGGAGACTTAAGAAGTTCGCTCATCTTTGTGACTGGGATCTTCGAGTCAGAACTGTGCTTTGGGGCCAAGTCCGTTTGGGTGGAAACGTCAACGGTTTGTGTAGCTACCGATTTCCGAGAACTAGCAGCGACAGTAGCGAAGGGAACAGAAAGCGAGGAAGGAAGGCTTTCTTTCAATCGACGCTTCGCATCTGTAGCAGAAATCTTCTCTACAACCATGAGTTCCCGGATACGCTTCTCACGTTGAAAGGCTGGACAATCCCAAGACCAAGCAGAATGCTCACCCTTACAGTTGACACAGAAGGGCTTGGTCGATGTACAAGGATCCGCACCATGACTAGCCTGGCCACAGTTGGCACAAAGAGCAGCACTCGCATTGCACGACGTGCTGGTGTGCCCAAAATGTTGACATTTATAGCAGCGCAAGGGACTAGGTATATAAGGCCGAACTTTGAGACGATAGAAACCAGCCTTGACATACTCAGGAAGCGTGGGCAAACTGAAAGTAAGAATCAGTGACTGAGTAGCAAGAAGGTCACCTGTCTTGTTACTTTTGATGCGAGCTACATCTACAACGTGTTGGTCCGCCAACTCAGATTTAATTTCCTCCTGGGTGGCATTGAGGAGATCCCTCGGGAAACGTTCAGTACACGATGCGGTTCTACGGACACGTGCACTGGGCCGATAGTTGTTAACTTCATGAGCTTCGCTGTTTGCCGCTCGTCGATTGTTTCCACCAGTAAGGTGCCATTCCTCAGTTTCTTAATATCCTTAACCTGTCCGGCGTTGTATGTTATAACTTTATTAATAACGAAAGGGGACAACCCCTTTAGAGCGCTTGGACGGTTAGCTGTAGCATCGGCACCATCATTTTCTTTATCTTTAATTACAAGATATCGGACCACAGGTGTCGCGATACTTGTCTTTTCCGCATTCTCTACAACAGAACGGTCAATCTCGTTCTCAGTAAGTTTGGGCTTTTTACTAGAGGGCGAGCCCGGGCCCGTTTTTAATGTTTTTGTACCCATAAAATAGTGATTTATATGAACATTTAGAAAAGGAAACGGGTGTGAGGTCACACCGGGGCGTTAATAGGGGAACTAACGCTACCCCCTGGCAATCCCTTCAGCACGCCCAACACCTTAGGATCAGCGTGGGGCCAACGCGGTCAAGGGGAATGGAAGTGCATGTAAACCATTCCCGTCGACAAAAACGCGTGGCCCCGGAAAGGAAGAGGTCAAACAAAAGAAAAGAAACCTGGCCAACCAAAAGATAGACCCCCACCAGCCTAGTAAGAAACAAAAAACAAAACGGTGCGGATTTTTTTGGATTTTTTATTTTTAAAGTTTTTTGGGTATTTTCATATTTTGCATTTTTTTGGTATTTTTTTTATATTCAAGGACTCAACACTCCGGACAACACAAACACTGGACGCACACAGCATGAGGCCGGGTGGGTGCACGTCCTCCCCAAGTGGAGGAAGACGTCCACTAGACCTTCCTCTTCCCGACTCCCACCAACCACCCGCGAGTCCGGTAGCGGTATTCGCGGCTGAGAGGGCATGCAATGATATGAAGATGAGGGGTGATAAATGAATGAGTTATGAAGCCGCCCTCTCAGCTCCACCCCCTCCCCGACGATGACGGTCCGCTACATGGAGGGGGATGCTCAATAGTGGCCAAGACTTCTAGTTTTTCTATGATTTTGCCCCCATCACGCCGGGGCTGAAGTATCTATTTTACATTTGAAGGGCTCGGTGCAATAAGGAGCTAACCCTCAAAAAGTTGTTTCCGAGATAATAGCTTTTGAAAGTTTGAAAAAATCCATAAATCGGAATTATTATTTTTATGTTGTGCAGTTCATTCGAAAAGCTTCACTAAAGTTTCTAGTTTATATAAAGACATACAATTATGTACAATTAAAATGAAAAGAGGTTGAATTTGTTCTTTTTGTAATTCAATATTACTCATTGTTGGTTAGCTCCTTATTGCATCAGAATTTTAGGAGTCAGTTCTGTGGGATAACAACTAACATAAATGCACAAGAATTATATTGTGAACAAAAAATATACATAATAATGAAAAATCAAACTGAAGTATGTAAGGAAAACTAAATACTTTACAAGTTTAATGAATATGTAAGTCAGTCACAATGCTCTTAGCGCTGACATGAAATAGTGGCATATTATTGCAGGTCACAAATTACATTGAATTCAACCAAGGTTGACCCTTCTTATGCATCAATCATCAAGTCCATCCAACATTTCTACACACTCTTCTCCAGCTACTTCCGTCGGAACAAGGCTACGATAAAAATTATGGTATATTGGGGGGATCCATTCCAACAGAGACATTAGATCAGAGTATTTCCGGATATCTATAGGAATTCCTTCCTGGTACTTGCATGGCAAATCGTTGAGGTTCACTTCTGGCTGTGGGCGGCCTCGTTTCTTTAGGTTGCACGTAGTCCATACAGGTGCTTCCTTCTGGTACGAATAGCTTACATGCAAAACATAGGGAGTAGCTGATTCCATCTTAAACACGGCTGCATCTGAAAACTTGAGAGTCTGTTTGGTGTCTGTGGTTATTTTCTTGGAAATTGATGACACAAGTGGTGTGAAATCCTTGAAGTCGGTTTGCTGCATGCGAGTTACATGAAATTTCTTCTTTCTGTTGGCACTGCTGATTACATGTGCCCACTCATCTGTTGTATACACAATGGGGTGATGCCTACGTGCGTACAGTTCTATGCGGCCAAAATCACGATCGCATGGCAGTTGTGTGTGGCCTACGACTGGAAAATGATGAAAAATTTTCTTAAATCGTCCACACCGAAGCAGTGCTTCATATAAGGCAATCAAGGTCCAATTCTTATTTTGCCCTTTGCAATTGTCACTAATAATATGAAGTTCTTCACTTTGCACGTTATTTCCCATAATGTATTTAAGTATGCAACTAGAAATTTCAGAGGAACCGCGTTTAGCTATATTTTCACTCCAGAGAAACATAAAGCCAATGTCCGAGCCACAATCATGAACTGCGAAATTATAACTCCAGAGTTTTCTTTTGTAGAAAGCAGGACCAACCGTTAATTTTGGAGTTGGGAGGGTCTTTTGTAAATCAACGCAGATTACATGATATTTCGTAGGATCTGAAGAAGCAAGCTGTGAGAGATAGGTGAGTTTCTCCTTAGCGGCTTCTGCCCTAGCTAGGTGTAGCGCTCTACTGGCTTCTAACTGTTTGGCTTCGTTTTCGTCATGTACAGATTTAGCATGATCCAAATTTATTTTATTCGAGTCGCAAAAGGAACAAGTGTCTGACTTAGGTAATTTAAACCCTATACAAAATTCCTCACAAAAAAGCCTTCGGAATCTGTCAGAACTAATGGACGTTGTCTGCTGAGATGCACACCACGGAATATACTTTGTCTCATATAGAGAATTTATCGTGAGATCGCAGTCCAGGTACTGCTTGTTCGCGTTTTGGCTCCGGCTGTAGTGACTGGCATATTTCGGTATGGATGTTATAAACTTCCTTGCAGATTCCAAACTGGCTTCTGTAAAACCATTTGGCCGGTTGTGATGCCTACCCCTTCCATCACTTTTGGCTGTGATGTTTCCACCCTTGATTTGTTCCTGAAGTAGCTGTATTCGTTTTCTGCTGCCCCCTCCATGTAGCGCACCGTCATCGTCGGGGAGGGGGTGGAGCTGAGAGGGCGGCTTCATAACTCATTCATTTATCACCCGTCATCATCTTCATATCATTGCATGCCCTCTCAGTCGCGAATACCGCTACCGGACTCGCGGGTGGTTGGTGGGAGTCGGGAAGAGGCAGGTCTAGTGGACGTCTTCCTCCACTTGGGGAGGACGTGCACCCACCCGGCCTAATGTTGTACGTGTCCAGTGTTTGTGTTGTCCGGAGTGTTGAGTCTTTGAAAATATAGAAAAAAAAATGCAAAACCAAAAATTCTATAAAAAACATAAAACATTAAAAAATACAAAAAAATCCGCACCATTTGTTTTGTTCTTCCTGGGCTGGAGGAGGGCTATCTTTTTGTTTTCCAGGTTTCTTTCGTTTTGTTTCACCTCTTCTTTTTCCGGAGCCACGCGTTTTTGTCGACGGGAATGGTTTTTGCACTTCCATTCCCCTTGACCGCGTCGGCCCCACGCTGATCCTAAGGTGTTGGGCGTGCTGAAGGGATGGCCAGGGGGTAGCGTTAGTTCCCCTATTAACGCCCCGGTGTGACCTCACACCCTTTTTTCCTTTTTATATGTTTACTAAAAATCTAAATTATATGGGTACCAAAACTTTAAAATCTGATCCGGGCTCTCCCTCACGGAAGAAGCCCAAACCGAGTGAAAGCGAAAGTGTGGAAAAGACAAGTATCGCCGCGCCCGTCGTACGATATCTTGTAATTAAAGATAAAGATGCTGATAGTGCCACATCTGATGCAAACCGTCCAAGTGCTATTAAGGGCTTATCCCCTTTTGTTATTCATAAAGTTATTACTTACCAAGCCGGACAGGTTAAAGACATCAAGAAATTGCGGAACGGCACTTTATTGGTGGAAACTGTCGATGAAAAGCAAACAGCGAAGCTACTGAAATTAACTTCGATTGGAACTGTGAACGTGTCAGTAGAAGCTCATCGTCTCCTGAACGTCTCTCGAGGGGTGATATCGTGTTGGGATCTCCTGAATGCCTCTGAGGAGGAGATTAAGTCGGAGTTAGCGGACCAACATGTTATAGATGTAGCTCGCATAAAAAGTAAGAAGTCAGGTGAACTCGTCGCTACCCAGTCACTGATTCTTACTTTTAGTTTGCCAACGCTTCCAGAATCTGTAAAGGCTAGTTACTATCGATTGAAAGTTCGGCCCTATATACCTAGTCCTTTGCGCTGCTATAAATGTCAACATTTTGGGCACACCAGCACCTCGTGCAATGCGAGTGCTGCTCTTTGTGCCAATTGTGGACAGGCTAGTCATGGTGCGGATCCCTGTAAAGCAACCAAGCCCTTTTGTGTCAACTGCAAGGGTGAGCATTCTGCTTGGTCTCGGGATTGTCCAGCCTTCCAGCGCGAGAAGCGAATAAGGGAGCTCATGGTTGTTGAAAAAATTTCTGCTGCTGATGCTAAGCGTCGTTTGAAAGAAAGCATTCCTTCCTCGCTTTCTGTTCCCTTCGCTACTGTTGCAGCAAGTTCTAAGAAATCTGTAGCAACCCAGACGTCCGACGTTTCCACCCAAACCGACTTTGTCCCCGAGCCTAGTATTGACCCCAAGACCCCAGTTGCAACAACAAGCGAACTTCTCCGAACCCCACGGGTTTCCGTTAGTGGTGGCCTTCGGCGTACTCCAGCCCAACGCCGATCACCTTATATCGCTGGCCTGAAACTAAGTCAACATATTCGCCGGCTGAACAAGACGGTTCTCACTCCAAAGAAGAAAAAATCTACACCAGTTCGTAAGCCACCTGCAGTTTCTCTGAAATCTGATATGGTGGAGGACGAACTGATGGATTCTGAGTGGGCTGTTATTGGTCCTCGTGGGAAGGTTCGCCTTAAACATTGACATCTTCCACTATGGCGCTTCTCCAGTGGAATTTGAATGGCTTCGGTAGTCATCGTGAGGAATTGATGCAACTGGTCTCCGACCATTCGCCAGTTGCTGTCTGCTTGCAAGAAACGCATTTTAAGCCTACCCAGTCCTTCCTTCTTTCTGGGTACACTATGTACAGATGTGATAAGTCAGATGCTGGTCACGCTGCTGGCGGCGTGGCCGTATGCGTCTCTGATTCGGTTTATTCTCGGGAGATTCACCTCGTCTCCCGCCTGCAAGCAGTTGCGGTGCGAGTATACTTCTCTCGCCCGCTTACAGTTTGTTCATTGTACATTCCCCATTCAGAAGCCTTTAGCACCGCTGATCTGCTTCAGCTCTTCCATCAGCTCGAGCCGCCAGTCTTGCTTGTAGGAGACCTTAATGCCTATCATCGCTTGTGGGGCTCTGTCCGCACTGATGGTCGTGGCCGTCAGGTCACGGCATTTTTTGAGGAGAGTGGTTTGCTTCTCCTTAATGATGGCAGTCCTACTCATTTTTCCACTGCCCATGGCACCTATTCTTGTATCGACCTCTCCATGTGCAGTGCTGGTCTCTTGACCTCATTGACATGGCGAGTGCATCCCGACCTTTGTGGCAGTGATCACTTCCCGTTGTTTGTTGAAGGTCTCCCTGTTACTCCTCCTTTTCCTCTCCGCCGCTTCAATTTGAAGCGTGCTGACTGGCGTAAATTCCGTGAGCTCAGTGAGTTTCATTGTCGTGATGATCTCCCTGTAGCTGTTTTGGCAGAGACTTTTGAGCAGACCGTTCTTGATGCTGCTCATGGTTCCATTCCAGAATGCGGTGGCGACGTTTCCCGCCGGCGTGTTCCATGGTGGTCTGCGGAAATCCGTGAGGCTATCATGGCTCGTCGACACGCTCTTGCCACTTTCAATCGTCATCCAACTGACGACAATCTGCAGCGTTTCCGCATTCTCCGTGCTCGAGCTAGACGTCTTATCAAGCTTTCGAAGCGCCAGAGCTGGCTGAATTACGTTTCGTCCATCAATAGTCGCACAGCAATGTCCACTGTGTGGCGTCGGGTCCGCTCTCTTAATGGTAATACTCCTCCTGTTGATGTTCCTGCTTTGTCTGTGAATAGTGTCTTAGTTACTCACCCTTCGGAGAAGGCACACAATTTGGGCCAGTATTTTGCATCTATCTCTGAGTCTGATCATTATCCTCCAGCATTCGTTCCCATTAGGGCGCGTTTAGAGCGGAACCCGTTAAACTTCCGTACCGCCAACAGCGAAGATTACAATGCTCCTTTCACCCTCGTTGAATTTCATTCTGCTCTTCGTGAATCATCCAATACTGCTCCAGGGCTTGATCGTATACCCTACGAGATGTTGCGCAACTTCCCCCGCGATACACAGCTTGCTCTCTTGCAACTGTATAATCGCCTCTGGGTCGAGGAGTTTTTTCCACCGGCTTGGCGTGAGGCTCTCGTTCTTCCTATCTTGAAGCCAGGCAAAGTCGCAACTATCCCCATGAGCTACAGACCCATTGCTCTCACGAGCTGCGTCTGTAAGCTGTTTGAACGCATGGTCAACAAGCGCCTGGTGTGGTATTTGGAATCCAATTCACTTCTGAGCAAGCATCAAAGTGGATTCCGTCGTTTCCGATCCACTACAGACAATCTTGCTTATCTTGAGGGTCATATTCAAGAAGCCTTTCTCAACGGCGAACATCTTGTCGCTATATTTTTTGACTTAGAGAAGGCGTATGACACCACGTGGCGTTACGGAATCCTAAAACAATTACATGACTGGGGTCTCCGTGGGCATATGGCCCACTTCATCTCGAATTTTCTTCACGAGCGACACTTTAGAGTGCGTGTGGGATCTAATATCTCAGAGCGTTTTGTACAAGAAAATGGTGTTCCACAAGGCAGTGTCCTTAGTGTCACGTTGTTTGCTGTCGCCGTCAACATCGTTCTTTCGGAGATCCAGGCTCCTGTGTCTGGTTTGCTTTATGTTGACGACCTTGTAATTTTCTGTCGCTCCCGTCATCTTCGCGGCGTTACTCGACAGCTTCAACTGACTCTGAATCGTCTTGTTCGCTGGTCGAATGAGACTGGATTTCGTTTTTCTACCGAGAAATCCCAATGTGTTCACTTCTGCCGGCTGCGTACGTGCGTTGTTGACCCGGACTTGTACCTCGATGGCACCCGTCTGTCATTCGTTGATACAGTCCGTTTCTTGGGTCTGGTGTTCGACCGTCGCTTGTCGTGGGCACCACATATTTGGAATCTTAAATACTCTTGTCTTCGAGCTCTGAATCTCCTTCGTGTCCTTTCCCACCGCACGTGGGGTGCTGATCGTACTGTTCTACTTCGTTTGTACCGTAGTCTAATTCGGTCCAAGTTAGACTATGGTTGTATTGTCTATGGTTCTGCTCGTGCTTCTCTGTTACGCCAACTTGACACAGTGCATCATCTGGGTATTCGTCTTGCTACTGGCGCCTACCGAACAAGTCCCGTCACCAGCCTGTATGCTGAAGCCAATGAACCTTCGTTAGTATATCGTCGCAGTAGACTACTCCTTAATTATTCTGCGCATGTGCGTTGTATTCCCGACCACCCGTGTAGACCATGTCTCCGTGGTGGTCGGATATACGAGCGCTATGCTGCACGTCCTCGCTCTACACGTCCATGGTACATCCGTGCGTGCGAGAGCCTTCTTGCCGACGATTTCGTGTGGCCCTCTCTTTCGTTGGTTCGCTTTTGTGCTATTCCACCATGGCTGCTTCGTCTACCTCGGCATGATTTAAGTTTGTCTCTGCATTCGAAACAGCAAACTAGTTCCCAGGTGTACCAGCAAGAGTTTGCCGCAGTGTTAGATCAGTACCCCGATTTTAGTGTGTTCTATACGGACGGTTCTAAGGATGGGGATTCTGTAGGCTGTGCCTTTGTCACCGACGAGGGCAGCTCAGAATTCAATTTGCATCGCCTGTGTTCCGTGTACACTGCCGAATTGACTGCACTTAAGCTTGCCTTGGACCATGCTCTCACGCTTTCATTACGTCGTGTGCTTGTTTGCACCGATTCTCAGAGCGTGGTTCTGAGTATACAGAATGCCTTTAGTATGCACTCTCTCGTGCAGGACATTCTTCTGAGATGCCATCAATTGCAGCAACAGGGTTGTGTCGTCGTTGTCTGCAGGGTGCCGGGTCATGTCGGCATCCGGGGAAACGAACTTGCTGATACAGCCGCCAAGAACGCCGCCTTGGCCGGGGTTGCACTGGAGCATAGCCTTCCTTGCTCCGATCTTCGTTCCTATTTTCACATCTTGATGCGCTCTCACTGGCAAGCCGATTGGGACCAGGCCATTGAAAATAAATTGCATGCAGTCAAACCACTCCTAGGTGAGTGGCGTACGTCCTCGTGCCATCGTCGTCGAGATGAAGTGCTCCTGGCGCGTCTGCGTATCGGACACTCTCATCTGACACATGGCTACTTGCTGCAAAGACTGAACCGTCCGTACTGTGAGGAGTGTATAGTCCCGCTGAGTATTCGGCACATTCTTGTTGAGTGTCCTGAATACTCAGCTCTCAGAGAACGTTTCGGATTGCCTTCTGTTGTTACCCGCGCTTTGGGGGATTCAAGAGATATAGTTTGCCGGGTACTTGACTTTGTTAAAGCTTGTGGGGTTGCTCACGTTCTCTGAGCTGTTTTAGTGTGTTTTCGCTTTTTATTGCTGCTGCATTTTAAATTTCTGTTAGCTTTTATTGTTTTCTATATATTGTTATTGTTATCTGTTTTAGCTTATTTATTCTTTTATTTTCTCTTTTTCGTTTTCTCTTATTCTTTAGCAGCACTTGTTTATTGTGCTTTGGTATTTTAAGCTTTTTCTGTTTACGTTTTTAATCCAGAGCAACCGTGTCAGTCGTGACGGGGACATATAGCCTCGTTGCTGACGTCCCCATTAACCCCCATTCATTCATTCATTCGTTTTCTGCTGCGGTGAAGTCCATGAACTGCAAGAAAGGCCTTCTTGCACACACTAACATCTACACCATTAATTTTCAAATTATAAGAAAACGTGAATGATCTCCTCGAAGATTGTCCTTTTGTGTAGGAACGTTTCGTATTCTGAATTCTCATATTTTGCATGAGGTAGGTGTTTTGTGTTGCATAATCAGCCAAGTCCCAGAATGAATGAAAAATAAACTCTATGTCCCCTTTAATTTTTTTCCAGCAATTTTTTGGACATTTACATGGTTCACCCACTTTCCTGGCTGAAACAACATCCTTCGAATGACTGGAGGTATATTGCTCCCCTTTATTTCTTCTTCTCTTACGCTTCACTCTCTCCCAGTTATCCCTCTCACATCGTCTCTTTCTGGCTGGAGGACGTTTGATTGGAGATCCCTCTGTCGTCCTTGTGATGTGAAGGTCATTCTGAAAAGGATGAGAGTACGATTTTAATAAATACACACTAGGTTCTTTACAACAGGAAATTAGAAATACCTAATGAAAATATTCTGGCCATAGTGCTATTGAATCTACTGTATTTCTAAACCGATATGACGTCTCAACCCCACTGCTATTCTGCGTGCGCGAAATTTAGCAAAAATCCTAGTCAGTAACAAAAATTATTTCCATTTGATGAAAATTGTTTCGTAAATAACTTCAGAATGTAAGGGAAATTTGAATACATTTTTAGCAAATTGAAAAGACTGTAATTTTCTGTACATTCCAGCCACACTAGTATTATTCCCAAAATAATTTTACGAAATGGAAAGAACTTTTGTCACTGACTGTACAATCTACTCGAAAATCATAAATATTCGAAACAAATTTATTATTGAAAATGACAAAACAATTCTGATCATTTATCGTGACACAGTGTTGTCACACTTGGTGCAATTGTACCAAATTCAGCACTTTGTCATTCAACGGCCCATTTTCATCCCCTTTTGTGAAAAAGTTGGTACAATTGTACCCAATTGTACCCAATGTAACAAATACTTCTCACATTTTCAAAAATGTCAATAAGACTTTTCCTACATTTTACAGTACTCATACTGTGTGTTGGACTCTTAAAAAATGCTGTTGGACATTCATTCTTTGACGTTGCATCGCTTAACGCTAGAAACTATACCAGGAAATAAATGACGATACATTGGCGCATCCGAGCCCCGTATGAACTAGACGAGAAAGTAACAGTGTTGTGGAAATATATTCTTAAAATAATAATAATAATAATAATAATAATAACACACAAATACGTTGAACCAATTGTTGAATATTCTGAAGAAAACCAGCCTATGCTCAAATAAGTCTATAATTTATGCGTCGTTGCAAAGATTTTACACCAAACGAAAATAGCACGAAAAATATCTTGACATAATTCCTGCCTTACCGCGGTAAGTTGTTTCTAATTACGCCATATTGACGTATATAAAGATACCCGAACATTTCTCCGTTTTATAGATCTGTATCGACGCGTTGATTTGGACCCTTGAAAGAGGGGGGGGGGAGGTCTAGAAATTTACTTATTTTAGTTTCGTGTTACAGAGTCATGTATTACACTGGAATAAATTCAACCCTTTTTGTTTCAATTTGGTACTATTTTTCAGCTCCCTTCAGACCTAGGACTGTGGCAACACTGTCCTGACATGATTGCTTTATTACCTTTCTCATTTCATAGCATTTACAGCACCGTTCTTGACGCTACATTGTCAGAATTTGTCATAATCAGAGAAAAATGTACATGTGTAATGTCGCTTTCTTTGTGGTTAATTATTTCAGCAATATGGCGCTAACCAACATTCATTATATTAGCAGCTGTTGTCATCAGAAAAAGTTCAAGATTTTTCTGTACCAACTCGCTAGAGTCCTGACGAATGCATAGGGAATTGATTTGCGTATTAAGATGCACGTAAAAACTCACACTTAAAGACCGTTTTTTACAAGCCTATATCTGAGGCAATAAGGTGTTAACCAACATTTTAACAAAATAACAAAAATAAAACTCGTTTCTTACCTCAGAGTCGGTGCTGTTGTTGCTTGACACTCCAAACACATACTCTGGGTCATCAAAGCTGTTTTCACCGAGTAGGGGGCCATCTTCTTCATCAGAAACACTAATATGTGCGGAGGTGCTCTGCATAACATTCTCGATAACTGACATTTTCCTGTGGCTTAACACCTTGTTGCACACAACTTTCCGCTTGTACGTTTCTTCTCAAGAAGGATATCACGTGATTGCGCGCGATGACGACACAGCACAAGCACCATCTGTTGATGAATGAAGCAGACCTTCATGCCTAATGTAGTACACTGTTTATCTCAATTTTGACAAAAGTGAGGGTTAGCTCCTTATTGCACCGAGCCCTTCATTTACTAATACATTTTTATTTCACGCATAGCTCCAAATACATAATGTTTTTATGTACTTATCGTTTGCGTGGTGTTAACTAAATTTACAGCCGCGACCCGGCGCTGTGATTTAGGTAAATCAAAGCCAGGGTCATACCACTATTACATGCGTGTGGGTTGGTGTCAATGAGGCATCAGATTGCTAATACAATCAAAGCCTCACCTGACTCCGTTCTCCCTTTCTCTCTTTCTCTGCAACACACAATTAGAAAAGCGCGGGCGTCTCGCCATTTAATTTGAGTCCGGCTTAGGACTTCGAAGCTTAACTGTGTAACAATATATTAGCACATATAATTACGATAATTTCAACCAAACTTCTAATTAATCTGGTAAAAATTAACGACTAAAGCGATCAGTTAAACATATTAATTTTGAAGCTGATTATTCAAATTTCGCAGGTTTTAATGTTTAATTGACAATTGTTAAGAAATTCGCAACATTCAAGAATTTTTCTCAGTTTTTCTTGCGAACAGTGTGAAATGAATATGTTGCTAGAAATCTTTCTTTGTACATATGTTGTAAAACTAACAAATAGAAATATACTGTGTCCACGAAAAAGGTCGGGACAGTGGAATATCTGAAGAAATTTACTTGCCATTCAAAAATCACGAACCATGTGTCCAGTATTTGAAAAAAGATCTATTCAACTAATATAAAATAAAGTTGCCCTCCCGCTCCCTAAACGGGGAGAGAAGGCAACTTGAAAATTTCACATGGAAATCACCTATTTTTATTCCAGACTTGGATGTTATTAGAGGAAAAATGACGGACAGGTGTGTTTCGTAAGACGATACTATAATGGAAAATGAATATTTTCTACAGTGTAGTCGGAATTTAGAAGGAAAATTTCACAGTGAATGTAAAAACATTACCATTAGTAAATTTAGAAACATGAACAGTGCGACCAAACAAAAGTGGAAGTGTGGAAATTCTGTGTCTAATATTAAAGACATACAAAAGGTGAAGGCGTGTGTAAGAGCGTCGACTGAGGTCACGATCACACAAGGATGAAGGAAGTGAAGCAATCCCAAGCACCTACTCAGCCACCGGGTGAAAATGGGTTAAAACCGCGAAAGCAAGGGAACAAGAATCTTGAGGATATCATAGACAATCATGGTGATTGTTCTATCATATATGAGCTTTTGTTAGCTGTGCTTGCATTAAAAGAGAGTGTAGTGTTCATGAGCTAGAAGTATACGAACAACTTTTGGTATTAGAAAATCTCAACTTGGACGTTGCTAAGGAAAATACACAATTATAGCTAGAAATTGTGAACTTACATTATCAGAATTAGACAAGGCAGAAAAATGTAATAGACGAGAAAACTTGGAAATAAAAAATGTCCCCTTCAAGAATGGTGCAAATGCCGAGGCACTTGTAACGGCAATTGCATCTGCTATGGGTTGAAATGAACATTGAAAACGAAACGCATGCAGTGCATTGGGTACCAGTCCTTTTGAAACCACACACAAAAATATAGTGGTGCGATTCGAGAACCGACGGAATGAGACTAGTTCATGACTGTCCTCATGAACAGTAAAAAAAAGAAAGTAATGAAAAACTCACTACTCGTTTAATTGGTTTCCAGAATTCTGTGCTAATTTACGTGAATAACCATTTGACACCGCAAGGAAACAACTACTATGTATGGCAACTGCAAAGAAGAAACAAGTAAATTGACAATTTGTGTGGACTGATTCAAATGTAACCATATATACGTGAAAATCTCAGCAAGATATAACAATTATAATTGAAAAATGTAGTGACATATAAAAATATCCTAAGTGCATCTTTCGTGTTTTTATTCAGCCACATGTATTTAGTGCCAGAATATGTACTAGTATACTTGTCAACGTAGTGTAGTTGATCATTGTTGGTGTGTTGCTAGTAACATTAACATTAGGAAAATAGTAATATTCTATACAATATTACTACTAATACTACGATAACTAGAATTCTTTTCCACTGTAATATCGAAGACCCTATATTTGACTACGTTCACCTGTTTTTAATGTCTAAAGTGTCGAACCAAATGAGCTGGATATCCCATGTGACAATCAGTTTTCACTATTAAATTTAAACATTCAAAAAAAAATAATAAATAAATGTTAGGCATTCTTAAATCAAATAAAAACTGAGCTCAGTTTCATTGCGTTTAGCGAAACGCATTTTAAAAATGGAGAAACAAATTATGTAAACAAATTAGGAAATTATAATTTCACTAACATCGGAAAACACAGGAGGATGCTACAATGTACACTCATGTCCAAAATGATTGTCGCATATCTATAAATATGTTGTTGTAGGAATATAGTTCGGTAACGAATTTGTCCGGTATTTCTTATAATGTTAGTATGTGTATTATCTGCAAAGACATGTATGTGGCAAATTTATTGTCAAAAGAGCAGTAAATAAGAACAATAAAACGAAAACAAAGCTTTCTTGTCCATTTAGCAACATTTTGTTTTATTCATTTTAATTTTCGTATTTATAATTCTTCCTATGAAATTTACTACAAATATACATTTCCCGATTATACACATAGTATAAGTATTAAAGGTACCCTGCAAAATCATTATGAAATTGTATTCTTACAAGAAGACAGCTACAGATATGAGGAAATCATTTTGTACATTGTATTTAACTTGTTTATTTATCTCTTTATTGTGATACAGCTCCAGAAAAGATGGAAGTCCCTCCGGGATGCGTTTAAACGTGAATGGAATGCTCAGAAAACACAGCCAAGTGAAACTGGAGGCAAGAAAAGAAAATATGCTTTCTTCAACGAGCTTCCGTTCTTATATGACGGAATGGCAGAGAAAGAGACCACAAATTTAAATTTGACTGTTGAAGAAGGTAGTAATGCATGTGATGACGCAAAGAACGAAACAAGATGTCTGAATGCACTAGATCATGAACGTGTACCACGCGGGCAGAAAAGAAAATCGGGCTCGTTTGAAGATAAAGTAATCGACTACCTGCAGGAAAAGAAAAAGGAATGTGATGATGTGAATGGTGACAAGGGTTTGCCTTATCATTAGTACCTATGCTTAGAAAGCTGCCTGACCACATGAATCTCACTGTTTGGTTTCAAATACTAGATATAATCAACCAGGAATTAATTTCTTTCAACCAAATCCAAAAGTATAGTACCCAACATACATATCCACTCAACCCTTCGTTTTTTTCATTACCCCTAGTATCTTCAGATGCTTAATCCTCAGTACCAATTCCACAACATTGCAAACCATCCTAGTACCAGCCAAGGAGGAAATGCTTACACCTCTTCCTCCACCACCTCCTTTACCTTCCATGTGGCCTTCAACGTCTGCTCCAGGGCGCCAAATCACAACACTGCGTTCACATGGATCCTGCCTGACTTTAACTGATTAATCTATTGAAGTAACGCGAATAGTCTAATTGTAAGAGACCCATATTATATGGAATGTCAAATAACCTTGCTTCTTTCATTAGAGTTCAATTTTGATATAAAAAACTTTCGAAGTTTTTTCCTTCTATACATAGGTTTAATCTTCCAATGTTTCTGTATATTTTAATCGGTCGTATTAAGTAGTACACTATTAATATGATCTTTAAGTAATATTAACCCTTTTATAAGTGAATATTCAGAGATATATTAATCCTATATTTTTAAAGTTTTTTTTCCTTTCCTAACTTCTTGGATTAACCTGGTATGAGTAAAATTTTAAATACATATTAAATTCCTTAACGATATGTGCTTACAGTTACAATCTGTTATTGAATAGATCGGATTGAACTGTATGAAAATTTGAGAAAATGATTAGTAAAAAGAGAGGTAGAGTTTTATAGGAGTCATATTATATATATATATATATATATATATATATATATATATATATATATATATATTAACAACCTTCCACCGTCGTGCCTAGATTGCATGGGGATGAATGATAATTGACGGTCGAAGATCGCTGCTACTCACCATCTACAATGAGTAGGTCGAGGATGACAAAAGGAAACCACATTAAATTGACTTTCAATTAAATCTGTGTATTTTCATAAATATCGTGTATTACTGTAACTGTTTGTAGACTGTGTATAAACGCCAGATCACATATCTTTAAGCATCTAAGAAGTTAACCACGAATAACTCGAACATAGCTGAGATACACGTACCTTTGAGTAAATGATGCCTGGAACTGATGTCGAAGTTCTGGATAATACAGATCTCGCTGCCAATAGTCTGTAGTGGCTGACTATTGTTAAACCATAATCCACTTTAATGGTTTACTGGAAACTATTAGATCTCCTGATCTAATCGTAGAATGGAATCACAGCTAAACGACAACTGTGATACACTTATCCGTGGTTCTCAATGATAGCTCGTCTAATCGTAATCTCTTCCATCTGATCCCAATCCTTTAGGACCATGAGTTTTTATACTCGGATTCCAGACATCCTGGAATTCATGTTGTTGATTTTCTGTATATCTCAGCTATTGGTAAAACATTGGTTTCACCCGAATTACATCGTGATCAAATTCTCAGACCAACAAATTTCTGCAAACTCAACGATTATGCCACAGTCAAAAGTGTGTCAATGTTATAGTATTACAACTTGATGACAATACATTCCTGAACCAAAACATTACAAATTACAAATCACAATAGCATACGAACTGACGACCTAGCGTCTAGCCGTAGCAAAACATAACATTCATCACATATACAAAACATTGATGTAAACACATAAACACACACACGTGTTTACATTCTATGACAACATTTAGTTTCTTTATTTTAACATAACATTCAATAATTAAATATGCTTCCTTTCCCAAAATAATATATTCATAAATAATATCAATCGTATGTATCAACAATATATATATATATACATATATATATATATCTTTCACAGCCCTTTGTGAAAAGCTAGAAAGTAATCCTTTCTGAAGTGGTGTAGCATGGAACAATATTATAATAGGACTGATTCAAAGTAAGCTTATAATTATTATCTTTTGGCTATATTCTTATATTGAAGATTAAGGAAAATGGTTTTAAGTACCTTAACGTCAATGCAAGCCTTTCTTCTGCTAGTATAGCTGCTCCCATGTTGGAGTATTATTTCTTTATTTCATCTTTAACGTAACGCAGCCATTCATCAAATGTAGAACAAGACGTGCAAAAATATTCGAAAAATTTCTTCTCTTTTCTTATATTAAGCAATGTATGAAATTTACCATCTTTGTCTATTATTGGGATATACTTAAATTCGGCTTTTGCCTCGGCGTCTTTTTTTCTTTACATAAGAAGAAACTGCAACAAAGAGCAATACTTCTTCGATAATCTTAATGTCTTCTTACAAGAAACCAGTTAAAGCTGGTCATTCTGATTCTACCCTTCAGAAGATTATTACAAGAAATTTATCCACTCACTAATATGTGAACTGAGAATGAATTTTACATTTCGTCAGCGTGTAGTGCCCCGCAATGACAGCAAAGCACTACAGATTATTTAGTTTGATTTACAGTTTGCTTCTTGCTTCGTTTCTTCGTTACGCTTAGTTTATATCTTGTTTTGTAATTATTGACCTAACTTTAATTCTTTCACGTTTATGTAATATCTACCTTATTCTCAACCTGTACCCAAAATTTCCATATGAACAGATCATGTTAAAATATTCAAGTTGGCGAAAGATATTCAAAATTATGATACTTGCTGAAGAAGAAAAGAAGAAAATTTAAATTATTCACAACGAAGTTTGCTTTTAAAAATAATAAGGATTTTCATCAAAGACAAGATATTTGATATTTCTGCTAAACTGATAAGTAAAATCGATATTTACTTCTAACAAGTTGTTTACAAGGTAAAATCGTAAAGCTTATTTATTAAATATTGTATATTTGGTTTTGTGAAGTGCGAAATAATTACAATGAATTACCACTAGAAAGGCTATTGATTTGGGGATTTCTAAATCCCAAAACTCCACTTAGCCACTACAAATAATAATGCGTATAATTTAATATATCAACATATTCTCTTCAAAATTCTCAGTACTTATATTAATTTATATTTATACATAACAGAGTTTGATGTATTTATTTACAATGCCATCATGGTTTTTTATATATCAATGAAGAAATTTGATACGACCAACATAAACAAAATGTCAGCAAGCAATAATCATTAGTTTGTTGTTTATGAGGTTTAAGAAGTAAGCGAGAGGTCAACTATTGATATCTAGTGATTTCGAATAAAAAAACACGTATATGTCAGCGATATATGCTTATCATAGAAATGGTGTTTCTTAATAGGTAAAGTTAATACATGCTCACCTGTTTCGACGAGTAGAAATAATACGGCCAGCATCATCCTAGGTTTACCTCTGAAAAGGAAAGTATATTTGTTAAATAAATAAAGAATTAAATAAAGGTTTTATGGAAATGGTGAATATATATTTATATATCGAACGTATTAAAATGAAGGATAAAATACGATTTATTATGAAAGAAATATGAATTATAATGAATGATAAAGAAATATTATATATTAAAGTCTACGATGATAAAAGAAAAAAGTAAAGAAATTGAAATAAAATATACTTACCTGTAATAAAGAGAAGGAGTTAGTGGTGCTTGGAATCGTATCACCTCGACGAAACGTCTGTAAAGAAATACAGTACGATATATCAATAAAGAAACACTTAAGAACCTAACCTAAAATACCTGCAGATACTACTAAACTAGCTACTGCCAACTATGCCTACGAAAGAGAAATGCTTACATAATAACCTCAAACATGTTATTAAATACTACTACTTACCTCGAAGATATACTCAAACATTGTAATGCGTGGAATGGAATTATGTATATGATGATACTATGGCAAATATAAAGCAGAACCAATTCCATGTTCAACATTACTGGTTCGATTCAACTGTATTTCTCATGATACGTAATAATTTGTCTGAATTCTTCATGTATATCTAATGTTATAATATAGTGTTCTGTAAATTACATTTCAATGTTCACTAAGTTATTTCTACAATTGGTATATTAATTAGTCTATATTTTCTTAGCTGTGGCTAAGTTCGTTTCGGAAACAATAATAATCCGTACGATGTGATCTGTATATCGTCTTTGTATACTCCTGTGCCCACACGAACTTTGGAAATTGCGTTTTTCTTCTCTTCCGTGGCGAGTTGCTGCGGTGGCGACTTTAGTAAATTTACTGGGCCAAATTTTGTTCAGTTCTCGCGTGTTTTCATGAATGCGTTGATGAACTATATATAATATGTGCGCAATAAAAAATTGAAACCCTGTAAGCGCAAGGGCGAGTCTTACAAGCGAAACACACAAAAGTCATAGAAGTCAAGAAGTGAAAAGTGTTCTGAATAATATCTACCTAGTTGCATCATAACTTCTGTTACGAAGTTCAGACAGGCATGGCAACACTGGTTCAAGAGATAACATTGTAATACTTAAATAAACAACAACCACTATCATTGTGTATGTGGCCGAGATAGTAGAAAGGTGAAGTTTGCTGCCAGTCGAATGGAGTGGGGTGTTTACGAGAACCGTGTAGCAACAATGATAGTGCACAAAGTTTACAAATCATCAACGGACATCTTCACAACACTGAAAAATTTGAAGATAAGTAGGATGTTCGTGCATCGGACCATAAAATGATACTGTCATACAGAGACAATTGAGAACCGCCTTAGAAAGGGTAGACCTCGCAAGGTGAGGAGCCAGAAGCTCATAAAAGCGATATGCGACGCGGATTCGACGAAATTCTGTGAAGAAACAAAGTGACATGAACGTTCGAAAATTTCCATGTCGCATTGCTTAGAAGTGACCTGGGACACAGGTCTTGTCGGAGAAAAACTTATCATTTCCTCACTCCCAGTTCAAGATCCAGAGGAAGCAAAAATCGAAATGGCTCCTTCAGCGTTACGCAAGTGGTGGCCACAGGATGATCCTTTCCATGGACGAAAAGATCTTCACAATTGAAGAGACTTGCAATCGTCAAAACAACTGCGTTTACGCCTCAAGATCCCAGGAAGCTCGTGAACACACGCTGCGGATCCTCAGAGGCCGTCATCCCGCTTCAGTGACGGTTTAGTGTATCGTACAATAGCACAACTAACCTTCACTTTGTGAAAATAGAATAAAAACGTCTGCTAGTGTAGCAAACGACAGTATTGGAGCCACTTTTGAAGCCGTACGATCTTCAAAACTAAGCCGTGGAACTTCCAGCAGGATTCGGCACCGGCCCACAAAGCATCGACCTCACAGGAATGCTTCAGAACAATTTAGAAAAGCAAAACTATTTTATCAGTCAAGAACAGGCACAGAATGAAGAAAATGAGCAACTCCATGAATCTCTGCCACTCCTAGGTATTGGAGATGCTGTGGTACAAAGGAAAGCTTAACATAAATTATCTGGGCGTCGAGTTTTAGACATTCATTTGTTTATAAATAAAGTAATGAAAATTTCAAATCATGGTCCCTTAAGTTGTTCACTTGAAAACGTACATAAGTGGAGAAAATACACCGTTGTCTTGCTTCAATTTATCTATTACAGTGTAGCATATGTAATGAAAAATTTACAATTAGCACAGAGGACCCAGTTAATTCTCAAATGCACGTAAATACGGCCGTAGTAACAGGATCTACGCGTATTGGGATCTTGTTTCGACAGCTTGAAGAACTGACCTCTGCTTTAGAAATGTGAACACTTATGCAAAGTACCACAATCGTGTATGCAGTGGATGGGAGAAGACCTGTCTCGGTGAAATGGAGGCTACTACCGAAGAGGAAGCGGACCTTGCCGTAGCACAAGGAGACGTGGATGAAAATGGAATCCCAATTCCTACAGTGGTGGCTGATGGGCAGTGGGCCAAACGATCTTATCGAAACCGTCACAGCTCACTGTCTGGAGTGGCGGTCATTGTCAGTTTCCACATACGAAAGGTTCTATACATTGGCGTGAGAAATCGGTATTGTACAATGTGTGCTCGTGCAGAATCGAGAAGTGAAGAGGTCAAACCTCACACCTGCTACAAGAACTGGGCAGGCTCGTCAAGCAGTATGGAAGCAGATATAATAGCAGATGGTTTTCAGGAAAGCATGGAAATGTACAGAGTTAAGTACGGAACTTTAATTGCAGATGGAGACAGCAGCGTCTATTATACAATACTAAGAAGAAGGCCGTAAGACAACCTTACAGTCACCTTAATGAATGTAGGAACTATATCCTACGAAATTACTGTAATGAACACAAGAATATTGCAACAAAGAGCTAACTTCAGCATATTTCTCTAAGGAATATGGTCGGAGCTATGGGGCATTGTCCCCAGCTTTTGACAAAAAATAAATACAAATACGACCTATAAAATGGCTACCTACCAAAGGTCCGAGATCAAACAAAAGGTTTGCACCACTAGCAGGCAGTCCCTAACTCCGCTTATGTTGAGGAAAATAGTTGGTTAAAATATCCAAAGATTGAGAACTGTTGTCGGAGCAGTGTGCCACTGGAAATCGAAAGAGATCCTAACAGACCAGGAACGCATAAATGGGCTGAGGCACGACATGTTGAATGCATCAAAACCTGTATTTGATGAACATTCAAACTATGCTCGCTACTCCTGTGAGAGGCGGAACTCATTGCTACGGAAATATTTCATGCTATTGAAGAGGTACAGAATATATATATTTTGCGCAATATTTGAGGTTTCCTGCACAATGTGGACACAATTCTGTTGAACAGTTCAACGCCATTATAGCGAAGTTTATTGGGGGTAAGAGGGTAAATTATTGTCTAAAAAGATCCTACTCCGGAAGAGCTTATGCAACGGTTGTTTCCCATAACACAAAGTTCCCAATATATACTTTCCACAAGACAATCTTCAATACCAATCGAGGAAAATACGTGGAAACACCAACTCACAAAGACCTCAAAACATTCAGTGTGACATACAAGAAAGACCTCCACTTTCAAGGAGAGCTACGGACAACAAGCGCAGAAGCGAGGCTTGCCTCATGACAAGTTCGAGCGGAAAAAAAAGTAGATTTCTTGAGAACTTTCCCGAAACTTCTGAAGAGTGTCATGAACTTGAAAGAGGAACACATATACAACGTGATTGTCATCGCTAGAAAGAAAAAAATAAATGAAAAATTTTCAGTTTTACGTCCCACAATTATGCCGGCTAGGCTAAAGGAGACGGTGATGATGAAAAATGAATGAAATGGTGGAATGTAGAAAGTGGGTGGAAACGGGAGTACCCCGAAAAAACCCACGCACACGGTGTTTGTGCACCACAAATTTCACTTGGCGCGGGCTGGGATCGAACCAGAGACCGCATGCACCAGAGGTGAACGGTCTTCCACTGAGCCACAGCAGCCCACTCGCTGGAAAGAAGTAAGGCGCCCTTTCTTCACAGCATCTAATTTCGGTAAAGTCTGCAGACACCTTCCTTACATACCTTGTGACAAGATGGTTTAATTAATGTACAAAGATCTGAATATTGACAGCATGCTCTACAGTAGGACGAATAAAAAAAAACTGCAATAGAAGAACTTCAAATCATGTTAGGTATTAGTATTGATCAATGCGGCGTTTGTTGATGCACAACTTTCTTTCTTAGGTGAATCCCCGGATGGTCTGGTCGGTAAAGATGGTATTAGACATAAAATGTACTTTCTCTGCGAAAAATCTGACTCCCGAGAAAGTATTGCAACAAACATTTACTTTCTGCAAAATTGAGAAAGAAACGTTTCAAATAAATACAAAACACCCATATTTTTATCGAAAAAATCTGTTTAGAAAACAAAGGTTTTTCAACCTTATTATTATGATTAAGAAACTAACATTTTTCAGTAAATAAAAAATTGAAATGTCGACATCCCACTGTAGTAAATGGTAAAATACTCAAATTCCCTGATAATTAATGTTAATATTTTTTGTACAGTGGCTCACAAACAGAGAAATTCCATGCATAAATGTTGATACTGTGAAAGACATAAATACGATTAGTGAGTTGAAGTATGAAATATAAAGAAATGTATGTTAGGCAACAGAAAAGCACAAAACACTTCATTTTAGCACAAAAATAAGTACTAGTAACATTAAACATAAGGAAAGCAAAATACGAGACCACAAAACTATTCGGACAGCGATTAATAGTAACACAATAAGAGTACTTTGGAATGCAGAAAGATGGCGTAAATAGTTATTGTAAGTTTCAGAAACAACGTCCAGAACGTAATCTTTGTGTATGTGTATTGAAGAAAGCAATTCCTGTGTGCTCAATGGGACGGAGAGGCAGGAACAGCACGTTCGATCAGCGCCAGCTGATTGTCTACCACCATGCAAAGGGCAAGAGTTGCCGTCAAATTGCGGAAATGCTACAAATGAAGAAAAGTACGGTGTACGATATAGTCAAACGGTTTCGTAAAGAGGATAGGCTAGAACTGTGTCCCGCGGGAGGACGCCCAAAGAAGTTTTCCCCCAGAGAAGAACAATTCCTAGTGAGAAAAGTAAAGAAGAATCCTCGTCTAAGTGCTCCGAATATAACTGCACAACTGCAAACAGAGTTAGGAAAGCAAGCGAGTGTAGAAACTGTTCATAGAATATTGAAAGGGAAAATTTTCATGGCCGCGTCAGGAGAAAAAAAAAAGTAAGTAACGCAAACCCAAGAAAAAGAGAAGCATTTGATAGATAACATATATAAAAAGACGAAGAAGGGTGGAATCGGGTAATTTTTGCTGATGAATCGAAATTCAATATATGTGGATCAGATGGGAGAATTATGATGTGGCGAAAAGCAAATGAGGAGCTTCTGGAAAACAAGATACAAGCTACTATGGAGCAGGGTGATGGACATATCACGGTGTGGGTCTGTATGTCCGCGAATGGTGTAGGTGAGTTAGTGTTTATTGGTGAGAAAATAAATAAAGATGTCTGTCTTCGCATCTTGAAAGACAATTAGAAGTGCAGTAAAGCTTCGCTTAATCAATACTTTTATATTCTATCAAGATAACGACCCAAAGCTTACGTCTCATGTTGTGCAGCTTTGGCTTTTATACAACTGTCCAAAAGTGTTCCATCCACGTTCCCAATCACCTGACATGAACGTCATAGAAAATCTGTGGGATAAGTTGGAGAAGGAGGTACGAAAGACGCCCATAAAGTCTAAGGAAGATCTAAGAGACAAGTTACGAGAAGAGTGGAGGAAAATCTGTCCTGAATACACCAAAAAACTAGTTCAAAGCATGGCTATTAGATTACAGGAAGTTCTTCATAAGAAAGGCAAGGCCACAACGTACTAAATTTTTGGCTTCATTTTTTTATTATTAATACTATTATTTCATTAGCAAAGTGTCCGAATAGTTATATTTTCATTTCTGTATCTTCAGTTAGTAAAATATTTTTTTTGTTTAGTTACAATGACATTTTTTGATTATGTAATCTCTGACATGTACTTCTTATCTGACGTACTTAATAGCAGCAATTAAATTTATTTCCTTCATATATTGAAGGTAGTTTAATTTTTTCCATGTGTCCGAATAGTTTTGTGAGTCACTGTGTATGTTAAAATGTTTCTTGGATGAAATATCTAGAAAAAATTATCGTAGGTATTACTGAATTATTGTTTCTATGAGTGTCTCTATAGTATTTTTTGATGTTCAATACAGACAAATCTGTGAATATTAAGGGTTTACTAGCGCATGTTTGCCTTATTGTCTTTTCTGTACTTTCGACTGTTCTCATTTTGGTAGCAAGTCATGACTTTCAAAATTACCTAATCATCTGTCGATAACTTACCCATCTTCCACAATAATATTTTTTCTAGATATTCTTCTTCAGTGATAACATTTGTTTTTGATAAATATTTTTTTGTTCAAACGACAATTGATCCCTATATTGCTGTTTTGATTATACAATAAGATGGAGCGAAAAAATTCGAAACTCGAATTTGGATAGGGAGCAAAAGTTGCATCATATCGTAGTACTTTACCACAGAAAATTTCAACTTCTGCCGGGGCGCAAGGGAGCCTTAAAGGTGCAATTTTGTAAATCAGTTTCAAGTTACTATGTAACTATTTGACAAATCTTCGCTGGAAGTAGACTGTAATTTGCATTGTGGATAGAGAGCAAAAGCTGCATCCTGTATTAGTAGACAACAACTTCTCTAAAATTATTCTTAGCGGGGCGCAATAGCCCCGAAATCTGGGAATAACAAGACGAAAAGTGATAAACTGTACGCATTTTGCTACTTTGTCATAAAGAAGCTTTTTGATATTTAGTAACAGTCTTTCTGATATCCTATAATGAAGTTGTTGGCAATATTAAGTCACTAGCATAATAATTTGGTGGGTGGAGATAAAAGGGGAAAGCAAGAAATCAGGAGGAATCGCTCGTGCAGGTGCTAAAGCCTTGCGCAACTGTGTGGCTGCCTGACAATTATCAGAGTGCTGTACGAGTGCACGCGACATGTGTTTGGTTAAGCGGCCGTGATGCTACGTTAGTGATATGATTATTTTCTGCTTTTGTAGTTACTGGTGGGTTCGTTATCTACTAGTATCTTAGTGCCTAACGTCAGTTCCGTTTGTTTTGTGCTATAAATAAGAAGTACATTCCTTTTGAAAGATTTTCTTTAATTCTTAAATTTATTTGTCTTTTTCAATTCCTTTTAAATTAAGATACCTATGTGATTTTTATTTCTCTAAATTTATCAACATTTTATTTCCTTTTCATATTCTTCACAATAAATTTTATCATTGTTGCTGAAGTTCATGTGTAGGTGATGCCACTTCCTATAAAATAATTTTAACTCGCTGTATCCTTTGGAAATTTCAGTAAATCACCTTTTTCTTCATATTATCACCAGCAGATTGAGACACACCTGAGCTGACCATTTTAGGTTTAATTTATATAATTTATTTATTCACTTTTTTATTGAAAGACAACTGAGTAGTTCGGTAATTGTATATATATAACTTAAATGTAACTCTGAGAAATCGCGTGATGTAAGTTTAATGGGGTTGACTGGGTGACAGAAGTCACAGACTGCGCCGCTCTAGTGGTCATGATATTGTCGCACATATCAAATACATATTTTTACAAAATAAGCTGAACGCTTCAAATCGTCTTTTACCATGTATGACCCTCCAACCGACATTCTCATTTTTTTCATGGAGCATCCTTACCGATATAGCACTTGTTTCTTTAGCGAAGGTTTTACGACACAAAATTATATATTACTAGTTGTCCTATGTACTTCTTGAGCCCCCTCCTTTGGTCTACTGGGTAGCGCAGGTGCTTTCACTGCTCGTGGTTCCGGATTCGCTTCGCATGATTAAGTACAAAAATAATCTCACAATCTTCCATTTTCAGCAATCATCTGTCTCCTTTAACATAAAGGGTATACGTGTGTAACGGAAACTAAAAGAAAAGTTCGATTCATTCCATGTACTTGTAGATTTAACTCTTTATCATTCAGAATTTCCTAATGGAAATCTATGTTGGCTACACGGTGAAACTCATTGATGAATGAAAAAAGAAAGAAACATTCCACCGTAATATATACAAATATTTGTTAGGATCATCTTACTTTTCTCATCGTCTAATATGCTCCATATGTCGGGATTGTCACTTCACATACACTTAACATACATAAAACAGGTTTAAGTTCAAGAAAAAAGAACGAATCTTTAAGAAATGAAATGAAATCTTTAAGTTTTACGTCTCACGTTTATGTCGGCTAGGCTAAAGGATACGGCGATCATGGGAAATGAAGGAAGTGGGAAGAAACGAGAGAACCGTGAGAAAACTCATGCACACGGTATTTGTCCACCACAAAGCTGAACCCGTACCAAGGACCCCATGCACCAGAAATGAACCGTTTACCCTTGAACCAACGCGACCCTACGAGTCTTTAAACAACCATTCCTTATTCGTAAATATAAATTGGCGTTAAATCTAGATTCTTACAATATTGATCAAATCTGGCTACCTACGTTCGGTGTGTATTTTGGTTTTGGAGATCCTTACGTAGCATTGACAAAACGCTTCTTTCTAACTATTCTTTCGGTTTCCCATTGTGCTCAGCTTGTTCTATTCATTTTAGTACCTATCTTTACGTTACGCTCATTTGCTGGTACGTATTCTTATTTCCCTTATCCATTTTGTATCATTTTTACTTTACCATTGAAGACAGAACTAGCTCGTTCCGATATATCTGGATAATATTTTATCTTCCCACAGGATATATTAATAAGAAACTAACGTTTTACTAATTTTGTTTCGACATTCAGATGGATATATTGATGTATCAACTAAAATATCCACTTTTATAATTTAGTTACAGGTGACAGCATGATTTCGTTATCCTGTGGCTTACGAGAGGGAAAAACTACAGTTGCAAACATCGTTAAAGATACAACTTAAGACATATGGACAGTCCATGAAGAAAATGAGTCCACTCAACCTAAGAAGGAAGTTTGAGAAAATATTGCCTCTGAATTCTTCGAAGCATGGAAATTCTCTAATAGTGTGGGTGCGATTGATGGCAAACATGTTACTATTCAGGTGATTGTGAAATTGCAAATCAAGAAAATTATAATGGGCATACGGATAATAATTCAATGAAGCAAATATAAGCACAGATTTCAAATTAATCACCTAATATTGTTCCCCGGTAAATTTTTCTTTTAATATTGCGAGCATAAGACTCGGACAATCATCCTCAGGGCCACACGACGACATAAATCATTTCTCAGAATACGATCTTCACAATTCCAATCTCGAACATTGATAGAAGGAATCTTGATAGTTGTTAAGACAGCATCATTGCCAATTATATCAACAAAACAAAACAAACAAAATTCCATAAAATCTTTGCCATTATATATATACATATATATTGGATGCATACGTACAATAGGTGTGAATTATATTAATTAAATGCTAGGGTTTCCATATGATTTTAAAAAAAATAGAAAAAGAGATTACAGTGTAGACACTATGATTTAATTTGTTTGTTGAGTAATCAGGAGTAGCAGAAGGTCGCAAAGTTCGGGCACTTGCTGGAGGGATATGTAACAATTTCATGATAATAAAGTTAAATAAAAACTTCATAAATGCAATTCTTATTCATATCTTTATGACACTATATACACCATAAAACACTTTTACTAAAATTTAAATAAAACGAAAAATATAAAACTTTATGTTTTCAAGATATAAAAAAAACTGGCGGGTTATATCAGACAGATCTGTTATTACTTTCGTACGTACCTTGCAAACTACAGATTATTATTTTGAATGAATGAATGAATGAGTAGGGGGAGTAATGGGGATGTCAGCAACGAGGCTATATGTCCCCGTCTTGATTAACAGCGTTGCTAAGGACTGCATCTTAAAAAGAAAACAAACTAAAATGAATACTGTGAAGACAACGAAAGCGCTGCTAAATGAAAAGCAAACGGAAAAACACAGGTGAAAATAGAAGATAAAAAAATAAATAAGTTAAAATATATAACGATAACAATATACAGAAAAAAGATAAAAGATGAGAGATAATATAAAAAATTTAGCAGCGATAAAACAAGCACAACAGGCTAAAAGAGCTCAGAGAACGTGAGCAACTCCACAATCAGAAACAAACTTAACTACCCGGCTAACAACGTCATGATCATCCCCCAAAGCACGGGTAAGGAGACAAGGCAGTCCGTAACGTTCTCTGAGATCTGAGTATTCAGGACATTCAACAAGAATGTGCTGAATACTCAGGGGGATTATACATTCCTCACAATAAGGACGGTCTAATCCACGCAATAAATAACTATGCGTCAGATGAGAGTGTCCGATACGCAGACGCGCCAGGAGCACCTCATCCCGACAACAAGAGGAAGATGATGTATGCCACGTTCCAAGAATCGGCTTAACTGTGTGAAGTTTATTCCCAATCGCCTGGTCCCAATCAGCTTGCCAGTGAGAGCGCATCAAGCTGGAAAAATGACGACAAAGATCCGAGCAGGGAATGGTATGCTCCAGTGCAACTCCGGCCAAGGCGGTGTGCTTGGCAGCTGTATCAGCAAGTTCGTTTCCCCGGATGCCGACATGACTCCACACCCAGCAGACAACGACGACACAACCCTGTTGCTGCAATTGATGGCATCTCACGAGAATGTCCTGCACTAGAGAGTTCTTACTGAAGACATTCTGTAGACTCTGAACCACGCTCCGAGAATCGGTGCAAACAAGCACAAGACGTAATGAAAGTGTCAGAGCATGGTCCAAGGCAAGCTTAAGTGCAGTTAATTCAGCAGTGAACACGGAACACAGGCGATGCAAATGGAATTCTGAGCTGCCCTCGTCGGTGACAAAGGCACAGCCTACTGAATCCCCATCCTTAGAACCGTCCGTATAGAACACATTAAAATCGGGGTACTGATCTAACAGTGCGGCAAACTCTTGCTGATACACCTGGGGACTAGTTAGCTGTTTCGAATGTATAGACAGACGTAAATCATGGCGATGTAGACGAAGTACCCATGGTGGAATAGCACAAAAGTGAATCAACGAAACAGAGGGCCACAGGAAATCGTCGGGAAGGAAGGTCTCACACGCACGGATGTACCATGGACGTGTAGAGCGAGGACGTGCAGCATAGCGCTCGTATATCCTACCACCGCGGAGACATGGACTACACGGGTGGTTTGGAATACAATGCACATGCGCAGAGTAATTAAGAAGTAGTTTACTGCGACGATACGCTAACGAAGGTTCATTGGCTTCAGCATACAGGCTGGCGACGGGACTGGTTCGATAGGCGCCAGTAGCAATACGAATACCCACGTGATGCACTGTGTCAAGTTGTCGTAACAAAGAAGCACGAGCAGAACCATAGACAATACAGCCATAGTCTAACTTGGACCGAATTAGACTACGGTACAAACGAAGTAGAACAGTACGATCCCACGCAGCACTCCACGTGCGGTGGGAAAGGACACGAAGGAGATTCAGAGCTCAAAGACAAGAATATTTAAGATTTCGTATATGTGGTGCCCACGACAAGCGACGGTCAAACACCAGACCCAAGAAACGGACTGTATCAACGAAGGACAAACGGGTGCCATTGAGGTGGGAGCGACAGAAAATAACAAGATCGTCAACATAAAGCAGACCAGACACAGGAGCATGGATCTGCGAAAGAACGCTGTTGACTGCGACAGCAAACAACGTGACACTAAGAACACTGCCTTCTGAACACCATTTTCTTGTACAAAGCGCTCTGAAAGATTAGATCCCACACGCACTCGAAAATGTCGCTCGTGAAGAAAATTCGTGATAAATTGGGCCATCTGCCCACGAAGATCCCAGTCATATAATTGTTTTAAGATACCGTAACGCCATGTGGTATCATACGCCTTCTCTAAGTCAAAAAATATAGCCACAAGATGTTCTCCGTTTAGGAAGGCTTCTTGAATTTGACCCTCAAGATAAGCAAGATTGTCAGTAGTTGAACGGAAGCGACGAAAGCCACTTTAAAAATTGCTCAGAAGTGATTTGGATTCCAAATACCACACCAGGCGCTTGTTGACCATTCGCTCTAGCAGCTTACAGACACAGCTCGTGAGAGCAATGGGTCTGTAGCTCGTGGGGCTAGTTGGGGCTTTCCCTGGCTTTATGATGGGAAGAACCAGGGCCTCACACCAAGCAGGTGGAAAAAACTCCTCAACCCAGAGGCGATTATACAGCTGCAATAATGCAAGCTGAGAATCGCGGGAGAGGTTGCGCAACATATCATAGGAAACACGGTCAAGCCCGGGAGCAGTATGGGACGATTCGCGGAGAGCAGAATCGAACTCAACAAGCGTGAAAGGAGCGTTATAATCCTCACATTTGGCGGTACGGAAATTTAACGGATTGCGCTCTAGCTGTCGACGTGAACGAGCAAAGGCTGGTGGGTAGTGATCTGACTCAGAGATAGTGGCAAAATGGTGGCCCAATATATTGGCGATCTCTGAGGGATTGGTCTCGAGAACACCATTCACGTTTAAGGCTGGGACAAGAAGTAAAGAAGCAGACCCATTTAGGGAGCGAACCCGACGCCACACAGTTGACATAGGTGTGCGAATATTGAATGACGTAACGTAATTCTTCCAGCTTTGGCGCTTCGAGAGTTTTACCAGACGTCGAGCACGAGCACGTAGAATGCGGAACTGCTGAAGATTTTCGTCTGTGGGATGACGATTAAAAGTAGCAAGAGCGCGCCGACGAGCCTGGATAGCCTCACGGAGTTCCGCAGACCACCATGGGACACGCCGGCGGGAAACGTCGCCACCGCATTCTCGAATGGAACCATGAGCAGCATCAAGAACAGTTTGCTCAAAAGCCTCAGCCACAACAGCCACAGCGAGATCATTACGATAATGAAACTCACTGAGCAAACGGAATTTACGCCAGTCAGCACGCTTCAGATTGAAGCGGCGGAGAGGAAAGGGAGGAGAAACAGGGAGACCTTCAACAAATAACGGGAAGTGATCACTGCCACAAAGATCACGATGCACTCTCCATGTCAATGAGGTCAAGAGACCAGCATTGCACATGGAGAGGTCAATACAAGAATATGTACCATGGGCAGTGGAGAAGTGAGTGGGACTTCCGTCATTAAGGAGGAGCAGTCCACTCTCCTGAACAAAGTCCGTCACCTCACGGCCACGACCGTCAGTACGGACAGAGCCCCATAGACGATGATAAGCATTAAGGTCTCCTAGAAGCAAGACTGGCGGCTGATGGAAGAGCTGAAGCAGATCGGCGGTTGTAAATATTTCTGAGTGAGGAACGTATATTGAACAAATTCTTAGCGGACGAGAGAAGGATACTCGTACCGCGACGGCTTGCAGGCGCGATATAATGTGAATCTGTTGAGAATGAAGAGAATCGGAAACACATACTGCCACGCCGCCAGCAGCGTGAGCAGCATCTGGCTTATCACATCGATACATAGTAAATCCAGAAAGGACGAAGGACTGGGTAGGCTTAAAATGGGTTTCCTGCAAGCAGATAAGTACAGGTGAGTGGTCAGTGACCAGTTGGGTTAATTTCTCACGGTGAGTAGAGAAGCCATTCAGGTTCCACTGAAGAAGCGCCATAGTAGATGAGATCAATGTTTGAGGCGAACTTTCCCACGAGGGCCCATTACAGTCCACTCCGTGTCCATCAGTTCATCTTCCACCATGTCAGATTTCAAAGAAACTCCAGGTGGCTTACGAACTGGAGTAGATTTCGGTCTCTTGGGAGAGAAAACCGTATCATTGAGCCGGCGTATATGCTGGCTAAGCTTAAGGTCAGCGATGTAAGGTGAGCGGCGAAGTCCGGGAGTACGCCGAAGACCAGCACTAACAGACACACGTGGAGTCTTGGGGACTTCGCTAGTTTTTGGAACTGGATTCTTCGGAAGTGCGCTCGTGGTTGCAATTGGATTCTTAAAAAGGTCGCTCGCACGTGCAACTGGGGTCTTGCGGTCACAATTAGGCTGTGGTACCAAGTCGGTTTGGGTGGAAACGTCGACAGTCTGGGTGGCAACAGATTTCCGAGAAGTAGCGGCAACAGTCGCAAAGGGAACAGAAAGCGAGGAAGGAAGGCTTTCTTTCAAACGACGCTTCACATCGGAAGCAGAAATCTTCTCGACAACCATGAGTTCTCGGATACGTTTCTCACGCTGAAAGGCTGGACAATCCCGAGACCAAGCAGAATGCTCACCCTTGCAGTTGACACAGAAGGGCTTCGTCGCTGTACAGGGATTCGCACCATGACTAGCCTGGCCACAATTGGCACAAAGAGCAGCACTCGCATTACACGACGTGCTGGTGTGCCCAAAATGTTGACATTTATAACAGCGTAACGGACTAGGTATATAAGGCCGAACTTTGAGACGATAGAAACCAGCCTTAACGTAATCAGGAAGCGTTGGCAAACTGAAAGTAAGAATCAGTGACTGGGTAGCTACGAGTTCACCTGACTTCTTACTTTTGATGCGAGCTACGTCTACCACGTGTTGGTCAGCTAACTCCGACTTTATCTCCTCCTCGGTGGCATTAAGGAGATCCCAACACGAGATCACCCCTCGAGAAACGTTCAGTAGACGATGGGGTTCTACGGACACGTTCACTGGACCAATAGCAGTTAACTTCATCAGCTTCGCAGTTTGCCGCTCGTCGACGGTTTCCACCAGTAAGGTGCCATTCCGCAATTTCTTAATATCTTTAACCTGTCCGCCGTTATAAGTTATGACTTTATTAATGAAAAAAGGTGACAAGCTCTTTAAAGCACTCGGACGGTTATCGGTAGCATCGGCACCATCAGCTACTTTATCTTTAATTACAAGATATCGGACAACGGGTGTTGCGATACTTGTCTTTTCCACATTCTCTCTGATGGGATTTTCTATCTCGCTCTCGATAAGTTTGGGCTTTTTAGTAGAGGGCGAGCCCGGACCCGTTTTATTTGTTTTTGTACCCATAAATTAATGATTTTTGGAAACAGTTACAAAAGAAAATAGGGGAACTAACGCTACCCCCTGGCAATCCCTTCAGCACGCCCAACACCTTGGATCAGCGTGGGGCCGACGCGGTCAAGGGAAATGGAAGTGCAAAAACCATTTCCGTCGACAAAAACGCATGGCCCCGGAAAAAGAAGAAGTGAAACAAAACAAAGAAACCTGACAAACAAAAAGATAGACCCCCACCAGCCCAGGAAGAACAAAACAAATGGTGCGGATTTTTTTGTAATTTTAATTTTTTTTTTGTTTTTTATAGGATTTTAGTTTTTGCATTTTCTTTTGTTTTTTGTCTATATTTGCAAAGACTCAACACTCCGGACATCACAAACACTGGACGCAGACAACATTAGGCCGGGTGGGTGCACGTCCTCCCCAAGTGGAGGAAGACGTCCACTAGACCTCCCTCTTCCCGACTCCCACCAACCACCCGCGAGTCCGGTAGCGGTATTCGCGGCTGAGAGGGCATGCAATGATATGAAGGTGAGGGGTGATAAATGAATGGATGAGTTATGAAGACGCCCTCTCAGCTCCACCCCCTCCCCGACGATGACGGTCCGCTACATGGAGGGGGTGCCACTTATTGTGTTAGAAACCTTGCTAGTAATACAGAATCTTGCGCCGCAGTAGAAGAGACATGTCATCCGTACAATTTTGCCATAAACTAATTCAACTAATGTTATTAAATGCATGTATGTTTGTGTGTTATATTAGGGGCTTTTCTGTATTGGAAAGGGATTTGATTATTGTTTTCTTTTCAGCACCAGGAGGTACTCGGTCTAAATTTTATAACTACAAAGGAACTCACTGTATCGTTTTACTGGCAGCTTGCGATGTGAATTATTGCATCACAGTTGTGGATATTGGGGATGTTGCGATACTGAGTGACGGGGGGTAAATTTAAGGCATCTTCTTTTCGCCAAGCATTTTATAATAATGAGCTTGAGC
This sequence comes from Thermobia domestica, assembly GCF_964235325.1. Classification (NCBI taxonomy): domain Eukaryota; kingdom Metazoa; phylum Arthropoda; class Insecta; order Zygentoma; family Lepismatidae; genus Thermobia; species Thermobia domestica. Next base: position 214,140,469 of record NC_137460.1, on the reverse strand, counting down.
TTCTTGGATGAGGAGGGTACGTGCTGCCACGTTTTTGTCGCAGACGACGCGTTTCCTCATCGGGCAAAATTCGATGCTACCATCTCCCGAAAGGAATTCCAGAAATGTTCCACGAAGAAAATAAAAGTCAGAAAATGCATTTGATGCCATGGCTACAAGATTTTGTATCTTTCGGCTGTCAATTTACCGAGTGTTCTCATTGTGGAAATAATTATTAAAGCAGCAGTATACTTGCATAACTGTCTCCGGAAAAGAAATATGAAAACTACGAGTGCCAACATAATTAGTGCCCTAGTGGTTTGGTAGATTGTGAGGACAATAAAAGTGTCTTTTTACCTGGACAGTGGAGAAAATAAGTACCCGAAAATGGAGAATTGCGAAATGTAAGACCAACAGGCACGAACAATTAAAGCTATGATGCTAATTGTGTCCATTATGGATATGCGTCCTACTTCACGAATGAAGGCATACCATGCCGGCACCATGAAAGTGGAAAAGTACATATGTAGTTTTCATGAAAAGTTGTTCATCAGCGCATGAGAGTAGGTGAGGTGAGATCTGTAAGTAATCTCACAGTTGTCATATGGTAAATGCCTCTCCTTCGTATATGTGGTAGATTTTCCTTTGCATTGCTTTTTTCCCCATTTGTTCAATTGTTATGCCAAAGAAATAACTGGAAAATAGAAAGAGATGAAAGAATAAATATATATGAAAATAACAGTACAATAAATATGAAATATTTAAAAAGAACAGTAAATAGTAAGAAAATAGCAAAACTACTAATAGCAACAACAGAGAAAATATATAACAATAATAAATAGTAAGAAATCAAGAAGTCAGAATAAAATATAATAGTGCAGAAAAAATAGGGTGAATAAAAGATTCAGAACACACACAGAACGTGAGCAAAGTTACAAGTGTTTATGAAAGAACGGGCATGCTCAAGTGTAAGCGGCAGTCCATGACGTTCTCTGAGATCTGAGTATTAAGAACTTTTGACAAGAAATGCTGAATACTCAGTAGGACAATACATTTTTCACAATACGATCATGAAGGAAAAAGAGCCATACCTTTTGAAATAAATTATTCAAGATAGTACTACGAGATTTCACTCAAATTCAAATATGCGTTGTAGGGAGTCAGATATGTCTTTGAATTATTTTCCATAAACAAATTCTTTCCATGCAACAGAGCGTTCACCTCCGGTGCTTGGGGTCACGGGTTCGATCCCGGCTCGCGCCGTGTGGACTTTGTGGTGGACAAACACCGTGTTCGTGGGTTTTCTCGGGGCTCTCCCGTTTCCTCCCACTTTCTTCATTCCACCATTTCAGTCATCTCTCATCATCACCGTCTCCTTTAGCCTAACCGACATAAACGTGGGACGTAAAACTTAAAGATTTCATTTCATTTTTTTTTCTTTCCATGCAAGAAAACAACAACAACAAACAACACATTTCAGCTAGTTATTATTCAAAACGTACGAAACTGTTTTTGCAAGGTTTATATTCATGTACGTAACACAAAGAAGCTGCTCATTTTTGTCTTTATGACAATAATGACGACTTTGGGAGATACAATTTTCATTTATCGTGTAATATGCGTACAAAAAGACAAAATGTACGAGAAACGTTCAATTTATAACCAGAATTGCTTTTCTGCCAGGGTGCCGGGCACAGCTTGGCGTTCGTGTTCTTTTCTGTGATAGGGTAGTCCTGACACTTTTCTGCAACAACACACAACTGAAGAGACAGAGTATTAGAGAGCGTCGATGGACGATAGCAACAAGTCAGGCAGTGTGGAGTTTGCAACGCCTTTGGAGCAGTGCTGCATTATCAAGCTCCTCCTGAAGAAAGGCGTAAAACTTGCTGAAATCTTCAGAAGATTATGTCTGCGAAGAAATTCTTTCCGTCTCAAGTAAGTGGTGTTCAAACTTCGAGGCAGAAAGATAATCCATTTTCAACTTTGCCCGTACTCTACACCAAGCTACAGCAGTCAACGAAAGCAACATTTGTCAGGTGGGGCAGTTCATTCTGAGTAATCGACGCATCTTTGTGAGAGACTTGACTGTGGAAATAACAGCGTGGGAAATGTGCAAACGATCATCCACGAACACCTGGACTTCCGAAAAATAACAGCCAGATGGATCTAAGAAATGCTAAAGTTCAACCAGAAGAAGTGTAGGGAAAACGTCTCGTTATAGCATCTGCAAATTGGATACTATAATGGAGAAAGAGCAAAAATAGTTACAAGAGAGAGATTGTCAAGAGTCATGACAGATGCGTCTGCCGTAAGACTTGCTTACAGACAATCGGATAAGGTAGTGGTGAAATCACAAGAAAAATGCTTAGGGTGATTTCTCTCTTATCCGCATCATAATCCCCATAAGGAATTATCCCCTTTACGATTGACTCGCTATCAGACCGCGAGGGAAGCGACTCTCCGGCGGCCTTCCCACGTGTTCTTCATGTGGATTATCGACCAGTGCTGAACCGACAAGTTAATTGGTAGCCTTAGACAAGATAGCCAAGGTCGAAGTGTTGATTGTATAAAATGTTATATTACATCCTCTGTAATTTAAATAGTAAATTACGACCAACATGTGAGTGGTCGCTTCCGTACTGAGTTCCAGCTTCGAGTTTGAAAGAAGATCAGGAAAATGCGAATTCAGGAAAATGAAGTTCGGAATTTGGTTTCAATTATTACTATTACATTTGCAACAAACAATAGTGAACACTTCTCATTACTACCCTATACAGCCTCAAGAGCACTGCTCTTTCATTAAACATTAATACTTGGTTGATAACGTTTACCCACTGGTAATAGAAAAAAAAGAAAACCAGCGTATGGTGTAAATGTTAAACTAATGTGTATTAAAATTAATTTTAACTCAGAATTTGTGTCGTATTGAATTACAAACTTACCTCATTGCCGTCCAGAAAAAAAAAATGTTTCAAATTTGAAAAATCGTTAAAACGCGGGAAAGGTTTCGTTTAAGAGAGGTTCATAAGATTTCCAAATTGTTTTCAACCTTTAATAAACTGATTTGTGGTACTAGGGTGTACGTTAATTTGATGACTACTAAGAGGCAAACATCGTACATAGCGCTCCGGTTCAAATGTGTGTTGAATTCGCTTTAAGTAATTAGTCTATCTGTAGAAATATTCTTGTAAATTGTACTTATTAGCATATACCCTCTTCGCCCTCTGCTACATTACACGTGAGCTGGAGGATGATGCTGACAAGGAAAGATAAAAATAGCATCTCATTTTATTTCCAATCTTACTGAAAGTTAATATGATTGAAATGTGTATGCAGTTTTAAGTGTAATTCATTTTGGTAGAACTTTTAATACCTTGGAGAGACGTTTATTCCACTTCCTACCATACTTGTGTATAATTTATTTATTTATTTATTCGTGAAATAGTTTTGGGAAGAAATAGGCAACTCTTCGAAGCTGAGTAATGTGGTCTTTAGGTTACTTTAGTTTCAAAAATACTTTTACTTTGTATAACGCCATATACGTTGCATGGACTGTAAAAATTTTAGAGCTAGAGCAATGTTCACAATTATCATAAGCAGGCAACGATTACATTCAATAATTTATTTATTTTCTTTTGCTTTATCTGTATTATAAACCATATATATACCGTCAAATGGGGTAAAATCGGTTGTTTTTGTAATTTAAACTGCTATTGTTAAAGCTAGAAAGTTGTGTTTTCGGTTGGTAGTCTATAGATGACGCCACGTGCATTAGCCATAAATATCGGAGCAATAATGTAATTTACCACCTCTATACACATGAGTTGAAATGCTATTGTGGTGAAGAAAGAAAAATTATATCCTGAAAAACAATGTTAATGGAGACCTAACTATTAAACGGTATGGGATCTATTGGCAAAAGTAACGACAATCAATTACTTGCTAAAAATATATGTTGATAATACAAGCCGTAATCTCTCACTTTGTACCGCACACAAGGGACAAAAAAACTCAGTTTGCAACGTAGTGCTAGTTTTGTAGTGGAGTGCAGTGGAGTGACCTGGAGTGACATCGGACGATGCCACAATATTATAAGAAGCAGCTTGGCGTTCAGCCGAAACGAAATTATGACCCTGTGAGACTTGAAAGTGATGTTCGTTCAGTCGAGGAGGAAAGAATGTCTTATCGTAAAGCAGCCGAAGCTTATCAGGTGCCGCGCTCGACAATAGAAAACAAAGTGAATAAAAAACACACGAGAACTATGGACGGCCTCCCGCGATACTCACAAGAAAACCTTACGTTTGGGTGAATCGAGTTGCTGACTGAGACACATATGAGAAAGTAGTACTAAATATGATCAGTATTTCAGTGAAGTTGTAGGTGCGAAGCTCCAGGGGTTTAGGAGATACAGCTACCAGAACATCACATGGAAGTACAGAATAGTCTTCATTAAGTTGGAGGTAATAGCTCTGTAAGACCTTGTGTAACGACAAAAGGTGAATAACAAATATATGAGTACATATTAGGACTAGGGGGAAGTCATATAGTAAGGGTATACCTGACAGCGGCCATCTTGAAATCCGCCATTTTGAATTAAGGTTAAGTTTTTAAAATAGGAATAGGGTCATGTGATACATGATTTAAGGCGCAAATTTAATCTGAAGAACAATGGTGACGTTAATTTTGATTTACGCGCAATTAGTAAAAAATTACAGGGAAATTAAATATTGTTGCAGAATATGTATTAATCCTTTACCCCACCGTGTAAATTTTGTGTTAATGATAATAATTAAATAAAAAGCATGTGGATAAATATTAGATCTATGGTAAGAGTTGCCTTGATGGCGGCCATGTTCAAATCCGCCATTTTGAATCAGACTAAAGTTTTAAACAAAACGCATAACATTGACAACTTATTAATAGCAAAGTTTACCATAAATCCAACGGTATAACCATTTTTGCTTTATCATTAACCAGCATTTGTTATCGCATAAACAAGTTGCTAATTTAAGGAAAAATGACCAAAGTGGAATTGAATCATAATTGAACTTGAGTCTTTCTTCCAGAAAAGTCCTCAATTAGTACAGCGGGGGACACTTCTAAATGGTACACCTTAGCCGTAAATCTCCATATGGCTGTACCATTTAGAAGTGTCCCCCGCTGTACAATCAATATGTAGTTTAGAAAATAGTGCATGACTTGCACAAATGCTCTGCTCACAGTGAGCACACCTGACAAAGGCAATCGAGTTACACTTGACACATTTGTCGTTAAGAATTCCGTTAAAGCAGTAGCAGTAATTATTATCATTAACACAAAATTTACAAGGTGGGGTAAAGGACTAATACATATTCTGCAACAATATTTAATTTCCCTGTAACTTTTTACCAATTGCGCGTAAATCAAAATTAACGTCACCATTGTTCCTCTGATTAAATTTGCGCCTTAAATCATGTATCACATGACCCTATTCCTATTTTAAAAACTTAACCTTAATTCAAAATGGCGGATTTCAAGGTGGCCGCCGTCAGGTATACCCTTACTATATGACCTCTCCCTAGTCCTAATATGTACTCATATATTTGTTATTCACCTTTTGTCGTTACACAAGGTCTTACAGAGCTATTACCTCCAACTTAATGAAGACTATTCTGTACTTCCATGTGATGTTCTGGTAGTTGTATCTCCTAAACCCCTGGAGCTTCGCACCTACAACTTCACTGAAATACTGATCACATTTAGTACTACTTTCTCATATGTGTCTCAGTCAGCAACTCGATTCACCCAAACGTAAGGTTTACTTGTCAGTTTGCTTTATTGCGGCTGTATAACCGCCTTTGGGTAGAGGAGTTCTTTCCGCCTGCTTGGCGTGAGGCTCTGGTTCTTCCAATCCTAAAGCCTGGGAAAGTCGCAACTAGCCCCACGAGCTACAGACCTATAGCTCTTACGAGCTGCGTCTGTAAGTTATTTTAGCCCATGGTCAACAAGCGCCTGGTGTGGTGTTTGGAATCGAATTCACTTTTGAGCAAGTTTCAAAGTGGATTTCGTTGTTTCCGATCCACTACAGACAATCTCGCTTACCTTGAGGCTGAAATTCAAGACGCCTTTCTCCGCGGCCAGCACCTTGTAGCTATATTTTTTGATTTAGAAAAGGCGTATGACACTACATGGCGTTACGGAATCTTACGGCATGACTGGGGTCTTCGTGGCCATATGGCAGAATTTATTAGGAATTTTCTTCACGAGCGACTTTTTAGAGTGCGTGTGGGATCAAGTATCTCAGAGCGGTTTGTACAAGAAAATGGTGTTCCACAAGGCAGTGTCCTTAGTGTCACGTTGTTTGCTGTTTCCGTCAACAGTGTTCTTTCGCAGATCCAAGCTCCTGTGTCTGGTCTGCTTTATGTTGACGACCGTGTCATTTTTTGTCGCTCCCGCCATCTTCGCGGCATTACTCGACAGTTTCAACTGACTCTCAATCGTCTTACAGCTGAACTAATTGCACTTAAGCTTGCCTTGGACCATGTTCTGTCCCTTTCTTTACGACGGGTGCTCGTTTGCACCGATTCTCAGAGCGTAGTTGTGAGTCTACGGAATGTCTTCAATATGCACTCTCTCATTCAAGACATTCTTGTGAGATGCCATCAGTTGCAGCAACAGGATTGTGTCGTCGTTGTCTGCTGGGTGCCTGGTCATGTCGGCATCCGGGGAAACGAACGCGCTGACGCAGCTGCCAAGAACGGCGCCTTGGCTGGGTTGCAATGGAGCATAGCCTTCCTTGCTCCGACCTTCAGAATCATTTCCATTCTTTGATGCGCTCTTACTGGCAGCCGGATTGGGACCAGGCCCTTGAGAATAAATTATATGCAGTTAAGCCGGTACTCGGAGAGTGGCGTGCGTCTTTTTGTTCCTGTCGTCGAGATGAAGTTCTCCTGGCGCGTCTGCGTATCGGACACTCTCATCTCACACATAGCTATTTATTGTGTCACGTGAACCGTCCGAGTTGTGAAGAGTGTATTGTCCCTCTGGGTATTCAGCACATTCTTGTTGAATGTCCTGAATACTCAGATCTCAGAGAACGATTTGGACTTCCTTGTTTACTTGCCCGTGCCCTGGGGATGATAGTGATATTGTTAGCCCGGCACTTCAGTTCGTATCTGCCAGTGGGGTTGCTCACGTTCTCTGAGCAGTTTTAGATTGTTAATTTTTTTTGCTGCTACATTATTATCTTTTCTCCCATTTTTAGTGTTGTTTTTCTATATATTGTTATTATCATCTCTTTTACCTTATTTATTATTTTATCTTTTTAGCTTTTGTTTTTACCTTATAATTTAGCAGCACTTTCGTCTCTTTGAACAGCCTTGGTTTTAGCTTTTTTCATTTTTATTAGTGCAGTTCTGAGCAACCAAATCAATCGTGACGCGGACATATAGCCTCGTTGGTGACGTCCCCATTAACCCCCTACTCACTTCACTTCAACTATGGGTGGACAACGTGTTCCATAAGAGGACTCCAGAAGAGGAAAACGTGTTAGTGAATGGCATTCTCAGAACTGCAAGGTGGGGTTTCCCTTTTACATTTGAAGACATCAGGTTTCTTGTTAAAGGGTATCTGGACAGAAAAGGGCGAAGAGAAAGAAAATTTACCAATAATTTACCTGGCGTAGATTGGGGACGGTCATTTTTCAAGAGACATTCCAACATACTTGTCAGACTGAGTGAAATTATCATACATTGTAGAGCTGCAGTGAGCCACGAAACAGTGAAGAAGTATTTTGATAATATACGTCCACTTTTGGAGAAAACCCCAGCAAGTAATATCATCAACTACGATGGGACTAACCTAAGTGACGATCCAGGGAGAGGAAAGGTGATTGTCAAGAGAGGTACAAAACACGCAGAAAGAATAATCGACTCGTAAAAAACCAGTGTGTCAATAATGATGGCAACAGCCAGGGATGGTACTTTACCACCATATGTTTTATATAAAGCGGAACGAGTGTGGGATACATGGCAGGAAGGTGGACCTGAAGGGACTCGGTACAATTGTAATCGTAGTGGATGGTTTGATCTTGCAGTATTTGAAGATTGGTTTACCTCAGTTGCCTTGCCGTACCTCAGAACTAAAGGAGGCGATAATCTTTCGAGTCATCTTTCCGTAGAAGTTATTCGGCAATGTGTACGTCACAACATCTCTATTGTGCTGCTACCAACTAATAGCACTCATCTATTGCAACCTCTCTATGTTTGCTTCTTTCGACCTCTCAAATTGTATGGAAAAACGTGTTATGTGATAGGAGGAAGTACACACGTGGCACTCTCTCCCAAGACGTGTTTCCATCGCCTCTCGAGCAAACTATTAACAAAATTGCCGCACATCAAAGTGATAATATCGTGAAGGCATTTGAAGCGGTGGCGTTAATTCCTTTCAACCCAGATCGTGCTTTGGATAAACTGCCAAGTCAAGCTGAAAATGGCAGCGTAAGTTATGGTTCCTGATCAGCAAGTTTTGAAGATATGCTGCTACACGCAAGGCACTCGACTTCAGCTACTGGCAGAGCTCAAAGAAGAATGATCAACGTTTCCCCTGAAAAGTCAGTTGTGGGACAAGATGTTCGGTCAAGTGAGAGACAGGATATAGAACCAAGTGATCCCCAAGAAAACGAAGAAATGGAAAGTGAAGTGTGTAGCGTGACTACAGAAGACGAGGAAGCCATGTTGGACGTAGAAGCTTTTGTTGTGGTGAATTATTACTACTCGCGGGCTGGGAAACAACTTGCAAGACAGTATGTTGAAGTTGTGACGAATGTGGGAACAAAGGATGTGGAGGTGAAATTTCTTCGTCCATATTTGAATAGTCGATCGGTCTTCGTTTTTCCACCAGTTGACGATGAAGATAGGGTCGGCAAAGAACAGATTCCCCGAGTGTTAGCTAAACCTCGTGAAGTTAGGGGTAAGTTTTACTTCCAAGAAAGTGTATATTAATCTGAAGCACTAATAGACCAACGAAACCTGATTGTGTGTAAAATAATTTTTACTTACTCTATTGATTTAAACCAATATGTATTTTTTTCTGCTCTAGGATACTGGTATTTCACTATGTTAAATATAGTTTAAAATGTGTAATCGAAAATATGAAAGTATTCAAATATATGTCTGACAACCATCCTTTTTGTTGTTAAATATTATTTACTGTCCGATTTCACACCATAGCGAGACAGCTTTGGACTAATATACAGAAAGACTGTAGTGTCCGAAATCACCCCACCACGTGGGGTGACATCGGACACATTTTAATGTTTTTTATCTATGTGCACAGTTGGTCAAAAATTGTTTTGATTCTTGTATTCTATTCCTGAGAGACATCCCCCATGATATAGCTATTTACATTAGAAAAATAAGGCAACGTAGTTCCAGTACAATTAAAAATGTCTCAAATCCGTCCGATTTCACCCCAATTGACACTCAAGAAACTATTAGTAAATTAATATTATCTCAAGAAGAATGCGCGAAAATTCATTCCGTCGTTCAGAGTTCCACCATTGTTCCTAAATCAAGAGTTTGCCAGGCAGAGTGCATGAAACTTAATTAAGCCGTTGAGAGTTCTATTTCTACCTCAGAAGTTATTTTTGACTCTTTCCCAATCTTATATAAACTTATTCCCTTTCGACCAATTATACAGCAAGGATCAGTGAGCTTTTTTTTTTTAGCTCGTGACCAAAACTTTTCAAAGGTAAAGTTTGAAGGCCCTTTCTTAGATTACTTTTAAAAACCTGACAAAAATTACTTACATTTGTATTTTAAATTTTACACAGTTCAGCCGAATGAGAAAGATGTACCTCTTACAGGCAAGAAACCCTTGTTTAACATATAACAAACTGACGGACCAACAGATAGTGGCTAACATATTAGAAAGAAACTCTCACAAGTTATTTTGCTTTTTATGTATCGCATTTAATACTGATGAGAATTCGGTGTTCTAATGTGGCTTTAATGATTAGAGACATGTCCGTCAAGGAGCAAAGAATCATGAGACGTGAAAAACATCGTATTTTTAAAATCATACGTGGCAAAAATGCGTATGAAAAATAGTTATAACTTATTGTTTGCAAAACAGTTGGTAAAGCACGAAGTAAAAGAAGATATGTGAAAATAGTAGCAAATGTTCATAGGAAAACAAGGGCTGGCCTTTCGAGAATCAAGCGGATCAACAGACACTACTGAAGACGAAACAATAATGGAAGTTTTCTTGATATAATTTTTCTTTTAGGAAAGCGTGATGCTCTTATGCGAAAGCACCTAAACATCATCATGGAGAAAAGTAAAAAAAAAAATAATAATAATAAATAACGAAGCAAGAAACAGGGAAAAGAAAACAAAGGAGAAGGTAATCGCAAGAGAGAACTTACTACCTTTTGTTGCTAACAATCGTGACAAGATGAAAAGAAAGATTGCTCAATGTGTTAAGCAGTCAAATATTATATTTTGACGGGTAGCACAATAGACCTGTTCAATAACGATCCCAGTGTACATTTGTTGTGCGGTACGTTGAAGGCTGTACAATTGTCTAGAGATTTCTAGCTTTTATCTAAAGTACCTCCCCTTCAGACGATGACATTTCTTTAAGAAACATTTTGAAAGAGTTCGGTATCTCTCATGAGAACTCTGTAGCAAACGCACTTGATAGTGCGCCTAACATGAGTGTCAATATACTAATGGTACTGCTCAATGTCTCTCAATGGCAATATCATTTGTCAGCATGATTCCAGAAGTGCGTGTATTCCTTAAACTGAGGGAGTGATTGTGGGTCAACGGTGACGTCACAAGCGAAGCAATTTGTCTCCGTTACGATCAATACGCAGCTCGAATATAGACAGTCCTTACGAAAATATAAAAACGAGTATAGTAAAATGTAAGAAAAGCACAAAATTTTTGACATTTAAAATAAAAACAGGTAATAGAATAAATAAGTTGGGATAATATTAGTGATAACAATAAAATTGAATAAAAGAGAAAAGATAAAAGAATGAGAGAATGTATCAACGGACTACAATGCTCAGAGAACGTGAGCAAGACCAAGAGCATTGACTTAGTCAAGTACGCAAGTACTACTACATTGCTCCTCCCACCTTGCACGGTCGAATGTACAAGGCAGCTCGTGACGTTCTCGGTGATCTGAGTATTCAGACTATTCCACAAGAATGTCCTGAACACTCGCTGACACAACACACTCCCCACAATACGGACGGTGCAAACCACGAAGCAAATAACCATCAGTCAAATAAGTGTGTCCGATACGGTAACGAGTCAGGAGCGCTTAATCTCGGCGACTTTCGCGAGAGGAGCTCCAGGGAGCGGCTTAACCGCGTAAAGTGTATTGTTATTTTCTTGCTCACAATCAGCTTGTCACAGCCAACAGAATTTCCTTCCTTAGAGGAAGGACCATCCGTATAGAACACATTAAAACCGAAGTACTCTTCTAACAATGCTACAAACTCCTGCAGGTATACCTGTAGTAGTATTTGCGTGACAGGGTCTCACTTTGGACTTTGATTCCGACTTTATGACGTCATAGGTCAAAGGTCAATGACCAGGGGTACTTAGGACCATCCCCTCTAAATTTTGGCAGGGGTACCTCCCCAAATTTTGGCAGGGGTATATAGGACCACTCCCCTTAAATTTTGGAAATTGCCAAATCTAAAAATTTGGTGTGGTACCCTAGGACCATATTATGTACCTCTATCAGTATTGGGGGTCTATGTCGTTCCCTTTCATGGGTAAAAAATTGTCAAAAATTCAAATTTCACAGGTTTTTGACCTAATTTATCGCCTTTGATGAGGTGTTATTATCCTATATGGTTATATGGGCGTATACAGGGGTTCATTACCTTTCATAACACATGGGTATATTAATGCATCCCTTGAAAAGTTTGGGAGGGGTGCCTTAGCCCACCCCTTTAGTTTTGGAAATTGGCCAATTTAAACATTTGGTATAATAGTACAGCACCCTAGTATGTATCACTATAAATTTGGGTGTTCCACCTCGTTCCCTTTCATGGGTACAAAATTGCCAAATTTTAGTACAACCACGTGTTTGGTTTTTGGCCCCATCTTATCCCTGTTGATGAGGTTCTATTATCTTATATGGTTATATGAGTGTATACAGATGTCCATTCCCTATCATAAGACATCGGTATATTGGTGCACCCCTTTAAAAGTTTGGGAGGGGTACCTTGGCCCACCCCTTAAATTTTAGAAATTGCCAAATTTAAACATTTGGTGGTATAGTATAGGGCCCTAATATGTATTATGATAAATTTGGATGGTCCACATTGTTCCCTTTTAGGGGTACCAAATTGCCCAAATATAAAAGTAAGCAATACGTAGTACCACGTGTTTGGTTTTGACCTAAGTTATCCCGTTTGATGAGGTCCTATTACGTTATATGTTTATATGGGCGTATACAGGAGTCTATTTACCTTTCATAAGACATGGGTATATTAATGCACCCTGGAGGTGTACCTTGGCCCACCCCTTAAATTTTGGAAATTGCCAAATTTATACATTTGGTGTAATAGTATAGGGCCTAGTATAGATCACAATAAGTTTGGATGGTCCAGCTCGTTCCCTTTTAGGCGTACAAAATTGCCAAAATATAAACGTAAGCAATACGTTGTACCAGGTGTTTTGATTTTGACCTAAGTTATTCACTTTGATGAGGTTCTATGATTATAGGGGTCCATTTCCTATCATAAGGATGCACCCTTTTTAAAATTTGGCAGGGGTCCACCCCTTCAATTTTTGGAAATTATCCAATTTAAGCATAGTACAGGACCTCAATATGTATCATGATAAATTTCGGTGGTCCTTTCATGCGTACAAAATAGTACAACCACGTGTTCGGTTATTGACTCAATTTATCCTCTTTGATAAGGTTATAAGGTATGGACGGGTATCCCCTTTCAATTTGGTAGGACCCTTAGGGTGTCAAATGCTAGTACGGTCACGTGATCGATGATTTGTTTTGATGCGCGACGGTCCCTGTTCAATGTTCTCTAGGAATTAAATGGAAACTTTGTCCAGGGTTCTCGTCTTATACCGCACAGTTCTTTAGGAGAATCTGATAACGTTGTATGTATCATATTTATGAAATGAACAATAAAAACAGGTAGATAAGCATACATTGTATTTTAGGTGCCTTCCATTTCAACTCAGGCAAAAAAAAAAAAATGTACCATCACCATCTCAGATATTGTTGAAACTTTTTTTATAGCAACTAGACATGTTTTTAAGAGACCCATATTTTTTTGTTTTGTCGAAAAAAATTTTCCCGCCAAGTAATGGGCCATCAAAGACGGGGAGTACAATTTATGAATTGTAAGACATGGAAAATGGTCAACTTCGGAGCCCCACCATTCAGCTATGGAGACAGGTAGAGATATAATTCTTGTTGTGGTATGTACATAGGGATATAAGTAAACTATATTTTATTGTACTTCGGTTTGCGCATGCGTACCTTTTTGTACATAAATTAACAAATGAACGTTAATTTATCTGAAAAATCGAAGTTTGCGAATTTTTTTCGAGCACTTCCGGTTCGAATTTTAAAATTCTGTTTTCACGGTTGGTAAGACCCAGTTACCTGCTTTCCGAAAAAAAAATTGTATCGCTTCTGTGTGCAACCGTTTTGTTGCAAAAAATTCGAGAAATTGTAAAATTCTCAAAAATCGCCATTTTTGGGCGCCATTTTCTCGAAAACACCATCTTTTAAAATTCTGAAATTTTGTCAGATGGTTTAGCTTTACATGAATAATAAACACACCAAATACCATTCTCGACCAATGCTTCATGAATTAACTACAGCCTTTTGAAGTTAGCGAAGTTTCGTTAACTTTGATATCACAGTTAGCAACATTGGAAACAATAAAAATGCAATGATTTGATGATATTTGTGGCTCACATTAATTAAATGAAGAATAAAAGGTTTTCCTGACTGTTTTTTTATTATTTTGATCAAAAAAGCGCTCTGAAATAGTAAAATTATTCCTCCCCCCTTCTCCGTTTTTTTAAAAACGAAGTAATCTGAGATAGGAATTACGATTACGAAACACATAAATTTTAAGTTCACTTACTTAAAATGGTCTTCGGAAACAAAATTTCACTGATTTTTTTTTCACATGAACCAATCATTTGCTTGCTTGGTGTCTTCTTCGCTAATAGCAGTAGTACACTTACAACTCGTCCAGAGGTGGATCCAAGGAGTCGATCGCCCTCCCAGAAGAAACTTTCTTATTTTATATATAAATAAAACCCATTCCAGAATTTGGAGCTCTTAAAAGTAGCTCTAAGTAGCAGTATTTCATCCCCCCCCCAGAAGTTCGTCCTGGATCCGCTCCTGCGTAGCACATTGTCGATAATCACAAAACACTTATTTTCACTTCTCTTATGCTCTTCTGGAAACCTGTACCCTGCTGAAAATCCATGTGGAAGCACAAACAGCACTTCAACTGTACGTAATTCATGATTTATTCATAATTCTGCTACGCACCACTGATTATTATAAGTATATGCAAGGGCGCCGATCCTGGGGGGGACCGGAGCCCCCAAAGCTGATGTGGGCCCCCTATTATATTTATGAATATACAATAGTTGACCTAATTTGAATGCAATTTGTCTTAAAATCCTCATATATATATATATATATATATATATATATATATATATATATATATATACAGGGTGGGCCATTTTAATTAATCCACGGAAATATCTGAAAAATGATAAAACATAGAAGAAATGTTTCAAGTACACGTTATATATTGCTAAGGGGGAAACCCAATTCCGCCAAAAGTACCCCTCCCCGCCCCCCCTAAATGGGGGTAACGGGGGGTAGCTGTGAAATGTCAAATGGGAACATGGGTCGAGTAATACCTCGTTCGAAAGGTCTTGGAAAACTAAGTAACGCTGTACCAAAAGATGTTCCATATTGTGCACCGGTTTCAAAATGGCTGCCATAATATGGTTCGGAAATTCCAGTAGTGTGAAAACCATGGAAGGTAAAGGAATGGAACAAAATTGAAATACGTAAATATCATAGGGCATATCGAATGATGTAATCCCTGTGATCCCAGTGGCCTCCCTGAAGGGGTCTTGTGGGCTAACTTCAAAATTTCAATGTCCGACCGGACAACGGTTCGGGCGTACGCTTGACCTACCCAATGCTGTTTGGGAGGCAGACTTCATGCATAGAGAATTGGTGCACTAAGTTAACGCGGATGGCCACAGTTACATTTTGATTAACTATTAGCATTCATGTCATATTGTGAGCTTGAGGGACGAAACGGTGTGTACGTATATCCCCGAAATGCTTTCTGAATAACCACACCAGCACGCATTGCATAAAAGTTTCTTTTTTTAGTCACTTCAGCGTCATCCTTACAAACAAATGTTTCAACCACACCATACCTATTTTTAAGGTTAGCCTTAATTTACGAATTAAAGTAGATTTCTCGTTTGAACTTTCACTTTACTTTCCACCCGACTCACATACAGAGCGCAGGGTGAGATTATTTTGCAGGACTTGGATTTCTCTCTATACATTATGGCAATTTTACTCTAATATTTTTATCTCTGTTGTATTATTCTCGAGCCTTGGAACGCCTCCGTGGTTTTCCTACTTAATTTTCGTTATTTTCATTTATGTCTAACCGTATTCATACTATGGGCACTAGACGTTTTCTTAGACACAGTCACCATGTCTTTGCGATCATTTTGAAAACGGTGTCTCATGTCGAAAATTTTCTTACAGAAGCTGTTTGATATTAATTTGTCTATGTAACGTGATGTTACTCGCTTCAAGCTGCTATTTGACATTTTCAAGTTGGCCCCGGATACCTTTCAGTTGGCCCTTGGAGTCACCCCGACAACACCTCTCGATGTGCCTTACGTCAGTTAGCTACTCCAGTTTTTCTTTTGTTGATTTATCTCCAATCGCTTTCATACTACGGGTACTAAACCTTTTCTCTGACACGGATACTATGTTTCAGCGGCCTTTTGAGAACACTGCCATTTCACATCAATCGTTTTCTCCTGCAATATATTAGATTTTGCAAGATTTATCGAACGAGGTACCACTCGACTCATGTTACTATTTGAAATTTTGAAGTTAGCCCCCAAGACCCCTTTAGGGAGGCCACTGGGATCACAGGGACCACACCGTTCGATATGCCCTATGATATTTACGTATTTCAATTTTGTTTCATTCACTTACTTCCATGGTTTTCACACTACGGGTACTGGAGTTCCCGAACCATATTATGGCGGCCATTTTGAAACCGGTGCATAATATGGAACATCTTTTGGTACAACGTTACTTAGTTTTCCAAGGCCTTTCGAACGAGGTATTACTCGACCCATGTTCCCATTTGACATTTCAAAGTTACCCCCCGTTACCCCCATTTAGGGGGGGGCGGGGAGGGGTACTTTTGGCGGAATTGGGTTTCCCCCTTAGCAATATATAACGTATACTTGAAACATTTCTTCTATGTTTTATCATTTTTCAGATATTTCCGTGGATTAATTAAAATGGCCCACCCTGTATATATATATATATATATATATATATATATATAACCTTCTGCATCTCAATCCTCCCCTCAATCTACAGAGAAATCGGCGCCTTTGAACATATGTATGTAACAAAAGTTCCTTTTTGCAGACTTCTTAAATCTACACTTTGAATTGCAGAAGCTCGATTTTGAGAGAAGCATGAAGTTAGTTTATGTTGACCCGTTACTGCCATAAAAACTTCGCCATTTTCCGAAAGCCAAAGGTGACTTCGTTGAATACCAGTTACCGGTCACATACTTTCCCATTCTTGCTTTTTTTTCTTTCTTTCTTTCTTCCGGAAGTTGTCGAATTCAGTTCCAGGCAACAAAACGAGAGTAATACCCGGAGTTTATACTTGCACTATACTCACGAATTCTTCTGCGGTTTTAATACTGTGTACCTGTTTTTGCCTAAGGTTATGCCGCGTTGCCACATTCTTTACAACCCCCCCCCAATACTGTCGCAGAGACCCTAGCATGACCGGTTTCACAGCAAAACCACTGCTTTATCGGACCTGTCTGCATCTCGAACATCTAAAAGCGATTTTTAAAGTGGGATGCAGCACCATCATAAATCACTGACACAGTTTGGGAAATTGTAGACACTTATTTCCACGCATTCGAACCTTTTTCTGTGACCTATATTTTCGCTTTTCTTTGAGTATTTTTAAAATCTTGTCTATGGCTATGAGTACATGAGCCGAATCGTGTGTTTTGTCGTCGCTTATTACAACAAAACTATCAGTTGTTCCATATTCCGCTGATATAACTGAATATTTCTTTGCAGAATAACAGTCCAGTTTTCAACGAAGTCCACATGAAGTAAAATAGAATTTTTATCTTGAAATTTTATACGATGCTTTCGGTAGCAATTAATTCTCTTTGGATTTTCTTGATGTAGTCATGAATTACAAGTCTTACGGTTAAACCAGCAATGTACGATACGAAAACGGAAAGTGGCACAGTTTTTTGTTTAACAAGATCATTGTTTTCCCATATGGCATACGTAACACTTTCATTTTCAGCAGGATCAAAGACTCCACACTTATTCCTTTCATTTCAGGACATTCACTACATTCTTGAAGAAGACAGCTGTCTTTTTCAGCGGATCATACTACTAAAGGAAATAGGTCACTCATGACTGCTTCAATACAGGTTGCACCTTTGATTTGTTGCAACGCAGTAGCAGATAACTTAAAATTTGCACAATACACACACACACACTTCCCTAGCAGGTTGCGGACTGACCCACTTTAGTCGAATACTATAAAATTCCGAGTGACCCATTCTTATGCTGAGATTGTTCTGTTTAAAAGAAAGTCCGTAAAGAATTTATTGGATGGCCATTTTAAGTAAACTTAAAATTTGTGTGTTTCGTAATCGTAATTTCCATTTCAGATCACTTCGATTTAAGAAAACGGACGAGTAAGGGGGGGGGGGGCTCATTTTACTATTCCAGAGCTTTTTTGATCAAAATAATAAAAAAACAGTCAGGAAAACCTTTTATTCTTCATTTAATTAATGTCAACCACAATCATCATCAATTCATGGCACTTTTATTGTTTCCAGTGTTGCTAACTGTGACATCAAAGTTAACGAAACTTCGCTAACTTCAAAAGGCTGTAGTTAATTCATGAAGCATTGGTCGAGAATGGTATTTGGTGTGTTTATTATTCATGTAAAGCTAAACCACCTGACAAAATTTCAGAATTTTAAAAGATGGTGTTTTCGAGAAAATGGCGCCCAAAAATGGCGATTTTTGAGAATTTTACAATTTCTCGAATTTTTTGCGACAAAACGGCTGTACACAGAAGCGATACAATTTTTTTTTTTCGGAAAGCGGGTAACTAGTTCTTACCAACCGTGAAAACAAAATTTTAAAATTCGAACCGGAAGTGCTCGAAAAAAATTCGCAAACTTCGACTTTTCAGATAAATTAACGTTCATTTGTTAATTTATGTACAAAAAGGTACGCATGCGCAAACCGAAGTACAATAAAATATAGTTTATTTATATCCCTATGTACATACCACAACAAGAATTATATCTCTACCTGTCTCCATAGCTGAATGGTGGGGCTCCGAAGTTGACCATTTTCCATGTCTTACAATTCATAAATTGTACTCCGTCTTTGATGGCCCATTACTTGGCGGGAAAATTTTTTTCGACAAAAAAAAAATATGGGTCTCTTAGAAACATGTCTAGTTGCTATAAAAAAAAGTTTCAACAATATCTGAGATGGTGATGGTACATGCTCTGCCTGAATTGAGATGGAAGGCACCTTTATTTATTTTTCTGGTTTCTTCTTTTTCGTTCTTATTGACAATGTTTGTGTATTGAGCTGGGTTTCTTCATTAGGCCTCCTCGTCTTCTTGATTGTGATGATTTGTTTCCATGTTTCGCAGTATACCACCGGTTTGCAAAGCTTCGTATGGTGAATTCTGTAAAAGAACGAGGAAAAAAGATGATTAGTATAGAAATAGGTGATGATAAAACAAATACACTCTCAATGATAAATAAGATAAAATTACCTGGAATGTATATTGTAGTAGTCTACGATCATTAACCGTGGGTACTGTTGTGAATAAGTATTGAATTTCATGCAGAGATTTTCCTTGGGCTTTACAGCACAAATAAAAATAAGCATAATAGCCACATACGGATGAACCAAGACTTTGCATTTGGTTATTATTATATTTATAGTACATACAATAAAGTTTTAAAAATGCAACATGTTGTGGTACATAAGGAGGAAGGCCATAGCTGTCAAAATATTCTCCAACACCACGATTATCTATAAATAGCAATCCAATGGCTTCCTAATTTTGTGGACGGATCTATATTTACAATGATTGCCAGAGGTAGAGAAATCCATGAGGGCAACTCATCGCCTCCAAATACCCCGGTAAACTTATTTCTGAATAATGGACTACCGTTTAAAGCACTAGCTAATTGTAATGTATTCAACATCGTGAATGGAAATGATACATAACGTATACGTACCTTGTAATTTAAAAGCCCAGGATAATGTTGCGCTGGTGGTGGATCTCTAGGAGTCAAGAAAACTCCCCATACACAATACAGTTTGCAGGTGTTGCTAATTTCTCTTGGAAATGAACTTCCACTCGGATGGCTCCATTTCGTTGTAAATTCCAATAGTGACAATCTCCAGCAGAATAATCGCGAGTTACGTCAAAAACATGAATGAATGATTAGGGGGGATAATGGGGACGTCAGCAGCTAGGCTATATGTCCCCGTCACGATAAACATGGTTGCTCTGAATTAAAAGATGGAAAGAAAAAGGTTAAAAGAATAGGAACAACAAAACTGCTGCTAAATAAGAGAAATTAAAAGATAAAGTGCATAAAAAAATAGAAAATAAAACAATAAATAAATTAAAACATATAACAATAACAATATAGAGAAACAATAAAAGCGAACAGAAATTAAAAATGCAGCAGCAATAAAACAGTGGAAACACACTAAAACAGCTCAGAGAACGTGAGCAACCCCTGAAGCATGAACAAACTCAAGTACCCGGCGAACCATATCACTTGAATCCCCCAAAGCACGGGCAAGAGCAGAAGGCAATCTGAAACGTTCTCTGAGTTCTGAGTATTCAGGACATTCCACAAGAATGTGCCGAATACTCAGGGGGACTATACATTCCTCACAATACGGACGGTTCCGCCTCCGCAGCAAGTAACTGTGCGTCAGATGAGAGTGTCCGATACGCAAACGCGCCAGGAGCACTTCATCGCGACGACGAGCAGACGAGGACGTACGCCACTCCTAGGAGTGGCTTGACTGCGTGCAATTTATTGTCAATGGCCTGGTCCCAATCTATTTGCCAGTGAGAGCGCATCAAGTTAGAAAAATACGAATGAAGATCGGAGCAGGGAAGGCTATGCTCCAGTGCAACCCCGGCCAAGGCGGCGTTCTTGGCAGCAGTATCAGCAAGTTCGTTTCCCCGGATGCCGACATGACCCGGCACCCAGCAGACAACGACGACACTACCCTGTTGCTGCAAGTGATGGCATCTCACAAGAATGTCCTGCACGAGAGAGTTCATACTGAAGACATTCTGTAGACTCAGAACCACACTCTGAGAGTCGGTGCAAACAAGCACACGACGTAACGAAAGCGTGAGAGCGTGGTCTAAGGCAAGCTTAAGAGCAGTCAATTCTGCAGTGAACACGGAACACAGGCGATGCAAATGGAATTCTGAGCTGCCCTCGTCCGTGACAAAGGCACAGCCTACAGAATCCCCATCCTTAGAACCGTCCGTAAAAAACACACTAAAATCGGGGTACTGATCTAACAGTGCGGCAAACTCTTGCTGGTACACCTGGGAACTAGTTTGCTGTTTCGAATGCAGAGACAAACTTAAATCATTTCGAGGTAGACGAAGCAGCCATGGTGGAATAGCACAAAAGCGAACCAACGAAAGAGAGGGCCACACGAAACCGTCGGCAAGAAAGCTCTCGCACGCACGGATGTACCATGGACGTGTAGAGCGAGGACGTGCAGCATAGCGCTCGTATATCCGACCACCGCGGAGACATGGTCTACACGGGTGATCTGG
Organism: Thermobia domestica; assembly: GCF_964235325.1. Classification (NCBI taxonomy): domain Eukaryota; kingdom Metazoa; phylum Arthropoda; class Insecta; order Zygentoma; family Lepismatidae; genus Thermobia; species Thermobia domestica. The sequence continues at coordinate 214,119,301 of NC_137460.1, read as the reverse complement.
AATACAACGCACATGCGCAGAATAATTAAGGAGTAGTCTACTGCGACGATATACTAACGAAGGTTCATTGGCTTCAGCATACAGGCTGGTGACGTTACTTGTTCGGTAGGCGCCAGTAGCAAGACGAATACCCAGGTGATGCACTGTGTCAAGTTGTCGTAACAGAGAAGCACGAGCAGAACCATAGACAATACAGCCATAGTCTAACTTGGACCGAATTAGACTACGGTATAAACGAAGTAGAACAGTACGATCAGCACCCCACGTGCGGTGGGAAAGGACACGAAGGAGATTCAGAGCTCGAAGACAAGAATATTTAAGATTCCGTACATGTGGTGCCCACGACAAGCAACGGTCAAACACCAGACCCAAGAAACGGACTGTATCAACGAATGACAAACGGGTGCCATCGAGGTACAAGTCCGGGTCAACAACGCACGTACCCTGCCGGCAGAAGTGAACACATTGGGATTTCTCGGTGGAAAAGCGAAATCCAGTCTCATGCGACCAGCGAACGAGACGATGGAGAGTCAGTTGAAGCTGTCGAGTAATGCCGCGAAGGTGGCGGGAGCGACAGAAAATGACAAGATCGTCAACATAAAGCAGACCAGACACACGAGCCTGGATCTGCGAAAAAACGCTGTTGACTGCGACAGCAAACAACGGGACACTAAGAACACTGCCTTGTGGAATACCATTTTCTTGTACAAAGCGCTCTGAGAGAGTAGAGCCCACACGCACTCTAACGTGTCGCTCGTGAAGAAAATTCGAAATAGAGTGGGCCAGTCGTATAATTGTTTTAGGATTCCGTAACGCCATGTGGTGTCATACGCCTTCTCTAAGTCGAAAAATATAGCAACAAGATGTTCGCCGTCGAGAAAGGCGTCTTGAATTTCACCCTCAAGATAAGCAAGATTGTCGGTAGTGGAGCGGAAACGACGAAATCCACTTTGAAATTTGCAGAAAAGGGAGTGCGATTCCAAATACCACACCAGGCGCTTGTTGACCATTCGCTCTAGCAGCTTACAGACACAGCTCGTGAGAGCAATGGGTCGGTAGCTCGTGGGGCTAGTTGCGGCTTTCCCTGGCTTTAAGATGGGAAGAACCAGGGCCTCACACCAAGCAGGTGGAAAAAACTCCTCAACCCAGAGGCGATTATACAGCTGCAATAATGCAAGCTGACAGGTGAGAATCGCGGGAGAGGTTGCGCAACATATCATAGGAAACACGGTCAAGCCCGGGAGCAGTATTGGACGATTCGCGGAGAGCAGAATCGAACTCAACGAGCGTGAAAGGAGCGTTATAGTCCTCACTGTTGGCGGTACGGAAATTTAACGGGTTTCGCTCCAGCTGAGGACGTGAACGAGCAAAGGCTGGTGGGTAGTGATCTGACTCAGAGATAGTGGCAAAATGGTGGCCCAATATATTGGCGATCTCTGAGAGATTGGTCTCTAGAACACCATTCACTGTTAAGGCTGGGACAAGAAGTAAAGAAGCGGATCCGTTTAGGGAGCGAACCCGACGCCACACAGTTGACATAGGTGTGCGACTACTGATGGACGAAACGTAATTCTTGCAGCTTTGGCGCTTCGAGAGCTTTACCAGACGTCGAGCACGAGCACGTAGAATGCGGAATTGCTGAAGATTGTCTTCTGTGGGATGATGATTAAAAGTGGCAAGAGCGCGCCGACGAGCCCGGATAGCGTCACGGAGTTCCGCAGACCACCATGGAACACGCCGGCGAGAAACGTCGCCACCGCATTCTGGAATGGAACCATGAGCAGCATCAATAACAGTCTGCTCAAAAGCCTCAGCCACAACAGCTACAGGGAGATCATCACGACAATGAAACTCACTGAGCTCAGGGAATTTACGCCAGTCAGCACGCTTCAGATTGAAGCGGCGGAGAGGAAAAGAGGAGTAACTGGGAGACCTTCAACAAACAACGGGAAGTGATCACTGCCACAAAGATCAGGATGCACTCTTCAGGTCAATGAGGTCAAGAGACCAGCACTGCACATGGAGAGGTCGATACAAGAATATGTGCCATGGGCAGTGGAGAAATGAGTAGGACTGCCATCGTTAAGGATAAGCAAGCCACTCTTCTGAAGAAATTCGGTGACCTCGCGGCCACGACCGTCAGTACGGACAGAACCCCACAGACGGTGATAGGCATTAAGGTCTCCTACAAGCAAGACTGGCGGCTCAAGTTGATGGAAGAGCTGAAGCAGATCGGCGGTTGTAAAGGGTTCTGAGTGAGGAACGTACACTGAGCATACGGTAAGCGGGCGAGAAAAGTGTACTCGCACCGCAACGGCTTGCAGTCGGGACACAATGTGAATTTGCTGAGAATACAAAGTATCGGAGGCACAGACTGCCACGCCGCCAGCAGCGTGGGCAGCATCTGGCTTGTCACATCGATACATAGTATACCCAGAAAGAACAAATGACTGGGTAGGCTTAAAATGGGTTTCCTGCAAGCAGAGAAGTACAGGCGAGTGGTCAGTTAGCAGTTGGATCAATTCCTCACGGTGACCACAGAAGCCATTGAGGTTCCACTGAAGAAGCGCCATACTGGGAAGGATTAACGTGTCAAGCGAAGTTTCCCACGGGGTCCAAACACAGCCTACTCGGAATCCATAAGTTCGTCCTCCACAATGTCAGATTTCAGAGAAACGGCAGGAGGCTTACGAACTGGCGTAGATTTTGTTCTCTTGGGAGTGAGAACAGTCTCGTTCAGCCGGCGAATATGTTGGCTAAGTTTAAGTCCGGCTATATAAGGTGATCGGCGCTGGGCTAGAGTACGCCGAAGACCACCACTAACAGAAACACGTGGGGTTCTGGGAAGCTCGCTTGTCGTTGCAACCGGGGTCTTCGTGGCACAACTATTCTGTGGGACCGAGTCTGTCTGGGTGGAAACGTCGGAAGTCTGGGTGGCTACAGATTTTCGGGAACTAGCTGCAACAGTAGCGAAGGGAACAGAAAGCGAAGAAGGGGCGCTTTCTTTCAAACGACGCTTAGCATCAGCAGCAGAAATCTTCTCAACAACCATGAGTTCCCGAATACGCTTCTCGCGCTGAAAGGCTGGACAGTCCCGTGACCAAGCTGAATGCTCACCCTTGCAGTTGACACAGAAGGGCTTGGCCGCTTTGCAGGGTTCCGCACCATGACTACCCTGGCCACAAATCGCACAAAGAGCAGCACTCGCATTACACGAGGTGCTGGTGTGCCCATAATGTTGACATTTAAAGCACCGCAAAGGACTAGGGATATACGGCCGAACTTTCAAACGAAAGTATCCAGCCTTGACGTACTCCGGAAGCGTGGGCAAACTGAAAGTAAGAATCAGGGACTGGGTGGCGACAAGTTCACCTGACTTCTTACTTTTGATTCGAGCTACGTCGATAACGTGTTGGTCCGCTAACTCCGACTTAATTTCCTCTTCGGTTGCATTGAGGAGATCCCAACACGATATTACCCCTTTGGAAACGTTCAGTATACGATGTGGTTCGACTGACACGTTCACCGCTCCAATAGATGTTAACTTAAGTAGCTTCGCAGTTTGCCTCTCGTCTGTCGTTTCCACCAATAAAGTGCTATTACGCAACTTCTTCATATCTTTAACCTGTCCGGCATTGTAAGTGATAACTTTATGAATAACAAAAGGGGACAAGCCCTTAATAGCACTCGGACGGTTTGCATCAGAATTGGCACTATCAACGTCTTTATCTTTTATTACAAGATACCGGACAACAGGTGTCGCGATACTTGTCTTTTCCACTATCTCAGGTTCAGTTGGTTTGGGCTTCTTCCGTGAGGGAGAGCCCGGATCAGAGTTTAAAGTGTTTTTACCCATAAAAGTGTGAAATTGAATGAACATTTTTGAAAAGAAAAAGGGTGTGAGGTCACACCGGGGCGTTAATAGGGGAACTAACGCTACCCCCTGGCCATCCCTTCAGCACGCCCAACACCTTAGGATCAGCGTGGGGCCGACGCGGTCAAGGGGAATGGAAGTGCAAAAACCATTCCCGTCGACAAAAACGCGTGGCCCCGGAAAAAGAAGAAGAGAAACAAAACAAAAGAACCTGGCAAACAAAAAGATAGACCCCCACCAGCCCAGGAAGAACAAAACAAAACTAATGGTGCGGATTTTTTTGTATTTTTAATATTTTTTGTTTTTTATAGGATTTTTTTAGTTTTTGCATTTTTTTTTTTGTTTTTTGTCTATATTTTCAAAGACTCAACACTCCGGACAACACATACACTGGACGCAGACAACAGTAGGCCGGGTGGGTGCACGTCCTCCCCAAGTGGAGGAAGACGTCCACTAGACCTGCCTCTTCCCGACTCCCACCAACCACCCGCGAGTCCGGTAGCGGTATTAGCGGCTGAGAGGGCGAGCAATGATATGAAGATTAGGGATGATAGATGAATGAATGATGAAGCCGCCCTCTCAGCTCCACCCCCTCCCCGACGATGACGGTCCGCTACTTGGAGGGGGTACGTCAAATACAAACAGTGTATATCCATTCTTGTAGTCGGCTCTTGAAATTGTATTTCCAGTATTGGTAAAATGTATGCCAGAGCCTGAGAACAATGTGTGGTACGATGAAATGTTTTCAAGGTACAGCTTTTCCATCCACGTACAATGTAAAGAAATTAATGTTTAGATGTTGAAATTCAAATGGATTGCTGGTAATAGTTCCACTGGATGTTTCATTCGATGTAAATCCTACAATAATACAATTTGGCATCGTTCCCATAAACAGGTTATCAATAGTTTTGGATTGTATATCCTTCGGGATGGTAAATGATTTCATTTGAACTCTTGTCAGAGGATACTTTGCCGATGTAGATTGTAAAATTTTATTGTTTGTCAATTTGACACTAGGGCTAATGCTGACTTTTTTCACCTGCAACGATGCATCTAGAATATTGATTTTTGCATTGACACCACTTTCACTGACCATGAGACAAAAGTTTGGCTTTGCAGGAATTAAGTTTCACACGTAATTCCACTCCATGAATTAAAAATTTATCTTGATTAAAAATGTCACAATGAAGATGTCCAATCATACCGAATTTCATACTATGTTTTGTAGTTCATAGTGTTGTTGAAATCCTTTGTTCTCCCTGGTGGTTGCGTTCATATGACCAGCCGTATCTTGAAACCATATTGCTGTTTGTAAATGTGTATTTTTAGCTCCATCACTATAATTGAGCAGTTTTTCCAGGTACGAACGATATGGATGATTATGTGACGGAAATGAAATTAGTTTATTGTTGCAGTACATTTGTACTTCACTATACATAGCATTTAGAAAATCATTGACAGGTGCAATTGCTTTATCCGTTTCGGTGAAGGAGGAACCATCTGATTTCACAATTTGTGCTTGGATGTACAATAAGGTTTGTAGCAAATCAATATATTCATCACTGCTACCACTCACTACAAATTCTATTGGTAAATTTTCAGCTATTGAACTAATGAGTTTGTAGCCAATAATACGATTGTCCAGAACACTGGTTTGCGTGGGTAACGTTGAAAAAATGTCCAATTCATTTTTTACACATTCACAGGATCGATTATGTAAGAAAGCCATCGTTGAATTAATCAAAAATATCTGGTGACGATGCCAATGATCTCTTCTTCTTCTTATGTGATAATTTACGTCTCTTCGTAGGATTGATGGTGTTGATCGTTGGAAGGTCAACCTCAAACTGAGAGCAGTCATACCATTTTCGTTTATGATATCCACTTCCCAGCATAGTTTTCAACTTATTTTTAGCTTTTTCTTGTAAATTTGTTTTTTCTCTTGCATACGTTGATGAAACGATTCTTCCAGCGGTTGATTCGAGATCACAACATCATTAATCATTGTGGCACCTGATTTTAATAATTCTTTTCCCACAGTTTTAGCTCCTTGCTTCACAAGTGGTAACACTGAACGAAATAAGCCACCAAGGAAACTTCCAATGCCATGTCCTGCTTGATAGAGACTTCCCACATAGACGTTGCCGATACCGGACAACGCTTGTTTTGGGTAGTATTGCAAATACGGATCAGTCATGACGACGACGACGGAAATGTAGTTTTGTACACACCGTTCCAAAGGTGAATGGCATACGATGACCTGTGCTATCCCTTATATCGATTTGTATTTGCTCAAAATTCATTTTTTCCACCGGGACATAATGTGCAGGATTAAAGATTTGTACTGCATGACTTCCAAAAGTATGATTCACAGGATCCATGTTGACAATTCGTAGCAAGAGTACTATTGTATCTCCAACAATGACAGATTCAATAATGTCACAATAGACGTACATTTGTGATGGTAAGCCTAATCGTACATCCGCTGTATATTGTCCCTTTTGCATATCTTTTAAATCACTTTTGGTTCAAATCCAAGCATTAAACTAACACTTGGTGAGAATTGTACAGAAGTATGGATTTCCTTATTGAGATGTTATATGAGGCATATATTTTAGTTGCGTCATGAGATATAAATAAATTGGTTTCTTTGGGAAGGTTATGCTCCAGTGCAACCCAGGCCAAGGCCGCGGTCTTGGCAGCTGTGTCAGCATGTTCGCTTCCGCGGATGCCGACATGACCCAGTACCCAGCAGACAACGACAACACAACCATGGCAATTGATGGCATCTCACAAGAATGTCCAGCACAACAGAGTTCATACTGAAGACATTCTGTAGACTCTACCACTCTCTGAGAATCTGTACAAAGCAGCACACGACGTAACGAAAGCATAAGAGCATGGTCCAGGTCAAGCTTAACCGTGGTTAGTTCTGCAGTAAAAATTGAACACAGTTGTTGCAATTGGAACTCTGAGCTGCCTTCGTGGGTGACAAAGGGACAGCCAACAGAATTCCCATGTTTAGAACGGTCCGTATAAAACACATTAATATTGGGGTAATGTTCTAACAGTGCGACAAACTCCTGCAGGTACACCTGGGAACTAATGGCAAATTTTGAATTCAGAGACGAACGCATATCATGACTGGGTGGGCGAAGCAGCCATGGTGCGATAGCACAAAACTGAAGCAACGAAGAGACGGCCACACAAAATCGGCAGTGAGAGAATCTCACACACCACGACGTACCATGGGCGTCTAGCACGAGGACGTGCAGTATAGCGATCGTAAATTCGACTTACAGGGAGCCAGGGTCTACGGGGATGGTGAGGAAGACATCGCACAGGTAAAGAATAATTCAGCAAAAGTCCTTCACGGCGAAATGATAATAAAGGCTCGTTGGCCTTACATAAGGCTGGCAATAGGGCTAGTACGGAAAGAGCCAGTAGCTAAGCGGATACCCAGGTGATGGACTGCGTCTAATTGCCGCAGCAGATAAGAGGGTGCAGACGAATACACAATACGGTCTAACTTGGAGCGGATTAGACTAAGGTATAAGTACCATCGGCTTAGACTAGTAGAACAGCAACCCATGTGCAGCGAGAAAGGACACGAAGAAAGTTCAGACCTCAAACACAAGAGTACTGACGATTCCGAATATGTGGTGCCCACGACAAACGACGGTCAAAGACCAGACCCAATAAATGGACAGTGTCAACGAAAGACAAACGGGTGCAATCAAGATACAAGTCCGGTCAACAGGGCAAGTACGTTGCCGTCAGAAGTGAACACATTGGGATTGGTCAGTCGAAAAGCGAAATCCCGAGTCGTTCGAACAGCGAGCAGGACGATTGAGAGTCAGTTGAACCTGTTCAGTAATCTGAGAAGGTGGTGGGAGCAACAGAAAATTTTAAGGTCGTCAACGTATAGCACACCAGACAAGAAGTTTTGACCTCCGAAAGAACGCTGTTCACGAAAACAGCAAACAACGTGACACTAAGAACATTGCCTTGTGGAGCACCATCTTCTTGAGAAAATGAAAGGAAATCTTTGAGTTTAATTTCCCACGTGTATGCCGGTTAGGCTAAAGGAGACGGCATCTTCTTGGAGAAATCTCTCTGAAAGAGTATATCCCACACGCACTCTAAAATAGCGATCGTGAAGAAAATTTACAATGAATTGAGCCATATGCCCACGAAAACCTCAGTCATATGTTTTAATATTCCGTAACGCTATGTAGTGTCTTCAGCCTCCTCTAAGTCAAAGAATATGGCTGCAAGATTTTCACCGTTGAGAAAGGCGTCTTGAATTTGTCCCTCAAAATAACCGAAATTGTCAGTAGTGGATCGGAAACGACGAAAAACACTTTGATTGTTGCTCAAAAGTGAATTCGATTCCAAGTACCAGATCAGGCGCTAGTTGACCATGTGCTCAAACAGCTTACAGACGCAGGTCGTAAGAGCAATGGGTCTCAAGCTCGTGGGGCTAGTTGCGAAGTTCAAGCCAAGCAAATGAAAAATGTCCTCTACATATATGAGATTACACAGCTAATGAAGCAAGCTAAGTGTCGCGGGAGAGGTTTCGCAACATTTCGCAGGATATATGATCAAGCCCTGCAACATTATTGGACGATTGACGAAACGCAGCATCGAACTCAATAACGGTGAATGGAGAATTATATTACTTGGTTTTGTCGCTATGAAAATTTAACAGGTTCCGCTGCAACCGGGTCTTAGTAGGAACAATCGCTGGAGAACAGTGTCCAGGCTCAGAGATAAATGTAAAATAGTGGTCCAAAGCGTCAGCTATCACTGAACGGTTAGCCTTTAGTAAACCCTTGAAAGACTGAGCAGGGTCAGTAATGAAAGAGTGAGTTTCACTAAGAGAGCGGACCCGTCCGCACACAATAGACATCGCTCTGAGGCTATTGATGCAAGAAACATATTTCTTCCAGGTTTGGAGCTTCGAGAACTTGACAAGACGTTAGCCCGAGCACGTGGAATGCGGAAACGCTGGAGATCTTTGTCAGTGGGGTGACGATTAAAAGTGTCAAGAGCGTGCAGACGATCCAGGATAGTCTCACGAAAAGTTGGCATACCACCGAAGGACACGCCGCCACACTCTGAAATGGAACCATGAGCATTATGAACAACAGTTTGCTCGAAATCCTCTACTACAGTGGCTACCATATCAATGATGTCTGGAGACCAGCACTGCACATGCAGAGGTCGATACTAGAGTATGTGCCATAGGTTGTGGAGACATGAATAGGAGTTCCCTTGTTAAGTATATGCACGCCACTCTCCTCAAGAAATGCCGTTACCTGACAGTCACGACCGTCAGAACAGACAGAGCCCCACAGACGGTGATACGCATTAAGGTCTCCTACAAGCAAGACTGGCGGCTGGAGCTCAGGGAAGTGCTAAAGCAGGTCGGCGGTTGTAAAGGCTTCTGAGTGAAGAACGTATAATGAACAAACTGTAAGCAGGCGAGAGAAGACTCCGCCTCAACGCAGCGTGAATCTGCCGAGAATAAAGAAAATCGGAAACATACTGCCACGCCGCTAGCAGCATGGTCAACATCTGACTTATTACATCGATGCATAGTATTCCCAGAAAGAAGGAAGGACTGGTAAGCTTAAAATGAGTTTCTTACAAGCAGCTAAGTACAAGCGAGTATGAGTATGACTAGTGGGAGTAATTGGGACCTCAGCAACGAGGCTATATGTCCGCGTCACGATTACCAACGAAACTATATGTCCGCGTCACGATTACCAACGAAACTATATGTCCACGTCACGATTACCAAACCTGCTCAGGACTGCAAGATTAAAAGAATTAAAGGCTAAAACGAATAAAGTTCAACTAAGCAAAAGTGCTGCTAAATTGAAAAAAAAGTGGAAACTAAAATAATAAATAATATAAAAGATATAACAATAACAATATATAGAGAAAAACAATAAAAATATATTTATTATTCAGAAAAGATATAAAAAAATACCAGCGATAAAACAGGAACAACACATTAAAAGTGCTCACAGAGCGTGAGCAACCTCAAAGTCAAAGATAAACTGAAGTACCCGGTCAACAATTGTGCTACTATCCCCCAAGACATGGGTAAGTAGAGAAGGCAGACCAAAACGCATTCTGCGATATGAGTATTCAGGACATTCCACAAGAATGTGCTGAATACTCAGGGGGACAATACAGTCTTCACAATACGGACGGTTCAACTGACGTAACAAATAGCTATGCGTGAAATGAGTGTGTCCGATACGCAAACGCGCCAGGAGCACTTCATCTCGACGACGGGAACAAGAAGACGTACGCCACTTTCCTAGAAGGGGCTGAACTGCATGTAATTTATTTTCAACGGCCTGGTCCTAATCTGCTTGCCACTGAGAGCGCATCAAAGAATAAAAATGGTTCTGAAGAGCGGAACATGGAAGGCTATGCTCCAGTGCAACCACACCCAAGGTGGCGTGATTGGCAGCTGCGTAAGCACGTTCGTTTCCGCGGATAACGACATGACCGGGCACCCAGCAGACGACCACGACACAACCCTTTTGCTGCAATTGATGACATCTCACAAGAATGTCTTGCACGACTGGATGCGTACTAAACACATTCTGTAGACTCAGAACCACGCTCTGAGAATCGATGCAAACAAGCACACGACGTAAAGGAAGCGTGAGAGCATGGTCGAAGGAAAGCTTAACTGCAATTATCTCAGCAGTGAACGCGGAGCACAGGCAAAGCAGATGGAATTCTGAGCTGCCCTCGGCCGTGACAAAGGCACAGCCTACACAATCACCATCTTTAGAACCGTCAGTAAAGAACAGATTAAAATCAGGGCACTGATTTAGTAGTGCGGCAAACTCCTGCTGATACACCTGGGAACTAGTACCAACTTTCGAATGTGCAGAGAAACTTAAATCATGACGAGGTATACAAAGCAGCCATGGTGGTTCAGCACAAACATGAACAAACCAGAGAAGGTGCCACACGAAATGGTCAGCGAGTAAACTCTCACACGCCCGGATCTACTATGGACGTGTCGACCGAGGACGTGCAGGATAGCGCTCGTAAATCGAACCACCACGCAGACATGGTCTACAAGGGTGGTCTGGAATAGAGCGTACATGTGCAGAATAATTAAGAACAAGTCTCCTGCGACGTTTCCCTAAAGAAGGTTCATTCCTCTCTACATATAGGCTTTCAACGGAACTAGTAAGGTAGGCGCCAGTAGCAATCCGAAAACCCAGGTAATGCACTGTATCAAGTTGTCGTAACAGAAAATCACGAGCACATCCATAAGCAATACAGCCATAGTCTAACTTGGACCGAATTAGACTACCGTACAAGCAGAGCAGAACAGTACGATCAGCTCTCCATGTGCAGTGGGAAAGGACACCTAAGAGATACATCACACAAACACAACAGTACTTAAGATACCGAATATGTGGTGCCCACCACAAGCGACGGCCGAAAACCAGATAAAGAAACAGACAGTATCAACCAAGCACAGTCGGGTGACATCAAGATACAAGTCCGGGTCAACAATACAGGTACGCTGAAGATTTTCGTCAGTGGGATGACGATTAAATTGGCAACAGCGCGTCGACGTGCCAGAAAAGCCTCACGAAACTCCGCAGACCACCAGGGAACACGCGGGCCGGAGACGTCGCCTCCACATTCTAGGATAGAACCATGAGTAGCAGCAAGAACAGCCTGCTCAAAAGCTTCTGCAACAGCAGTCACAAAGAGACCATTAGGACAATGAAACTCACTCAGCTCACCAAAGTTACGCCAGTCAGCACGCTTCAGAAATTCTGTTACCTGACGGCCACGACCGTCAGTATGGACAGAGTCCCACAAACGATGATATGCATTAAGATCTCCTACAAGCAAGACTGGCAGCTCGAGCTGATGGAAGAGTTGAAGCAGATCGGCAGTGGTAAAGGCTTTTGAGTGAGGAACGTACAATGAACAAACTGTAAGCGGACGAGCGAATTATACTCGCACCGCAACTCCTTGCAGGCGGGAGACAAGGTAAATATCCCGAGAATTGAAAGAATCGGAGACACAGACTGCCACGCCGCCCGCAGCGTGGTCACCATCGTACTAATCACACCGATATTTAGTGTACTCAGAAAGAAGGAAAGACTGGTTAGGTTTAAAATGCGTTTCCTGCAAACAAATGAGAAACGACGAGTGGTAAAATATTAGTTGTGTCAGTTCTTCACGGTGACTACACAAGCCATTCAGGTTCCACTGAAGGAGCGCCATACTGGAAGATGTCAACGTTTAAGGCGAACTTTCCCACCAGGTCCAATAAGAGCCCACTCGGAATCCATGAGTTTGTCCTCCACTATGTGAGATTTCAGAGAAACTGCAGGTGGCTCACGAACTGGAGTAGATTTCGGTCTCTTAGGGGAGAGACCCGTATCGTTGTGCCTACGTATATGCTGACTAGGAAAAAAAAACAGGAATGAAAGGTGAGCGGCATGTTCTGGAGTACGCCGAAGGCCACCACTAACAGAAAAACCTGGGAGCTTGGGATGCTCAGTTGTCGTAGCAACTGGTGTTCTGGGAAGTTAATGTGTCGTAGCACCTTGCGTCTTGGGAAGGTTGCTCGTCGTTGCAGCGGGGGTCTCTGAGTTACAACGAGGCTTAGGGACCAAGTCTGTTTAGGTGGAAACGTCGACGGTCAGAGTAGCTACAGATTTCGAGAACTTGCTGCAACACTAGCGAGAAAGGAAGGCTTTCCTTCAAATGACGCTTCGCATTGGCGGCAGAAATCTTCTCTACAACCATGAGTTTTTGGATACGTTTCCCACGTTGAAAGGCTGGACAATCCCGGGACCAAGCAGAATGCTCACCATTGCAGTTGACACAGAAGGGCTTGGTCGCTTTACAGGGATTCCCACCGTGATTACCCTGGCCATAGATTGCACAAAGAGCAGTACTCGCACTACACGACGTGCTGGTATACCCGAAATGTTGACATTTGAAACAGCGAAGGGACTAGGCATATAAGGCCGAAATTTTAAACGATAGAAACCAGTCTTGACGTACTCAGGAAGTATGGGCAGACTGAATGTAGAAACCAGGGACTGGGTTGCTACGGTTCACCTGACTACATACTTTTTATACAAGCTAGATTTATGACATGTTGGTCCGCTAACTCAGATTTAATTTTCTCCTCGGCGGCATTGAAGAGATCCCAACACGATATCACCCCTCGGGAAACGTTCAGTAGACGATGAGGTTCTACTGACACGTTCATTGGTCCAATACTAGTTAACTTAAGTAGCTTCGCTGTATTGGTTCTCATCGATTGTTTCCACCAATAGTGTGGCATTCCGCAATTTCTTAAAGTCTTTATCCTGTCCGGCATGATAAGTAATAACTTTATTAATAACGAAAGGGGATAAATCATTAATAGCTCTCGGACAGTTTTCATCAGAAGTCGCACTATCATCTTCATCTTTAATTAGAAGATATTGTACGACGGGCGTGGCGATACTTGTCTGTTCCACTATCTCTGTTTCACTCTGTGTTTCTTCCGTGAAGGAGAGCTCGGATCAAATTTTAAAGTTTTTGTACCCACATAAAAATGATTTGTTGTAAACATGTAGAAAAGAAAAAATGGTGTAAGGTCACACCGGGGCGTTAACGGAGAGAACTAACGTTACCCCCTGGCAATCCCATCAGCACGCCCACAACCTTTGGATCAGCGTGGGGCCTACGCGGTCACGGGAAATGGGAGTGCAAGAAAACCATTCCTTTCAACAAAAACGCGTGAACCCAGAAAAGGAAGAGGTGTAACGAAACGAAAAAAACGTGGCCGATAAAAAGATGGACCCCCACCAGCCCAGGAAGAACAAAACAAAAGAAAAAAAGGTGCGGATTTTTTGTATTTTTAATTTTTGCGTTTTACTGTTTGTTTTGTATATTTTCAAAGACTAAACACTTCGGACAACACAAACACTGGACGCACACAACAGTAAGCCGGGTGGGTGGACGTCCTCCCCAAGTGGAGCTAGACGTCCACTAGACCTTCCTCTTCCCGACTCCCACCAACCATCCGCGAGTCCGGTAGCGGTATTTGCGGCTGAGAGGGCATGCAATGATATGAAGATGAATGGTGATAAATGAGCGAATGTTTAAGCAGCCCTCTCAGCTTCACCCCGATGATGATGGTTCGGTAGATGGAGGGGGTAGAAGTACAAACAAGTGGTCAATTCCTCCCTATGACTACGGAAGCCATTGAGGTTCCACTGAACGAGCATCATACTGGATGGAATCAACGTTTACTTAGAAGCACTGACCTAATCTGTAAGCTCCGAACGTGGATTCAGCCTTGAGAAATTAATTTCCTTGGCAACCTAAATAATAATAATAATAATAGTGACTCAATTTGATGATTGGACAAGGTTGCCTCGTAATCCATGCTTGGATATCTACGCTGATAATAAATACTACTAATACTACTCCTCCCATTACTAATTACTACCACCACCGCCAATAATAATATTTATATAATCATGTCATAACGGAACAGGTGTGGTTAACAGTAAGTAAAGCATTTACATTTTTTACTTGTATTGAAAGAAAAATCAAAATACACAATCAGCAGTTCTAATATGTACAAATAGCAGTATGGTCTTATCCCTTTCAGTTATTTCTGAGGTCTACGCAAAGAATATCCTGAACTACTATAAACATATCGTTGATAGTTCACATACAGTTACTTTGATTGGATATCAACACATTTTGAACACCATTGTGCACTTTCCATACAGGCGTTTAGGGTCCCATGAGCACGTCATGAGTTTTGTTCCCGGAACAATTACCAACTTTGCACCGCACTCGCTTCTCCATTACTCTTAGATCCCTTTCCTCGTTTAACATGACTGTTTTTTTCTTGTTATTGATATTAGTCAACTTCTGTTATCCATATATGAAGCACTAATTTCCATGCCTAGCTCGAAGATGAAATATCTTGCTTTTAGATTAAATCTGAGGTTATTCATAATTTCTGAGTATCAATCTCTTGACACAGCCTCTCTGAAGAATGGTGGACCCCAGGTCGTGTTCCAAAGATTCCTTTTTGAATTTGATTTGGTGCCGTATGCTCCTCGAGCGCAGTGTTGAATTCAGACATTTTTACCTGGGGTGAATATGAACTCTTCGGGGGAGAGTTTTTTTTCTGTATGTTTGCAAGAAAGCAGCGTATTTAACCATTCCATCTGGATGCACATCTTACATAATACTAATACTATTTGCGCATAAATATTAAATGTAAGATTATAATTAAAAACAATCTTTCATCTGAAACATCACATAATTATAAAGACTGATAAAAATGTATTCTGGGAAGGTTCTAGAACACAGATCCCCCCATATAGGTTAGTAGCTAGGTTGGTTCTTTTCTGTACCAAAGTTTAATATTTAATTCACATAGTATTGCCGAGCCTGCGTCAGCGAGTGAAGGCGAGTTAGAGCCCCGCCTAGTTTTTTCAGTCTTTATTACAGCTAAGTCGGATGGGGGACCTGTGTTTTAGTACCTTGCCATGTATTTTAGACTAAACTTAAATTGCTGTTTACAGTTACATTTGTTATTATTTCGTATTTACAGTAGTTAATGTTTGTTATTAATGTAAAAGTTTGGTAAAAGAGAATTTAAAATAACTCAAATATTTTGATTTTCCTGAAACAAACATACATAGAAATATTTAATAAAAAAGTTCTCATTCTTTCTCACACTTCTGATTCTTTCTAAATCAAGCGTATTCGTCTTGGTTTCTTCGCTGCATACACATCAATAACCTTGTTGACGAAATCTTCAGCAGGATCTTCGTCACCTTCAATAGCAATCTTCATACAGCAGTGAAGAGTATCCTGTCCCATTCTATTTCTTAGTCGGGTCATGATTCTGTTCATTGCGCTAAAGGATCTTTCTACACCAGCTGTAGCCACTGGGATGCACATTATACATTCACAAAGTTTTCTCAAGTTAGGATACCCAGAGTTCCCTTTCAGAAGAACTGGTGCTACGCTGACACCACTATCATCTACATTATTACGAACAACATATTTGAAAAATTGTATATCTGCCCAAACAGCATCATAATCTAGACCAAAATACCTAAAAAACTTTTTGTATTGTTTTGAGTTAAATCACAGAATGACTGAAATGATTCAAAGTATGCCGACAATGTTATTAACTGAGAAAATTTGTCATTAAACCTATCTTTCATTTGCTGCACAACGGAATCAACAAATCGTTTTGTACTTCTGAATGTACACTCTTCTGGTTCAGCCTCACATATATTTCTTACACTGTTTGCAGTGGTACATAAAATTTGCACTTTCTGATGAATATTACTATTTTTGTTACACGGTGTGCACTCCTCGGCTACAGCGTCTAGATAACTCATAGTTCCAGAAACAAGTACAGGCAAAGTCGACAATTTCAAAGTTCCTTTTTGCAAAATTCTACTCAAGTTGGATACGGCACATAACACTTCGTCTAAAACAGCCAGAGTAATGATGAAACTTGAGTTCATCATACTCAGTAGAATTCCTCCTGCTAAACTTGAGAGATTAGCACTATCTTTATGAATTTTTTTCACATGAAGTCATCACTGATTTATAGGAAATAAAAACAGCATGCACTGTTTGATAATGACTTAACCAACGAATGTCAGTAGCCTCAGGGATTTTGAATTTTTGTTCTTGTAACACAGATTGAATTTCAGGTAGGATTTTCTCTCTCTTAGGAGAACGATGAAAAAGATTATAAATATCTTTAACTACGTGAAGAGTGCGTTTTACTGTAGGGAAGTTGCACCTTGCACTCGTAACAGCAAGTGATAAGACATGAGCTCTACAATGTATAAAAGGTATTTCTGACAACTTAGCCCGTACACCAGAAAACGAACCAGAAAAATTTGAAGCACCATCAAAGAACATGAAACCTTATTTTCATATTTTAAATCTCTCTTTTTCATTTCAACATCTATAGCATTTGTTATTGTGTCAGCAGATGTGTCATTCAACTCTGTTATAGTTAAGAATCTCTCCTTTATTTCGCCTGAATCAGTAACATAGCGCACCATTAACGAGAGTTCACTCACATTGTTAATGTTTGCTGTTTCGTCGGCCATTAAGGAAAAATACCTATTTGAGAGAACACGTGAATCTTCATTGCCAAGTACTTCAGGTCAAAAATTCCCTTGCTGTTGCTTTACTGACGTATGTTGATCTGTCACTGTAATCCGTCTAGAATGCTGTTGTGTTTTCTGATCAATCTGGTAACCAAGGATTCGTATTTTGTAGTATGGGGAATTTCTTCCTTTCCAAGATAATATACAGTTTCAATTAACGATGATAGCGATGCCCGATTCAGCTGTATCTCAGATTCACTTTGTTGAATAACTCGCATATGAACTGGATGCTTTTCTCCCTACATTTTTCCATATCTAGAGCTTTCTTATGTTTGTCAGAATTATTATGTTTCTCCAATTTACCTGAACGTCCAGTGGCTTTTTTAAAATTAGTAAATGGAGCAACAACAAAAATACCACCACTTTCCTGCAATACCTCCAAGTCATTTTTCATATGCACCACCACGCACTGCATCGAAGTATAATCATCCATATTTTGCTTTCCATGTCTTTTGATATCTAAACGTACCCTTGTCTTTGTTAAAGTTTATTGCAGTATGATTGCCACTAGTGCTTGGTAAGCACGAATCTTGTGTACCGTGACGTAGATTCTTACTACACACTGTGTCACTGCAATCGTCTGTTGTTTTTTCATTATCACTATCTTCCAAGTGTCTTTTCTTCATCACAAAAGACAAAATTGATTGTTGCTACGACATCATATATCTATTTGGAAAGAACTAGCCCGAAACTAAACAACGTTTCTCTTACATACAGTGCAATGTACATCGGTGATAAAAACAACACAACAAAGTTGCCAAGCCCAACTCATAGTTGCCAGACGTTGCTTACATTATTTTCTAAAAGGAAAATCTACAGAAGTGAATTTAATCCTTCACATTAAGGCGAGTTTGGCGGAGCATGGAATTGGTCAACTGTTGATGAATAGTATTAATTTTAGAATTATACAGTCTCACGAGGAGCGTCATTTCAGATATTGATTTAGCAGGGGGGGAGACCATTTGATACAAATAAAATTTCGCGTTTTTCACTGATATACTACTATTCTATTTTATTGATGAAATCCATATAAATCTCAAACTTAATCTATATAAATCTCAAACAATTGTTCCTCCCTGAGCCCCCTAAATGACACTCTCTGAATCTCGCCATTTAATTGACTTCAATTTAGTTAAAGAAAGGTTTGTTTAACAATGTTAAAACTAGGGATGTGCGTGAGAGAAGATTTGAGACTGACTTGTCTCTAAAAGTTGCTGTAAAAGTGAAGAATTTTGTCAGGAAAATTCTGTCTCCACTAGTCTCGTGAGCAGCCTTGTGTAAAAAAACACTTAGTTCTGTTAAGGCGAAAAATGGAATTTAGGTCGCTGTATTCCAAATAATGCAAGAACTGTTAATTTTCAAGAACTGAAGTCTGTTGACGTCAGAGATGACATGGAATAATAGAAGAATCTAGAAGAATCTTCCCTGCTTTTCTTTCCTATCTCAATCTGTGCTAGTGCTACCTACTAATACATACCTGTAATATAGGGGTAATTTTGTACCTACTAAAATACAAGTATTTTATCAACAGTTGACAATTCCATGGTCTGCCAAACTCTCCCATAGTGTTAAGAAGCACAGGTTCTACATGTTACAATGGGTAATATTTATATAGAATGGGTCTGCGTCATTTATATGTATATTAAGAGATGGAATTTCGTCTTCACGTGCACGGAAAGAGAGGCAGATAATTGGGTGAAGTAATTTCTACATTTTGTGACTGAAATATTGAGTTTATCTAGGGGGAGGGATTTTCTTCGGGGGGAGATTCCCCCCGGGCTACCCCTGAATTCATCCTTGCTGGAACGTACAAGATAGCGCAAAATGCATCTATTTCCTCTAATGTGATCGATCATGTAGGGTAATTTTATTTCAAACGGGCTTCCTCTTCTGTGGATCGTTTTACATGTCTAAGAATGTTCTCATTTATCATGAGCCGCCAAGCGCTACACAAACTCTCTTCAGAGATATATATTTCGCTTTGCAAGAGAAGTTGGTCCCTTTGTATGTCGTAGAATATTCTGGAATGAACGTCTACCTGTTGTATGTGGAACTTGTCCATGAGGGACGACTGTCCAAAGTGTTCCATCAGCAGCACGTTTTTAGAAGCCTATGGGAAATCTGGAAGATTGCGCTGACTCAACATGAATATCTTGATCTGAATTTTCTTTTACAGATCTTGGATTACCACCTCCTTGACCACAAGACACGAGTAGATCCGTGCTCTCGAACAGAAACAGTAGCGGTAGAAGTAGAGGGTCTTTGAAATGAAACCGCTGAATTTTTCCACTACTTTAGCCATCACTTGATTCAAAGCTAACGTTCTTATTTCTTTTCTCACACGGTACAGTCTTCATCCGAAATATCAAAAAAATCCTAACTGCCAGAGTTTTCACTTGAAATACAGGCAATGCACTGAGTAATATTCCAATGAGTCTTGAAATATTCTTTACCTGGTTGCTTGGTTATGTTATGAAGACTACAGCACAATCTGAAGACATCAAAGGCCAAAATTAAAATGAATATAAATTCACTGTATATAACAATGGCAATAATAAGGACGGGTTTACTGCAATCAACCTGAAACGAAATAAACAACACACCAAATTTTATATATATATAACGCAGATAAGACTACACATAAATATTTCATTGTTGTAGTACGACGTTATTCATTGTTGGTTTAGGGAGAAAAGATATGTGTAACAAATTCACACAAATAAGAAGCTGGGTCAAACTGACCCAGTAGTGCTTAAAGGTATAAGACTAAAATTCTCGAAAGTTACCTACCGTACATTATTGAAAATTTCCATATATTTACATCTTAAACAATGATGAAAAGTCATAATTTTAAAAAAGATTCCACTTATTAATAACGCCGTAAGAAAGAAAAAGAAAAAAACATTTGGGTGAAATTGACCCCTCCGTGCTTCTAGTGTTAAGGCAAACTTTCCCACGATGTCGAATTACAGCTCACTCCAGTCCATGAGTTCGTCCTCCACCATATCCGAGTAGAGAGAAAAGACAGGGTATTACGAACAGGGGTAAATTTCGTTCTCTTCGCAGAACAGTCTCTTTCAGCCTCCGGATATGCTTACTAAGTTTGAGGCTAGCCATGTAAGGTGATCGGTGCTGGAGTACGCTTAAGGCCACCACTAACTTAAGGCCATGTAAGGTGGGTTTTTGTGAACTTCGCTCGTCGTCGCAACTGAGATCTTGACGTCACAACTACGCTCTGGGACCAAGTCTGTTTCGGTGGAAACGTCGGACATCTGGGTTTCTACATATTTCAGAGAATAGATGCAACAATAGCGAAGGGAACAGAAAGCGAGGAAGGAAGGCTTTCTTTTAAACGACGCTTCGCATCTGCAGCAGAAATCTTCTGGACAACCATGAGTTTGCGGATACGCTTCTCGCGCTGAAAGGCTTTACAATCCCAAGACCAATCTGAATGCTCTCTCTTACAGATAACATAGAAGGGCTTGGTCGCTGTACAGGGTTCCGCATAATGACTACCTTGGCCACAATTTGATCAAGAGCAGCACTCGCATTACACGGCGTGCTAGTGTGCTCTAAATGTTGACATTAAAAGCAACGCAAAGAACTAGGTATATAGGGTTGAACTTTCAAACGATAGTAACCAGGCCAAGGTTACCTCACCCAGCCTCAACTCCCGTCTTTAGGAGGGAAAGGGGTTTTACTGGGTGGGGGAAGTGTTTTTAGCTGTTCGTCGGTGTAATCGTCTTCGGGAAGATCGGGTGCTGTGGTTGTGTCTGTCGATTGGTGGACTGTGTTAGATTTTAATATGTTCCGGCCATGACAAGGGTTTTTATCGAAATGGACGTGGAGAGCGAGTCTGAGGAAGATGATGTGTTCGTGGACTCAGACCCTTCGGATGTTGAACTACCAAGAAGAGGACGGTTAAGGAGAGGTGTGGCAACCAGTAACGCCAGCACATCTGTCACCACTGGACAGAATGAGGAGGAGACGCCTGGGAGTGTGGATATCCAGGAGGACGTTGGCAAGAAGAAGACCCTGAGAAGAGGACTCTCCTGCTATAAAGCGGATGTGGCCGATGGAAGTGAGGCCAGCAAGTCCGGAGTAGGAGAGGAAGAAACTGAGTTTCAATTGGGATTTCCGTTCGAAGAATGGAAATGCCCTGAACATTATGGATTAGCTTTCTCTACGGAGTCTGATTTTAGAAAACATCTTAGACCCAACTGAGTCGGATACAGATGCACAAAGTGTGACAAGACCTTCACCAAGTTCAACGCAGTAACCTGCCATATACCAAAATGTCCGGGCAAGATGGAGCATAAACTTCAGCATGAATGTTAACTGTGCGATCGAACATTCGCAACAAAAGCAGGACTCAGACAACACTATAAGAGTAAACACCCAAGAGAATGGGGCTCGAAACGGGAAGGAAAAGAAGATTTCGCTCATTACTGGAGCAGGCAAGAGACCTCCACGCTTATAGCTGTCTGCAAGAGACATGTAGGAGATCCAAATATTAACTTCTTTGGCGGCTGAAGCACTGGAAGGAAGGACGGTGGTTGAAATTCGACTCAAAAAGAGAAAGCTGATCCAACAAGGGGTCATCCCGGAGGAAGCCAATGTCCGCAATCTTAAAGGTCGAAGCCAGAGACTTATCTCTCAGGCCGGATCCCTCCAGTTGGTCGGTAAGCTGCGTGGGGGTAGGGACCGAGTGGTGGACGAGATTCTGGGGCCGACAGGTTGGAATAGGAGAAGGCTACTTTTGGGGCGCTGTTAGATGAGTTTATTGCTATACGGAACGAAAAGTTCCCGAAGCAAAACAAGGAAAAGGAGGAAACCGATCGACTGAACTATGAGATTCGCCTGATGAGGAGTGATTCGCAAGCAAAGCAAGACCTGTGGGAGGAGCAGAATCTGGAAATCCAAAGGCACATCAGGAGATGTGAGCTCCTCGAGCAACAAATCAGGTCGCTCAAAACCGAGAAAGAGGGTCTGTTGAAGCAAGTGGAACAGCATGCTGGACAACGGGAGGAGAAGAAGAAGAGGAGGAGGAATACAGGTTCTCTCCAGCAAGAGGCCGAGTCTCTGTTAAAAGAATTAGAACAAAGGAAGGAAGCCCTTGAAACAGAGCTTGCTCTGAAGACGATGGAAATTCAGAGATTCAACGAGCAACTCAATGGTGCGAACCTAGAGGCACATGGGCTTAGAAGTACACTGGAGAATTTGGCTGGTTCCCTACTAACAGAAACGGAACGAAGTTCGAACCCCAGTAGTTAATTCTGTACTTGTACAACCAATGGCGAATGATGGTGTTTATAATGAAGTTTCCCATATTAATGAATTAAAAACAAAACCATATGCATCTAAACCAGTGAGCAACTTAATGAATAGGGGCTATTTATAAGGGAATCAAGTATCAGTGTCTCGGGAGTGGTGTAGCAATTGAGAAGTTAAACGTTTTTAGTTCGTCGCCTTCTTATAATGAAAGTATTAGAACTTTTGTATTTTTGACATAAGTCCATGGATATGGAGGAAAGATGCCCCGAAAATCTTTTGACAGAAGTACATTGGATATTAAAAGAAATGATGGATTAATAGAAAATAATGTTTCAGGAAAACTAATTGCAGCTTTTGTGTTAGGATCTCATAGGAGAGGGGGACTAGACACGTGTTCCTCATCTTCGCTTACTGATAAACAAAACTTGAGAGTTGAAACCAAAATTCAACATAACATGTGAAAGTGTTTGATGAAAAGTTTACAGTAGTAGGGATAGATAAAAAGAAGTTAACTTTAGAACAATGTGTGAGGATTCCCATTAAATTAGAGAATAGAGTGTATCGAATAAAGTTTCTTTTTTGGTGGAAAATCTGGACCCAGTTTTCATTATGGGAATTGATGAACTTAAACATTTAAAGGCAAATATTGATTTAGTGGCCAACAAGTTAATTCTTCCTTTGGAGAGCTCTTCAGTTTCTTTGAACTTTTCATTAAGGAACCGTCCAACTTATTTGCGTGAGGATACTTGTGCTGTTGATTTAGTTTGCAGTGACCCATTCCAAATTTCAACAAAATTAATTTTGAAGGAAACATCTTCGATTAAGTACACTACTATCCCAAGAGACTGTAGGAAAGTATTATTGGTGTGAAAGTGTGTGGTTACTTCTTTCACGAAATTTAGCGGAGAGTGTGCAATAAAGAACGACCTAAATTATGTGATATTTTACGGATATCTATAGAAAATCTTCACCTTCAGCAAAGGTATTTATTTAGCTCAGACAGACACACAGGAGGTAGTTGCATCGTTACAGCAAGAAAGTCAAGAACAGTTGATGCATAAGACTTTGAGCCAGCAATGTGGTCTCATCGGGTTCCTGCATTTTTTTAAAGACTGATGACTTTTTTTAACTAACGTGAGTAGTTAGGAATATAGTAATGAATGAAAGAGCGTTTGTATTTGGGAGGATTTTTTCTTTACTTTGGTTTTGTTTAGTTGAAGTGGTTGAGTTTGGCGAGAGTGAGTGAGTTAGAAAGAGAAATAGACGTAGATTAGGGGTATTGCATTACTAACAGCGACTGACGAGGAGTAACCCGAAATTAATCCTTTTCATAATTAAGATCAATGCAGGTTAATCACAGGTTGCAAAATGTGTTATAAAAAATTGCTCCAACTTTTTATCGCCGAGTAGGTGATGTGTATTATGTGTGGAAAGTTTTATCCACACTTAAAAAAGATTCTTGGAAGGTATTGCCTGGGGAATACGCAACCTGAAATAAAGATTTATTTTTTCAGCGCCTCTGGCAGAAAGTTGTGAATTACGTACATACGAAGGTGTATGTACACTTTCAAAAGCATTGTTCCATAATTACCGTAAAGTGTTATTCTGGTTTACGATATTGTGTGTGTTAAATATTACTGTGGCACTGAACAAAACAATTAAATCGGAAATAGATACAATTATATACCAGTTTTGTCCATAGGTAAGTTGTACTTCTTCTTTATTATTATAATAAGAAATATCTATGATTTAAAAGGTTCATCCATTGAGGAGTATACATATATATATATATATATATATATATATATATATATATATATATATATATATATATATATATATTAGGATATCAATTCATGAATTTAGAAATTACTATTCTTGTTCAAATCAATTTACAGTATCGATTGCATTATTGTTACGAAGTTATTCATTTCATATATATATATATATATATATATATATATATATATATATATATATATATATATATATATCAGCTTTTATTTGTATATCCTAATATTACCTCTTTGGTTACGGAAATAAATGTTTCTGTTTTGCTAGTCTGGAATACGCGTTGCTACGATAGATAAGAATTATTATAGAAACTATATTTAATATTTGAGAGAGAAAGAACTTCAATTATTTTCCCTCAATTTAACAATTATCATTGTAAGGCTTGTATCCCTCTATAGATACTAGTCCTGGTCAAATAAGGCCAGTGGCCCACGACGGAGCTATACCAAGGCACGTTACAACCTTTAGGCAAGTTTTTTGTATTTTATATGGTAGGTGAAATTATTTTCGTAATTATCAAAGGCCTGCTTTTACGGAGAAAGCAGGCCTTCGATAATTACAAAAATAATTTCACGTACAATATAAAATACAAATAACTTTAATTTCTACTTGGATTATTGGTAGATATGTTACTCATATATATTGTAAAATATTTTGCCCCAACAGTTTCTAGCGTTTAACGTAAGTTGCATATTCTAATTAATTGCATAACATTTTACTATAATTGTTAAATATTAATAAGAGGAGGAAACGAAACTGTTTGGGACATTGGCTAAGTAGGAACTGTATCGTGAAGGACGTGCCAGAGGGTACGGTGGCAGGAAAGAGACTACAAATCATATGTGAAGATGAATAGGTTAGCGGAACAACGTGGAGCATGGAAGCTTCTCAATTGCAGCACGTGACCTGCCAGTAAGGCAGAATATCTATGACGATGATGATGATCTACATAAAAATACTTTTTCCTAAACAGACGTAAACACATCACAAAGAACTATTTAGGAAAAAGACAGGCAATGCTTTTTTTCAAAAAAAAAAAAAAAAAAACGTTTCTAAAGCAATACTTTTTTTATATTTACAATACTACTTGGAACCACGTTCAAAGATACCAACGACCCTAATATTAAATAACATTAGGTATAACTTTGTATTGCTACGCAGTAGTGTTATGCATGCTTAGGCAATGCGGATTTGTAGCAATATAAAACTTGTGGCGCTAGAACTCATATTTGTGCTCCATTGCAAAGTTTGTGATATATGATGAGAGATGTGCTTACACCTGTGACGTACTTTCGTCAAATTTTTGACTCTGATCTTTTGGATGAAATATGCAAGCAAACAAACTTACATGCAATTCAGAGTGACGTTACGTCTAATTTCAATGTAAATCGTAAAGAAATGGAACAAATTATAGGAATAGCGTTCTACATGTCTCTCATTAGTGTTCCCGGAACAAGACAACATTGGAGTAGCAAATGTGGAATAAAACAAGTGTCTGGTGTAATGCCTCTCCGACGTTGGGAGCAGATAAAATGATACCTTCATTTTGTTGATAATTCTGAACCAGACCGCTTATTCAAAGTCAGACCTCTCATTGAAGGCATACGGAAGAATCTAAAGAAAATTCCTATTGAACAAAATTTATCTGTAGATGAACAAATTGTACCTTTCAAGGAAAAGCAGCATAAAACAATATAACCCTAAGAAACCAAAAAAAAATGAGGTTACAAAATTTATTGCTTAGCTGGTGCGAGTGGGATCATATACGATTTCGAAGTATATGCAGGTTCGACTGTACATCCAAATAACCTCCCTAATCTGGGCATCAGTGGTAACGTAATTCTATGTTTAGCTAAGCGAATTCCAAAAAATCAAAATCATTTGCTATTTTCTGACAATTGGTTTTGTAGTCCCGAACTGCAAATTGAACTTTCGAAGACAGGAATTCATAGTTTGGGCACAGTGCAACTCAACCGAGTCCCTAACAATAAAATATCACCAGATAATGTCATGAAGAAAATAGGGAGAGGTTCAACAGTTGAGAAAACAGACAGTTTTCCAGGCGGAGAATTGATTCCCGTGAAATGGCACGATAAGAGGCGCGTGAATTTATTGAGCACATTTACAGGAGCATATCCGGAGGAAAAGATAGCCAGCTATGACAAGAAGTTGAAACGTCATATTGAGATATTAGTCCAAAATGTGTGAGAGTTTACAAGTTCATGGGAGGAGTAGGCAAACACGACTTCCTTATAGCTTTATACCGAACAAAGATTCGCTCAAAGAAATATTATATGGGCCTTTTTATCATCTGTTAGATGTTTGTTCCATTGTTTCGTGGTTGTTGTATAAGCAGGCAAGTACTTATTATGGTATTCCAGAGAAAAAGCAATTAGCTCTTTTCGACTTCAAGGCTGATGTTGCAGAATCTTTATGCTGGGCTGGAAAGACAACAAAATGAGGTCGTTCTAGTTCATCTGAGGAAGAAGTGCACCCAAAAAGAAGTAAACCATCAAGACACTCGAAAGGATAAAGTAGGTCATTGGCCGTTGTATTTATTTAAATCTGGAAGATATAAGAACCTTTTGTCAAAAGATCACTAAAGTTCAGAATGTCAAATGCGACACCCATCTTTGCTTTGTGCCAAACAGAAATTGTTTTTACTTTTTTCACAATTAAAAGTGCAAAGGTATGGTGTGTCCTCCAGTAGAAGAGTAATTGACATCTGTTTCTTTGACACTGTTTATATAGCTAGACGTACTGGTAAATCGAAACTTTATTGTACAGTGTATATTTCAATATACACACCTGTATTTTTTAGTTATTAAATATAAAAATTTAAAAGGTTAATAAATGTCTTCTATGGACGACTTCCACGACTAATAAGCAGTTTTTTTTTAATTTTTATTATTAATATATTGTGGTGTGTGCAAAAGAGGGTTAAGGATTGCAATTTTCATTTCAGCCAATACTTGTTGCGCAAAGTGCAAGAACTAGGTTTGGCATCTATATACAAAGAAAAAGAAGGTGTAAGGCTACATATCTGCATGTGCAGCGCTTCGGCTGTTATACCACGGGAAGACGTTGAAGATGGTTGGCTAACATTACAGAGTACTGTGTCAATGGAAGATAAAGTTAGAGCATTTATGGATTACTTTGCGAACGAGTGAATTCAAAATGTGAATGGCCCGATCGATGTCGAATTGGGAAGGTGTACAGCATTGAAAACAATACACATGAACGGTGGAAAACAAGCCCAAGAGCACAGTTAACTTGCGTCTGAATTTCTTTGTGCTTTCAAAAGCATAGGAAGATTAGCACAGCTTTCCATTATGATAGGTTCTTTTTTTGGTTTGGAGGACAGAAAAAGCCATTTATACGACTTGACAACAGAATTGAAAAAAAAAACTGCGCAGATACAAAATAAGTTCGCCCAAAGATGGTGTTCAATGTTGAAAAGTCAAGTAAGTCCACATTTAAAAATTAGAGTGAATACAAGGAAGCAATGTAAACACGCAGTAACAAGGATGACAAAAGAGGTGCTAAGATCATCTTACGTTATACGCGTCATATGATGATCTGGAGAACTTGTGTAGGAGTAGGGATAGATTGCGTGATCTACCTGTTGAAAATGAAATAGGCGAGGATGATAAATTGTTTGGGACGAATTTGAGAAAGCCATATCCGGGATGAGGAATAGAAAAGCAACCAGGATAGATATTATACCAATCGAATTAATTAAGAATAAGGGAAGTAAGGGCACAAAAAAATGGTTCCGACTCTCGAATGAAATACAATGAAACAGGAGAGTGGCCAAAAGATTTCCTGAAGATGATCATTATACCGGCGGATAATAAATCGAATCCACAAAGAAATATGAGATCATGAAACTACTAATCTCATGCAAAAATTATGCTTCGAATACTGAACAAAAGGCTGTATGGATGAACAAATGAAGAAGTTGAGGAGGAAGGACACAAGAGAGTCAATTGGCATCTTAAGGGTAATTGGTGAAAGGTTTATACAGAAAAACAAAGAGGTGCGTGTTGTGCTTATTGATCTAGTAATTATAACGTAGTAAGTCTTGTGTATTAGGTTATTTTTAAAATTAGAGTGGAACTATTTTTTTCCACTTCAATAAATTATAATATTTTCTAAGGTATTCTTAGTTACTTGCCTTTAATAAATACGATATGCTAATGTCTACGATGTACAATACTGACTTTGTTTGAACTTTTTCCAGATGCCTAGAAACCCGATTGTATCGAGAGAGATCGTGATGGAAGTTCTAAAGCACTGCCCAGACATCTTGTGTGGAAGTACTCTGCGAACGTATTCAGATTCAGTGTGGAAACGTGTATGCTCACATCCCTTACTAACGACTGAAAGTGCTTCAGTTACACTGAAACCTAAATAAATCCATTACTATGAATATCAAAATAAAACGGTCTGCTCAATTATTTACTGAAGGAATTTCCTGTGAAAAATAGTGAAGAAAATTTTAAAGACGAACCTCACGTTTTTGGTATTTTCAAATTTTCCAAGATATCTGAAGATAGTGCAAGTGAAGAAAAATATAATGACATTTTTAAGTTTTACGTCTCACATTTATGCCGGCTAGGCTAAAGGAGACGGTGAAATGAAGACAGTGGAAGGAAACGGGAGAAAACCGACGAAACCCACGCACACGGTTCACTTGGCGGGAGCATGCTTTGAACTGCAAGTGAATAAATAAATAAATAAATAAATATGAAAGAGGAGTGCTCGCCAGTATCAATTCCTTATGAGATTTTCATTCATTGAATAGGGGGTTTAATGGGGACGTCAGCATCAAGGCTATATGTCCCCGTCACGATTTACACGGTTGCTCTCGACTGAAAGATCTAAAGAGAAACAGGCTAAAACATTAGAGCGCAATAAACAAAAGTGCTGCTAAATAAAAGAAGAAAATGAAAATGAAAATAAAAGAAAAAATAAAGTAAAACTGATAACAATAACTATATATAGAAAAACAATAAAAGCTAACAGAAATTAAAAATTTAGCAGCAATAAAAAAGCGACAACACACTAAAACAGCTCATAGAACGTGAGCGACCCCAGAAGCTTTAACAAAGTCAAGTACTCGGCGAACTATATCACGTGAATCCCCCAAAGCACGGGCAAGAACAGAAGGCAATTCGAAACGTTCTCTGAGAGCTGAGTATCCAGGACATTCAACAAGAATGTGCTGAATACTCAGACGGACTATACACTCCTCACAGTACAGACGGTTCAAACTCCGTAGCAAGTAGCCATGCGTTAGATGAAAGTGTCCGATACGCAAACGCGCAAGCACCACTTCATCTCGACGACGACGGCACGAGGACGTACGCCATACTCCTAGGAGTGGTTTGACTGCATGTAACTTATTCTTAAGAGCCTGGTCCCAATCTGCTTGCCAGTGAGAACGCAACAAAGAATAGAAATGAAGCTGAAGATCGGAGCAAGGAAGGCTATGCTCCAGTGAACCCCGGCCAAGGCGGCGTTCTTGGCAGCTGTGTCAGCAGGTTCGTTTCCCCGGATGCCGACATGACCCGGCACCCAGCAGACAACGACGACACAACCCTGATGCTGCAATTGATGGCATCTCAGAAGAATGTCCTACACGAGAGAGTTCATGCTGAAGACATTCTTAATACTCAGAAGCACGCTCTGAGAATCGGTGCAAACAAGCTCACGACGTAATGAAAGGGTGAGAGCATGGTCCAAGGCAAGGTTAAGTGCAGTCAATTCAGCAGTGAACACGGAACACAGACGATGTAAATTAAATTCTGAGCTGCCCTCGTCGGTGACAAAGCCACAGCCTACAGAATCCTCATTCTTAGAACCGTCCGTAAAGAAAACACTAAAATCGGGGTACTGATCTAACAGTGCGGCAAACTCTTGCTGGTACACCTGGGAACTAGTCTGCTGTTTCGAATGCATAGACAAACATAAATCATGGCGAGGCAGACGAAGCAGCCACGGTGGAATAGCATAAAAGTGAACCAACGAAAGAGAGTGCCACACGAAATCGTCGGCAAGGAAACTCTCACACGCACGGATGTGCCATGGACGTGTAGAGCGAGGAAGTGGAGCATAGCCTCGTATATCCGACCACCACGGAGACATGGTCTACACGGGTGGTGTGGAATACAACGCACATACGCAGAATAATTAAGAAGTAGTCTACTGCGACGATATGATAACGAAGGTTCATTAGCCTCAGCATACAGGCTGGCGAAGGGACTGGTTCGGTAGGCGCCAGTAGCAATACGAATACCCAGGTGATGCGCTGTATCAAGTTGTTGTAAGAGAGTATGAGTAGGGGGATTAATGGGGACGTCAGCAACGAGGCTATATGTCCCCGTCTCGATTAACAGCGTTGCTCAGGACTGCATCTTAAAAAGAAAGCAAACTAAAATGAATATTATGCAAACAACGAAAGCGCTGCTAAAGGAAATGCAAAAGGAAACACAGGTAAAAATAGAAGTTAAAGGAATAAATAAGTTAAAATATATAACGATTACGATATAGAGAAAAAAATAGATAAAAGATGAGAGATGATATAAAAATTTAGCATCGATAAAACAAGCACAACAGACTAAAACAGCTGAGAGAACGTGAGCAACTCCACAATCAGAAACAAACTTAACTACCCGGCTAACAACGTCACGATCATCCCCCAAAGCGCGGGTAAGGAGACAAGGCAGTCCGTAACGTTCTCTGAGATCTGAGTATTCAGGACATTCAACAAGAATGTGCTGAATACTCATGGGGACTATACATTCCTCACAATAAGGACGGTCTAAGCCACGCAACAAATAACTATGCGTCAGATGAGAGTGTCCAATACGCAGACGCGCCAGGAGATCTCATCCCGACGACAAGAGGAAGAAGATGTATGCCACGTTCCTAGTATCGGCTTAATTGCGTGAAGTTTATTCCTATTTGCCTGGTCCCAATCCGTTTGCCAGTGAGAGCGCATCAAGCTGGAAAAATGTCGACAAAGATCCGAGCAGAGAATGATATGCTCCAGTGCAACTCCGGCCAAGGCGGCGGTCTTGGCAGCTGTGTCAGCAAGTTCGTTTCCCCGGATGCCGACATGACTCGGCACCCAGCAGACAACGGCGACACAACCCTGTTGCTGCAATTGATGGCATCTCACGAGAATGTCCTGCACTAGAGAGTTCATATTGAAGACAGTCTGTAGACTCTGAACCACGCTCCGAGAATCGGTGCAAACAAGCACACGACGTAAGGAAAGTGTGAGAGCATGGTCCTAGGCAAGCTTAAGTGCAGTTAATTCAGCAGTGAACACGGAACACAGGCGATGCAAATGGAATTCTGAGTTGCCCTCGGCTGTGACAAAGGCACAGCCGACAGAATCCCCATCCTTAGAACCGTCCGTAAAGAACACATTAAAATCGGGGTACTGATCTAACAGTGCGGCAAACTCTTGCTGATACACCTGGGAACTAGTCTGCTGTTTCGAATGTATAGACAAACTTAAATCGTGGCGAGGTACACGAAGTGTCCATTGCTACATTTGATCTTCACTTTGGCTACAAAAGTTCCTATCCGGCCTCTCCAAGTTACAATGTCAGCACCCATACCCTGACACTTCAATGCACTCCGGAGCGTCGTGAAACACGTCCGAACAGCTCAAACACTACCTGATTAGAGATCAAGAACCTCCGTACTTACTATCATTGGGAACTCTAAGAAAAATAAGAAAAGAAGCAAAAGACAGTGTGTTTGGAGTTGACAGGAAAAATACCCAATATTATCCTTAATGAAAATGAAGTACACTGCTAAATATTTAGATAAAATTAACCATATTTGCATAGATCGATTTTTTTCCACTATTGGAGCAAAGAACAAATACTACTGTATAAAATGTACTCCAAAAAAAAAAAAAAAACTGAATGTTGTACAGTAATGGTTGATGCAACAGAAAGTTTAATAATGAAAATTTAAAACAATGTCGATGGAAACCGTCTTTCTCCACACATTTTTTTATATCAAATTGTAGTTATCTTTAAAAATATAAACAATAGTGCAGCCCAGATGCCAAGTGCAAAGCAAGACACATGCACTATATTGTTTTGACTAAATTTGTAGATAAAAGACACTCAAGTTTTACCCAAAGAATGTGTATGTGACTTTTCATTAGCAATCTTGGGGGGTTTGCCAAGAGCATTCAATGATTGCTGTTTAAAAACTTATGTATCCTCATGGTTCAAGTTACTCAAGAAGGATGCATTCAGGAACCAAAATGTTGTATCAGATTGGATGTCTCACGTGTTATTAATTTTGATTGTGATTTAGAGTGCTTTCCGATAAAGAGAAAGAAGGTTAAAAAGTTCTACGTTCATTGTTTAGGAGCTATGGTAGTGTGTGCTTCTATGGAACAGATAAGAAACATATTTGTAAGTGTTTACTTCTATGAAAGAGATAAGAAATAACAATTTTATTAAATAAAATACCTAGAACGGCTGAGAGCGGTCATTCTGACCGGGCACATTTTACCTATTCGCAGTGCGGTTTTCTTTTGTTATTCAACATGCAATGACTGTGTGGCATCCTCGCGATCATGCAGGCAACAATGCGATCTCACTGACGAAACACAAGCCTGTCAGGTGTTCTATGTGAATGCCTCACGTCGTGTGTATTGTTATCAGCTAGAGTGTTGGCTTTTAGTCATGTCGAAAAGAAAGGGACTTAAACCGGAGCAACTTTTGGAAGAACTGCTTGACACTAGTGAAAATGAATCAGATTGTGGCCTTTCCGATTTTGAAGTTTCTACATTCTCTGATGACTGATAGCAGTGACTGTCTTGTGCGTCAAGTTGTAAACAGTTCACCTGAAACAAGTGAGAGTGAGGAAGATAGTAGCACCATACTTCCGCCAGTAACAGGACACAGTAGTAAACAACCGGCTTCTTCTTCAGTCGTTAGAAGGTAAATTGAAGAAACGTAGCAGATTTTTTTTATTTCCCTGTCACTAGCCCAGAAATTCAAAGCCAAGAAAACTAGTATCGTAGGTACTGTGAAACGTGGGAGAAAAGAAATTCCACATGAAGTGAAAAGTGGACGAGCAAACCTACACAATACTGCAGCTCTGAAACATGATGATTGTACCTTGACTGTGTATCAGAAAAAATCTACTAAAAATGTCATTATACTCAGTTCCATGCATTCCTCTATTCAAGTGGGGACAATTGATAAAATGCTACCAGAAACTGAGTTGAGTTAATTTAGTTTAGCGTCCCGTTCAGCGGCGAGGCTATATGAGACGTTGACCTAGTGGAATCCGAACCACATAAGCTCTCGCCGAGAATCGAACCCGGGTCTCTCATCCCAGAAACTGAAATTTTAGAACAGCAGCAAGTATAGTGTAGACGTTGTAGATCAAATGGCCAGACGATATTACACCAAATCTCCGTCACGGCGGTAGCCTCTTTAAATTTTCTGTAACATGCTTGATTTGGCTTCCATAAACGCCTGTGTTTTGTACCGTGAGGTGACAATGGAAAAGATTAGTCGACGTGATTTCTTACTGAAAGTTGCAGAAGAACTCCGTTCGAAATACGTTGCGAGCAGAAAAGAAAATGTTGAACCTGGACGGGAATGTGTACGGATTCAAGGATAGTCCAGTAAAACATATCACTGTCAAGACGGATCATGTAAGGGAAACAAAATAATAACACGATGCAGAACCTGCAAGCAATTTGTGTGCGGCAAATGCGTCGGACAAACTGTGAAACAAGTGACGTGCAAACATTGTCAGTATAGCTTTTGTCCACATATCTCGCGTGTTTAGACATTCATCCAATATTTTTCTACCTCTAAAGCTATTTTCATGATATCGTGTAACTTCTGTTTCAGGAATATTTTGTACAAATGGTATCAACGATTGTAGTTGATGTAACAGTGAGAGCAGTGATGATGTATGATTATTTGGTTTATGTTATGGCCGTGAGTGTAATATTTGTAATGCTTTTCTCCAGACTACTGACGTATTTAGACATTCATTTATCAACATTTATATCTAATAAGCTTGTTTCATTATATAATTTAATTTCTTTTCCACGAATATTTTGTTTTTGTTATGAAAGTGAGTATAGTTTCTTTTATGATAGTGAGTGAATCCTTGAATTAAGCAAAAATGGTTCTGTATGATTTACTTTCATTCCTCTTGATGTACAAATTCTACTCACATAAAACATTATGTGACATCCATTATAACAAAATGTGAGAAAAAATCCTTACGAACATAAAAATGACCCCATAATTCTCCCAAAGAGTGGTTCTACATTGTAAAGTAGAAATGAAAATAAAAGTATATTGTATTTTATCGCTACAATCCAGATTTTCGATAACACTCAAAATGAAATGGTCGCAGCCGTTCTAGTGTTAACATACAAAAGTATGAATTGAATGAGTCTACTCTTTCATCAATACAAAGTAAGACTCAATCGAGAAAGTAATAAGGAAAACAGTTTTTTTAAAAATATCTTTCAAGCATTTCCAGTGTTCATAACGAACATAAATACAGATTCATTATAAGCTGAAAGAGAGATAACTACTATTATGTTTGTCTTAATATTGGCGTCATTTAAGTAAAGACAGATAAAATACAATTCTGTTAAATTGAGGCATGGGTCTCCAGAACAATTTTATTTCATTTAATACGTTATTACTTCTTTGTCTTGCAAATATTTTTCCAAGGACAATTTGGAAATTTATCGGACATTTTACAAGTATCTTCTGAAAAGTGAAACTTACGGAAATAATATTGGAAAATCGGGTCTCATCCGTTGATAAAAATGATTAATTCCGTTTTAGTTTGTTTTTACTGTCTACTCATGGACAGTAGAATTAAGAGCTAAGTTGGGATGGTAAACAGTTGACAAGAAATTTTCCTTTGTAATCTACCAAAATATTAATAAATATGAATTGTTAAATATTTGCTAGGGGTTACAAGGTCTCGAGCTGTTTTCCTGATAGCACTGCTGCTCATGATGGCTCAGTAATAGTTTTTTGCTTTCATAGACATACATATTCTGTTTTAGAACTCGTAAAAATAAATTAAAATCTGAAAGATTCTGAATTTAAAATCTCCAGTTACGTGCAGCTAATGAAAGTAGTACGCATAGATAACACCAAGTTAATTATCCAAACTTTTGAAGCATTAACATGCATGACTCTGAAACATTTGGATAATTAAAACATGCCTTGATACCAGTAACACCTTTTATTTGAAAAAATGAAGATAAACTGCATAAATTGTATTTTATGGAGACAAAAGCCCATAAGAATAAGCGGTATTAATAGTTATACGGTGCGTAAACTGGTGAAAAAATATGATGGAAACACTCTTCAAGGAAAAAAGCAGCGCATCGTCTGCTAAGGAAGAACCAGCCGAGTATTAGGGTTTATACCTTCCTCTCACATATAATGGGTTGGTGCAAAGAGATCATGAACGTGAACACTAACAAATACAATGTACGTCCTTTACAAATCGCAAAACACCATAGAAACTTTCCTATGTGAATGACATCATTTTACCGACCCCGGACACTGTACGGGATTTAGGAGTAGTGTATGATAGAAATTTAACATTTAACAATCACATCAATCACATAACTGATCACGCGTACAGAAACATTCGATTCATTATCAAGATTATCGAAGAGTTTACGAGTACTACCGCTATCCACAAGCTCTATGAACCTTCGTACCAAGCTTGATTACGCAGCCACTGTATAGAACCGTCACCCAAAAACAAACATAAATAATATAGAAAAAAATCAGGGTAAGTATTTAAGGCACTTGGCATATAAAGAGACACAAATATAGCCGGAGACATACAATAGTCAATCTTTATATTTAAACTTTAATACACTATTGATTGGTAACTTATAGTGTATTGATTAATAAGTATTTCATGGTAACTTATATAGAAACAACCATGAATAATGGATATGTTGTTCCTATATAAGTTATGTAATAATAATATCGATTGCATCGATTTAGTTCAGGAATTTAAAATACGCACTCCTACAAATCTAACTCTTGAAAATTTCAATTTCTTTTACTACGGCAGATTACACACAAATGCAAACAAGATGTAACCAGTATGGAGATTGAACACAACCTACAGTAGGTTAACAAAATGCAAAACAGATTTGAATATTAACAGCATACTTCAATTTAAGGCAGTTCTTTGTAATATGATAAGAAATAATTGTAGACGAATGAACATTAATGATACTGTAACTGCATTATAAGTGTATTATAATATGAATGTAAGAATGTGTATAATTGCTTAAGACACGTACATCTAACGGACATTTTAATTGCAATGGAATGAGTGAGAACGCGGACGTCAGCACCAATGCTATATGTCCCCGTCAAGATAAACACGGTTCCTCAGGACTGCAAGATTAAAAACAGAAACACGCCAAAACTAATCTAATCCGAAAAGACAAAAGTGCCGCTAAATGAAAAGAAAAATGCAAAGAGAATAAATAAGATAAAATATATAGAGATAAAATAATAAAAGCGCAGAGAAGATATAAAAAATTAGCAGCCATAAAAAACCAAGAAAACTCAGAGAGCGTGAACAATAAAAGGCGGAGACAAGAACAAAAGTACCTTGCCAACAATATCTCTAGATTGCCCCAAGACACGGGTATGAGTATGAGTAAGGGAGATTAAGGGGACGTCAGCAACGAAGCTGTGTGTCCCGGTCACGATTACCAACATTTCTGAGGACTGCAAGATTGAAAGAATTACATGCTAAAACGAATACAGTTCAAAGAACGAAAGCTCTGTTAATGAAAAGGAAAAAACAAAGAATGAATGAATGAATGAGAAGGGGGGATTAATGGGGACGTCAGCAACGAGGCTATATGTCTCCGTCACGGTTAACAACGTTGCTCAGGATTGCAAGATCAAAAGAATTACATGCTAAAACGAATACAGTTCAAATGAACGAAAGCGCTGTTAAATGAAAATAAAAAATAAAATGCTAAAGTGGAAGATAAAAGAATAAAAATAGGTAAAATTTATAACAATATACAGAAAAAAATATAAAAGAGAAGAGAAAATATAAAAATTTGGTAGCGAGAAAACAATCATGACAGACCAAACCAGCTCAGAGAACGGGAACCACCCCAATATCAGATAATAACTGAAGTACCCGGCTAACAACTTCACGATCATCCCCCAAACCACGGGTAAGGAGACAAGGCAGTCCGTAACGTTCTCTGAGATCTGAAGAGGGAACATCTTATATTGAGAGTAGCATTGCCCAATCAAACAATGCGCAATCGATAGAGGACTGAAGAAAAGTAAAAAATCCAAAGTTTTCCGGGCCGACACCCAGAAACACAGAAGATACAGAGGAAAGAAGGATCTAGAATAATGTGAAAATAGCAATGCAAGATAGCTAAGTAGATAGTATGCAGCAGTGCCAGTCCAAAGGTCATGGTTTTGGGGGAGGGGTCAAAGGTCACTTTGATAGT
Source organism: Thermobia domestica (assembly GCF_964235325.1). NCBI lineage: Eukaryota > Metazoa > Arthropoda > Insecta > Zygentoma > Lepismatidae > Thermobia > Thermobia domestica. The sequence continues at coordinate 214,081,575 of NC_137460.1, read as the reverse complement.
AGAAGATGATGGTTTATGTATGCATGACGTCACGTAAGGTCATGTTCATAGTAGTGATAATGCATTATATATATATATATATAGTTAGTTGAAGTTGTAGTTGTAGTTGTCCATTGAGCGTTAGAGTACATCATTGGTCATTAGGAGTCAACGTTAGAGAGAGAGAGACGTAGAGAGTCAATGCATAAGAGTACACACCCACACACCTATAGTTAGTGTACAATCGTTCTAAGAAGAAGATGAAGCCAATCAGACGTAAGAGTGAGCAGCATCAGCAGCAGAATGGAAAACTTTTAAGAAAAAGTTCAAGGTGGATATGCACGAAAAGGGGAGAAAGAAGACTGAGAAGAAGAAGGAGGAGGAGGAGTAGGAGCAGTTGATGAATGAAACGTACTCGCAAGAGAATAGTGTTGAGAAAAAGCAACAGCAATTTCGTGAAACTACGCGTATATGTTATGTAAATCAGCTTTTAAGCATATGGTTGTAGGACTTGATCCAGAGCGAAAATTTGAAGAAATAGTAAGATTTATGAAGGTTAGTGGAAATGGTGTTTTCGGTGTTAGTTTATCAAAAGATGATTGGGAAGCGTTTATGACACATGAAGATCGTATTTCTGCACATTTGACATATGTGGAAAAAGATGATGTTTACGAGGAGGAGCCAACAGTAATAAGACTAAGTGAGTACACTGTTCAGTTTGGAAAGTCATTTGGGGAAAGGTCAATTTACATTAGTCCAAGAGACAGTTTAGATAAGTTTTTGCTGGTGTTAACGGATTGAACATTGGGATCAATTCTAAGAATAAGAAAGTGTGTGGATACAATGCTGAATTACGCTGAGCGATATAGTGTAATTGCTACAGAACATTAAGGTTAATACATCAAGCTATGTTTGACACACAGTGTCAATTTCAAGACAACGCAGTCAGGTTATCTCATCTTAATGATATTCGAGAGCAGGCTGCTGAAAAATTATTCAAAAGGTTCCAAACTTCTGCAAAATCATATGACAAGCGTCATAAACAAGTGCAATTTCAAAAGGGAGATCATGTTTGGATATATGTAGATAATATGAAACGGGGCCAGACAATGCTTTCACTGGGAAATACATTGGACCAGGTGAGATACAGGGCAAGAAAAACGAAAATAGTTACTTCGTTAAATTCACTACTGGCACAGGAAGACAGAAAATAGACTCCATTACGGTTGACCGTCTTAAGAAATATTACCCTCCGTCGCCTCTGGAGGAGATCACGACCATCAACGCAAGAAGCCTCCCACCAGTGACGATATTGAAGCAAGAGACTCGGCCATTCAAGGAGAGAACGTACCCCCAGAAGAGAACTGTACAGAAGATGAGGAGGAACGGAATCAGCTGTCTCCACGGAATGATGAAGAGGAAACAGGCTTACCAACATCTAGGTTTATTATTGAATTCACTGAAAGGAAAGATGAAAGAAAAGGTTATCAAACTGACAATTACACGTGCCTAAATATCGTTAATACCATTTCTATGCTCCATTTACCGGCGTGGGATGTCACAGCCAGACGTACGCTACATAATGCACCAAAAGTTCCATCAAAATTTAGTGTGAACACTGAGATCAATTCTAAAGTAGCTTTGTACCATGGAAGCATTGTAGAACTCCAGGGTGATGCTATTGTAAACCCAAGCAACACAATGATTTTCGCACAGTTGCTTTGCCCACCATTTCAACAGGTGCATTTTTATATCCTAAAACACCAGCATGTCACATACCCTTAAGAACTGTGAGAAATTTCATGGAGAAAAATTGAATTCCATAGAAAATAATTATTTTTTGTGTTTACGATGTACAGAATAAACGAATCTACGAACATTTGATGCATAAATATTTTCCTGTGGTGTAAAAAAAAAAAGCAAGCTTGAGCATATGAGTGAATCAGCTAATCTTCTTATTACGATACGTTAGTAATGTATAGTGAAGTATTGATACTCTATTTTTGATAATTTTGAAACTACTGTTTTGTTTCTGTGGGATATTTTTATAGTCCTTTCATTTGAGTATTATTTATTGTGTATGAGTAGTGGGTTGCATGACAAGTGTTCTTTGAATATGTTTCATATTATTTCTTGACCTTTTTGTTTGTCTTTTTTTTCACTGTCAGTGAACTTTCAAGATAACATGGAAATAAATAAATATATATGTACATATTAGACGAAAATAAGGGAAAGAAGCACTCAAATGGTTCTAGTGTTGTATATAGTAGATAATTTTAATATTGTCTTATTATTGCTCATAGCTCTTCACCATGAAGTTAAGAAGTAAACATAAGAATACTGCTTCAAATCTATATTTAATTGCAGAAATAGGCATCATTTCTATTCACTTGGCGTATATAATGTTCCACTTTTCTCACTTTGTTGCAGGCAAAATATCTCATTCTGCTTTTTGTGACGATAACTGCTGTCACTACAGTAGCAACTTTAGAATTCAGTATTTCGTCTGGATTTTATTTTAAAAAGTTAAGTAATATGGTCAGTACCATTAACTTTCAATATCATTTTTGTGTTCCCGGAAAAAATTAAACTCTTCTACGTTGTATAAATTTTTACACTGCAATACACAACAGTATTATCACATGCATGTATGGAAAGCCGCAGATACGCTAAAGTAATTACACGATCACATTGAATTTTTTTTGTATATACCGAAACCTATGTTTCATAAGTCGGCACCCAAGAAATCTAAGAGAGCGTTATTGGGTTTTATTGGCAATCTTCTAGGATATTGTTGTGATGTAGCTGAATCATCAACTGTAGATGCTTTGCATCAAAAGGAAGAAAAGTAAGAAGAAACTGTATTGCAAGTTCAGAAACAATTAATGAAAAATAACATTTTTACAGAACTCATCTCAAGAACTTTCAAATTTTCAGGCTCAAATTCAAAACAACTTCCAAAGAATTAGAAATTTTTTCCAACCCATCGTAGAACAAGAAAAAAGATTAGGCAAATCTCTTAACACGCTAGATTCTAAAGTGACAGCTGAATCGTATGCTTTTATCTCCGAATTTTATGAAATCACGGCACAACTTTGGAAACTTTTTGAAATTTATAAATATGATTTATTAGTAGAAAGCTGTAGAGATGGCAAACTCAATGTCAATACTATACCATATGATGTTCTTGATGCACAACTATTAGCTTTAGAATCTACTCTTATTAAATCTGGGTTCGTTTTAGCCATTGATAGAAACCTATTAGAAATTTATTACACCATTTCAACGCTGTCATGCTCTATAACAGAAAATTACATATATTTGCAACTGAAAATTCGTATTCTGGGAAAAGATTCTAGCTTTGAATTTTTTCTGTAAGAAGTATACCGTTCGCAATTAGAAACCAGACATGTGTCGTCAATTTGGAACCTGCTATTGTAGCTGTTCAAAACAAAAAAGACTATAATTCCCATAACAGGATCTGATATGCTTGGTTGCCAGTTTCGAACTACTCGTTTATGTAAAATTCCCAATCACGTTATTACAAATTCTTGCCAAACAGAATGTATTACGCACGGATATAGAGGACAAACTGTAAAGGATATTACTTCCACCTGCGATTTTCGATGTGAATCAGTCACAACAGTTCAAATAATGGAATTAGATGACGACCAATACTTATTAACGCACCCTCCAAAATTTGTTACCCTATAGAATAATAGTGTGAAGATATGTGTATTTGGACATATGGAAAAGTTTCTTACTTTGAACAATGGGACATTTTATTTTAAAAGAACATCTCAGTCAAAAGCATCATCATTCGTTTCAAATTAAATCACCTATCGACTTGTTTTTTCTAAGTTCATTTGCCTTTGCTGTCTGCCATTCATTTCTTACGTTGTAATTTTTCAATTAATAAAATAACAGATTGCTTCCCCGTCCGCATTCCTATCATCACCTTACCTTGGTTAATCTACGAGCATGCACTTTTTCCATCGAAACGCAAATCAGAGTGAATAACCGAGGATATGAACCCGGAAGGAACGCCAGACAAAATGGATTGAAAGACTATTGGAAGGGACAGTCGACATGGAGCGAGGGACGAGATAGAAGGTAGACCGCTAGCTACATTTGAAATTGACGATGGATAGCCTTGCTCTATCTTAGAGAGCACCTTTGATTCAACGACGATGTATTGCTTTTTAAGAAGAAGTTATAAGTTTGTCTAAAGTTGCGGTCTTCGCGAAGTTGGTTACTCAGTCCGGGTTTCCCCGACTCTTAACTTTGGTTACTTGAATGACCAGCCAGCCTAACAGAAGGATGGACGGACGTCGGCCTGTTGGAGGGATTCTCGAGAGGACAACAATCAAACCTGCAAGTAAGTGCGAGTAGATTAACCTATTCCGAAAGTTACTCCCTTCTTGCCCCTTTTTCACCCCCTTTAACATCACAGTCTGTTTCTTTTGTACGTGTTGGATTTCATTTAAATGCAACCCAGGTTAGATCCCGTACCTCACATTTTGTTAAGTTCTATATTTACAAATCCTGGGCGCAACTTGTCGGATCTGACATCCCCAAACACATCAATTATTAACACATCATCTGAGCTCTCAGACCGACAAGGGGCGACTGCACATGGCGGAGATGTGGTTTTAACTTGTGTGAATGCACACATATCTGCGACCCTCGATTTATTTTGCATTAGTTTGTTTGCCGCCCACCGTTAGAATTTGATGAAATTCTATTTGTTTTGCCACCCTCCCTCCACCCTCTCAATTTGTTGTGTTATTTTGTTTTGTGTGCTTTTAGTTATAGTATTTAGAGATATTTAGAGAAAATGGCGAGTACTAGCATTATGGCACAAGCTCGACTTACGTCTCTAGATTCTATTGTGCGCCCCACATTTTTTCACGGCAAGTATGGGGAAGACGTCATTCGTTTTTTTGAGTATTTCGAATCTTACTGCGTCATTTATGAGTTCAATGCAGTAAAGAAGCGTCATTTGCTTCCATATCTGTTAAGGGACGGAGCCTTAGCGTGGTTTCTAGCTTTAACTAGGACAGACGAATTTGTGAACTTGTCGTATGTAGACATAAAGAGACGAATTATCACATTATTTGGTGGTTTTATGGTTAAGCAGGTGACGGAAAACACTATTCGTTCTAGAGATCAAAAAGAAGGAGAACCTATTATGACATATATTTATGAGAAGCTAGATCTCATACTTAGTTTTGATAAAGCCATGCCTATTCAACAACAAATTAATTTCCTTATTGAAGGGTTATTGCCTCAGTATTTTAAGCTTACATGCAACAAATTGTTTCCATCTGTTGATGCGTTATGTGAGTTTTTATTACAAGAACAGTCAGCTGAGTTAATAGTAAATTACAAGACGCTCATTAAATCTAATTCGAAAGAACAAATCTTGCAGTTTAGTACACCGGAATTTATCGCTAAGATAGCTGATGTTTCATTGCGCGATAATTCTCATGTTTCATTTCCTCTCGAAGAACAACAGGGAAAAAAAGAAATGCTTGCACGTTTGCATTATGATATCTTATCCGCTGAGAAAGAATGCGGTGATCAACAGTCAGTAGATTCTATTCCGTCTCATCAACAGAAATGTAACTCTTTTTCTTCTTTTTGTTCCTCTGAATGTAAGAGTGCCAAGAATAGTAATAATATGCATGATAGAATGGGCTCTGTGACGAATACTTCTGTTATTGCTAAGAACGAACAGAACAAGTGCAAACAGAATCATAGTACGTCTGCCGCGAATAATAAAATACACTGTCCGGCCAAAGCATTAGAGTGCAACATGGCGCAAGTCAGGAGAAGTAATAATTGTAATGTTTTACATAGTGGAAATAGTTCAGGGAATAGTGAAAGACCTGTTTTTAAGACCCACACGATTACTACGCCTATTGTTAGGGATAGGATTCTGCCTTGCATCAAAATTACTATTGGAAATAAAGAGTATAAAGCGTTGTTGGACTCTGGGAGTCAAATTTCAATTTGCACTAGAGAGCTCCTTCCTCCGAACACTAGACTTGTTAAAAGACGTACTATTATCCGTGGCATCTCGGGTAAAGGACTTGAAACTAACACGTTAGCTGTGCTGAAGTTCAAAATTGACGGCTATTCATTTACATATACTTTTAGAGTTGACAAATTTGCATCTTCTGTTTTGTTGGGAAATGATTGGTTACTTCCTCAACATGTCACTATTAACCAGAATATTCACGTAGTTCACATAGTTAGGTTTGGGAAGCCTACTGATCACGCTTTACCTGAAAGTCATGCTATAGGCACAGTTTCTGAACATACAGCGAACCTTATGCAAGCGTATTTCATAACGGCGAAATCTGTTACTTTGCCACCAAATTCCAGTGTTTCAGTACCTGTTCGTAAAATTAATGATTTAGTGGGACTTAAAAATGTTTTGCAACCCAATGAGAAAATCTGTTCTAAAGCCGAAATTTTTGTTAATGAGTCTAGAGTGGATCCTGTTAATCCTGTCATTAGAGTAGTCAACCCAACCAACAAAAAGTTGTGTTTAGAGAAAAATCTTCATTTAGGTGAAGCCATTGACATTAGGCCGGGTGCACATGATCCAAATGATACAGATAGTGTTCAAAATAATGGTTTAGCCAGTAAACAAGACAACAATAACTTTCCTGCTGGTTTTGATGTCAAGCGTGTGGACATTAACCCTCAACTTTCGGACGATCAGAAGCAAATGTTTTATTCTGTTATAGAGGAGTATAAGGATTGTTTTTCTTGGTCAGAGGATGATTTTGGAGTGGCCAAGGGCTACGTACATGAAATTAAAATGCTAGATAACGTCCCAGTTCACACCAATCAGTTTCCTATCCCCTTCCATTTAAGAGAAGAAGTTAAAAAACAGATTGATACTTTGCTTAAACAAAAGGTTATTAGGAGGTGCATCTCGAGTTATAACTCGCCTATTCTTCTCGTGAAAAAGAAGTCTGGATCTTATAGATTTTGTTTGGATTGTAGAGCGATCAATTTACACATTGCACCAGACAGTTTTCCTGTACCGTCAATAGAAGACATTCTTTCGCGTCTTAGTAAGTGTCGCTACCTGTACTCCTCGAGTAATATTTTGAGACACAAGTATTTGATTGTCGTAGTCGATGCAGCTACTCGGTATACTATCTGTGGTTCATTAGCAGATATAACAGCGTCTTCTGTAAGTAGTTTTCTTTATGAAAATGTAATTTTGAAATACGGTATTTTCAAAGAATTAGTCACAGACAAAGGTCCATGTTTTACAAGTAACCTATTCAAGGAGTTGTGTGCAATGATTGGAGCTAAGATTCGATTTGTAAATGTTCAAGCTCATTACGCTAACGGGACTGCTGAGATAGCTATCCGAAACATTGAACAGAGACTGAAATCTGCGTTGTGTAATAAAGATCAAGGAAAATGGGTCGAACTGCTGCCATCTATTGTGTTAGCCCACAATTTAACTGTTAATTTATCCTCTGGATACAGCCCTTTTGAACTTTTGCATGGATTTAGATGTAGAATGCTACACGAAGCAATTTTGGACACCCCTTGTCAATTTCAGGACAATGCTGAACGTTTACAGCAACTTGGAGAAATACGAGACAAAGCCCATGATAAATGGTTCCAGAGACATAAGACGGCAACGAAATTTTATGACAAACGTCATTCGAAACCCAATTTCAAAGTCGGAGACAAGGTATGGATTTTGGACAGCACCATGAAGAAAGGATCCACCAGAGCTTTCAGTGGACGTTATTTTGGTCCAGGAATAATTCAGGATATTGACCACCCAAATTCCTATTTTGTTAAGTTCAAGACTGCACGAGGAAGATTCAAGGTTGATTCGATTGCAGTACAAAGATTGAAGAAGTACTACGAGAGACAGGAGAAGGAAAACGAGGGAGAGGAAGAAGAAGATAATGTTGACTTGGATATACAAGACGTTGTCGAGGATGCTACTGCGAATGCCTGCTGTGCCGAAGAACAGGAAGGAAGAAATAAGAGAGAGAAAGAAAAGGGGCGAGGGGCGACTGCACAATAGTATCCCAACCAACCTCTCATTACCTAATCACTTGAATTTTGGTGCTGTACAAATAACTCTACCGTGTAACATCAAATTGGAAATCACTCAGCATCTCTTTGTAGAAACATAATTTTCCGTGCTTCGGTAATGATTTATCAAAACCTAAACTTCTACATTTATATCCGGCAATGATTGTAAACAATGATTTCTTTCTCGTTGGACAAAAATTCAAACCCAATGTTTTCTTTAATGTCAATACATTAGTGAATGACTAATGGATTTCATCTGTTAGCCACATGAATGTAACACCTTTTTCATTGGTTGAAACATCATTTGAACCTCCTATCTTTGAACATGAATGGTTTGTTCCCGGAATCATTTTTCTTTGGCAACTAATACTCACCATTTACGTAATTTACGTTCTCAAACAAAACAAAATGTTAATTCTGCCATTTTGCTCCAAGCCTGTGAGAGCAATTACTGACCTGCTCATCTTTACAACCCTAGGTCTCATGTTATTTGTGTTAATAAAAATCTTCCGATTATTACAAAAGAAACCATCATCTCTTCATCGTACTCTTCCAAGATTTTTGCCTGCTACTGCTAGAAACAACGCCTCGACAGGAACACGCGAGGACTTGCATCACTCCACGCTAGAACTTACTCCAAGAAATATCTCAGCATCGTATTTAAACAATTACATCCCTTATGTGTAACGTATTTGAGCTCGTGGTGTCCCAGTCATTTAACTAATCTGGAATAGTGCTACTCTTCATATACCGTTACCGAGTAGTCCGCGGTATATCGGACTTTTCAGGCATTTAGTAGAGGAAATGCTACTAACAAAATTAGTTAATCTAATTGTATCCTCCAATATTCTAACACTCCCACGAATATCAATTTTAACTAACAGAAACTTTTACGACTACCTAAACTTACAGAGATGTTACTTTGCATATGTATAAAATATATATTATTTATATGTTATTTATTATTTGCAATTTATCTTATTATATTACATATATTTAATTTATATATCACAATTAGGTTAAGCAATCATATAATTATTGTATATAAACAAGTTACAATTAATTTTTCTTTTAAATGTCATTTTTTCCTTCCCACTTAACCCCTTACTTGTAACTCAGCCATAATCTACATTAATAATCCCATCAAAATGGGATAACACCACACTTCCTGAAGTACTATGAACTAATTAGTTTTATTTTTCTTTCATGTAAAAAAATCTGAATCAGCGCAACCTTGAATTCTATCCTTCTACATCTTTAGTTTCTACGTAGTAATGGGAGCGTCCGCCAGAGGGCAACCTTCGACAACATATAATTAATTCATACCTGACCGCCATCTTAAGGACATTGGAGAATTACTACGGCATCTTTTGGTCAACACTCTTCTCCAGGAGAACACTCCGAAGTTTTTTTCAAAATCGTCGTGGAGAAATAGAGCACGGAGTGTAGAGGATATCAGGCTTAGCGCCTATTTTGAATTCTCCCTGTATGTTGTTATTGTTCTTCAAACAAGAAATTGTAATTATTAAATAATAAAGAAGAGACTTCCCTATGTTGTCCCCTCATCCCAATACAAATTCATGCTTACCATTCTCTTCCTAGTTTTCGTAACTTCATCAAAACAAACTCAGCCACGCCGTTTCAGCAATTAACAAACTTCCCTTTTCACCAAGATAATTGTGATGAGCTAGTCACCCACGTGCGGATCACCAGGAAGAAGCGAAAGCAAGGAAGTAGAAAAAACCAGGAGACACGGGACCTTCCAGGTGAGAAGTGTGACAGAAGCCGCCAGAAACACACTTTGGACCCCTATTCAGAAGAGTCGTCGTAGTAGCAATTGAGAGACGGTCGGCACGCCTGGGCCCTCACCAACCACTGCATGACAGATATGTCATTCCGAAGAGGCCAGAACATCTGGGAGCTGTTGCCCTGAAGTCGAGAGCTTCTTCACTCTCGAACGTGAGGTCCGGGATCGATACCAGACCGAAACACTCAACGGATTGCAGGATAAGTCTTCACCCGATATATGAAGAGACTCATCAGATCGAAATGACTGAGGTACACTAAAACTCTTTCCTTTCATAACCTTTGCGTCTCTGTGATCTCTTCTATTAGAAAACATGCATTTCATTCACCCCCAATTAATTACTTCAGCGCTGTACTGCTCAGATCCTCACGTACGTTCTCTCTTGCCATGCGAAGTGCTATCCCCACATTATGTCAGTAAAGAACTGATAATTGAGCAAATGACAGTGGTTGTAACCCCACAGTACAGTACAGCAAGAATATATCAGCACAGCCCTTCACAATGTAGGAGGGAAGTCCGTCAGAACCAAATGCCGTTTTGGACTTATGGTTCTTAATAGCCATTTCAATTTCCTTCAAATCTATCTGGCAAATATTTAGTGATCCTATTTTACCATATCTGTTATCTCCCAGATCTATGTTGGGATCAATTATTATTTCTGAAGAGGGAATATACACTGATCTAAAATATTTCGCAAAAGTATTTGCTATTTCCTCGTTACTACACAGATTATGACCCTGAAACTTTAATGATTTCGACGGTAGATGTCTTTTCCTATTTTTAATAACATTCCACAATTCACTTGAATTCTTAGTAATAATATTTTCAGTATTATGTAAGAATGTTTCATAGGCTAATTTGATGTCATTTTTAACTTCTTTTCTCAAACGAGCAAATTCAATGTAACAGGAGGTAATATTGCTAGTTTTTAGTTGAAATTTCCTACGATAACTTGCCTTAGCCTTCAATTTATTAATTATATCCTTAGTGACCCATCACGGAAATTTAGAGGCAGAGTTTTTCCTGCGAGGGGCGTAAGTATCGACTACTTTATAGAGAACATCATATAGCCTACTCACTAGGTCATTAACATTATTGTATTCCCTTAGGCATTCCCAATCGACACACATTAAACTAATATCAAATTTTATAAAATTCACCTTTCTAAAATTGCAGCTAAAAATGTTAGAATTATGACCTACTTTAGAACGACTTTCATGATGCACATTTATTACTATAGCGGAATGATGTTGATCTTCTGGCACTAATGGGAATAATTCCCTGATAATTTCAACAGATTCTAGTGTTGATAAAACTAGATCTAGAGTACGATTATTATTGTTTTGTATTTGATTAGAAGATTTCATATCATAAAAACCATGAAATTATGTAAATTTTTACATTTTACGGTACTATTTTCCAGATTAAATTCATTATTTTCTATTTCTCTAATGTTAAAATCACCAACCAGGAGAACAGAACAGCCTTGGGGACACTTACTTTCAATACGTTCAAAAAAACATTATACACATGTATACTTGAATTTGGTTGGAAATAAACTACACATATGAAAATTGTTTTGCCCCCAGTCGTGATTTTAAGAATAACACAATCAAATTCATCATCACAGTTGTCTATTATACTGAGATTGTATTTCTGCAAAGCTGCCACAAGAACTCCAACCCCCCTAGATTTGCCTAGTTTATCAATGTTGCGATCCTGACGCGCCACAGTATATCTATTATTAAATAGTTCCGCATCATAATGCTTTTCATTTATCCATGTCTCTGTTATTGTAATAATGTCATAATGATGTGACAGATCATTGCAGAAAAAATGTTGGCTTCACCACACAAACTATTTCCGTTTTGATAATAGACTCGTAAAGCTGACCTTGTTCTAGTGTCACCACTGTTTTCACATACCACTTGATTGTACACTTCACTGTTTTGAGAGAAACAAAACTTACCCACAGCCCCTTCATTTTCTTCACTTTCCTTCCTCTGTCAATCCCTATATCTGGCTGGTTGGCTCAAACTCGCGCGGGTTGGTTTTTCTGTTGTCTCTTCTCAGCGGGTGGCGGTTCCTTCCACATAGACAAGCTTTTGGGTGAAGCACTTTGATTGTCCACACTCAATGTTGTAACCTCTGCTGACGTATTTTGGTTCAACTCATGACGTACTGTTATTTCTTCATTGCGTGTTTGAATCTCTTCTAGTGTGTATGACTTCCCATTTATACACAGTTTATTGTACTGAAGTCTTGCACGGTCACCTTGCGAGCGAGCATCCTTCAAATAACATAGGAGATGTCTTCTCGTTTGCCTGACCGATGCTGAGAAATCTTCTGTAATAATTACAGAAGTTCCTTTTGCTTGATAGGCATTTTTAAGCACCTCACTATTTTCCTTGTACGACGAGAATTTGACAATGATAGGACCGTTGGGTCCACATCCAAGACGATGAGCCCTTTCCACTGCTAAGATATCCAAATCCACTTTTAATTGTTTGGTCGCAAATTCCTTTACACGTTCTTCCGATTCTTAAATGACTCATTCCGATTACAGGTATCAATATTCCGAAATATAACATTGTTCCGACGCGATTGGTTCTCAAGTTTGTCCTAAAGTTCACAATTAAAAGCCAATTGTGATTTCAGTGTCTAGTTTTCCTTTTTCACTGCACTTAATTCTGTCATTACCACTTCAAGTTGCGAATTTAGGTCACTAGTCGTTTTGAAAATACCAACTATTTTTTCATCCATTTCCTCATGTTTTTTTTTTTTTTTTTTTTTTTGTGCAGATCACCTATTGATTTGGGTCCAGGATTCATCTCAATACCGCCTATAACTAACAGCATTAAAATAATTAGCCCAGAGAAAACATTCTGATTTTAGTGTCTCGGTCCTGAGAATTTCCGTACAGTTTGCTACACTTGATCTCCACTTTGACCACAAAAGTTCATATCGGGCCTCCTCTCCAAGTTACAATGTCAACACCTATACCGTTACACTTGAATGCACTCCGGAGCGACGCGAAAACACATCCGAACAGCTCAAACACTACCTGATTAGAGATCAAGAACCTCCGAAATTACTATCATTGGGAACCCTAAGAAAAATAAGAAAAAAGCAAAATACAGGGTGTTTGGAGTTCACAGGGAAAAATACCCAATATTATCCTTAAAGAAAATGAAGTATACTGCTAAATATTTAGATAAAATTCACCATATTTGCATATATCGATTTTTTTCACTATTGGAGCAAAGAACAAATACTACTGTATAAAATGTACTACAAAAAAACTGAATGTTGTACAGTAGTGGTTGGTGCAACAGGAAGTTTAGTAAAGAAAATTAAAAACAATGTCGATGGAAACCGTCTCTCTCCACACGCTTTCTTATATCAAATTGTAATTATCTTTAAAAATATAAACAATAGTGCAGCCCAGATGCTAAGTGCAAAGAGAGACACATGAACTATATTGTTTTGACTAAATTTGTAAATAAAAGACACTCAAGTTTTACCCAAAGAATGCGTATGTGACTTTTCATTTGCAATCTTGGGGGGTTTGCCAAGAGCATTCAATGATTGCTGTTTAAAAACTTATCTATCCTCATGGTTAAAGTTACTCAATAAAGAAATCATTGAGGAAGCAAAATGTTGTAACAGATTGGATGTCTCACATGTTATTAATTTTGTTTGTGATTGAGAGTGTTTTCCGAAGCAGTGAAAGATGGTTAAAATGTTCTACGTTCATTGTTTAGGAGCTATGGTAGTGTGTGCTTCTATGGAACAGATAAGAAACATATTTGTAAGTGTTTACTTCTATGGAAGAGATAAGAATAACAATTTTACTAAATAAAATACCTAGAACGGTTGGGAGCGGTCATTCTGACCGGGCACATTTTACCTATTCGCAGTGCGGTTTTCTTTTGTTATTCAACATGCAATGACTGTGTGGCATCGTCGCGATCATGCAGGCAACAAAGCGTTCTCACTGACAAAACACAACCCTGTCAGGTGTTCTATGTGAATGCCTCACGTCGTATATATTGTTATCAGCGAGTGTGTTGGCTTTTAGTCATGTCGAAAAGAAAGGGACTTAAACCGGAGCAACCTTTGAAAGAACTGCTTGACATTAGTGAAAATGAATCAGATTGTGACCTTTCCGAATTTGAAGTTTCTACATTCTCTGATGACTGATAACAGTGACTGTCTTGTGCGTCAAGTTGTAAACAGTTCACCTGTAACAAGTGACAGTGAGGAAGATAGTAGCACCATACTTCCGCCAGTAACAGGATACAGTAGTAAACCATCGGCTTCTTCTTCCGTCGTTAGAAGGTGAAGGAAGGAACGTAACGGGAGATTTTTTTCTATATTCCTGTCACTTGCCCAGAAATTGAAAGCCAAGAAAACTAGTCTCGTAGGTACTGTGAAACGTGCGAGAAAAGAAATTTCACATGAAGTGAAAAGTGGACGAGCAAACGTACACAATACTGCAGCTATGAAACATGATGATTGTATCTTGACTGTGTATCAGGAAAAGTCTACTAAAATGTCATTATACTCAGTTCAATGCAATCCTCTGTTCAAGTGGAGACAATTGCTAAAATGCTACCAGAAACTAAGTTGAGTTGATTTTAGTTTAGCGTACCGTTCAGCAGCGAGGCTATATGAGACGTAAACCTACTGATTAACGTGGAATCCGAACCACATGATCTTCCACCGGGAATCGAACCCGGCTCTCCAATACCAGAAACTGAAGCTTTACAACAGCAGCAAGTATAGTGTAGACGTTGGAGATCAAATGACCAGATGATATTGCACCAAATCTCCCTCACGGCGTAAGCCTCTTTAAATTTTCTGCAACATGCTTGATTTGGCTGCCATAAACGCCTGTGTTTTGTACCGTGAGGTGACAATGGAAAAGATTAGTCGACGTGATTTCTTACTGAAAGTTGCAGAACTCCGTTCGAAATACGTTGCGAGCAGAAAAGAAAATGTTGAACCTGGACGGGAATGTGTAGAGATTCAAGGACTGTCCAATAACCCTTTCCGGATCCTGGCCTTTTGGGCTATTTTTTAGACTTTCAGTCAAGCAGCTACTGTATCGTCACTATTTATCCTAGGATCATGGTTCATACCTCATTCTCTTCAGAATAGAGCTGGCTTTCAAGTGGTACCACTTGCATGCTCATACCATATACCAGAAGCGGGAAAAAATGTCAAAGTGAAAGTTTCGGAGGGAAATTTTTTTCTCGAACTTTGGCCCTCCCTGGACCCCCCCTTTGTCAACGTAGCCATCTAAAAAATCTCAGAAATAGTACTTGGTATACTGAATGCGTTTGCCAAATTTCAAGTTTCTATCTTGAATAGTAAGGAAGGGAGAAATTTTATCAAAATTTCCCACCATGCCCCAAATTAACACAAAACACTATGATCTCAGGGAAAAAATTTCCTGAGACATCCCTAATTACCCTAGGGTCATGTGTCGCCCATATTCTCTTCTGAATAGAACTGCCTTTCAGGCGGTACCATTCACATGTCTCCATCATGTATCTAAGGCGAGAAATTACAGAAAAAAGATTTTTTTGTCTAAATTTCCCTTTTCTCAACTTTTAGCCCCTCTGGACCCCCTGTTTTAACGTAGAAATCTGAAAGAAAATCTGTTAAATACTATTAGGTGGACTGAATGTTTGTGCGCTATTTCAATCTTCTAGGTGCAAAAATAAGCCGCCAGAAAAAAATAAAAAATTTCCCCATGTTACCCTATACAGAAGTATATTTTCAAAAAATTCACTGAGACGTCCCTAATTACCCTAGATAATAAATCGACCGTCATTCTCTTCAGAATGGAAGTGCCTTTTAGACGGTATGACTCACGAATTTCCATCATGTATGTGAGGCGGGAAAAGTTTGAAAAACGGGATTTTTTGTCTAAAAATCCCTTTTTTCAGTTTTTTCCCCTTCTGGACCCCCCTGTTTTAACGCAGAGATCTGAAAAAATCTGATAAATACCGCTAGGTAGGCTCAATGTTTGTGCACAATTTCAATCTTCTAGGTGCAAAAGTAAGCTCGCCAAAAAAAAAATATACCCACCATGTCCCATTTTTCCCTATATAGAAGTATATTTTTCAAAAAATCCCTGAGACGTCCCTAATTATCCTAGGACAATGATTCGACTGTCATTCTCTTCAGAATGGAACTGCCTTTCAGACGGTATGACTCACGTGTCCCCATCATGTATGTGAGGCGGGAAACTGACGAGAAACGGGATTTTGGGGGTAAAATATCCCTTTTTCACCACTTTGCCCCTCTGGTTCCCCCTGTTTAAGCACTGACATCGGAACAAAAAATCTGGTAAATACTACTCGGTGGACTGAATGTTTGTGCAATATTTCAATCTTCTACGTAGAAAAATAAGCCCGCCAAAAAATATTGAACATAGGCTTAGAAAATGAGAAAATAAATATTTGACTTATGACGTCATCACCTCCTATGTCTGGACGCAGGACGGTCTGAAACCATACGTAATGTCTTCTACAAGGCCTCTGGACTTGGAAAACAAAAAAAAAAAAAAAAAAAAAAAACCGGACGAAAAATCTCAAATAGAAGAGAAATAACGCAATGTACCATGAAAAACGCATATGGTACAAAATTGTACCATAGGATCCCCAAAGGGTTAAAAGATATCAGTGTCAAGTCGGATCATGTAAGGAAAACAAAATAACAACACGATGCAGAACCTGCAAGCAATGTGTGTGCGGCAAATGCGTCGGACAAACTGTGAAACAAGTAACGTGCAAACATCGTCAGTAACGCTTTTGTCCACATATCTCGCGTGTTTAGATATTCATCCAATATTTTTTTATCTGTAAAGCTATTTTCATGATATCGTGTAACTTCTGTTTCAGGAATATTTTGTACAAATGATATCAACGATTGTACTTTGTTGGTGTAACATCCATTATAACAAAATGCGAGAAAAAATCCTTACGAAGATATAAATGACCCCATAATTCTCCCAGAGAGTGATTCTACATTGTAAAGTAGAAATGAAAATAAAAGTATATTGTATTTTATCGCTACAATCCAGATTTTCGATAGCAGTCAAAATGAAATGGTCGCAGCCGTTCTAGTGTTAACATGCGAAAGTATGAATAGAATGAGCCTACTCTTTCATCAATACAGAGTAAGACTCAATCGAGAAAGTAATAAGGAAAACAGTTTTCCTAAAAAAAATTTTTCAAGCATTTCCAGTGTTCATTAACGAACATAAAGTACAGATTCATTATAAACTGAAAGACAGATAACTACTATTATGTTTGTCTTAAAATTGGCGTCATTTAAGTAAAGGTAGATAATATACAATTCTGTTAAATTGAGGCATGCGTCTCCAGAACAAGTTTATTTCATTTAAGACGTTATTACTTCTTTGTCTTGCAAATATTTTTTGAAATTTATCGGACATTTTAAATGTATCTTTTGAAAAGTGAAACAGCCATATGTAAATAAAGGCAATTGTTTAAATAAATATTCATTAATTCATGAAAATAAATTATTACTTGTTTTTAAACTGTTTACTATAGTTTACTTTTTCAAAGCTGTCAAAATAATAACAAATCAATGCCACATTTACACAGTCCGATCTTCAACTTAAGGAAATAATATTGGAAAATCGGGTCTCATCCGGTGATAAAAATGATTTCTTCCGTTTTAGTTTGTTTGAACTGTCTACTCATGGACAGTAGAATTAAGAGCTATATTCGGAGGGTAAACAGTTGACAAGAAAATTTCCTTTGTAATCTTCCAAAATACTAATAAATACGAATTGTTAAATATTTGCTAGGGGCTACAAGGTCTCGATTTCTTTTCCTGATAGCACTGCTGCTCATGATGGCTCAGTAATACTTTTTGCTTTCATAAACATACATATTCTGTTTTAGAACTCGTAAAAGTAAATTAAAATCTGAAAGATTCTGAATTTAAAATCTCCAGTTACGTGCAGCTAATGAAAGTAGTACGCATACATAACACCAAGTTAATTATCCAAACTTTTGAAGCATTAACATGCATGACTCTGAAACATTTGGATATTTAAAACATGCCTTAATACCAGTAACACCTTTTATTTGAATAAAATGAAGATAAATTGCACAAAATGTATTTTATGGAGACAAAAGCCCATAAGAATAAGCGGTATTATAGTTATACTGTGAGTAATCAAGTCAACTGGTGAAAAAATATGATAAAATCACTTTTCAAGGAGAAAAGCAGCGCATCGTCTCCTAAGGATGAACCAGCCGAGTATTAGGGTTTATACCTTGCTCTCGCATATAATGGGTTGGTGCAAAGAGATCATGAACGAGAACACTAACAAATACAATGTAATGTCTTTTACAATTGAGTTGAGTTGATTTTAGATTAGCGTCCCGTTCAGCAGCGAGGCTATATGACACGTGGACCTAATGATTAACGTGGAATCCGAACCACATGAGCTCCGCCGGGAATCGAACCCGGGTCTCCCACGCCAAAGGCGCGTACGCTAACCGCTTAGCCACGAGGGAGCTCGCAATGTCTTTTACAAATCGCAAAACACCATAGAAACTTTTCTATGTGAATGACATCATTTTACCGACCGCGGACACTGTACAGGATTTAGGAGTACTGTATGATAGAAATTTAACACTTAACAACCCATCAATCACATGACTGTTCTCGATTCATTATCAAGATTATCGAAGAGTTTACGAGTACTACCGCTATCCACAAGCTCTATGAACCTTCGTACCAAGCTTGAATACGCAGCCACTGTATAGAACAGTCACCAAAAAACAAACATAAATGATATAGAAAAAAATCAGGGTAAGTATTTAAGGCACTTGGCACATGAAGAGACACAAATATAGACGGAGACATATAATAGTCAATCTTTATATTTAAACTTCAATACACTATTGATTGGTAACTTATAGTGTATTGATTGTATAGTAATTAAGTATTTCATGGTAACTTATATACAACAACTGAATAATGCATATGTTGTTTCTATAGGTTATTTAACAATAATATCGATTGCACTGATTTAGTTCAGGGCTTTAAAATACGCACTCCTACAAATTTAACTGTTGAAAATTTCCATTTCTCTTACTGCGGCAGATTACACACGAATGCAAACAAGATGTAACCAGTATAGAGATTGAGTACGACCTACAGAAGGTTAACAAAATGCAGAACAGATTTGAATATTAACAGCATACTTCAATTTAAGATAGTTCTTTGAAATATAAGAAATAATTGTAGACGAATGAACATTAATGATACTGTAACTGCATTATAAGTGTATTATAATATGAATGTAAGAATGTGTATAATTGCTTAAGACACGTACATCTACGGGACATTTTAATTGCAATGGAATGGGTGAGGGGGCGCACGTCATCACCAATGCTATATGTCCCCGTCAAGATAAACACGGTTCCTCAGGACTGCAAGATTAAAAACAGGAACACGCTGAAACTAATCTAATCCGAAAATGCAAAGATAAAAGAATAAATAAGATAAAATATATAGACATAAAATAATAAAAGCGCAGAGAAGATACAAAAATTTAGCAACCATAAAAAAAGCCAAAAAAGCTCAGAGAGCGTGAAAAACACCAGAGACAAGAATAAAAGTACCCAGCCAACAATATTTCTGGATTGCCCCAAGGCACGGGTATGAGTATGAGTAAGGGAGATTAAGGGGACGTCAGCAACGAGGCTATGTGTCCCCGTCACGATTACCAACATTTCTCAGGACTGCAAGATTAAAAGAATTACATGCTAAAACGAATACAGATAAAATGAACGAAAGCGCTGCTAAATAAAAATAAAAAATAAAATGCTCAAGTGGAAGAAAAAATATAAAAGACAAGAGAAAATATAAAAAATAGTAGCGAGAAAACAATCACGACAGACTGAACCAGCTCAGAGAACGGGAGCAACCCCAATATCAGATAGTAACTGAAGTACCCGGCTAATAACATCACGATCATCCCCCAAACCACGGGTAAGGAGACAAGGCAGTCCGTAACGTTCTCTGAGATCTGAAGAGGGAACATCTTATATTGATAGTAGCATTGCCCAGTCAAGCAATGCGCAATCCATAGAGGACTGAAGAAAAGTGAGAAATCCTAAGTTTTCCGGGCCGACACCCAGAAACACAGAAGATACAGAGGAATGAAGGATCTAGAATAATGTGAAAATAGCAATGCAAGATAGCTAAGTAGATAGTATGCATCAGTGCCAGTCCAAAGGTCGTGTTTTGGGGGAGAGGTCAAAGGTCACTTTGATAGTAGAAGATGATTGTTTATGTATGCATGACGTCACGTGAGGTCAGAGGTCATGTTCATAGTAATAATAATGTATTATATATATATATATATATATATATATATATATATATATAGTTGAAGTTGTAGTTGTCCATTGAGCGTTAGAGTACATCATTGGTCATTAGGAGTCAACGTTAGAGAGAGAGATACGTAGAGAGTCAATGCATAAGAGTACACACACACACACACCTATAGTTAGTGTACAATCGTTCTAAGAAGATGAAGCCAATCAAATGTAAGAGTGAGCAGCATCAGCAGCAGAATGGAAAACTCTTTAAGAAAAGGTTCAAGATGGATATGCAGAAGAAGGGGAGAAAGCAGACTGAGAAGGAGGAGGACGAGGAGTAAGCCAAGGAGGAGCAGTTGATGAATGAATCGAACTCGCAAGAGAATAGTGTTGAGAAAAAGCAACAGCATATTCGTGAAACTACGTATATGTTATGTAAATCAGCTTTTGAAGCACATGGTTGTAGGACTTGATCCAGAGCGAAAATTTGAAGAAATAGTAAGATTTATGAAGGTTAGTGAAAATGGTGTTTTCGGTGTTAGTTTATCAAAAGATGATTGGGAAGTGTTTGTGACACATGAAGATC
Source organism: Thermobia domestica (assembly GCF_964235325.1). NCBI lineage: Eukaryota > Metazoa > Arthropoda > Insecta > Zygentoma > Lepismatidae > Thermobia > Thermobia domestica. The sequence continues at coordinate 214,060,736 of NC_137460.1, read as the reverse complement.
GTATTTCTGCTTATTTGACACGTGTGGAAAAAGATGATGTCTACGACGAGGAGCCAACAGTAATAAGACTAAGTGAGTATGCTGTTCAGTTTGGAAAGTCATTTGGGAAATGGTCAATTTACATTAGTCCAAGAGACAGTTTAGATAAGTTTTTGCTGGTGTTAACGTATTGAACATGAGGATCAATTCTAAGAATGAGAAAGTGTATGGATATAATGCTGAATTACGCTGAGCGATATAGTGTAATTGCTACAGAACATGCTGAGAAAGTTGTTGAGAAAAGTATTGTAAAGGCAAATAAGAACGAAAAAATCGGACTATTGAAAAAAGATGAAGAAACACTGAAATCTGTGCTAAGAAAGTTTGTACTTAGTGTAGGCAATGAAGTAACAAAAGACGATGACGATGAATGTGATCCTTATACGAACATGATTAAGTGGGAGATCAATTGTTTTTGTGTGGAAAGCATTATTGAAAGAATAATGCCAGAATTGTAAATGAAAATTCTAACATTTGTAAGTGTAATTACGAGGATAACATGTAAGTATAATGGTATTTGTAAAAGTACGTATTGAATTTATTTCACGAATAAAAAAATTAAAAAAATATTTCGATGATATCCTCATTACCTAAAGAAATAAAGTGATCTCTTAAAAGATTTTTTATTTCTATTTAAGAGAGAGAGAGAGAGAATCATTTTATTTGTTAATATATATGGTAGAAATGAGAAATAATACAAGAGTTTGTTACAACTTACAGAAAAATACATTTATTGGTAAAAAAAAAATACGAATTTACAGAATCCAGTACACAAATACAATATGATATTTACATCTTTGAAGTTAATGACAAACCTTGAAAGTGATATAATTTTGGTAAAGGTAACAAATTTAAAAATTTTATTATACATAACAAAGTTTGATCATTCTTTTCAAAGTGTACATTTAAAAACAGGCTTAGAAATAAAGAAAATGAAAAACGTCTTGACTTATAAAAAGGAAATAAAAAATAAACCACATAATACAGATCTTGAGTGTTGAATGGCACAAAAGCTTCTAGTCCATGATGTACAGTTTATATGCATAAAATATTTTACATTTTCACTGGATTGATTTCCAAGAGAATGAAAATAGATACCAATGTGTATAGCAGTCCAATGATAATCAGGTGCATCAATATTGTCTTTGTTAACTATTATACCAGCAGGAAAATGAACCAACGTAGGAAGTTTATCATTGGGGAAACTTCCAACATATTCCGAAGCCATCTCGTAGAATGCAGTGCAATAACTCAAAATTATCCATTTCTTGTCTGTGAATAGTATCTATTTAAAAAACATTTAGTAAAATACTGAGGTACATCACTAGTATCACTATCAGAAGCAGCAGGAGCAGTAGCGGCAGTAGAAGTACGATCACATTCATCAGTTGTTTTCGTGCGTGAACAGATAGAAAATGGTAAAGATATATATTGGAGATGCATTATAAATCTTGAAAATGCATGTAAATCACGAACAACACGACTTATTTTTGCGAAGTTTTGATAACTATGCATGCAAGATGTAATAGGAAGACGAGCAAGTACAGATGGTTTAGGGCATCCGTAATCTTGCAAATTAGTAATTTCCCGATTTAATAAGAAAGAAAGAAGTTTTAACTTTTCGGGGTCATAAAAAACACAATAGATGCAATATTTGTATCCTTTGTTGCGTGTGATAACTTTTATCACACTTTATTTTAGTTATATATAAAAAAAAAGAAAGAAACCATGTTATCCTAGAGGTTATGTTAAACTTCCGAACACTCGGCATATGCAGCGCCTGTAGAGGAAAACTATAGAACTACTGAGTTTCGAATGAGCTGCGGGTTACCTAAGGGGCCATTCGGAACGAAATGTAGAACTGGGCACATCGAAATTATACTGGTTCTATAACATATATTTAAATTTAATCGGAATACGGTAATTCTTCAAAAGTTTCAAGTGATTTACTATTCGAGTTGGTTAAAAGTGTTAAAGTTCTCCTGAAGTTAATCAAGTGTTATATAATATTATAATTTATATAAATCTGTAATTGGAGTCGAATTGTGTGATTATTTGATGGAATTCAGAGGCAATATTGTGAAATACTCCTTCTGGCTGGTATTTAACAAGGCATAAAATTGTCATTGTCAAATGGTGAGTGTTATACTTTTTCAATTTAAATACTAGTAATTTATTCAATTTATCATATTGTGAGATATATTAAATTATTCTAAATTCTTATTGAATTTAAGGAGGAATTCAAAATCTATTAGTTATCCACGATTTATTGTATTATTGTAGTAATCAAATAGAGTCAGTTAATGTATCTTTCTGACCTACTTGAACACGTAATGACTTGTATAAATGGGAGAATATACTCAAAGATATATCAGAATTGTTTATAATCTTCAATTGTTTAAATATTTAATCTGTATTTTCGATACATTTTTGATAGTTCATTTTTTTTCCTAAATAAAATAAGAAAAGATAATTTATTGATTTTCCGTTTAAAAGAACCTGATATTGAATTACCTATAAAACGGTATATTTCTAGTGCAGTTCGTAAGTGTAATATTAATATATTTGAATTTAATGCTAAATTTAATCAGATTCATAATCTTTAGCCTTAGATTTGATAATACACCAGTTAATTTCTTATGATAGTGAAAATAGGTCTAATAACTCTAACCCCTCAAATACTTTATATAGTTGTCCTGGATCTAATATCCAGCGGCCCACAACGGCGTCCATCGAGGCACGTTACACCTTTTTTTTAGAATAGAAGTAATTTGTAGTCCACATCCCCTTCATCTCATGAGAGACCGAGGATATTACGTGTGTGTGTTTTCTTCTTGAACATAGGGATCTAGTTCATTCCAAGGATATGGTGCATTTAATATCCAAGATTGAACACAAGTAGAATCAGGGTTTAGAACAGCTAGTTCTTTGGGGATAAGAATCACATCACTATCACGAAAAGGAAGAAAATCAATAAATAGACGTATCATATTGCTTGTGAAGCCGTTCACAGTAACTGAAATACTGACTAATGTGTGTAATCAGTAAATACATTCCTATTACCGTTAATTTGTATTAGGAAATCAAATTCCGCGTAGATAATACACGTGATAGATGATGTTAAGGCAGAAGAAATCCAATTTTAAGAGTAAGTGATGACTCATGAACCAAGTCCCAGCTTCCATTATTTTGGTTCATGTTAGGGGAAAGGTTAAATGCATATAAGGTATAACCATTTTTATAGTCTTCTCGTGATATATTATTTCCTGTGTTTTGGTAGAATGTTCCTGTTCCAGAAAATAGTGAATAATAGCATTTAATGTACAAATTATTTTGAAAATCGGAGGTTAATGGTGTTATTGGAATACTTTTTGATCCTGCAAGTAGCTGAAGTTTATTAACATTAAACGTTTGAAAATAACATGGATTAAGTTCAAGTTTTCCATTATAAGCATCATTGGAGACAAATCAAAATACCACTCTTTTGGGAAGTTCACTATAAAAATACTGTCAAGATTATACGAAGTCACAGTTTGAGGTATTGTATGAGTTTTCCTTTGAACTCGTGTCATGGGATTCTACCAATCTTAGAGCCTGGGAAAGTCGCAACCAGCCCCAGGAGCTACAGACCCATTGCTCTTACGAGCTGCGTCTGTAAGTTGTTACAACAAATGGTCAACAAACGTCTGGTGTGGTATTTGGAATCGAATTCACTTTTGGGCAAGTTCCAAACTCGATTTCGTCGTTTCCGATCCACTACAGATAATCTCGCTTTTCTTGAGGCTGAAATTCAAGACGCCTTTCTCCGCGGCAAGCACCTTGTAGATATTTTTTTATTATTTAGAAAAGGCGTATGACACTACATGGCGTTACGAAATCTTAAGGCAATTGCATGACTCGGGTCTTTGTGGCCATATGGCAGAATTTATTAGGAATTTTCTTCACGAGCGCGTTTTTAAAATGCGTGTGGGACCTAGTCTCTCAGAGCGGTGTTTGCAAGAAAATGGTGTTCCAAAAGGCAATGTTCTTAGTGTCACATTGTTTGCTGTTGCCGTACAGTGTTCGCTCTTCACGGCATTACTTGACAGCTTCAACTGACTGTCAATCGTCTTGTTCGCTTTGTCGAATGAGCCGTTTGTCCTTCGTTGATACAGTCCGTCTCTTGGGTCTGGTCTTCGACCGTCGCTTGTCGTGGGCACCATATATTCGTAATCTTAAGTATACTTGTCTTCGAGTTCTGAATCTCCTTCGTGTCGTTTCCCAACGCACGTGGGGTGCTAATCATACTGTTCTGCTTCGCTTGTACCGTAGTCTAATTCGGTCCAAGTTAGACTATGGCTGTATTATCTATGGTTCTGCTCGTGCTTCTTTGTTGCGCCAACTTGATACAGTGTATCACCTGGGTCTTCGGATTGCTACTGGCACCTACCGTACTAGTCGCGTTGCAAGCCTGTACGTTGAAGCCCATGAACCTTCGTTAGCGTATAGTCGCAGGAGGCTTCTTCTTAATTATTCTGCACATGTGCGCTGTAATCCAGACCACCCTTGTGGACCACGTGTCCGTGCTGGTCGGAATTACGAACGCTATGCTCCACGTCCTCGTTCTACACGTCCATGGTACATCCGGGCGTGTAAGAGTTTTCTCGCTGATAATTTCGTGTGGCCCTCTCTTTCGTTGGTTCAGTTTTGTGTTATTCCACCATGGCTGCTTTGTATACCTAGTTATGATACAAGTTTGTCTGTACATTCGAAAGAGGCTACTAGTTCCTAAGTGTACCAGCAGAAGTTCGCCGCACTGTTAGATCAGTACCCCGATTTTAATGTGTTCTACACGGACGGTTCTAAGGATTGTGATTCTGTAGACTGTGCGTTTGTCACTGACGAGGGCACCTCAGAATTCCATTAGCATCGCCTGTGTTCCATGTTTACAGCTGAATTAATTGCACTTAAAGTTGCCGTGGACAATGCTCTCTCGCTTTCTTTACGTCGTGCGCTCGTTTGCACCGATTCTCAGAGCGTGGTTCTGAGTCTACAGAATGTCTTCAGTATGCACTCTCTCACTCAGGACATTCTTGTGAGATGCCATCAGTTGCAGCAACAGGGTTGTGTCGTCGTCGTCTGCTGGGTGCCGAGTCATGTCGGCATCCGGGGAAACGAACGTGCTGACGCAGCTGACAAGAACGCCGCCTTAGCATGGGTTGCAATGGAGCATAGCCTTCCTGGCTCCGACCTTCAGAATCATTTCCATTCTTTGATGCGCTCTTACTGGCAAGTGGATTGGGACCAGGCCCTTGAGAATAAATTACATGCAGTAAAGCCGGTACTTGGAGAGTGGCGTACGTCTTTTTGTTCCTGTCCTCGATATGAAGTGCTCCTGGCGCGTCTGCGTATCGAACACTCTCATCTCACACATAGGTATTTATTATGTCACTTGAACCGTCCGTATTGTGAAGAGTGTATTGTCCTTCTGAGTATTCAGCAAATTCTTGTTGAATGTCATGAATACTCAGAGAATGACTTGGACTGCCTTGTGTACTTGCCCGTGCCTTGGGGGATAATAGTGATATTGTTAGCCGGGCACTTAAATTCGTATCTGCCATTGGGGTTGCTCACGTTCTCTGAGCAGTTTTAGATTGTTGAATTTTTTATTGCTGCTAAAGTTTTGTCTTTCCTCCTGCTTTTAGTGTTGTTTTTGTATGCATTTTTATTGTTATCTCTTTTAACTTATCTATTATTTTATCTTCTTTAGCTTTTGTTTTTTCTTTATTCTTTAGCAGCACTTTCGTCTCTCTGAACACTCTTGGTCTTAGTCTTTTCCATTTTTAATCGTGCAGTTCTGAGCAACCAAATCAATCGTGACGGGGACATATAGCCTCGTTGCTGACGTCCCCATTAACCCCCTACTCACTCACTCACTCGAGTGATGCGATACTTTAATGTAGATGATTATAGCACTGGGTTATGATAAAGACCAACTGACGCAGCAATATAACATGTCGAAGAAATAACGACACATCAAGTAAATGTACTTTGCACGACGTTGTAGCAGGTGCCATTAAGCAAAATGAATCCTTCCTTCTATCTAATTTGACTCTGATTCCAACCTTGTTTATCAAAAGCCTTGGTTGGGACCTGATATTGGAGTGGATCTTTCCATACATGTCAAATATACCACTTCTTACACCTAAAAAAATCGTTTCGTAAACCCTTTGTTTTCATTATCACAGTTATTAAATTTACCAGGAGTATCTTCAGAGCAGAAAGCTTACTTAGGTGTGTTGACTTAGCTTCTGTAGTATAATTTAAGAGAGTTTCTATATATGCACGATAAGATTAAAATTCCCTGCAACAGCAGTCACAAGAGTATTATTTAAGGCAGTGTTTCCCAACCTTTTTCAACTTGCGGCACACTCATGTAGATATAATAATAATAATAATAATTATTTGTAAATATAAAATTCCGTTGTAATTTATTTCTGTGATTACTGATCTCAAGAGAAGAAAGCTCGATGACCGGTTTTCGGTAAATTATTATGCTTATTTTTCATTCTAATTTAAAAACAGAAAACAATTACAATGAGATATAAGACTTAGGGTTTTAAAAATACACTTTTTCTTTCGAAAACTGTATCCAACCTTTCACTCGAACAAGCAAATCTCTTTTACTTTTAAAACACATTTGTATGCATGTTTGCTTTGTCGAAAAGGTTGAAAAATGTAATGAAATGAAATCTCTGAGTTCTACGTCCCACGGTTATGCCGGTTAGGCTAAAGGAGACGGTGATGATGAGTAATGAATGAAATGGTGGAATGAAGAAAGTGGGAGGAAACGAAAAAACCCACGCACACGGTGCTTGTCCACCACAAAGTTCACTTGGCGGGGCTGGGATCGAACCCGGGACCCCAAGCTCCAGAGTCGAAAAGATTGAATGATATCACGGAACAGTCTGCAACAATAAAGAAGCAATAATGGTCATAACAATGATAATACATACTTTATTTTCAATTAAAAATGTACAGAAAAGTAACCGAGTAAGAAAATTGAAATTGTAAATTCATAGTAGAGGTTCATAGTAATGTAAAATACAAATACACATTATCCCATACGCTTTGCAATTTGATTGCCATGAATTAATAATTTTATTTCAATTTCCTCGCGGCACACCAGCGGACCGTTCGCGGCACACCGGTTGGAAAACGCTGATTTAAAGATACATCAACTTGTTTAAACATGGAATGTAGAAAATTAAGAGCCACAGTATCAGTTGTTTGAGTAAGTTTAGTATTATCAGGTTTTGTAATTTCACACAAGACGTATAAGTAGATGTGACCAGGATCGATGTAATTTCCACCCTCACCAGGGATTTAAAAAAAATCAATGGGGCCGTCATCTCTAAGTTGACACAAGTCGGTACTCAACGGTTGTAGAATCTTCTATACTTGTTTCAGTAGGAGCTACACTTTCAAGATCTAATGCAGAATCACAAAAAGCATGACTATTAGGATGTAGGATAGGACTATTATTATTATTATACTTTCAGTAAATGTAGTTTCACCGTCACTGTCCCGTACTGAAATGGTAATTTGCGACCTGCGTGATCCGCTAAAATGATTTCAATTGTATTAAAATTGAATTTTATTAATTGAAAATAATGCAGCCGATTAAAAGTAATAGTTTGATTTCGACCATACTGTACATTAGTAACACCTGCAATTCGCAATAATGGAACTTTCGTATCACCAACGATTTGATGTTCTATAATATTAGTGTAAATAGAAATTTGTTGTGGGTAACCAATGTCAAGATGTGGATACATTGTACAGTATGTTTTTGAAGCATTTTTATTAGGTTCCAGTCCTAGTTGTAAGCTTAAAATAGGTGAAAATTTTATTTCCTTTAATGAAGAATTATACGTGATATAAATGGATTTTTTGTACCATCCAATTGAATATTAAATAAATTGCTGACACTGTTAATTTTTTCTATTAAACTTTGTATCGTAGGATAGTAGCCCGCTGCAATTCTAATTTTCTTATTCGTAATTTTACTCTCAGCTTCTGATACTGATATTTGAATTATATTTTGTCTCTTCGGTACGTTATAACACGTGTTTCGAAAATGAATTTCGACTAAAACAACAACCCAGCATTCATTCGAAACTGTACATGTTTATAAATTAAGTTCATTTCTAACTTGTTTATAAAGTGAGAAGAAGAATTATCTGCGAAAATATTTAAAGAAGCATTTGATGCCAATGTGACGTAGTAATCATTTCCTTCAATAATCATTCTGATAAAAATTTTCGAAAATGAAGTGTAAGATTTGAAGCTCCAAATTCAAATGGTAAAATTTTGCCATGCTCATCCTTTAAATCTACGTGTACAGTATCAAAATACCGTTTCTCAACCTTGATGGATTGTCGTGGGTAAAATATAAATGATTTCATACGCCCATATTCACAATCAACAACACTTACTTTTCTTAGTAATCCACCGAATGGGGACTGATGTTTAACAATATCTATGCATACATTAATTTCACGAGGAATATGAAAGTCTAAATTACACGTATATGATGCTTGTAATTTAGTAATTCTGTGATGTGGATGGATCCAACAGTACTCAAGGTATGACATTCTCTTTGGCCAAATTTCCTTTCTTTTATCCTGCACAATCTTTCAGACATTTAAACACATCCAATCTAAGAACACATAATTCTATGTCCAATAAATTGATTTATCATGAACGTAAAGCTTCGTTCAAAATTAAACATCAACCTGATTGATCTCTGCTTGAATTAGTTTTAGTTTGAAATTTCTCTTATGAACATGCCCCTAAAAGTTAGGCAAAATTCTGTATAATGTTAGACATTTCTCTAAGTTTTGTCTGGTTTTCTCCTTTTAGTTACAATCCCCACATTCATTTAGAACTAGAGTAGGCCAGGCTAATAGTATCGATGAGTCAAAATGATGTTTCTGATTTCGTTAATTTATTAATCGAGCAGTAACGAGCTTTTCTTGATAATGATTTTGCAGGGTAGTTTCAGTAATGATAGTATGTATAATCGGGAAATGTCCATTTCGTAACATTTTGTTTTACTTACTCTAATTTTCGTTATTTATAATTCTTTTCCTATGAAATTTATGACAAATATACAAGAAAGTTTTAGTTTCGTTTTATTGTTCTTATTTACTGCTCTTTTGACATGAAATTTGCCACGTACACCTTTGCTGATTATATACATACTAACATTATAAGAAATAGCTGGCTAATTCGTTACCATTTCTATTCCTACAACAACATGTTTATAGATATGCGACAATAATTTTGGACATGAGTGAGCATGCTTTGATCGTTGATATGAGGCAAACGGACAGAAGCTTGGGGGCCAGACGGACACCTGCATTTTCTGTTATTTTCCAAGGAGAAAAATAGGAGTTTTCAGAAAAGAATGTGTGTAGATTCTTACTAAAAGAATATAAAAACACCAATTGTGTGTATCGTATTAGTATTGTGTCCAAACCAACAACACACATTTGCAGAAATACTAACTTTCATTCCTATACCACTTATTGGTATACTCCGTTCACATAAACTATCCCAGTAGTATTTGTAGGTTATACAATCGCTACTGCCCATAACTAATATATATTAAACAACATCAAATGATACATACATTAATTACTTCTTCCTATCTAGCGATTATGTTTTATCTGAAACAATACACATACTATTTTCCTGACAACAGCTACGTAACGGCATGTGTATTAATTCACGTAACTTTCTGCCTATACTTCATCCCAACAATGTGTAGCTTGTAAGCATATCATTTGAAATAACAATATACTTAGGAACATTTTGGTTACGTTACAGAAGGTTCGTCAACGAGAACGGAGGTGGAAGTGGGATGAAAATGCAGTGCTAGCTGCCGTAAATGTTGTGAGGGAAGACGAGATCCCTCTTTTAACTGCTGTCTAAACGTTTGACGTGTCTCGTAATTCACTAAGAAGACGAGTGTTCGCAATGGACGCTATTGATGAAGTTGGGCAATACGACTTCGCGCATACAACTTTTTCGAAGGACATAGGGAGCCAGTTAGAAAATCATCTCCTTGAATTAGACAACATTGCTTATGGGTTAAGTATTGAAGAATTGAGAGGGCACGTGTAGAGATTTGCTGAAGTGAATTATAATAACCCACTTAACAGTGGCACTCAAATGGCCGGAAGAGGATGGGTTAGGGGTTTTCTGTCGTGGTATAAGCAACTTAATCTTCGGGTGGCAGCGGGCATATCTTTTGCAAGAGCAAGACATGTAACTAGAGAGAATGTGGAACACTTTTATGATAACCTCTCTACTTTAATGAAGCGATATAACTTAGCGAATGAACCAGGTAAAATTTTCAATTGCGATGACACTGGTCTTCAATTAAAATAGAAACCAGAAGAAACAAATTTCTAAATGTGGGAAACGTGACGTTATATATCAGACAACAGGAGAGAAGCCTGAAATTGTTAGTGTGATGGCGTGTGTGTCAGCAGCTGGTCAGTGTGTTCCAGTATTTGTAATCTTTAAAGGACACAGAATGGAAAAAAAAAAATCTTGAAGCGCGTACCTCCTTACAAAGTATTATTATCGAAGAGTGGATATATGAAGTGTGAACAATTTTCGCAATTCATAGATTATTTTGGCTATAAACTACCTGGGGATGTTATTCTCATACTAGATGGGCATAGATCACACTCAATAGATGCAACAGCCTAAGAGAAAGCTGTTACAAACAAAATTCATATGCTTTGCTTCTTCCCTCATTTCACACATACTACAACCATTGGGTGTGTCTTTTTTTCTTCACTCTTGAAAGCATATAATTATACACGCGTAATCATATGCGACGATTTCCTGGGAGGAAAATAAGCAAAACTTCCTTTACAACATTTTTTTAAAAGCATGGAATCGTGCGGCAACACTTGGAAATGCTTTACATAAATTCAAGAGTAGTGGTATACGGTATTTCCTTTCAACTCCAAGAAACTTTCGCACCATGTATTCGCGCTCTTGAGAGTTTATTTTACACCAGTCTACGCTGCAGAAGCAAATACAACCATGGAACTTGCACCACTCACCACTACACAGGCTATAGCATTGTCTACATCACTCACTGCTACATAGCCAATTGCAACGGTGGATCCAACACCACCATCTTCACGCCATGATCATACAACAAGGCATCTTCATCTGTCTATACGGACAAATCCTTTACAGATCAATCCAGATTAGAAGTTACTTTCGCATCACTGAGTCTCCTTCGCAGTACTTCAGGCACATTTGCAACAGGTAGGGTACGTTGCTCAGGTTCTTCAAGAATCTTGACTGATCAGAGTAATTTATGTGACCTTAAAGAAAACTGTCTTCTCCAAACCATCAATGAAGAAATCTAAGTGGAGGTTGAATTACGCAACATTTGATGTGCGTGCAGAAAAGCATATATCGAAGGTGAAAACTGGGTCCAATGTACCACATGATCTGTTTCGTTTCACGCAAACTGTGTTACTAAAGGTGGTGATCCGTTTTTGCATGGGATCACTGTAAAATAGGTTTGGATGATCAGATATGATGGTGTCCATTTTCCCCGGCACAACTGTCGTTCTGCCCCTTATATGGGGGGCATATGGACACTTTGAGCCACTAGTATTTTAGGTATTGCTTTGAAATCGACATGTCCTAAACTATATGTTCCTGTATCAATGCATAACTCTATAATCAACGTTTGAGTTTTCCCTTTTCATAGTTACAAATATATGCATATGGTGTCCGTTTGCCTCAACGCTACCGCACGTGTTATTAAAAGCAAATAATAATAATAATAATAATAATTGAAATCGAGAACATCATCTTGTTGTAAGTAAGAAATTTGAGCATTGGTCGTAGATGAATTCTGTTGCTCTCTGTGGTGTCCCGCGACTGATTTCGTTGTAATGCATTTTATAATTGATGTGAGAAACATTTATATTTATTTTACCCTTTTATTTTTTTTGTTTTAGCGTTAAGCAGCAAGTATTATCTTTGACTAGTCATATTATCTTTACCAGGAAAGAAAGTAAAAACTTTGACTTGTATTTTGAATAAAGCAAGTTTAACTGGAATAGACATTACTTAGTATACAGGAACTAACTTTCGTAACTCAAAATAATTTTCAGATTCTTTCCATGTTTACAATTGTTATGAAGAACCTTATATTTAGAAGCGCTGTAATAGTGAAATTATGTCCATCATATACATTACTTTATTTTGTTTTCTGTTATTTATGTATTTATTATCGAGTTGTTATTTAGAAAGTAATGGAAGTATAAGGGGATGGACAAAAATCTAAAAACACTTCATACAGGACACGTAAGTTTGGCCCTCCACTGTACAAAACGTGTTGGGGTTGCCGATCGTTTTTTTTTTTTTTTAAAGTGTCATGTGGACCTTCCTCTTCCGTCAGCAGTAACCAGTTCACCTGTGAGTGTCGTGGTGTGAAAGTGGTGCGGTAAAATGGGCGACCTGGCAGACTTCGAAAGAGGCATGCTCGTTGGTGCCCGTCTGGTTGGAGCTTCAGTGGCAACAGTGGCGAACATTGTGAAGGTGTCGAAAGGCATTGTGTCCAATGTCACGAGGGCATACACAAATCATAGGCAAACGACGTCTGCAAAGCACAATAGTAGTCGAAAGACAATCCTGTCAGATAGGGACCGGAAGGCATTAAAACAGATTGTAGGAGCTAAAAAGAAGACCACTGCAATGAAAATTACGTCTGAACTCAATTTCGGCCGACAGAACCCGGTTTCACCGAAAAGAATGCGACGGGAACTTCATCAAATGAAAATTCGTGGCAGGGCCGCTATCGCCCAAACCTTGGTCACAGCAGTAAATGCGAAGAGGCATATCCAGTGGTGCAAGGACCACAAGGCGTGGACTCATGAGCTGTGGAAACAGGTAATGTGGTCCGATGAAACGACGTTCACCTTGTTTCCGACAACCGGTCGTATTTACGTAGGAGAATACCGTCGCAGGCCTATGATACAGTAGAATTGGGTGCCGATAGATGGCCGAGTCAGCAAAAAATTATCTTGTTTTCCTAGAAATCGATATCATTTCCTGGAATTGGGAGGCAAGTTTCGACAAGCCTTTAGTTGCTATGTTCATAGCCTTTTACGGCTACCACAGAAGCGCGTGGGAAAATTTTTGGTTTATTTGAACCTCCGTTACCCCCTACTCCTCCTGGAAAGCCAAAGAGCATAAGCGATTTAGCCCCTTGGTCCTATTCCCACGAGATGACTGTAGATTATGAACTGAAAGCATGATATTCAAATGATCGAAGCTTCTTAGCAGATTGTATGAAATTGGTCTTAGTTGCTAAGGTAAATATTATATGTCATGATTTTTTTTAAAAGCGTGAGATTAGACACACTATGTGAGTCTCATAACGAAACACATACCCATGCAAAATCGTGTTGCTTAGCCCCCTTGGCCCTATTCCCACAAAGTGTCTGTAGAAGACGTGATAGTCAAATGATCAAAGCTTCTCACGAAATTGGCTTAGTTGCTAAGGTAAATATTGTATTTCACAATTTTTTTAAAGACGTGAGACATGAAACCATATATGAGTCTCATAACGAAACACATACCTATACACTCCTTCCCCCAGACTTCCTGCGAATGGATTCCAATGATTGAGCAAATTCTAATAATGGAAACTTCTCATAGCATATCATATTGTTTAAAACGTAGGATGTGAAGTGTGTTATATGAATATTCACATGATGATGTCTGCTATGACAAGTAAATCGATATCACTTCCTGTTTAGTTGTTATGTTCATAGCCTTTGAGAACATCATGTTGCTAGAAACAAGATGAAACATGCCTTTTAGGGTTACCATCAGTTATAGGTTCATAAAAAAATATGCCTTTTCTAGTCGTCTTGTATTGGTTAGCTAATTTGAATTCCCAAGCCCCGCCCTCCTCCCGCAAAGACTCTTGAACGGCTACCGGATCTTCATCAGAGTCGTTTCAGCTATCACGATTGAAGCCTGCCAATTGATTGTGTTTTCAGCTTAAAGCTGTAGTGTGTGTTTTGTGCTTTAAGTTATTACGATTAAATCCTATCAATTGATTGTGTTTTCAACCTAAAACTGAAGTGTATGTGTGTTTTGTGATACCGGTCGTTCCCTTTAAAATAGGTAAGTAAAATATATATATGTTCTTTCTTCATTTAGTTATAAAGACAGTTGAAAGAACAAGTGTATTTATTCAAAGATCCGTTCATGTTCTAACATTAAAAAAAAAACAGACACATGTGTGAATGTCTGTTTTGCTAGTCTCTTTCTTTCTCTGTTTGTTAGAACATTGAACTTCATCTTAAAATGGTTTAGTTTCAAGAGCAACAGATAAGATGCCATTGTCAAATGTTTTGATGATTCGTATTGCAACGAGATAAGACTGGCCTAGTTAAAAACACACATATATAAGTGAGCTTGCATGATACTTCTGTTCGCTGATTTCTAAGAAAATGATAAGATGGAATTCTTGAATGTTTTCTGGCTCGCATTGCAATTATATATATCAGCTGACGCAAGTCTTGGTGCTTTAATTTTGATAATATGATGAATACCTGTATGTCTTTCTGTCTGTAAATGAAATATTTGAACAATGAAGAGTTTTACGTCCAATAACAAAGCCAACAAGATCTGTCTGTCTCTCTGTCTGTAAATGAAATCTTTGAGTTTTACGTCCTACGATTATGCCAACAAGGTTAATGGGAAATCTTTGAGTTTTACGTTCCCCGGTTGGAAATCTTTAAGTTTTACGTCCCACAGTTATGTCGGCTATGCTAATGGAGGCGGTGGTGATGAGTTGATTTTAGTTTAGCGTCCCTTTTAGCAGCGAGGCTATATGAGACGTGGACCTACTGATTAACGTGGAATCCGAATCACATGAGCTCCCGCCGGGACGGTGGTGATGAGAAATGAATGAAATGTTG
The DNA here is from genome assembly GCF_964235325.1 of Thermobia domestica. Lineage (NCBI taxonomy): Eukaryota > Metazoa > Arthropoda > Insecta > Zygentoma > Lepismatidae > Thermobia > Thermobia domestica. Next base: position 214,045,674 of record NC_137460.1, on the reverse strand, counting down.
GAAAGGAAAGAGTTGGATTAAATTCACGTACACGGCGTTTGTTCACCACAAGGTCATTTTGATTGGAACAGGATTTTGAACCTACGACCTTTCATGTAAACGGTGTTTGTCCACCACAAAGTTCACTTGATGGGAACAGGATATTGAACCTACGACCTTTCATGTATACGGTGTTTGTCCACCACAAAGTTCACTTGATGGGAACAGGATATTGAACCTGTGGCCCCATACACCAGAGGTGAACGCTTTACCGGTGAACCACCGTCAACCCCAAATCACCTCCGAGCTAAGACCTTGGATTAAATTCACGTACACGGTGTTTGTCCACCACAAAGTTCATTCTGATTGGCGCTTTACCAGTGAACCACCGACACCCCCAAACCCCCCCCCGAGCTAAGATCTAACGAGAGCAACAATGAAATGAAATCTGAGTTTTACGTCCCACTCTTATGATGAATAGGCTTATGGGAAATCTTTAAGTTTTACGTCTTACAGTTATGTCGGCTATGCTAATGCAGACGGTGATGAGTTGTTGAGTTGAGTTGATTTTAGTTTAGCGTCCCTTTCAGCAGCGAGGCTATATGAGACGTGGACCTACTGATTAACGTGGAATCCGAATCACATGAGCTCCCGCCGGGACGGTGGTGATGAGAAATGAATGAATGAAATGTTGCATTAAATTCACGTACACGGTGTTTGTCCACCGAGTTTTACGTCCAGCGGTTACGTCTACTAGGCTAATGAAGGAGAGGTGATAATGAAAAATGGATGAAATGATGTAATGAAGAAAGTGGAAGGAAACTGGTGAACTCCGAAGGGAAATCCACGCATACGATGTTTGTCCACCACAAAGTTCATAGGGCACGAACTGGGATCGAATCAGGGACCCAAGCACTTGAGGTGAACGCTCTACCACTGAGCCACCGGGCCCTCTGGAACGTAAAAATGAAATGATAAGGACGGTTTTCCGGGGACAGTCAGTAGCATCTTTTCGTTAAGTTGTAAAGGAAGCAGGGAATTTGTGGTCACTAAAATTAATGACAAGTATATAGAAAAAAGACATGTGATTTGAACACAGGACCTCATGCACCAGAGGTGAACACTCTACCACTGAGGCACTGAAGTTAATTTCATAATTTTCTAATGTTAATAAGAGTGAAATCTAGCGTTAAATACACATACATAAGTCAACGAACTGAGAGAGTTTCTGTATCTGCACTGTCTACTTGGAAAGAGCAGAAAAATAAGATAACAGAACATGTTTTGTATTTCAATGTTGTTCTCCAGCTATCGCGTCAACATTATCTTAGGTCATGGTTTCAGACAACACGAAGCGAAGATATGTATGTGTGTGTGTGTGTGTGTTTTAGGTAATATTAAAACAGTGTTTGAGATCTAAAACTTGACAAAACTAGTGTTGCCTATTCATCTCGGATGTCGTTACCCATGTACAGATGATGTTGATTGATTTTTGAGTTTCACGTTCCGTTCAGCAGCGAGACTATATGCACCACAAAGTCCACACGGCGAGAGTTAGGATCGAACCAGGGACCCCAAGCACCGAAGGTGAACGCTTTACCACTGAACCACAGCACCCCACGATTTCAACATGGGCACAAAGCTTCAAGTTAAAACAATTGTCTATTCTCAAATAAGAGAACATTACTCCATTTCTTTAAGTTGATCTAGGAAGTTGAACTTTGTACAGTTTTCTCCATATTATAGTCTAAGCTGTATGTGATATTACTGTAAAAGGACGAAAGTAGTTAAAACATTCCCTTAGATCAAAGTACAGTACTCATGTAATAATATTATCTAACATAAAGTTCACTTGTCGAGGGGCTCCCTGGGGGGTAATATTCATACACGTAAAATATTTTTAAATAAACAATATTAGTATCGATTCCATAGTTTTCGAAGGTGTTGTATTCAATAAAGACACTTTGAAAACAGTAACATGACATCTAAGGGGTAAAAAAGTGGTGAGCTCCCGGGGGTAATATTCATACACGTAAAATAATTTAAAATAAACAGTATTAGTATCGATTCCATAGTTTTCGAAGGTGTTGTATTCAATAAAGACACTTTGAAAACAGTAACATGACATCTAAGGGGTAAAAAGTTGGGGGCTCCCGGGGGTGGTATTCTTACACGTAAAATAATATAAAATAAACAATATTAGTATCGATTCCATAGTTTTCCTAGTGTTGATTCCATATCGTGACAGGATTCCAACCTGTGACACCCCGTGCACTAAAGATGAACGCTGTATCACGTAAGAAAAAGAGATGAAATCTTTTAGTTTAAAATGTCTTCCCTCCCTCATTCACACATTAAGGGGAGCATATGAATAAGACACATGTAGGAACGGTTTTCCGGGGAAAGTCAATAGCATCTTTTCGTTAAGTTGTAAAGAAGATAGCATTGAATTTGTGGTCGCTAAAATTAATGACAGTATAAAAGAAAGACGTGTAGAGAGGAGGAGGAAATACGGATTTCGCGTTCACTAAAATTAACGATAAAATGCTAAAACAGAATAAGTATAAAAGGCCGTGTAATCTACATATCTTCATTAGTCAATACATTTGAAAGAGATTGTGAGCATACATTTGTTTCACTCCTCATCCCGTGGAATAGGAAGAAAAGTTAAAAATATTTAAAAGGTACGATGAGAGATTATTTCATTGACATCATAAAGTTCTGTCTTATAAATCAATATATATTAGATATATAAATATATACTATATAAGTAACAAAATTCATTTCTTTTTTATTTTAGGTTGCATACAAATAAAGCTAAGTGTAATCCTTTTCCCTATTCCTGTTGATATTATTATTATTCCTTTTAAATTACTTATATATCACATTTTTACTTATTCGTATATTCTTTTAAACGCTTATATATCCTTTCAAAATATTTATATACATATATATTCCATTTAAATAAGATTTATATATCCTATTACATATACTATTATATATCATATTCATATACTATTACTTATACCATTTACATATATTGCATTACGTATATACATCTGAGGAAGAAAAATGGCAAAAGAGAGTACGCAAGATTTACTGAAGGCGATTACGGTCTTCATTAATGACATTGAAGAAGAAGAAGAGGTAATGGACGTAAATAACGAAACGCAAGTTCTTTTAAGTGAAATAAATGCCATAATCGGGATAGAAGAAGAAGAAAAAATGCAAGAAGAAGAAGAAGAAGAAGACGCAAAAGAAGAAATGGAAATAGATCATCATGAAAAAATGCAAGAAGAAGAAGACGGAGAAGAAGAACAAATGAAAATAGAAGAAAGAATAGAAGAAGCAGCAGCAGCAACAGCATCAGCATCAACAACAGAAGAAGAAGAAGAAGAAGAAAGAGAAACTATTGAAATTCAAATTCCAGTAGAAAAAGAAGAATATGATGAAGAAGAACTATTACAAATATTGAACAGTGCTAGCAATAGAACGATAACAGAAGCATCAGGCCGTATTAAAGAAATTATAAAGTGGTTACAAGAAGGAACAGAAGACGTCGAAGAAAGGAGAAATGAAGAAGAGCTGCTAAATCTCACGTTTTCCCAAATAATAGGAGAGGATTACAATAAGGAAGAGATGAAGATAGAAGAAGATGATGATGATAAGTTTTACACGAATGAACTAGAAAATTGGATTAACAATTTGTTTCCCGATCCCAGAAAAGAAGAAGAAGAAGTAATATATCCCTCAATTATAGAAATATTAGCAGAGGCTAGTACAGAACACGAAGAAATGGAAGTCGATTTAGACGGCATAGAAAAAAGAATGGACGAATTGCTAGCCGTATTTCAAGCACAACGAAATTCAAATATACAAGTAGGATTCGGAAATAACAACCGTAATGATGGACACAATAGATTTCATATAATAGAAGAACGAAGAAGACAATACAGAAGATACAATATGGAGGGTAGAATGCTACGATTCCGTTTAGCCCGTGCGTGCAGATGAAAACCCTTTTACGGCAATTGAAGCAAGTCTACGGGCACTAATAGATTATTTGCTACGTAATGTGGACCAGCATGATTACGTAGGAATAACAATTACAAATAAGAGAGAAGGACATCGTCCGTTTTGGTTGTCGTTCAGAGAAGCAAGAAATCTCTCAGCAGAAGTTCTATGGACAAGTTATGAGAAAGTACTGCAAAGTAATGCGGCTTTTCTTATAAATGAAGATTGCATCGTGAATTTTCATCATGTACGCATGCCGAGAGGACAAGGTCCTTTGAAACAACATGTTATGAATACCGACGATTATGTAAAGGCAAAACGTGGTATTATCACAATTAAGAACACAGGTACAAGATGTTTAGCGCATGCAATCGTCGTTGCCATAGGACTGAAAAAATACAAGGGAAGAAATCAAACTGAATATAATAGATATGTAAAAAATCAAAGTAAATATATAATAGAAAAAGAAGTAGAAGATCTGTGTGAAGCTGCCGATGTAGATCTCAGTCATGGTGGTGGAATTCCTGAAATTCGTAAATTTCAGGTATATTTAAAGGATTATAAAATTACAGTGTATAGGGGATTTTCAGGAAGTGATGTTATGTTTGAAGCTCCACCAAGTGATAATGAAAGAACACCTTTAAATTTAGTCTTCGTAGATAATCATTACAACGTCATTGAAAGCTTGACAGCATGTTTTAGCTGTAATTATTATTGCGAAAGTTGTCATAGGAAATATCAAAATAAACATGATCATTTAAAACAATGTGCAGCTGTATGTTACCGATGTCATCAGAAGCCACCATGTGACTTTAAAGAAACTCATATTACTTGCAATGATTGTAATCGAGAATTTTATGGCCAGTCATGCTATGATTATCACAAGTCAGCGCCGTATCAAAGTGGAAAGGCTTTATGTTCCATTGTGAAATGTTGTGCCCAGTGTTTGAAAATTTATGTAGTGAAAGAGAAAGGTTCTCACGTATGTGGAGAAACTTATTGCAACATTTGCTATGCTATAGTACCACGCAATCATGAAGGTTACATGAAAGTGAATAAAAGAAGAAAATCGAAAAAAGCCAATGAAAAAATCATCATGGAGAAGAAAGCTATGATTCTGTTTTATGATATTGAATGCACACAAGATACGAAAATAGAAGACGAGGACGCAAACATATATGAGCATATACCTAATGTCTTGGTTAGTCAACATGTATGTTACCAATGTTATGAAGATAACAACATCAAGAATGATTGTGTCATTTGTGGAAAGTGAGAAAATATTTTTGACGGAGAAAATGTAATAGAAGATTTTCTAAAACATCTTCAACAACGTCGACCAAACATTAAATCAGTAACCTGTGTTGCCCATAATTCAAAGGGATATGACGCACATTTCATCATTAAGACCATGGTTGAGAAGATGAATTGGACTCCAGAAGTAATCATGAATGGAGCAAAAATTCTCTCTCTTAAAATAGGAAACGTAACCTTCATCGATTCACTAAGCTTTCTTCCTATGCCCTTAAGTAAATTAAGTGGTGCATTTGGGCTTCAATCGTGCAAAGGATATTTCCCACACTTCTTTAATCGACGTGAGAACCAAACCTATGAAGGGCCGCTTCCAGACATTAAATATTATGGAGCAGATACTATGAAAGTAGACGAAAGACGCAAGTTTCTCGAATGGTATACCGAACATCAAAACGACACCTTTAAAATGAAAGAAGAACTCATCAAGTATTGTGTACAGAATGTCGAAGTATTACGTCAAGCCTGTATTTCCTTTATGAATACATTTGAATCTGAAACTAATGTCAATCCCTTACTGGAATGCATTACAATCGCCAGTGCATGTAATTTGGTATATCGTAGAAATTTCTTAAAGGAAAATACAATTGGTATCATACCAAAGAACGGATATCGATGGAGAGATGTACAATCAATTGAAGCAGTACAATGGATAGCTTGGGAAGAAAAAAACAGAAACATCCAAATTACGAATGCTGCACGTAGTAAGGAAAAACGAATACGGTGTATGGACAGAACCCTATACAGGAAAAATACACGTGTGGGAGTATGAGGGATGCTGGACGCATGCCTGTATCAAGCGTTACCCTAACGACAGAGATAAACCCATCTATAACAATGCTACAGATACCATGGAATTTCGATATGAAGCAACAAAGAAGAAAATCCAAAAATTAAAAGATTTTGGCTGTGAAGTGCATGAAATATGGGGTTGTGAATTTAAAAAACAATTGGCAGGAAATGAAGAGTGAAGAACTATGTTAGTAATCATCCGTATACAAAGAAAACACCATTAAATCCTCGTGACGCTTTTTATGGAGGACGTGTGAATGCTATACGTTTGTATCATAAAGCACAAGAATCTGAAGGAGAAACCATAAAATACAAAGATGTTATTTCGCTTTATCCATTTATCTCTAAGACTAAGAAGTTTCCAATTCGTCATCCTACTATCTATCTGCCTGGAGATTCAAATATTCCCACCATTGAAGAAGTAGAAGGATTAGTTAAGCTCAGTATTTTGCCTCCAAAACAACTGTTTCATCCTGTCGTCCCTTATAAATCAAATGATAGATTGATGTTTCCACTCTGCCGTACATGTTGTGATGAATTAAACCAAGCACCTTGTAATCACAACGATGAAGACCGAGTTCTACATGGAACATGGGTAGCAGATGAAGTAAGAAAAGCATTAGAAAAAGGATACAAAATAATAGATATTCATGAAATATGGGCATATGACGTTGTTCAATATGATGAAAAAACAAAAAGTGGCGGCTTATTTGCAGAATACATAAACACCTTCCTGAAAGCAAAAACAGAAGCTAGTGGATGGCCATCATGGTGTGAAACAGATGAATTAAAGAAGTAGTACATTCAGCAATTTTATGAAAAGGAAGGAATACGTCTAGATGAGAACAAAATTAAACATAATCCAGCACTTAGAAGTTTAGCTAAATTAATGCTAAATTCATTTTGGGGAAAATTTGGTCAACGTGAGAGCATGGGTCATGTCAGCATTATTAATGAACCCAAGGATTTATATGAGAAGTTAACATCTCATGATATAGATGTTCATCAAATATTTCCAGTAAATGATGACATGTTATATGTATATTGGCAATACACCGAGGACGTTCCTGTTTCACTACCAACAGTAAATGTTGTCATAGCCGCATACACAACAGCACAAGCAAGATTAGAATTGTACAAATATTTAGATCAACTACAAGAAAGAGTATTATATTTTGATACTGATTCCTTCATTTTTACGCAAAAACCTGGTGAAAGTACAATTCCAACTGGTGACTTTTTAGGTGATTTAACAAATGAAGTCCTCGAATATGGTAAAGAAGCCTATATTTCAGAATATGTATCGGCGGGCCCAAAGAATTACAGCTTACGTATTTTTGATCCCAGTACGAAGAAGAAGTTTCAAGTATGCAAGATACGAGGCTTTTCATTAAACTATGAATCTTCAAAACACCTAAATTTTGATGTAATGAAGAAAATGATAGTAGATAGTGAAGAGGATGCAGAAGAAGAAGAAGAATCTCGTCCCACGGAAGTCAAAATTACCAATGAGAAAAAAATTTGCCGCAGGAAAGACCATACTATCGTCAGCATGCCCGAAACAAAAATTTATAACATAAATTATATTAAACGACGTAGAATACCAAATTCATATGATACTCTTCCATATGGCTACACTACTTCCAACAAAAGAAGAAGAGAAATGTAATAATGCCCTTTATAAATATACGTATAAGGAAAGAATGATCATACTCTTTAACATGGACACGACGTGGAAACATCCCTTTTCATGTATTGTTGCCGGACCAAGTGGATGTGGAAAAACTTCCTTTGTAATACGATTCCTGTCCAATTTATCACGTATGGTTAATACATCGTTTCGTCATATTTATTGGTACTATGCAGAATGGCAAAATGCATACAGAGAAATTTCGACAAAAGTACAATTTATTGAAGGATTACCTCGAACAAAAGACTTTTTACCTGAAACTGGACCACATCTTATTATTATTGACGATCAAATGTGTGAAGTGAACTGCAATATAGTTGATTTCTTTACAAAGGGTTCTCATCATAGAAATCTTAGTGTACTATTTATTACACAAAACATATTTCATCAGGGAAAAGGAAGCAGAGATATGAGTTTGAATTGTTCTTATCTCGTATTATTTAAAAATCCAAGAGATAAATCACAAATTAAACATTTGAGTTATCAACTAACTCCTGAGAATCCAAAATTTCTTCAAGAAAGTTTCAACGACGCAACAAAGTTACCATATGGATATTTCTTTATTGATTTAAAACAGGATACGCCAGATGAACTTCGTTTTCAAACAAATATCTTTCCTGATGATATTTATCATTACGTTTATGTTCCATCGAAATAGAAGAAGAAGATGTGTTTATAATGTTTGTTTTAAACTGTGTTTCTTCATTCTGACAATATGACTCCAAGAGTAAAACACGGAGATCTTCTTCGTACGCTGAGCAAAGCAAATCTTAAATTACGTAAAGCTATACTGGCCAATGCAGACTCTTCAGTGATTCGAAGTATTTGTGAATGTTGTTATAATGTATTAAAAGGGAATGTACCTCTTACAAAGACACAGAAAGCAAGATTAAAGCGATACAAGAGGACGCTTCGATATCTTGTGAAGAAAGGAAACTCCATCCAAAAGAAGAAGAAGCATTTATTAGTGCAGCAGCAGGGTGGATTCCTACCGGCATTATTAGCTCCTATTTTAACTGGTGCATTATCAAGTTTACTATTCCGTTAGTACAATGGAACACGCAAAGAAGATGATTTTAGTTCCCCCTGAAGTTCTGAATCGTATACAAACACCAGCATCATCATCATCATCAGCACTGGAGAAACGTGAATCTAATTTGGATCAAGAAATGCAAGAGATTTTAAAGTTATCATCGCTTAGTGATGAAGAAAAGTGGAATCAGTATAATAATATTCTTCAAAAATATTTACATTTAATACGAAAACAAGAAGAACCTGTGACACTTTCAATTACGTCAACTAAATCAGAGAAGCCTGAAGTAGAAGAAGAAATATTATTATTTATACCCAAAATGTTTCGTAAAAGAGCTGAATTACTACTACATAGAATGAAACATGATGATAATATCACGTGGGATAATAAAGGAACTGTCTACATCAGAGGTGATAAACTAGAAGGATCTCACATTGTAGATTTAATTTCTGATGTGTCGCGACCCCGGAAACACACAAATCCACCGGGATGGGAGAAATTTTGTAATTATTTATCTTCTAATAACATACCTCAAGAACTTATTGGAAATCCAAAACGTTTGTCATATATTTTACGACGAACTAAAGCATCAACAGCATCATCGTCAAGGGAAAAAGTACCTCTGAAATCGTTTCCAGAAGACGACGAAGAGGCAGAAGAAGAAAAAGAAGAAAAGGAAAAAGTAATATCTCCTATAAGGAAAAGGAAACGTACCTGTAAACGTCCAGTATGGTCAAGGTGGAAACCGTAAACAAACAGTTAAGCAAGATTTACTACAACCCTTCACATCCTGCCTCGTTTTCAACTGTTAAAAAATTGTGGATAGCTACAAAGAAGAAAATTCCTATACATTGTATAGGAAGATGGTTACTGCAACAAACAACATATACGTTACACAAACCTGTACGTCGTCGTTTTAAAAGAGATTTCTATGTAGTGAATAACATTGATGATGAGTGGGAAAGTGATATTAATGATCTTCAATCTCTTCATAAATTTAATGATGGATATCGTTATATTCTTACAGTGACAGATGTGTTCAGTCGATATGCATGGGCTGTGCCATTAAAATCTAAAAGTACAAATGATGTCTTAAAAGCAGTGAAACTTGTGTTCAAAGACAGAAAATCAATTACATTCCGAACAGATAAAGGAAGTGAGTTTACTAATAAAACAATACAGAAGTACTTAGAGGACAACAAAATAAAACATATTACAACTAAAAATCCTGATATAAAAGCTAGTATTGTAGAACGTTTTAACAGAACTCTAAAAGAAAAAATGTGGAAGTATTTTACAAAGTATCAAACGTATAATTATTTAAATGTATTACCTCTTCTTGTGAAATCATACAATGAAGGTTATCATTCAAGCATAAAGATGTCACCTGCAAATGTTTCTCAAAATAACCTATTACAAGTATGGCATAATCAATATGATGATAAAATAAAGAAGAAGAAGAAGAAGAATCCAAATTTCTCAAAACATCTTAAGATTGGTGATACAGTACGAATTAGTAAAACTAAACGTACATTTGATAAAGGATATATGCAAAATTGGACTTGGGAAATATTTAAAGTGAAGAAGATAATACCAAGAGATCCACCTGTTTATAAAATTGAAGATTTAAGCAAGGAACCACTGGATGGATTATTTTACAAAGAGGAATTACAACCTGTGACGTTATCAAAGACATTTTACATAGATAAAATCATACGTGCAAGAAGAAAAGGCAGCAGAAAAGAATATCTTGTTCATTGGAAAGGATATCCTTCTTCTTTCGATTCCTGGATACCTGCATCATCCGTAAAGAAGATCGAGAAGTACAATGGAACCTGATGGAGAATTTTACGTTACGCTTCCCAGTAATAGTTCTATGGAATATTTTCCTGACAACACCTTAACATCATACACTACGAAACTTCATCAAAGAATGGAATTCCATGAAAAGTGGGAAGTGGCTATTGTTGAAATTCATTATCCTCATTCAATATTAAATAATACTGACGAAAATAATAAATTTTTTTACAAACCTGCAAAAACTGATGAATGGAAATTTATAACTATTCCTGTACGTTATTACACTGACATATCAGAATTGATAAAGATAATAAATACGTACAACAGATTCACAAATTTACATATTTCTTATACTCGTGAGAGTAATACCTGTTTTATACGACGTCTTCATAAAGACATAGATGTAGACGTTGCATTATCACCAAGTGTTAGTGCGATGTTGGGGTTTGATCCAAGCGTTGATTTAAAGGATATGCAACAAGGCCAAAGCATTCCAAATTTACGTTTAGGACTTCCATCTACAACGTATGTGTATTCTGATATAATTCAATCTGTATTTGTTGGAGATACAGTAGCACCATTATTACGTATTATAAATATGAATCCTGTGAATCATACATTTGGAAGTAGTGTTATAGAAATTTTTAATCCTCCACATTATGTGCCTATAGAGAAGATGCATTTTGAACACATCAAAATAGATATAAGAGATAGTACAGGCTCTCCACTGGCATTCACTTTCGGAACTGTATGCGTTAAGCTACATTTTCGACCAGTGCGTCAACATCGACAAATATGAATAATCCATATTTACAATATTATCAAAAACAAGCTCTTTCTGGAACTGGAAAAGTTTATGTTGGCTCCCCTTATCAAGTTGGACATGGTATTGGAAGTTTCCTTGGAGGATTATTTCGTTCTGTCATGCCACTAGTGGAACAAGGAGCTAAAACAGTAGGAAAGGAATTATTAAAATCTGGAGCAAACGTTATTACTGATGTCATCATCGACAATCAACCTATTAACGAATTCTTTCATCAACGAATGGGTGAAGCGAGATCCGTCTTGCAAGACAAAGTAAAAAATAAACTGAAATCTATGCTAGGATCTGGATATCAACGAAGGAAAAGAAGAATTACACATCATTCCATCTTTAACCATTCACCATTACACATCATCAAGCGCAAGAAGAAGAAGAAGGGCAAGAGGAAACGTACACAAAAAACAAAGAAAAATCAGTCTTATAAGAAGAGGAAGTTATCACACGATATCTTTGATTAATTCATCACCATTATGGCTTTCTTACATCATCAATCCTGCGAGTGTGTAAAAAGTGAACTAGATATTTTTTCTACAAAACCAACGCAAACCGGTATATTGGATAATCATGTTGTTACATACAAACCAATCAGTTCACTAGCTGATAATGCTCCTATAGAGTTTGTCATCCCAGGAACAAGTGATGAATACATAGATCTACCACATACTTTTCTTTACATCGAAGCTCAAATCGTTAAGCCTGATGGATCAGCATTTCGTGAAAGTGATAAAGCTGTGGCTCCTATTAATGACTTTTTAAATTCTATGTTCAGTGAAGTGGAAGTGTATTTAAATAACAAACTGATTTCATTTCCATCTCATAATCATCCATATCGATCATACATTTAAAAACTGTTAAATTATGATGATTCTGCTAAAAATACTCATCTTCAATGTGCATTCTGGTTTCAAGATACTGCTGGACATATGGATGCAACATCTAGTGGTAATAAAGGATTTCAACAACGTTATGAATTAACAAAAAAAAGTGCAAAATTCGACATGCTTGGACATCTTCATTGTGATATTTTTAATCAAGATAAATTTTTAATCCAAGGAGCAGAATTACGTCTCAAGTTAATTCCTTCAAAGCCAAACTTTTGTCTCATCGCTAGTGATGCGTCTGTTGAGGCTAAAGTGAACATTTTAGACGCTGCTTTACATATTAAAAAGATTAATGTTAGTCCTACAATAAAACTAGCACATAACAAGCTTCTACAATCAACAACAGCCAAATATCCTCTCACAAGAGTGCAAATGAAGTCATTCGTCATTCCAAAGGATCTTCAATCAAAAACAATTGATTATTTATTTATGGGAGTATTACCAACTCGAGTGATTGTGGCGTTTACACAAAATGATGCCTATACAGGAACAATAACTTCAAATCCATTTCATTTCAAACATTTAACATCAATTTCTTCTCTCTATACATTGATGGAAAACCTGTACCTTCAAAACCATTACAACCAATTTTCGAAAACAACCTCTATGTTTCCTCATATCATACCTTATTCTGTGGATCAGGCATTCACTTTTCCAATCATGGCAACAATATTCCTCGCCTTGACTTTCCTCAAGGATATACTATCTTTGTTTTCGACATTACTCAAGATGGAGAAGCCAGCGCTGTGCAGCATTGGAATCTAATACGTCATGGCTGTGTTCGTCTGGAAGTTCATTTTACGAAGCCTCTACCAGCACCTATCTCCTGCATTGTGTATGGAGAATTCCAATCTCTCTTAGAAGTGGATCATCAGAGGAACGTCATCATGGATTTTTAAAGGTACGTTATTTAAATATCATATCATATATGTACATGTCTGCATTTTTATACATGATGTCCTCTACACTAGATTTATTGAATGCTTTGCAAACAAATTCTTTATTTCACAATCATTTCGTTGGCGTATATGCAGCCAATGAATTACCAGCACATGTTCCACTACCTGCAGCTATCATCATAAATACAGATCCCTCGAACAAACTTGGCACACACTAGATTTCCGTATATATTCATACTGACGGACGTGCCCACTACTTCGATACATTTGGATTTCCTCCATATGTAATGCAGCATATTCAATTTCTACGTAGAAATTCCACTTCTTATACATTTAATAATAAACAAATTCAAAGTGTGAAATCGTCCCTATGTGGGCATTATTCATATCTTTTCCTATGCTTCAAAGCTAAAGGAAAGTCCTTAAATGAATTTCATTACACTTTCTCATCAACTCCAGAAAAAAATGATCGTCGCTTGCTGTATTTACTTTTACAGGTAATCATGTCTTAATTCTTCTTCTTCGTTTGTTTTGATTACTTTCTTTTCATATTATTTGCAGGTAGCCATTTCTTCTTCTTCTTCTTTATTATAATGTGTTTGTATGTATTATTATTTGTTGTTTTAATTGTTCATGATTATAGATAAAATAAATTTTAAGTTTGTTTTCAATTTTTTCATTTCAGAGAGTAAAAGATCGTCATCGTGTGTATGGACATCATCTTCATTCTACAGATTGACTTCTATCTACGTTTCATCACCAACATCAACAGCAGTAGTATCATCAGTGAACAGTATATGGCAGTTGTGATGTTATCAACACATGAACAATGAAAACAAAATCTAACGTTCTTTTAAAATGGACTATACTTACCGTCGTTTTTATTGTGTAAATAGTTTCATCAGCAATAAACACTGTATTATTTTTTCTCTTTGAAAACAAATGTTTTATTTCTTATTTTCTCCGTTTGCTAATAAATAAATATTTTTATGATCAGTTATGTAATTAAATACACATATCATAAAACATATTTTTAAGTCATTGAATTAAAGAATTTCATAGTGATTTTAAGAAAAAAAGATTCTAAAACTGATTTTTAATTCAATGATGTAATCATATAACTACATAATAATAATAATGAATTCAAATACTTAATCAGTTATTCTTTCGTAAATTAAATCAAGTATGTGAATTCAATATTATTATTATTATGATAGGACTTTTGTTTTTAAAATTTTAATATTAATTATTTTAGTTCCTTTTTTTAAAAAAATAAAAAAGTCCTATCATACTTAAGACAAAGTTGTATAATAATAATAATAATAATAATAATGATAATTTCAAATACTAATTTTTATTTTAACATTCATTTCAAGAATTTGAATTCATTATGGTTATTATTATTATTATTATACTTATCACTTATACGAGGAAAAAAATATGTTAGGATTTTTTCTTATAAAAAACTTTAAAATCCTATCATATTGAGGTGTATGAAACGAACACAAAACACACACACAAATAAAACATTTCGCTTTTCACTATATATATTTTTATTACATTTGATATTACGTTGTTTAGCATACATGAAAAAAACAAATCAATTTTCTTCTTCTTTATGAAGAGACGTTCACTTCATTGATACCCTCCGAAGGTTGAGTATCGGTTTCCCCCCACCATGGTTGTGTCGATACACTATCAAATAAATCAGCCATAATTGAATCTATGAGTTTTTGTTTGCAAAATACTTTCATTCCCAATTTTAATCGTTCACCATCAATGTTCACATCACTGTTCTTATCAAGAGAGACACTTGGAAAACTAATGTTCATACCATTAATAATACTCTGTTCATCTACACAGGTATGGATTCCGGCAAGTCCTCTGCATGTAAGACACTGCGATTGTACATGATTACGAATAGTATATGTACACAAGTCAAAATATTCACGTAGCACACTACAAACTTTACTGTTTTTCACAGCATGTTCAATACACGGTAATATTTCCAAGAAATAAAGCCAATCACTTGAAGTTAAGTACACAGTGTTTCGAGGAGCATGAAGTGTTCCTTTCTTCTCTAACATCACTAATTTTTCACCCATTAGTTTTCGCACCACCAGTTCGTTTTTTCGACAAAGAGATTTTATAAATGTAATTTCCACTTGAGAATTTAAATAGTCCGTAACAAATGGTGTTAAATGTACAAGTTTCTCCCACTCTGCCAAATTTAACTCCACTCCAAACACAAGTCCTTTGCCAACACGAATCACTGGTTCAAATGTATCACTATCCAGTCCGATACAAATTAATTTGGTTTTCATTGAATTAAGTCCATATTCAACATTTAACAAGTACTCTTTCTTGGTATCCATAGTTGACGCACAAGCACTCAAAGACATGTTACTCCAGTCGCTGGTCAGCACAGAATAACGACACTATGCATACAGATGACTGCGCATGCATGAAGAGGAGGGGCGAAGAGGAAAATTCATGTTTCATCTTGTTTGTACATGTTACCATACACTTACGATGAGTAAACCAATTCAGTAAATTCAAGATCGTGCATGTTACGTCCAGATACATTAATCTTCATTCCTTTATATATTAAACAGACATTCCCACTTTGTAAATACGTTAATAATGCACCATTATCTGCTTCCAATTTTTCAGTACAACGTCCAGGTAAAATCACTTTTTCACCTCCTTCAAATGTTACACATGCCTTCCTACCATATACCGTTGTAATTATCTCACAGTTTACAATACGAAATGGTACTCCAATCTCCAAATCTCGCATTTTTGTAAAGGGTACCATTGATGGCTTATTAAGCTTATCTAATGAACTCATTGACGATGACATCTTTCAAATTTTTGACGTTTCTTCCTTTGCAACAGCTGCTAACAGAATGATCTACACAAGCACATACGTTCCGCTTACGCTCTTCGCAAGAGGGCTGGGGGGTTTGGGGATTCAAATTATTAGCCAATAAACGACAAGAACACGAAAAGGCATGTTTTATCTTGTTTTTTACATCTGGTAGACGTCCAAGACTATGAGCATAGCAACAGCAAACCAACATTTTCCCACGGGCTTCTGTGGTAACCGTAAAAGGCTATGAACATAGCAACTAAAGAGGAGTAGGGGGTAACGGAGGTTCAAATAAACCAAAAATTTTCCCACGCGCTTCTGTGGTAGCCGTAAAAGGCTATGAACATAGTACCTAAAGGCTTGTCGAAACTTGCCTCCCAATTCCAGGAAATGATATCGATTTCTAGGAAAACAAGATAATTTTTTGCTGACTCGGCCATCTATCGGCACCCAATTCTACTGATACAGACTGTCTGCTCCCAACTGTAAAGCATGGGGGTAGGTCTGTTGCAGTATGGGCAGTGATATCGTGGTTTTCTGCAGATCCCATCATAGCCCTGCATGGAATTATGAATGCTAAGGCATATGAGGCCATTTTAAAGGTACCAGGTTCTACCCTTGGCCCAAATATTGTTCCCTGATGGTGATGACATCTACAGACCATCATTATGAGGAGGAAGTAAACGGACAACGGAACAGTCCTCCAAAAAGTAACGTAGTTTGAATGAAGATTGGTTATGTGTGAGGAAAAATGTAGTACTACTTAAGGACAATAGACAAAAAATGCAGTTACGATACAAATCACCCTTGAAGTTTTTCTTTCCAGATCAGAAACAAAATAGGTTTGAGACCAGCTCTCTGTGTAAATCTACAAATATATTAAGGTTTAGAAATGGATACGCTAATTTAATTTTCCAGAAAATTAACAATGTAAATAAAGGGTGCATACTGAAATTTCTATTTCATAGAATATGTAACAGTAGAAACTAACAAGTATTATTTAAAAGCATGTTCAAAAAGCTTGTAGAAACGTGTGAGTTTGTGATTATTAACCCTATCCAGAACTATGATATTACATTCATTGTTTTCGGAGTTGGCAAATATTATCACGACAATACAGCTATTTTACAGGTGATCTCGAAGAGGTAGGCTAAGGAGCGAACTGGCAGATATAATGTGTGTGAGTCACACTCCTACCAGAGTCCAGGAAGAATTATTTAGAACAGATATAGGTATTTTCAGCGCTTGAAATTTGACACCAATCCCTGCAAATCAGTATTAAAGAAAATCAGACACGGTTAGGATTAGGAGTCAAATTTTGGGCGTTTGCCATCTATGGCTATGTTATCCTGCTATTTATGACCTCCCTCGGCTATCACACTATGCCAAGAAAAGAAGAAAGGATTGGAAAAGTAAGGAAGCGGCGTGGGACACGTATGTTAGATACCATCGCAGTATTTACCTGGTGTGAATGAGGAAAACTCAGGAAAACCTCACTCAGACTGGCTTCCGCGAAAATAGCGTTTCAACTTTTTCGTCCGTGTATCCCACCGGGAATCCAACGCGGGAACGATCGCACCAAAATCACACACAAAGCACTTGTTAAGAATGATAAACATTCGGATATACTTTTAGACATCGTTGAACATGATAAAGATTTACTCCTATTTCTAAACCATTGTCACCCTAAAAATACTGTACATTGATGCCATAGGGTCAGTACTTTTAAAGCCAAACTGGTATAAATGCATATTACTATGCTACTGTTTACAAACTAGTGCCTGACGAGTTGTCGATATCACTAGCCGTGTAATTTACACTTAACACACTGTTCCATCACTATGCCATTTTTTCTCAAGCGAATGAGCTGCTGTAGGCTATATTTCAATAAGTGTGTAAAGAAAGTATATCTAATAGAAATTGATTTTAGTTTCGCAATGATACACTCTGTAATAAAAACATATAACAGTGCAAGTTCAATAGCATACCTAATGAGATACTTGGAAACCAGCTTTGACAGTGACGAATTTACAGGCACATGTGTATACGTGTAATGCGAATGTATCAAATTCATTTTCAACCTACTTGAGCAGGAAAAAAGTACCAAAACTTACAATTAAAGTTCTACCTGCAGTTCTAAGAAACATGCAGAATTGTGCAAAATTACAAGATTGTTCAAAGATTTTTCTAGGTTGTTTAACAGTAATGTATTCAAAATAAAGGACAAAGACAGGTATTTTATGCTTAATGCGAAGAAAAAAGATAATATATGAAGAGAGCTCTTCATTAACTGAAACATTCAAAGGTAGAAAGGAAAATTTACATGTAAGAAATTCTATACGGGAAAAATCGCCTTTTCACTACCGTAAATTGCACCTGGTGTGGAAATTTTGCACCAATACACTTTACGCACTGCAACTTGGTATGAAGACCAAGCATTTGGAAATAGAGACACAGAATCTGCGTATTTTTGCTTGTGTTTAGCACTGCCATGTTGGGTGAGCCTTCCGAAAACATGATGCGCCTTGTGTGACAAAGAGCGGCGTGAAGAAAACGAGACGGGACAAGAAAAGTGGAACGCGTCGTATAATTCCATTAGTCAGCAAAAGGTAAATTATCACCGTAACCTTTATTATTTATGTGTTTATTTTATAGTAATTCCTGATTGAAATGAGGATACACATGTTAAAAGACAGGGGTAAAAGTAATGAATTGACACAGAATAGGCAAGTTACATTGCACAGCGCCATGACTGGTGCAAAGTAGACCCACAAAATTTTTGGTCTCCTCTTCAGTAGAGAAATATATATGGTGCAATGTTAACCACAATATAGCAAGAGATGTTTTATTTTCAAAGTATACCAAAGATAGCCTGGATCGTAAAAATACCGTGATTATTCAGAGGTGAATTTGCGGGAGGGTCTAGAATTGCTACGGTCACGCAATATCACTCAACGCCAGGCTGAAGAGAAGTATGGCATCCCAAGACTAACTCTAAATCAAATTAAAAGGAATGCATTCAGGAATTGTTGGCTATCCAACAGCACTGTCTGCAGATGAAGAAGAAGCAATTGTTAACCATTTACTCGCGATGAGTGATTTCCGTTTCCCAATTATACCAACAGATCTGAAATTTATCACTAAGGCTTATCTAGAGAGGCAGGGGTGAATATGTGACCGATTTAGACCTAATTTACCTGGTAGGTTGAATTTTATGATTGACATTCATGTAGATCTTCATATCCTCCGGAACCGGTACCGTACCGTACCAAACTTTGCAGATCACTAATGTGTTTTTTCTGCATTCTTTACAGTAAAGAATGGGGTGCTTCTTTTCTCGAACGACATAAGGATAAGTTGTCACAGAAAATGTGTAAAAATGTAAAGCGCGCACGTGCAGCTGTGGACCGTAAGACCATAAATTCCTTCTTTGACCACTTAGGCTCTGAAATATCTGGGATCTCACCCGAAAACATATGGAACTATGATTAAACCTTTTTCATGGACGATCCAGGAAAGAAAATTTCGAATGCAAATACCCTGAAAGAACTTTGAACGCTTCAAAAGCCTCAACCTTAGTTATGTTTGGTGGAAGTGCTTTTGGTGGTGTCGCTAATCCTTACGTGAATTACAAGGCAGAGAACTTATGGAAGCTTTGGACAGTTGGTGGACCTGCAAAAACCAGGTATAATCGATCTAAAAGTGGGTGGTTCGACACTAATGTTTTTCAGGAATGGTTTCAGTCCACATTGTTGCTGCCAATTCTGAAGCGCCTAGAGGGGATTAAAGTTCTTCTGGGAGATAACCTAACATCCCATATTAATTTGGAAGTTCTCCGCCTGTGCAACGAGAATAATATTAAATTCATTCCTCTTCTTCCAAATTCGACACACCTTACTCAACCATTAGTTATTTCTTACTGCTGTTCCCTTAAAAGGCAATGACGAGCAGTCTTGGAAGATTACTAGAAGACACCTCAAGGTAAAAAAT
The DNA here is from genome assembly GCF_964235325.1 of Thermobia domestica. Classification (NCBI taxonomy): domain Eukaryota; kingdom Metazoa; phylum Arthropoda; class Insecta; order Zygentoma; family Lepismatidae; genus Thermobia; species Thermobia domestica. The sequence goes on along the minus strand of NC_137460.1, from coordinate 214,025,590 downwards.
ATTCCAGCATACCGAAGGATACTTTTCCCGTATTGCTGAAGAAACTAATGGATGCACTGGCGGTCGAACACAAAGCGAATATGCAAGGAGGATTCAAGAAAGCAGGAATCTTTCCTCTGGAAAGACAGCAGGTACTGAAGCAGATACCAGCCATTTCAAATGCCGATGAAACAATCAAACAAGGCGTTGGCGCAAGTTTCCATCATCATCTTCAGATGTATAATGGTGCAGCACAAGTGACGACCAGAAAGAGGAAATAACATCTGGATATACTGCAAGGGAAAAGTATAACATACGAGGAAGTCCTGGACAAACATCTGTAGCACGTTCTTCTGGTACCGGTATAACACCAACTGAGGTGGACCAAACACGCAAACGTAAGATAACCCAGATTGGCGATGACAGCACTACGTCGGAAAGTAGGTCCCACATTTCTCTTTGCTTCTTCTCCCAGGCTGCCAGTCGAATCGTAGACGAAGCAAGTACGAGCTCAAACCCTTCGGCGAATCTCACTACTTCTACCTGTAACTTCCGTGATATCACTATAGCGGTAGGGGATTATGTAATCGTTCTTGTCGACGAAACAGCAACACTTTATGCAGGTCATGTAACAAGTATAACTACAGATGGTGGGGTAGTACGTGTTGTGAAGAGAACCAACATGTGTTGAGTTTGGCCTGACAACAAGGACGAAATCTTTTACGAATATCATGAGCGTATCTCAAAGATTCAAGAACCAGTCTTAATATCCAAAAGAGGTTTGTATGATGTGCCTGAAATCAAGGACTTTTCAATACACTGAATGCGTATTGGTGTCGGTTACTTTTCTTTTTTATATTTTTTCTTCCGGCATTTGTATTTGGTTTACACTTTTCATCAGAGTGAATGCGTATTGGCACCGGTTTCTTTTTAATATATATTTTTGTTTGTTTTGGATTTTGTATCGTATTTCTTTTGAATTTTATTCGAGTATTATGTGATTCAAACTCGTAACTCTGTTCTTTTCTTGTCCTTGTACATTGAACAAAGCTTGTATTCAAATCAATTCAGCAATAGTATCTGGTGCACAGTTAACTTTTTTGCGGTTTACTTTGCAGTAATTCGGTAAGACTCACTTGTACCCATCTCCAAAACCAGTGGTGTAAAGTTAGAAGAATCGTGTGGTAACTCTGCGCCATTTTAAAGCTGGGGGTAACTTCTGTTTTTTCCTAATACCATCCTTCGATTCAGGCTGTTCTGAGTTACCAATAATGTATCACTCAAGCTCTTAATATAAATAGATTTTTCATAATGTGCAAAAACGTGTAAAAAGCCGTGCAATTTACCCCCATTTTTCACTTATAGGTGAGAAAGTAAACAACAAACAGCCGAAAAAGGGACTGTCGAAAATAAATTTTCCTCGAACACGGCATTAGAAAGTGAATGTTATTCATTCGTCTATGGAGTGCATTAATAATGAGCAAGAAGAAACGACTGAAGGGATACCGTCGTTTTAGCACCTTTTTAATTCAGGGCTATATTCACTACGTGCGAAACCATATGTTGCAATCAAAGTTTTGGAGAAAACCTGGAAAATTTATTCGGAAACTGTGGGAAAATCTTGAAAGTAGACTGAAATTATGTGATTTCGAATTATTATAAACTTGAATAAAGGATAGCAAATCTGAAAAGTTTGCTGTAGAAAGATGAAAATGGAAACAGCTTCGTCCAACACACCTATGACGAAGAATGGATTTTAATGGATTTATCAATATTGTGCAGGAAGATGTGAAGGATGTAACGACAGTTGTTTTGTTGAATTTATTGATAAAACAGCACGGAAACCTATGAGTTTTTCACCAGCTAATATTGATTACCAGAAACGACTTTGTCCTCATCTTAAATTAAAATTTTGGAAAGAAAGTTTCCCCTAGAACAAGTCTTGTTACCGACAAAGCCAAATGAAGTATATGAAACTATCGATGACGGCAATTATCTATTTAGAGCTGTTAGTTACGCAGTATGTAGAACAGAAAATTATCAATAAGATATGAGAAACTGTTTTGGAATGGTCGGCATGGGTAAATTTAAATGGTATGTAGATGGAGATATCCATTATCATATAAATGACTAAACCTGAAACATGGGGGACACAAGGTGCGACGAAGTGCGACACAAGAAAATCCAGATTGTAGCTGTATTACTAAAATTAATAACCATAATGCATATTGTTTTTGCAGGGATAAACTACCATACCTCCTCTACCTAGTATAGTGAACTGGAATCAATCGGCCCAGTCATTCGCAAGATAAGCGACGAAGAGTGAACACGTGTGTCAGTTTGCTGACGGAAAATGACGAGCCTCAGAGTAGAACTAAGAACAAACATCAAACAATTTTTGGCTCAAAAAAACATTGCAGTGTAACAACACTCGCCGTACTCGCCTGATTTTGCACTTCGAGATTTGTGTTTGTTCCCGAAAATCAAATCTCAACTGAAATGAACACATTTTACCTCCGTTGATGATATTGACAAAATGTACTAAAAATGATTATGTTAGTCAAATTGTTTTATTAGACTTTCCCACAATAACGTGTGAAACTTTGTGACGTCAGAGTCAAGCAAACATTAACACAACATACAGTGTGTCACATTTTTGTTCGTACAGGCGAAAATTTTCAAATGTCAGCAAGAAATTTGACGTTAAATTTAATTATTTGTTCAAAACGACCTGTATTTTGAAAAAAAAAGCACATATCGAAATTAACTAATAGTAAACAAAAAACAAATATGTTTTCCTTCGTGCTAATATTGTTCACTAAACAAATACTTCGTCCATTTTATGTCACATTTTTGTTCGTACACTTGAGAATATAGTATCAAAAGGTATAAAACTAAACCCCAACAACTGAAAATTTAATATTTTGTGGCATATCCTCTTGTTTTGATGACCATTTGACATTTTACACGCATAGAGTTAACGAAGTCTTTACATGTTTGAGCACTGATTGACTCCCATTCTTGCATCACTACCCTCTTAAGTTCGTCTTTCGAAGAAACCCCGTGTTTACCCACATTACGCTTTAAAGTAGCCCATAAGTGTTAGATGGGGTTTAAGTCGGGGGACTGAGGAGGTGTTTTAAGCAACTTTGGTACATTCCATACTAACCACATTCTATTAATTTCAGTCGTATGTTTGCTGTCATTATCTTGCTGAAATATATAGCTACATTTTTGGTGCACTTTGCTTTACATTTCGCTTCAAAACATTAAGGTACACGTGCTTGTCCATTATACCATCTATGAACTCTAATGTCCCTACTCCCTTGAATGACATGCACCCCCATATCATGACAGAACCACCTCCATACTTTACTGTGGGTGTTGTATTCTCAACCCTATCAGCTGTGTTCACTTTTCTACACACCCTGCTTGCCCCATCTGACCCACATACGTTCACTTTTGTTTCATCGGACCAAATCACGCTGTCCCAGAACTGTTGGTCCTTGTCAAGGTGCTCTTTAGCAACTTCCTTCTCGCAGCACGGTTCTTTCTGCTAACGAACCGTTTCTTACGACACATTCTACCATGAAATCCATACTTGTGCAATACTCTTCGTACAGTTTCATTACACATACGTTTGTTACACACACTTTCAACCATTGGGCGGAGCTTTGGGACACTTAATTTCGGATTACCTCTAATCTTATTCACCACAAAGCGTTCCTCGCGTTCACTTAGTTTCCTTTCTTTCTTCCTTCCTTCTCGGCACATTCTTTGTAGACCCATTATGTTTAAACTTATTAATTATGTACTGAACTGTGGAATGTGATTTCTTTACCAACGTACCCATCTTTCTCATCGAATATCCCTTTAATGCCAAATTTATGATTAGTCCTTCAACTCACAACTAACCTCTCTTCTCTTACCCATTATGATCACAATAGATAGACGATATGGGTGGGAATACGACCTTGATCAAACTATCACAGCACAAGTGAGCTGCTAACATCCCTATCTACTGCCTTTTTCTTCGCATCGACGCGATTTGTATAATCATTGTTGGGGTTGAGGTGTAGTGTACGAACAAAAAAGTGGCGTAAATAACGGGAAGTTCTGGAAGAATAATTATTTTATTTCTTTCTTACATACATAAAAGCTTTTCAATCCTGCCATTAGCTTGCTTTTATATACATTTTACGAACAGCATAATATTTTAATCATTTTACAAAAATAGATAGACAGGTTAATGTTCTAAACACAAAAATGTCATCCGTACGAACAAAATTGTGACTAACTGTATCTCCCTGAATAGCTTATTATCAATCTATGCATGGAATTGCCTACCTCTTTATTACTATTTATCAGCACACAACTCCATATTATAACCTAGTTCACCAAATTAATATCATTTACACAATTTCATATTATTCCCTGAAATCTTGATTACTAATCAATCTATCTTTTTAACTTAATCGTAGCATTTCATTTTTTTTATTTTCACATACTAACGCCCCTTTTTCTAGCAACGGGTAGTGTTATATCGATAGCACTTTGTGTCACTCTTCAAGTCCAAGAATGATTTAAAGGGATGTTACATTCAATGGCAGCAGCGAGTGAAGTGTGTTCAAGCAGAGCGGGACTAGTTTGAAGCTGACACCACCCACAGAAACAATAATGGAAGTACTCCGAATTATTATCTCAGTCCTTTTTGGAGGAAGGGGCACACCTCGTATGTTTTCAAGCGTTATTCGAGTTCGTGTTCTTTTACACTCAAAAGTAAGATATCTGTGTAAGTAAAGTAGACCGGGGTGCGTTGATACACTGCTTCTTACGTCACAGTGTGCGCCCGCAGCTACGTTGTTTTCCAGAGGAAGGAACACTGTACAGGCGCCATCGGTTTCAGTTTGACATTCGTTCACATTATGTTCAAGTGTTGGTATTAAGCAAAAACTTTTTTTGATAACCTGGAGTAAAGTTCTTTTGTTTTCACATCATGTGACTTCAGCTACTGGAGCGGGAACTTATTGAACCCTTCAAAGGTAAGATATTTTCATTCTCGTTGATTGTATTTATGATCATGTATTTTTGCATATTACGTTAAAAGTAAGATGGCGTCATTTTGGGCAGGTTGATATGGTGTATCAACTTACCCCAACTAGTGTTTAATTTTCCCTTTTTTTTTAGCAGAAGATGGCCCGGAATTATGTGAAGAAAACTAAAAGGAGAGAAATTCCACTTGAGACATTTGAAAGAGCATACACTGATATGAATGAAGAGAAATTATCATTGAGGGGGGGCTGCTAAGACCTACGGGATCGTTAAAACGACTTTACTAAGATACAAAACGAAAAGGGAAAATAAACTTGCTGCTTAAGTCGGTTATTCTAAATATCGACAAGTCGTTACAGATGATCTGGAACTTCAGCTGAAAGAGTATGTACTTCACTGCTTAAAGTAATTTTATGGGTTAAGTCCTAAAGATGTTCGTCGTTTGGCCTATGAATTAGCAGTTGCAAATAACCTTAATATTTCAGACACTTGGAAAACTACGAAGTTAGCAACATGTGAATCGTTTACAGCTTATATGAAAAGGTACCCCACCCTTTCCCTCAGATCTCCTGAAGAACGATTCTCAGCCGCGCCACTAGTATCAACAAGCACAGAATTGTTTTTTTTTTTTTTTTTTTTTTTTTTTTTGCAAATTTAAAAAGGGTTTTAAATCAGTATCAGTTTTCATCAAAAGGAGATTTGGAATGTTGATGAGACGGCTGTGCAAACAGTCCAAAAACCAGAAAAAATAGTGACTGGAAAAGGTTTTCGTCAAATGGGTAGGGTGACTTGGGCAGAGCGGGGATCAACAGTGACAATGGCCATTGCTGTAAACGCTAGTTGAAATTCAGTTCCGCCAATGTTTATTTTCCTCTGGTTTTCTAAAGGACCATTTTGTTAGCAATGGACGTCCTGGATGCATTGAAACACCATATCCATCCGGGTGGATGACTGGAAAGACATTTTTGTTATTTGTGCAACACTTTCATAAGACGTGAAGTCTACAAAAGACGTCCTTGTTTGCTTCTTTTAGAAAAATACGAATGTCACCTATCTGTAAGTGCTGTAAACTTCTTTAAGGACAATGGTATTATGTTTTTGTCATTCCCACCACACACATCACTTACAACCATTAGATAAATCAGTCTTCGGGCCTTTCAAGAAATGCTATTTCGCTGCAGTGGACAATTGGATGAGAAACAATCCTGGAAAGACAGAGACAATCTATGACATTCCCGGTATTGTGAATGCTGCTCTTTTTTTCCGCTCTAACACAGAAAAATATTTTACCTGACTTTAAGGCTTCCGGTACAACACCATTCAATCCCGAAGGAAAAAATTATCAAAGTTTTAGAGAGCCCTAACAAGAAAGGTACGCGAAGTGGTTCCACACAAAATAGAAATGAGAGAAAACGTTTAAATCAACATGACGATTCAACAGACTCAGATTACTTGTGTTTGATTGAGGTGTCTCCGAATGAGGAGAAATAATCTGCTGTTTTATAAAGACTGGGTGAGGAAGTAGCTAGGTCCATTTCACGACTGCTAAAACTGTCGCCAAATAATTTTCAAATAGGCCTATTTTATTTAGTTTTAATATCTTTATATACATTTATAAATATTGTTATGAAAAGCAGTAAACAGAATATAGCCTACAGCTGTTTTATAAGGACTGAGTGAGAAAGTAGCTAGGTCCATTTCATGACTGTCGTTAAAACTATAAAATAATTAAATTTCGAATAGGCGCGCTCTTATATGTAATTATATATTGTTATGAAAACAGATTATACACTTCAGATAATATAATAGCCTATGTCACGAAGTGCCGTTGGTTTCATATTTCTTGTTGCTACCTGAACTTATATTTTTCTAAATGATATTCTGGAAACACTGAAATTTCTACGGATGGCAACACAAAATTATTTTTTAACTTTTCTGGTTTAGAACAGCATTAGGCATATCCATGTTTAAGGTAATTTCATTTAATTACTTCGTTTCGTTGGTGAGAAACAGGATAAAGAAAAAGGGAAAATTTGTGTATTCCTTTTCACCTGCGCCGCTTTAATTCAGCAATCCACAACAGATTTGACTAGACAGTTAATCTTTTCTTTTTTGATATTCAGTTACGAATATTTTAAATTCTCAAGAGTTTATAATTCTGTTTGGATTATGATTAGATTATGCAAATATCGTTAAAATATAGCAACGTATCAGCGAGCCGCATGAACTGTACCAACTTGCCCCGCTATTGAGGTACATTGAGAAGTTAAGACTTATCAAACAAAAATTGTTGCTACGTTTCAAGGAAGTTGGTATAAGGCTATGAAGCTGTAATTGGTGTGTACTTTAAGGTCTGCAACGTGATTAGTATAAATTACAAAAAATTCGAAAGTTTAAACTGTATGAATTTAGTTCGGTCTCATCTAGTAAAAAATTTTCCGTATTGGAGTAACCTTAATCATAATGTCTAATGTATTTACAAAACCACACGAATAATGGCTATTTTCATGTTGTTTTAGTTGTCTATGAGGGAAAACAGTGAATAATATTTAAGATGCATTTGAAATATTGTTAAGTCCAAAATTATTTAATTTCATGACTTCAGTCACTACAACAAAATTTATAACACACAATTACGTCGAAATGGAGTAATATCTCTCATTGCTCTAAATGAAATTAAAATCAAGTATCATCCATGCCACTAAAGTACATGCCTAAATTTCCGAAATTGTAGCATCTATAAGAAATTTGTCAATAATTTACATTGGAAGAAAGGTCACGCATCCAAAAATGCTGTGAGAATGTCATTTTCTACGTATTAATTTTTAATATTGTTGAAATACTGGGAAAGCTCATACACTTTGCAAAATTTACAGCACTAAGGTGAAATAAATAACACAATATCAGTTTTCTCTCTTACTTCTGATCCCTTTATTTCGACGGTAAATTAATTTCGTAATTGTGGCTGATTTACTATAGATATAGGTAAACAAAGATATGAAGTACGTTTGTAAATGTTGTTTAGTGTTAATGGTCATTTGAAAAGGAAATTAAAGTTAACATTTACCATAAGAATTCAAAGGAAGTATCACAATTGATTTGTGATTCTTTCTTATTTCTGTTCTAGAATTTCCCTTCTCAGCAGTTAATCTTCTTGTAGGCCTTTGCGTTTTCGACGGATACTGTAATTAAAACAACAAAACTGTTGCAGAAAATAAGCTCGAAATTTTGAAGAGAATTTCCTCTGGTATCAAGTTGCTGCCTTAATGAAAGCAAAATGCACAACCAGAGGACCTTTATTGATAATAAGATTCTCATTGAGGGGAAAAAATAAACCTCAACTTTCCAACTGAAATAAACTAATGATGTCAGAATTAGAGACTATGAAAGAGCGGCTAGAACAGAAACTGACAGGCTATCACAATCAGACCAAAACGAATGGATAATGGAACAACCCTCCACAAAAGAGCATATTCGAATGAAGACTAGTTATGTGTGAGGAAAAAAGATAGCACTACCTTACAATTAAGGAAAATTGGAAAGAAATGTAGTTACAAGTCACCCTTGAAGTGTTTCTTTCCAGATCAGAAATAAAAAGTGTTTGAGAACAGACTACAAACAAAATTAAAGTTTAGAAATGAATCGGCTAATTTATTTTTCGAGAAATTTCACAATGCAAATAAAGGATGTATATTGAAATTTCCATTTCACAGAATATGTAACAATAGAAACTAACACAAGTATTATTTAAAAGCATATTCAAAAAGCTTGTAAAGATTTCTCAGTTTGTGATTATTAACCCTATCCATAACCCTAACCCTAACCCTATCCTATTCGTTGTTTTTGGAGCTGGAAAATATACTCACGATAATAGAGCTAATTACAGGGGATCTGGAAGAGGTAGGCTAAGGAGCGAACTAGCAGATAAAATGTGTGATTGACACTCTTACCAGAGTCCAGGAGGAATTATTTAGAATACATATAGGTATTCAGCGATGGAAATTTGACACCAATCCCTGCAAATCATTTATTAAAGACAATCTTACACGATTAGGATTAAGAGTTTGAATTCTGGGCGTTTGGCATCTAAGCTACGTTAGCCCGTCGCGTATAACGTCCTCGGCAATCACACTATTGTAAGAAAGAACGAAAGGATTGGAGAACGAAGGAAGCTGTCTGCTGGGCACCATCGCGGCATTTGCCTGGTGTGAATGAGGAAAACTTCGCTCAGAATGGCTTGCTCGGAAAACAGTTTTACACTCTTTCGTCCGGGTGTCCCACTGAGAATCGAATGTGGGATAAATCGCACCAGAATCAGACAAAAAGTACCTTAAAACATCAAGACATGTTTCTAGATATCGTTAAACAGATCAAAGATTTACTCCCATTTTCAAAGTACTGTCAACCTAAAAATACTGTATATTGATTCCACAGGGTAGTAGTTTTAAAGCCAAACTGGATATTATGATGCTGCTGTTTACAATGTATTGCCTGAAGAGTTACCAATACCACTACCCAAGTACATTTCTACTTAACATACTGTTCTATCACTGTCATTTTTTTTATCTATTTATTGCAAGCACACATAGGCAATTGTAACGTTCCTCTTTGAGCGTTACATTTTCTCAAAGAGATTATTTGTGGAAATGTTTAATCAGCTCTTAGTGTTATTTTCTTTTATATTTTCTCAATTCTCGACTCTCATGAAGGATTCAAGATGGTCGACAATTGGACTAGTGTACGTAGTCAGAATATGCTACTTTTCTTTGTATGTCTGTCTATGTCTTGCGTGGAGCGGTTTTCAGAAGATAGCGCTGACTGCTTGAAATAAATTTGAAATTTTGTGTTTCGTTTAAACGGAGGGATCTATTATGAACGTACATATATAAACGTTCATTTATATAATTTCTCTTTTTATTTAGTCATATGTATATATATATATTATTATTATTAAAGTTGTCGTTCGGCACCGCGCTCTGATGCGTAGTAAGGAGCGACCAATCAGAAAGCGAGCGGGCTGCGGAAGCGTGCTCCCCTTTGTCTCAGCTCATTGCACTGAAAACATGGCGGGAGTTGGAATGGAAGCGTAGTTTGGTGTTCTGTCTTTAGACACGAAATTACTGCGTATCGTGCAGTAAGTGATCGTTTTCTATCACGAACTTCTTTTTAAGAGCTGCCACGGTCGAACAGCGATGTTAGATTAGTGTACGTGCAGTGAACTACAATAATTCACCTACAAACACTCAGCTTGTGCTTGTTCAGGATATTGCTGGGATTGGTGTGACACTCGCTAAATCGTTGCTGTGATGTAAGCGGAAGTCGATAGTCCTTCTCTAAGAATTGTCTTTCGGATCAAGTTCGAATTGTGTATGGCCTCTTCCTCTTGACGTAGCAAATCTCCGTCCACTGCCTTTCCTCAATTTGGGACTCCATCCCTTGTTACTTGCTGTCTGATTCCACCTACATTCGTGGGACTCAAATGTATCCTTCAGTGAAGTTCCTGTCTGCGGTCGTTGTTGTGAACGTGAGCGTTACAGCAACTTTGTAGTGAAATCTTGTTCATCTGGTGAGAGTAGTGGTGAAGTGTACTCGGTTGCTATTAACCAAGAAGAGGTTACCATTTGGTCAATCTGCGCCCGAGGTTATGATTACGGCTACTACGTGGTGAGATGCCTAAGAAGTCGTTGGAGACCGGTTGCCACCCTAGGATGCTGCCCGGAATGGAGCCCTTTGAACTGGCCCGTGGTGTCAGTACTGTCTACTTGTAAAGCGAAATAGGTTTGGTGAGCTTTGGTCACCGTCCCAGGTAACTATGTTTCATTATTTTCTATCTCACTCCATGGAAGGAGTACTGTCGTTCAGGAAACTGTGAAGGGATTTGTCCACCGTTCATATAATTCGTCCAAGTTGTCTCTGTTTACAATATCTAGTGTTATATTATTACCGTCGTGTGTTTACTCTATTGTCTCAAACGTTTTATAAAGCAAAACAATATACATACATTTATTAATCATTGGTTCCTCAGTGTATTTACATACTATATGTGTATCAATTCTACAATGTCTATAATGTCGTCTAAAGTAAATCCTGTCCGTAACATGTCTGAGTAAGCGAAAGTGAGTCTCTATCCAGTAAGTCGAATCATACACCGACGGGGTAGTCTGATATCAACACCGTTTCTCTCTTGCTTTGAATGGAATCATTTCCCCGAGTTGCGTAGATGTATAATGTATCACTCGCTACCATCTAGCTCATGTTCGTCCAGTAGCGGGCATTCCGTATTGTCTATTTTTCAAGCACTACGTTTGATAAAGTAAAGATTGATTAGCGATGGCTAGCTCATGTCTGTCCAGTAGCGGGCATTCCGTATTGTCTATTTTTCAAGTACTACGTTTGATAAAGTAAAGATTGATTAGCGATGGCTAGCTCATGTCTGTCCAGTAGCGGGCACTCCGTATTGTCTATTATATATATAGTTCATAATCCAAGTATTAAGTTGCCACACAACAATAATCTATGTAAATCCTCGAGTTGTCTTTATGTTATATCTTGAGCTATAATGCCGTTCACTAGTTCAGTAAGGCGTGTCGAAGACGGTGGATATACAACACTCGCACTTTGATGTGATGGTGTCAGGGGTGGAGTCTAATTTACTGGCTGGTCTTGTACTTCCTATTATGTTTCTGCAGTATGTATTGTTATTACCGCCGCTGTTAATTTGTAAGTTATGTCGAGGAAAATGCCCTCTTAACAGTTGGTTGCGGAAGTAGTGGAGACGTTATGTGTCTAGGGAGGAAGGTTAATCGACACAGCCACATGTTTACTTCCTCTGTGATGAGATGTTTTGTGAACAGTAATGTAATTGGTAATTTCCTTTCTGTGAAGTAGCCTACCGAAGATTATGTCCTAATATTTAGCCGAGGAATGTAAACAACTCTCTTACTGTTATTAAGGATACTGTTTAAATATTGTTGCTACTCATCTTTGAGTTGTGTTGGCGCTAGAAGTTTTTCTGGAATCTTTTAAGACTGAATATATATGATTTTTTTTGACAATCGAGTTTAGCTGTCCATGATCGCTACGGTTAATGATAATTCCAATATTATACGTTATTACAAGAGAGTTAAATAAACAGAGTTGCAAGATATGTGGTGTTGTTCTGAAATGATTTTTTTTCTTTTCCCATCTTTTCTTCCTCAATGTCGACGATGCCATTAGTGTGCAAGAGACTGGAGTTAAATAGCGTTGTGCTTACTGGTCTATAATTATAGCGTAAGAAAGGAATAATATCGGCGACCCATTTTTTTTTCCTTTCCTCTAACATCCGCTAAGAATACAACTTAGAGTAAGTAGCGCTTTTCAAGTTTGGCGTACACAGCCAGAATTCTAATTACTGTAAAATGTCACGCCTCACAATAATTCATTAAGTGTGTCAAGAAAGTATCTCTAATAGAAATTGATTTTAGTTTCACAATGATATACTCTGTAATAAAAAAACAGCCCAAGTTTACTAGCATATATAATAACATACTTGGAAACCTGCTTTCATAGTGCTAAATTTAGAGGTGCATCTGCATACGTTTAATGCGCATTTATCAAATTCACTTTCAACCTAATTGAACAGGAAAAAGTACCAAAACGTACAATTAAGTTACTGCCTGTAGTTCTAAGAAACGTGCAAAATTGCAAGATTGTTCAAAGATTTTTCTAGAATGTTTAACAGTTTGTATTCAAAATAAAGGACAAAAACACATATTTTATAGTTAATGCGCAAAAAAAGAAAAATATATATGTAGAAACATGTTCATTAACAGAAATATTTAAAGGTAGAAAGGAAAATTTATATGAAAGAAATTCTTTACCGGAAATATCGCCTTTTTACTATCATTTTCACTTATAAGTGAGAAAGTAGAAAAACGAATAGTCGAAAAAGGGACTGTGGAAAATAAATTTTACTCGAACACGGCATTATTAAGTGACTATGGAGTGCATTAATAATGAGCAAAAGAAACGACTGACGGGACACCGTCATTTTAGCAACTATTTAGTTGTGGGCTACATTCACTACGTGAGAAACCATATGTTGCAATCAAAACTTTGGAGAAAGTCAGAACGGTTTATTCGGAAATTGTGGAAAAATCCTAAAACTTACACTGAAATTATGTGATTTCGTATTATTAGAAACTTGAATAAAGGATATGAAATGTCAAAGGCTTGCTGTAGATAGATAAAAATGGAAACAGCTTCGTCCAACACAACTATCACAAGGATTGGATTTTAATGGATTTATTAATATTGACCAGGTCGGTTAAGAAAGAAACATTGTACAACGTTCTTACAGAATTTGGAATACCAAAAAACCTTTTTACATTAATTAAAATATGTTTAAATAAATCCCAAAGTAACGTCCGGGTAGAAAAATTTTTGTCTACGAGCTTTCACATTGAGAATGGCTTGAAGCAAGGAGATGCGTTGTCGCCATTATTATTCAACTTTGTCCTGGAATACGTTTTATGGAAAATCAAAGATAGCAACCAAGGCCTAGAGTTGAACGGTATTCAGCAGGTTATGGCGTATGCAGATGTAAATTTAATAGGGGATGATAGAAGAACAATAGAAAGAAATGTAGAAGTCTTATTAAACGCTAGCAGGAACATGGATTAAGAAGTAAATGCAGATAAAACTAAATACATGGATTGTTTAACAGTATTGTATTGAAAATAAAGAACAAAGACTACGTTTAATACGCAAAATAAAAAGAAAAAATAATTTATGAAGAGAGCTCTTCATTAACAGAAACATTCAGACGTAGAAATGAAAATTTGTATGAAGGATATTCTTTATGTGAAAATCGCATTTTTACTATCATTTTTCACTTATAAGTGAGAAAGTAAAAAAAAAAACGAATAATCGAGAAAAGGACTGTCAAAAATGAAATTTACTCGCACACGGCATCAAAAAATTTATCATTCCTCTATGAAGTGCATTAATATTGACCAAAAAGAAACAAAGGATATCGTCCTATCAGTAATTCTTTTGTTGAGGTTACATCCACTGCAATAAAAAACATTTGTTACAATAAAACTTTGGAGAAAGCCTGGACGGTTTGTTCAGAAATTGTAGAAAAACCTTGAAGGTTGACTGAACTTATATGATTTCGGATTACTAAAAGTTTGAAGAAAGGTTATGAAATGTGAAATTTTTGATGTAGAAAGACGGAAATAGTTTCGTCCAGCAGACAAATCACAAAGATAGGGTCAATACTGAGCAGCAAGAAGTTAAGGAAGTAACGACAGTTTTTCTGTGGAATTGATTGATGAAATAGCACAGAAACGTATGAGCTTTTCACCAATTAATATTGATTACCAGAAACGACTTTGTCCACGCCATAAATTACAATTTGGGAAAGAAAGTTGGTTCCTTGGTTAGCACAGTCTAAATGATGGCTGTCGTTCGGGTATTTTCGGAATAAGCCGAAAAGTTCGTGTATGGTATAGCAAGTGGGCAAGTGAGTCCACGGGGTAGTTTAAAACTTTGCTTCACTTCTCAATCTAAGGAAATAAATAATTATACTTTTATTTTTGGGTAATGTTTAGGTCGCGCTTTATGCACTTTAACTAGGATATTTATTGTTTGTAGTTTGCATTAGAGTTTGCCTGGGCTCCTTGCTTGGGTCCAGTGTATAGGCTTATTGCTTCTGAATTGGAGAGCTCCGGGTTCGAGTCCGGTCGACGTCTGGCTATATAAGGCCAGGCTGATAGTTTGCTTTTAAAATACACCTTTAGTTCCGCTCTAGAATGCTAGGGGACTGGAACGGGTGAATTTTACCTATCTCTATAGATCTGAGTGCTGATCTAGAAAGGCCTCTTATTGGGGTCTATTCCTATATCCTCTCTGATCTATTCCTAGTAAATTGTTAGATAGTATCCCTCTTGAGGAAGGTCTGGCTCCGGGCTTTTCCTCGCTTACGTTTAGGCCAGGTGCTGGATAAGTGGTGAAGGCACCTTTAGTACTGTAAACTGGTTCACTTCATCAGCTTGTAAGAGAACGCTTCCTGAGTGGATCCTGATTAATTAGAGCATTAATATATGTAATTTTCTCTTAAGGACTGAAGTAGGAAATTCTTTGATCAATTATAACAGGAATTAATTCCCTATTCTTTACGGATTAGGATAGAGATATACGTAAGACCCTCTCAGTCTCGGGAGGGCAAATAGACAGATCGACTATTCTCTGCTATCATTCGCTGTTTATTGAAATAAAGATATCTAAAAGAGGAAGCTTGATGAGTTTTCATAAAAATTTGAGTCTGGTATGCTAGTTGTAGTAAGAACTCCCCTAGATTCTTGCAAACAGGATGAAGAAATTGGTTAATTTAGAATTAGTCGACAGGAAAGGTTGTACGAAGATATTTAAAGGATTAGGAGATATTTAACCCATCTTTTCCGTCTGCCTCCCTTGAGTAAGTTAAAGGAAATAAGGGAGAGAGAGGAAACTTAAACCGATCTGGTCGTATACAACCTTGGTTGAAGTTAATTATTTGAAATTAGTGGTTCTATCATTCCTGCTCCACAGGAATATTCCTTTGGAAAGATAGCTGTTAACTGGCGGGTGAGGTAAAAATTTTAGATACTGGGAGCATGGTAATAGCACGCGCACGCAGAGAGGTACCCCCTCCATGTAGCGGACCGTCATCGTCGGGGAGGGGGTGGAGCTGAGAGGGCGGCTTCATCTTTCATTCATGTATCACCCCTCATCTTCATATCATTGCACGCCCTCTCAGCCGCGAATACCGCTACCGGACTCGCGGGTGGTTGGTGGGAGTCGGGAAGAGGAAGGTCTAGTGGACGTCTTCCTCCCCTTGGGGAGGACGTGCACCCACCCGGCCTGCTGTTGTGTTTGTCCAGTGTTTGTGGTGTCCGGCGTGTTGAGTCTTTGAGAAAATAAATAAAATAATAAAAAAAATCTTAAAACAAAAAAGCCCAAAAAATATAAAAACATAAAATTTAAAAAAAATCCGCACCTATTGTTTTGTTTTGTTCCTTTTGGGCTGGTGGGGGTCTATCTTTCTGTTGGCCACGTCTCTTTTGTTTTGTTCTCCTTCTTCCTTTTCCGGGGCCACGCGTTTTTGTCGACGGGAATGGTTTTTTGCACGCCCATTCCCCTTGACCGCGTTGGCCCCACGCTGATCCTAAGTTTGAGGGCGTGGCGAAGGGATTGCCAGGGGGTAGCGTTAGTTCCCCTCTTAACGCCCCGGTGTGACCTCACACCCTTTTTTCCCTTTATAAGTGTATTAAAAAAACTTACTTATATGGGTAAAAAAACTTTCTCCACTGAACCGGGCTCTCCCTCACGGAAGAAGCCCAAACAAAATGATAGTGAAATTGAGGAACAGACAAGTATCGCGACCCCTGTTGTCCGATATCTTGTAATTAAAGAGAAAGACGTTGACAGTGCCAGTACTGAGGAAAACCGTCCGAGTGCTATTAAGGGCTTATCCCCTTTTGTAATCAATAAAGTCATTACTTTTCAAGCCGGGCAGGTTAAAGACATAAAGAAACTGCGGAATGGCACTTTATTGGTGGAAACGACAGACGAGAAGCAAACGGCGAAGTTACTTAAGTTAACTTCCATTGGACCGGTGAACGTGCCAGTCGAACCTCATCGTATGCTGAACGTTTCAAGAGGGGTGATATCGTGTTGGGATCTCCTCAATGCCACCGAAGAGGAGATCAAGTCGGAATTAGCGGACCAACACGTTATAGCGGTAGCTCGAATCAAAAGTAAGAAGTCAGGTGAACTTGTCGCTACTCAGTCACTGATTCTTACTTTTAGTCTGCCAACGCTTCCGGAGTCTGTAAAAGCTGGTTACTACCGTTTAAAAGTTCGGCCCTACATACCCAGTCCTCTGCGCTGCTTTAAATGTCAACATTTTGGGCACACCAGCACCTCGTGTAATGCGAGTGCTGCTCTTTGTGCGAATTGTGGCCAGGGTAGTCATGGTGCGGAACCCTGTAAAGCGACCAAGCCCTTCTGTGTTAACTGCAAGGGAGAGCATTCTGCTTGGTCTCGGGATTGTCCAGCTTATCAGCGCGAGAAGCGTATCCGAGAACTAATGGTAGTCGAGAAGATTTCTGCTACAGATGCGAAGCGTCGATTGAAAGAAAGCCTTCCTTCCTCGCTTTCTGTTCCCTTCGCTACTGTCGCTGCTATTTCTCGGAAATCCGTCGCTACACAGACCGTCGACGTTTCCACCCAAACGGGCTTGACCCCAAAGCGTAGTTCTGACTCGAAGACCCCAGTTGCAAAGATGAGCGAACTTCTTACGACCCCCGTTGCATCAACGAGCGAACATCCCAAGCCTCCAGCTGTAACGCCGAGTGAACGTGCGAAAACTCCTCGTGTTACTGTTAGTAGTGGTCTTCGGCGCACTCCAGCCCATCGCCGATCACCTTACATGGCTGGCCTGAAACTTAGTCAGCATATCCGCAGGTTGAACGACACGGTTCTCTCTCCTAAGAAACCGAAATCTCCTCCAGTTCGTAAGCCACCTGCAGCTTCTCTGAAGTCTGACATGGTGGAGTACGAACTCATGGATACTGAGTGGGCTGTGATTGGACCGCGTGGGAAAGTTCGCCTTAAACGTTGATTTCTTCCAGTATGGCGCTTCTTCAGTGGAACCTGAATGGCTTCTGTACTCACCGTGAGGAATTGATACAACTGGTCTCCGACCACTCACCAGTTGTCGTCTGCTTGCAAGAAACTCATTTTAAGCCCACCCAGTCTTTCCTTCTTTCTGGGTACACTATGTATCGGTGTGATAAGCCAGATAGTGACCACGCTGCTGGCGGCGTGGCAGTCTGTGTCTCTGATTCTTTTCATTCTCGGGAGATTCACCTCGTCTCCCGCCTGCAAGCAGTTGCGGTGCGAGTATACTTCTCTCGCCCGCTTACGGTTTGTTCATTGTACATTCCTCATTCAGAAGCCTTTAGCACCGCCGATCTGCTTCAGCTCTTCCATCAACTTGAGCCGCCAGTCTTGCTTGTAGGAGACCTTAATGCCTATCACCGTCTGTGGGGTTCTGTCCGTACTGACGGTCGTGGCCGCGAGGTCACTGCATTTCTCGAGGAGAGTGGCTTGCTTATCCTTAATGATGGCAGTCCTACTCATTTCTCCACTGCCCATGGCACATATTCTTGTATCGACCTCTCCATGTGCAGTGCTGGTCTCTTGACTTCATTGACATGGAGAGTGCATCCCGATCTTTCTGGCAGTGACCACTTCCCGTTATTTGTTGACGGTCTCCCTGTTACACCTCCTTTTTCCCTCCGCCGCTTCAATCTGAAGCGTGCTGACTGGCGTAAGTTCCGTGAGCGCAGTGAGTTTCATTGTCGTGATGATCTCCCTGTCGCTGTTGTGGCTGAGGCTTTTGAGCAGGCTGTTCTTGATGCTGCTCATTGTTCCATTCCAGAATGCGGTGACAACGTTTCACGCCGGCGTGTTCCTTGGTGGTCTGCGGAACTCCGTGAGGCTATCCAGGCTCGTCGGCTTGCTCTTGCCACTTTTAATCGTCATCCAACAGACGAAAATCTTCAGCAGTTCCGCATTCTGCGTGCTCGTGCTCGACGTCTGGTAAAGATCTCAAAGCGCCAAAACTGGACGAATTACGTTTCGTCACTCAGTAGTCGCACGCCTATGTCTACTGTGTGGCATCGGGTTCGCTCCTTAAACGGCTATCCTCCTTTACTTAATGTGCCAGCTTTAAACGTGAATGGTGTTCTCGAGACCAATTCCTCAGAGATCGCTAATATCTTGGGAGGCCACTTTGCCAGTATCTCTGAGTCGGATCACTACCCAGCAGCCTTTGCTCGTTCACGTCCTCAGCTGGAGCGAAACCCGTTAAATTTCCGTACCGCCAACAGTGAGGATTATAATGCTCCTTTTACGCCCGTTGAGTTTGAATCTGCTCTCCGTGAATCGTCCAATACCGCTCCCGGGCTTGACCGTATTTCGTATGATATGTTGCGCAACCTCTCCCACGACACTCAGCTTGCATTATTGCAGCTGTATAATCGCCTCTGGGTTGAGGAATTTTTTCCACCTGCTTGGTGTGAGGCCCTGGTTCTTCCTATCTTAAAGCCAGGGAAAGCCGCAACTAGCCCCACGAGCTACAGACCCATTGCTCTCACGAGCTGTGTCTGTAAGCTTCTGGAGCGAATGGTCAATAAGCGCCTGGTGTGATATTTGGAATCGCATTCCCTTTTGAGCAAGTTTCAAAGTGGTTTTCGTCGCTTCCGCTCAACTATTGACAACCTTGCTTATCTTGAGGGTCAGATTCAAGACGCCTTCCTAAACGGAGAACATCTTGTGGCTATATTTTTTGATTTAGAGAAAGCGTATGACACCACCTGGCGTTACGGTATCTTAAAACAATTATATGACTCGGGTCTTCGAGGGCATATGGCCCAATTTATCACGAATTTTCTTCACGAGCGACACTTTAGAGTGCGTGTGGGATCTAGTCTTTCAGAGCGCTTTGTACAAGAAAATGGTGTTCCACAAGGCAGTGTCCTTAGTGTCACGTTGTTTGCTGTCGCTGTCAACAGTGTTCTTTCGCAGCTCCAGGCTCCTGTGTCTGGTCTGCTGTATGTTGACGACCTTGTAATTTTCTGTCGCTCCCGCCACCTTCGCGGCATTACTCGACAGCTTCAACTTACTCTCAATCGTCTTGTTCGCTGGTCGAATGAGACTGGATTTCGCTTTTCCACAGAGAAATCCCAATGTGTTCACTTCTGCCGGCAGCGTACTTGCATTTTTGACCCGGACTTGTATCTCGGTGGCACCCGTTTGTCATTCGTTGATACAGTCCGTTTCTTGGGTCTGGTGTTCGACCGTCGCTTGTCGTGGGCACCACATATTCGGACTCTTAAGTACTCTTGTCTTCGAGCTCTGAATCTCCTTCGAGTCCTTTCCCACCGCACGTGGGGTGCTGATCGTACTGTTCTGCTTCGTTTGTACCGTAGTCTAATCCGGTCCAAGTTAGACTATGGCTGTATTGTCTATGGTTCTGCTCGTGATTCTCTGTTACGCCAACTTGACACAGTGCATCACCTGGGTATTCGTCTTGCTACTGGCGCCTACCGAACTAGTCCCGTCGCCAGCCTGTATGCTGAAGCCAATGAACCTTCGTTAGCCTATCGTCGCAGCAGACTACTTCTAAATTATTCTGCGCATGTGCGTTGTATTCCAGACCACCCGTGTAGACCATGTCTCCGTGGAGTTCGGATATACGAGCGGTATGCTGCACGTCCTCGATCTACACGCCCATGGTACATTCGTGCGCATGAGACCTTCTTTGGCGACGATTTCATGTGGCCCTCTCTTTCGTTGGTTAACTTTTGTGCTATTCCACCATGGCTACTTCGTCTACCTCGCCATGATTTACGTCTGACTATACATTCGAAACAGCAGACTAGTTCCCAGGTGTATCAGCAAGAGTTTGCCGCACTGTTAGATCAGTACCCCGATTTTAATGTGTTCTTTACGGACGGTTCTAAGGATGGGGATTCTGTCGGCTGTGCCTTTGTCACCGACGAGGGCAGCTCAGAATTCAATTTGCATCGCCTGTGTTCCGTGTTCACTGCTGAATTGACTGCAGTTAAGCTTGCCTTGGACCATGCTCTCACCCTTTCCTTACGTCGTGTGCTTGTTTGCACCGACTCCCAGAGCGTGGTTCTGAGTATTCAGAATGTGTTCAGTATGAACTCTCTCGTGCAGGACATTCTTGTGAGATGCAATCAATTACAGCAACAGGGTTGTGTCGTCGTTGTCTGCTGGGTGCCGGGTCATGTTGGCATCCGGGGAAACGAACGTGCTGACACAGCTGCCAAGAACGCCGCCTTGTCCGGGGTTGCACTGGAGCATAGCCTTCCCTGCTCCGATCTTCAGCATCATTTCTATTCTTTGTTGCGTTCTCACTGGCAAGCAGATTGGGACCAGGCTCTTGAGAATAAGTTACATGCAGTCAAGCCACTTTTAGGAGAATGGCGTACGTCCTCGTGCCATCGTCGTCGAGATGAAGTGGTCCTGGCGCGTCTGCGTATCGGACACTCTCATCTGACGCATGGCTACTTGCTGCGGAGATTGAACCGTCCGTACTGTGAGGAGTGTATAGTCCCGCTGAGTATTCAGCACATTCTTGTTGAATGTCCTGAATACTCAGCTCTCAGAGAACGTTTCGAATTGCCTTCGGTTCTTGCCCGCGCTTTGGGGGATTCCAGTGATATAGTTAGCCGGGTTCTTGACTTTGTTAAGGCTTCTGGGGTTGCTCACGTTCTCTGAGCTGTTTTAGTGTGTTGTCGCCTTTTTATTGCTGCTAAAATTTTAATTTCAGTTAGCTTTTATTGTTTTTCTATATATTGTTATTGTTATCTGTTTTAGACTATTTATTCTTTTATTTTCTTTTTCATTTTCTGTTTTTACTTAGCAGCACTTTCGTTTATTGCGCTCTAGTATTTTAACCTTTTCCTTTACATGTTTTAGTCCAGAGCAACCATGTAAATCGTGACGGGGACATATAGCCTTGATGCTGACGTCCCCATTAAACCCCCTATTCAATCAATCAATCAATCAAACGCAGAGAGGTACGTCCATAACCGTTACAGTTGAGAGGTCGTAGAGGGAGCCATTGCAAACAGTGGGCGCGTAGGCAGCGCTTACAAACTGGGGGCTCGTCCTAAGTAATTAATCACCCTTAAACAAGGCATACACACAGACTCAGCAAAAATCTCATCATTTTCCTTGTATGCAATTAAGATCTGGAAAATCAGGAAGTAACATGGCGCAGGCAATAGAAATAAGCTTACTCAGAGAGGCTCTAAGTGTACAGAGTGAAGGTGAGCTTAATGCACAACAAATCCTAGAACTAGTCAGAAAATTCAAATTCAAAATAACAATAGCACACCGCAGGAAAATGCTCAGCAGTCTCATTGCTCCTGTAGCAAATGACCAGAAGACATCAAAATTCAGTTACCAACTTTTAGTGGAGAACCGGATCAGGATCCATTTCAGTTCATAGATGCTATCACAGATTACGCGAAGAGAAAAGAAATATACCTGGACGATATTTTGTCCAAAGTTGTTGCACTACTTCTCAGTAAGAGTAGCAGAGAATGGTTCAATTTTAAATCGCCATTCTCTAGATTCGCGGAATTCAAAGATAATTTCATTAGAGAATATTATAGCTTTCACTACGAACAGATGTTCGAAGAAGAAATAAGTAGAAAATTTCAACAGACAAATAAAGCTCTTGCAAAATTTGTCAGGGACTCAGCATTACTGTTCTGCAGGCTGAAGAACCCGCCTTCAGAGCCCGAACAGGTCAAGAAAATTCTCAGTAAGTTGCACCCCAAGTACAAAGTGTGCCTATACGAAAAAACTTTTGCTACTCTTAAGGAACTTGAAGCATACGCCCTCCAAATACAATCATATTTATTTGAGGAGTTAAACTATGTAAGGGGTCAAACTACTGGTAACGTACAGTTAGCAGTGGTAGACAAAAGAGAATCATCTTTCGGAAATATCACGGCTACAAAACCAGAATCTTTGGACCCTGCATATTTCCGGCTACAGGTTGATTGATTGACTGATTTGGGGGATTAATGGGAACGTCAGCATCAAGGCTATATGTCCCCGTCACGATTAACACGGTTGCTCTGGACTAAAAGATGTAAAGAGAAACAAGCTAAAACAGCAGAGAGAAATAAACAGAAGTGCTGCTAATTAAAAGGAGAAAACGAAAAATAGAAAATCAAAGAATCCATAAAGTAAAATATATAACAATAACAGTACATAGAAAAACAATAAAAGCTAACAGAAACTGAAAATTTAGTAGCAATAAAACAATGACAACACACCAAAAGAGCTCAGAGAATATGAGCAACCCCAGAAGCTTTAACAAAGTCAAGTACCCGGCGAACTATATCACTTGAATCCCCCAAAGCGCGGGTAAGAACAGAAGGCAATCTGCAACGTTCGAGAGCTGAGTATTCAAGACATTCAATAAGAACGTGCTGAATACTCGGCGGGACTATACACTCCTCACAATACGGACGGTTCAACCTCCGCAGCAAGTAGCCATGCGTCAGATGAAAGTGTCCGATACGCAAACGCGCCAGGAGCACTTCATCTCGACGCTGATAGGACGAGGACGTACGCCACTCTCCTAGGAGTGGCTTGACTGCGTGTAATTTATTATCAATGAATGAATGATTAGGGGGGGTAATGGGGACGTCAGCAGCTAGGCTATATGTCCCCGTCACGATAAACATGGTTGCTCTGAATTAAAAAATGGAAAGAAAAAGGTTAAAAGAATAGGAACAACAAAACTGCTGCTAAATAAGAGAAATTAAAAGATAAAGTGCATAAAAAATAGAAAATAAAACAATAAATAAATTAAAACATATAACAATAACAATATATAGAAACACAATAAAAGCGAACAGAAATTAAAAATGCAGCAGCAATAAAACAGTGGAAACACACTAAAACAGCTCAGAGAACGTGAGCAACCCCTGAAGCATGAACAAACTCAAGTACCCGTCGAATCATATCACTTGAATCCCCCAAAGCACGGGCAAGAGCAGAAGGCAATCTGAAACGTTCTCTGAGATCTGAGTATTCAGGACATTCCACAAGAATGTGCTGAATACTCAGGGGGACTATACATTCCTCACAATACGGACGGTTCCGCCTCCGCAGCAAGTAACTGTGCGTCAGATGAGAGTGTCCGATACGCAAACGCGCCAGGAGCACTTCATCGCGACGACGAGCAGACGAGGACGTACGCCACTCTCCTAGGAGTGGCTTGACTGCGTGCAATTTATTGTCAATGGCCTGGTCCCAATCTATTTGCCAGTGAGAGCGCATCAAGTTAGAAAAATACGAATGAAGATCGGAGCAGGGAAGGCTATGCTCCAGTGCAACCCCGGCCAAGGCGGCGTTCTTGGCAGCTGTGTCAGCACGTTAGTTTCCCCAGATGCCGACAAGATTCGGCACCCAGCAGACAACGACGATAAAACCCTGTTGCTGCAATTGATCTTATCTCAGAAGAACGTCCTGCACGAGAGAGTTCATACTGAAGACATTCTGTATACTCGGAACCACGCTCTGAAAATCGGTTTTTCGGAGGCAGGCTGTGAAGCAGGATCCAAAAGATGATAATCAAAATGAAAAGAAGCAATTTAGATGTTTCGAATGCCATGGTATAGACTGCAAACTTTCCCAATATCCTAAATTGAGAAATAACCATAAAAAGGGAAACGAACAGGTTGCAGCATGAACAGTAAATAGCGTTTGGCAGCTTGCAACATGCGCCAACCCCCCACTATATCTCGATGCATTCTATTATAGACGCCCAACAGATATTTATCTAGATTCTGGCTCGTACATTTGTTTCGCAGGGAAGCAAACGGCCGAACAATGGATCAAACAGGCGCCAAAACAAGAGATGTTAATGAAAGAATTTCACTAGCTACGGGACATACAGTAGCTAAGCAGTCACCCCCCGTTTCTACATCAAAAAGTTTTTCAACAGGAATTCTGCATACTTCCCAATTCAAATTTAGAGGTGGTGGTGGGGACCAACTTCCAAGAAGGCCACCAGGCTTTAAACAAAAGGCCACAGTTCGATAGCCCGGACTACACATTGGAGCAAGTCAGAAGTCTGCAGCCGAACCTCCATACGGACAGGCAGGAAGAAACGCAAAAACCGTCCACCAGCACATATCAGGAACTGGAGGAAGACCTCGACTACCTGGAGCTGATAACATGGAGAAAATTTGGACTTTGATTCTCTTCCGAAAACGCCAGGGAAACATCACTGGATCAGGACGTCCAAGGAGAACCTGCGAGGCGGAAGTTGACATTCTCATAAACGTGGTAGAGCACCGAACACTCGCGTGATAGTGAAATTGAAGATACATTTACGTCTGTTTTATTATCGCGACAGTGAATAGTTTGAACAGTTCCAGATTCGGAACTTTCATTATCATTTTTTTAAATTTTCTTTTTCTTTGAGAAAAAATAGTGTTTATTGTGTGTCACAACATTTAAAGAATCAAGTTATCATACAAACTGCACGAGACTATAAACAGTTGGTCCACATTAGCCCTACAATGTATATTTTTTAAATGAAAATAAGTGTTAGTTAGTGTGCGTGTAAATACAAGTGATTTCTCTAGTTGTTTCACCTAGAGAAATGGACAATTAGAGACTATGAACATTCAAAGATTGAAAAGAGATAGTCGATGGTAAGACTGACCAAGTTTCCTTTTCTTTGGTAAGGGGATTATGCAATGGACCCCTTCAGGGCCACTTGCTAGTTTCTTAAATATTGTAATTATTATTATACATATATTTCAAGGTTATATATATATATATATATATATATATATATATATATATATATATATATATATATATATATATATATATATATAAATATATATGAAGAGTACGGAGGAATAACGACGAAAGTCCATTTTTAACGATTTTTATTTTATGGAGGCCAACGTTAGAGGTCAGCATGAGCTTTCTGAACATATATTCATTTTCCACAGAAACGCTTTTAGTCCCGTGTAAAACGAGTTTTTAAAAACCTTGAAAGAGGGAAGAAAGATGAATGTCACAGCATATGCTGAATAAACGATGGAAGTCCAATTTCCTCCTGAACAAGTCTTTGTATTGTTACACTTTCGATCGAATGATAAGATTGTTTCGCAACGCTGTTAGCTGCCAGTAGAAACACGCCATTACATAGAGCAGTCGTGTTGCTGAGAAGTGCGTTAATAATAACACGGTTTTGGAGTTAACATGGATGTTAACTCGTGCCCAGGTGCAAAAGAACGTGGGGAAAAAGAGGACATGGACGTGTGTCGGACGCTTCCGAAAAATTACGCCAACAAACGCATGAAACAGGTGCAGACTGTAAGTGTAGAAGATTCAAGTTTTTTGAAAGTGTACACGGAAGTGACAGGGATATCATCAGTCATTTCAATTCTTTGCCTGATCGAGATGCTCAACGGTCCCATTTAAGCGGTTTAATTGAAGTTAATCTAGTGAATAGGAGGCGCCCGCAAAAAAATCAAAATGAGCCTCACCTTTGTGATAATGCGTACAAGTTCAAAGTGAGGGTTAAAAGAAATGATGTGATGGAGGAAATACCGGTTTGCTACACAGCATTTTTGGCCCTTCATGGTATATCAGCGAGAACTTTACAGACTATTCAAGAGCAGTTGAAAAAATGTGGTACCGTAGTCCCCGATACACGAGGAAAGCATAAAAATTGACCACATTCTTTACGCGAGGAAACCTTACAAAAAATTCATGAACACATTCAATCTCTTCGAAGTCGGAAAGCACATTACTCATTGAAGAAGTCATCCAAGATTTATCTGCCGGCAGAACTCAATGGTAAGAAGCTGCATCACATGTTTTATAAACGTACCCTAACAACCATGTTTCATACGATAGTTACATGCGTGTTTTCAATACAGAGTACAACATTTCGTTTGGATATCCCCGTTCAGATACATTTTGTGTATGATGCAATGAAGGCGCAAGAGAAAGTATTGCAAGAAGAATTGGCATCCAAAGCGAACTCAGATGACGATGGCAGGAAGAAGGAAAAGGATCTGCATGATTTGCGTATTAAGAAAGAACTACATTTGCAGCGAACAGAAACATTTTATTCCAGGAAACGTCAGTGTCGACAACGCTGCGTACAAACCACAAAGGAAGAAGCCATTACTATGGATTTTCAGGTGAATTTGCAAGTCCCGAATATAGCTAGTAATATTGTGTATTATAAACGACAATTAACGGTGCATTTATTCAATATTCATCTGCTGCCTTCGGGAGAATCAGTCTTTGCCTCTAATGGATTGTACAAAAGGAAGTTACCTGTTCCCTCCAGACCCCTGAAGGACGTCAAAGTAGAGATTGAACAGCCACGCATTGTGTCTATGCGCTCCGCAAGTTACGACATTGCATGGGAAACAGTGGTACTCACAGAGGCAATTAATAAGAAGCAGACATCATCTGGGTTGCAGGAGGGTGAGTTCCTCTTACCAGGCGAAGTGTATTCCCATGACTTACCAATATCTGCTTTGAAGTGGAAAGACCTGCAGGAAATCTCTGCGGAAAACTTCTTACCACAAAGCAGTCACTGTTGTTTTATTCAAATTTACCGCATCAGAAATGAACATACAGAGATGTATTCTCCAATGTGCGTGAAGCATACTACTGATTTGTTATCATTTTAAATCTTTTTGTGGTTTACCCGTTCCAGTGATGTAGAATTTTCATTTAAAGTTAGGGGAGAGAAATGTGACTTTCATTGTTTTTCGCTCAATTTTCTGGACATTCATCTTTTTTCCGCTTTTTTTTTTTAATTACAATGCTATTGTTGAATTTTCTCCACTGTTACCAAATATAACCTCTTGGAACATTTCTGGTGCATTTTCAGATTGTTGACCTTATGCTTCATTCCATTTATTCTTGCTCATTGTATCAAATGCATAAAATAAAGCGTTTCGAAGTTTAAAAAGCTAATATCTCCGAAGTGGGAAAATGTGATTTTCATCGTTATTCCCCCATACTCTTAAACCGGAAGTGGTAGAAATCAACTACTTCCGGTCTCTACTATTTCCAGTTTTACTATGTAATTTGTATAGTTTAGAAGTCTACCGTAGTTTCACACTGTGGAACGATACTCACTTGTTTCTTCTTTGCAGCTTTGATTCTGAAACAATCATATTTGAGACTGAGCGTGGAAATGTGACACGAAATGCCGTCCCAAGCGGCTATCGAATTGTTCACTTGGAACATTTTCTTCAATAGGATTTAACACTTCAAGATAACCATAGAAGAATATGCACTGGCGGTAAATTGGACTTTATAAAAGAACGGCGACTAGTACTTGTTAGTTATTTGTACTTCAAATGTCGAGCATGCAACCGGGAAGTTAGCCATTCTACTGAGAATTTGGACTCAAATACGAAAGTGTCAACTGTTAATACGTCAGCAGTTTGGGAAACGGTATCTATAGGAAGTGGTTACTCTCACCTAGAAGAATTCCTCAGCATTTTAGATATTCCATGCATGAGCAAGACTATGTTCACTAACATTAAAGGGAAACTTGAATCCGTAAGTGTAGTCTATTTTTATGTTCTATATTTATCGAGACACATGCACACAAACCAATCAGACAGCATCATATTGTGGGTGTGCGTTTAAAATTAGATGTATTGTATATGTTAACCTATAGCGAGTGACAAAATCTACTATCTCATTTTGATAAAGTATCTGTAAATAAAATGAGTTCATGTGGTTAAAATAAAGAATGTACTACAAGTGGCACTAGTGCGAGAAAATTTGTAGTATTTTGACGAAAACAGGAAAAAGATCTTCAATGTTCATGAAGGGATTAATGATTTGGGGAAAACCAAATTGTAGCCTAACTTCGTTCGCTACTATGAATCAACCTTACTGAAAGTGATGAATAATTCTCATTGCTTGGTATTGCGCGTTCGTTTTGTCTTCTTTTATCGTAAATATTTTGATTTACTATTTTTTTTTCGAAACGAGACGTAATTATTTTATTTTTCGTTTTATAAAGTAAATTTGATGTGTTTTACATGTGTCACTTGTTTTTTCTTTCGTGATTTTTATTTCGGAGAATCTCATCATGAGATTTCATTTCCCTTTACCAGCATCCTTTTTCGTACGTCCACAAAACACAAGAATTACTTTTCACATTCATCTGGGAACCTTATATATTTTATCGTTGTTCTGTAACTGACTCCTTTCTCTTAATTCAAACTTTTTTTTACGGTGTATTCTAACGTATATGAGAGAGAGAGAGAGAAAGAGCACCCCTGCTTTACACTTCCATACGTACAAAAAAATTTAGAGGATTAGCGGGAGACGATTGTTGCGGTTGCTTGTTTGCTGACACTCATGAACGCGAGCCGAAACATATTTACGTGTGGGTCAACATTGAATGTGTGCTTTGTGATTACACTTGATAATCGCAGATTCACACTACATTGCTATGTATTTTATTTAGGTTTGGAATGAAACTCTCTGGTCACAAATGAAAGCAGCAGGCGAAGAGGAGGAAAGAATAGCGATTGAAAAGGGTAATGTTGATGCAGATGGGATGCCTTGGATTACGGTATACTTGGACGGAGGCTGGAGTCAAAGAAGTTGCGGTCACAGTTACAACGCAGCTTCAGGAGTCGTAAGTTCTGCATATCAGAATGATTATATTTATTGCCATATGTACTCATATTACTACTAACCTAAGATTATTTTTTAAAAAAATTCTGTATGAGTGTTACCAACGGGAATGAAACTTCTGATAGCTAGCATATATATGTGAGCAATTACTTCTACGCTATAACATTTGTCAATAAGGTATGAAATGTACTAAGTCGCAATGAAAACTTTATAAATGTTTAATAAGTGAATGAAAACAGTACTTACTGGCAGAGGCAACAGAAAAATAAGGAACATTGACATAATGCCGGATCCAGTAGCGTAGCAAACTTCTGCGGGGAACTCCCTCAAAATAAAGAGAAGGGGCCCCAGCTGGAAAGTCGATGGTAATAATAATAATAATTTATTATATTATTATTATTATTATTATTATTATTATTATTATTATATGTGCACTTTCTGCTTACAGTTAAGCAAGGGCACAACTTTTAGCATAGCTACAACTACCAACGCACAGTGTGGATTTGCTTGATATCTCCGCAGTGCATAAGAAACAAAAAGTAGAAAGTACATGCTTTTTGTATATCGGCCAATGAGAGTGTTGAAGAGGGCGAAGGCCCATCTAAAGTGCAAATTTCGGGCAATGAGACAATGTTTATCACGGCCATAACTACCAACGCACACCGCGGATTTGTTTAAAACTTCTGCAGTGGATAAAGAAACAAAAAGTAACTAATACGTTTTTTTTTATATTGGACAACGTGGGGGTTGAAAGGGGTAAAAAAAAAACTAACCTCTACCATGGCTGTAACTATCAACGCCCACTGTGGATTTTCTTGAAACTTCTCAATTGGATAAAGGAACAATAAATAAGAAATATGTGTTTTCTTATGTAGGCCAACGTGGGGGTTGAAAGGGGTTAGAATCCTCCTAAATGTCGAACATAGGTCAAAGAGACAACCTTTACCATGGCTGTAACTACCAAGGCACATTACGGATTTGCTTGAAACCTCTGCAGTGGCCAAAGAAACAAAAAAATAAAACACACTTACTTGCAATATATAGTCTCTCCATTGTATCCGTTTCAAAACACCGCGGACATTGATTGCATTTGTCATTTAGTATTCGTTTAGTACATTATGATTATTCGTTTTCGATAAAGAGTGTGTTCCCAAGTCAAAATCTCAAATTTTAATTGAAATACTTGCGTTGGATGATACTGTGTTCAACAATAACATTGCTTTTAGGTTTGGGTTTTTATTATAAAATTTTCTAACGATAAATAGTTTAGAAAGAAATTTTAAAAAAAAACAATAAAAAGAATATTCTTTATTCTAGCTTCGAACGCTGAAGAGCATCATGAAAAAGGTATCATTCTGTTGAGCAGAAAGTAACAAGGATGAGTATAATTTTGGCGCAGGTGCGTTTACTATGCACAGTGCTGGTTTGTTGTGCAAAGTTTGAAATTTTTAAGTTACCCCCACAAGAGGAGCCATAGGTATCGTCTCAACGCCATTTGATGGGTTTTGTCCTACTTCTGTTATTCTTTTTTTTTCGTTCATATATCTTCAGTCGTTCTCACACTACGTCCAATTACCCCCCCTCCTAGGCCGCCCAGAGAACAAGGAAGCCAGGACATATTCTGGGGGCCCAGACTACTAAAAGGGCTCGACCTGACATTTTATAAAGTTTATATTTTCTTGATTTCGGATGCTCTCATGCACTTACGTACTTCTTAGATATCACCTTCACACGATTACTGAAATAATGCCTATTGATTGAAATAGATCTACCAAGTACCAATACATTTGTCTTGTCCGTCTCCCTTAGCCTCGGAGCATAATCATGGGACGTTAAACTAAATACTTCATTACATTTCATTTCTCTTGTGTTGAAATAAAAATCTTCAAATTATAAAATAGGTCTTACTACTAGTTAATGCCCGTATTGGTATATCCTCGGGGCTGGCTGGGATTTCTCTCCACGTCCTGCCCCTCCCTCCCTCCCCAAAATGAAACCCAAATGTCTAACTAGTAGCAAGAAGCAGTTTTATCTTGCCTTTTCTTTTAATAATCTAGTGTCTATTTGTCATGTATTTTAAATACCATTTTGCCTGCCTTTTACACAAAAGTAAGGCCTAAACTTTCGGGAATTAGTAATCTCTATTTTAACTGATTTTCCATTATTTATTTTCTTTTAGGCCTGTATCATCGGTCAAGAAACAAATAAACTTCTCTTTCTTCGAGTTAGAAATAAATATTGCTCTATGTGTGCCACAGCTGCTGCAAAGAATATATAGTCACAAGATCATATATGTTACCGTAATTGGACAGCATCTTCAAGTGCAATGGAAGCAGCCATAGTTGTTGAGGGTTTTAGTAAAAGTGAGGAAATGCACGGTCTTCGCTATAAAAGATTTGTAGCAGATGGGGATTCAAATGTGCACAGCAGAATAGTTGAACGAGTGTCATATGGACGTGAAGTAGTGAAGGTGGAATGTGTTAACCATTGTGTGAAAAATTACACGAAAATATTGCACAAACTTCGTGTGGATAACACGTTTTCGCCCCAAAGCAGAGCGATCCAGCGCGACAGAATTCCACGCCTTACAGCAGCTGCTCGCGTTGCCATTTCCAGGAATGTGGCAGCAAAGAAGAGCGTCCAAGACCTGCAAGATGATCTTCGAAACGGGTCTTCACATGTATTTGGAAATAACGAAAAATGTAAGACATACTATTGCTCGAAAAAGAATTATGAAAATTTAGTACCGGTTCTTCAAGAAAGTGGATTATATTATCATATAATGTCAGCAGTCCAACAAATGATAAGGAAGGCAGACAAATTGCTACCTAATGAGACGACTAATACAGCAGAAGTCTTCATGAGCATTTTGTCAAAATTCAACGCTGGAAAAAGGATTAACTTTACAAAACGAGGGTCGTTTCAACGGAAAAGCTATTTAACTGGCCTTGCATACAACAGAAAGGCGAAATGGCATCTTAGTCCCTGGAAATCTATGACAAAACGAAGTCCTGGAATGCATTTCAAATTCTTTCTCGATAGATGATCTGAACAACACCGATCAAAGAGTGTTAGTAGGAAAGTAAGAAGGAAACTCCAGCTTCCATCAACTAATCGTGATTACGGACCTAATGCTAACAAACCACCACTCTCTCCGGAATCACTTCGGGCTCCTTGCGAAGAACAGCTGCAATCTTATGATGTAAGTCATTATTTTTATAATAGTCAAAATTTATATGAATATTGTTTACACACATTAACATATTGCACTGACAAGAACATTTACATGTGCCAATACTTTGACAAAGTTGCTCCTACTAATTTTCCTTTTCAATTAGGAGCGGATAAAAATGCGTAATCAATGCGGTAAGTACGGATAGTTGTCATCACTACAATCAAGCAAAACAGCTCAGCAAGCGTAGCTCTTAGAACGCATACTAGTAAAAAATATAGGCCCCGGATAGCCGTGAAAATGAAATCCAGAGACAATCATGAATCACAGAATTGATATGCCATGCTCCACTAATTGAAATCAAGCGAAATTCTTTTCAAATTCTTATAATGTATGTGTGGATGGATACACACTGAGTAAGTAGAGAAAATTACGAGAATTTCTGGAAGCCTATCAGTTTTGTGGATTCATGTAATTATAAAATATGTTTCACCTCTACGATTCCAGGTTATCTCGAAACTTCGTTTCTACATATTTCGCAAACATATACCTCGACAAAAATAATTTTGAAGGATAATGTTTAATGAACATTCCTTTTAATGTTTGTAGGAAAAGTAGCTATTTGTGCTTACAATATCGCTTACAAATTTCAGTTCACCCTGTCCTGTTTCAAGAATGCTTTACATTACTTTTCTTATTAGGTCAATTCAGATGAAAGAACTTTGATTGAAGTATCCTCCCGCGGACAGCATGGGAATTAGATTTATTTAGAACATCGCCGCAACCGTCTAACGTCATCCACGTTCGGTAAAGTTGTAAAACGTAAAGATCACACTTCGTGCCATATGTTTGTGAAAGACATTTTATACAAGAGATATCTGTCGACACCATCAATAGAATACGGAAGAAATCATGAAGATGTTGCTCTACGAAAGTTTGCAGAGGAGAAGAATGTGACAGTAGAGAAACGAGGATTATATATTGATTCTAAGTATAGTTTCTTAGCTACTAGTCCAGATGGTAAGAAATATTTTTCAACTTCTTTATTGATATAATAAGTGTTTAACTCTACTAAGTGCTGTTTGTTCAGTGTGCTATAATTAGAGGTATTAACTGAATCTGAACGAAACCAAACCACTTCCTTTTTGGTTATGGAAAAGGGACAGACAGATTATTATTTACTTTTTTTAATCTATTTTCATTCTAGTCTATCAATTAATTCTCTTCTAATCATATTTCAGGATATGTAGTAGAAGATGATCCGTTAGTGGAAGTAAAGTGTATTCCTTCACTCAGAAATAAGGATGTCACTGAAGAGATAAAGAATAAGAAAGGGGCATTTTTTCTTAGAGCTCTTCCAAACGGAACTATAGGACTAAATACTAACAGCGACTACTACTACCAAATTCAAGGCCAGTTGAATATTACCAATTAGACAAATGTTTTTTTGTTCTATACATTGATGATAAATCACCTTTACACATTGTGGAAGTAAGAAGTGATGAATTATGGGAAAATGTTATGCTACCGAAACTTATACGGTTTTTTTAAAGAGTGTATGCTTCCTGAGATAGTAGATTCTATGGTACAACGTGGGATACCTCGCAGTGACCCGAAATATATATCCTTAGTGCTCAAAGCAAGATCGCCAAGAAAAAAGACAATGATCGAGCAAAGATGAAATAGGTGTAATAATGTACATACTTACTGCAACGAATTTGTGTTCTAAATTATCGTGTTCAGCATGTGTATATAATTATTGTTACTATTATTGTATATTGGCAGTTCGTTAATTACTCTTGTATGTTTTATAATACTGCTTCTATCGTGTTATTCGAAATGCTGGAAAATGCCATGATTTACTGGATCATGGTTAGGAAATATATAAATAATGTAAATATTTTCTTAATAATGAAAACTTGTATTGTGTTTATTTGTTGCTCTTTGTATTATAGTTGCGCTGACTCAAAATAGAGAACTAAGAATGATTTAATTAGTGTAAATAATTTATGAAATGAAAATTATCATTGCAACACTATTTTTACTCAAATATGCTGTTACATATTCTTTATTCAGATAGACTCTTATGTATTTATGTTACACTCAAATAACTACTTAACGTTACTTAAATTTCCAAGTTCCAACTTTTTAAATGTAGTTTATAATATAGTAACAGTATTTTTGTGCTGAATAGCCAAACAATCATACCATTATTTGTATTTTATCATAAATAAAGAAATCGCTAGTCTGACTAGCCCCAGGTAACTAGGAAAGCAGCCAAGAAGACATTGTACCAGTGTTTCTCAAACTGTTTGGCAACAACTTCCAAAATAGGTAAAATATCAAGGAGTTTGTAACTTTAAAAATATTCATTCGTAAATGACTTTGTGACTTTAGTATTATACAAAGAGAAGACGTCGTAACTTTTACTGACTTCTAAAGCGGGTCTAGAAGTAAATTGTTTCAGAATCGCTGTGTTACACATTCTTGACGGTCACAAGCCCGGTGAATGCTGAGTGACAGTTGCCGATTGCTTTTCCTGTCATTTGTATTTTGTATATATCTTTATGTAGAGAGGATAGAAGTGTCAAGGGAAGATCGACCAGTATGGTCGAGTGAGCGCCAGGTACGTCAAGGAAGAATGAACATCTCCGCTCTATAGGACGAGTTTTCTGGAGTGACAGCTTCTACACGGGGAGGGATACTGACCGCGCGTTGAACAGAAGGATGGGTAGACCACCATTGAAAGAACTACCCCGCTCGGTTAGTGCTATAGATATAGACTGCTGCTACGAAACATGTTCTTCTAATTACTTGGTTCTGAAGACAAGTTTTTGGGCCATTCTTTTTCCTTGAAATCCCATCCTTTCAATTCGTATTTGATGTTTTTGTATTTCAAGGCGACAGAAGAGGTTTCTATGGCTTTTTTTTTGTCGTTTCAAAATTTCATTAAATTTGATAAATAATAACAAATGATATATATAAAACCAGAGTAACCAGACGACGGTGTATGGCCCTCCAACCAAGGGTTTTCCCAGAATTTTGTCTGGGGTTTTGTATTTTTGCTGGGGGAGTTTGGATATTGATGCATGGAGAAACAACATAACGTAAACGAAATTACATACGTGATAAAATAAGGCAGAAAAAAATTCTCTAACAAGTACACTTTCTCCAAAAAATAATTTTCATGGCTTGATCTAGGGCTATTTCAGAATTGACTATCACTACAGGGTACCCCTGGAATTTTCAATTAAAGTTTCTAACATTTGTTCATATATTTACCCAGGGACATAAGCAGAGGGTGGGTCCTGGGGTTCCGGACCCCCCAACATCCCGACATTTTTGTAAATTTAGTCTAATTTTAGGGGAAAATTTACAAAGTTTATTATAATTTAGCCTCAAATTGTATTTGAACCCGCTCAAAAGCTTTCGACCCCTCCCGAAATAAATTCCTGCGTACGTCCCTGGTGAAGACTATATCTGAATTCGGTTTCTCGTATTAAATAACAAAATTTTATATAGGCATATTTAACATTTCTGTACTCTTTTGAATAACAGTTTCATGATTTGTTAAGATTTTTTTCTGATTTATAAGATATTATATTATATTCAGCTAAAACATTCCACCATATTTTAAACGTTATAACATATATGGCAACAGTAGCGTAACTTGAATCCTCAGAGTCCCCATAGTCCTTGGTTATGCGCCCCCTGGGTCGCAAGGCTTGTGGGGCGCAATTTACGCCTATGTGTGGCATATACTTTTGGGAAATAAACTATTCAATAAAATGATTGTGACAAGTATTCAGTGACATAAATAGAAAATATTTTGTCCAACAGGATAAGTGGCGTAACAAGATGAATGACCAAGAGGGGTGCCCCTCCCTAAATTCTGATAGAGTTTGAGGGGCGTCAAAGGTACATAAGATTCATTTTGCAGCCTTCAATAAAACAAAAAGGAGGGGATATTACAAAGAAAATATTATTTCTTTTGTCGGCGCTGACTGACTACTGTCCGCCTTCGGTAGAATCCTTTTGTACATAAAGTAGTTACTATATAAATTTTCTTTATGTTTGGAGGGCTCATATCACATATAGGGTACAATGTATAAATAAACATGAATAAAAGAATAAATAATGCTATGTAATATTGCAGTCACGGGAGATGTAAACATATTCCTTATTCCCTTTATCTATCTGTTAGAGAAGCGTAATAAAATAGGTTTCCCCTACATTTTAAACTTTGTTACACGGCTGAGTAGTGTTTTCTTGTTTTCTCAAAATCAGCTAAACGGAACGTTTGCCTTCTTTAAAAAGTAGTATTATTGTTTTATTACAAACAGTAATAGTTTTTAGGACTATATTCAGGAATAAGAGCTCAAGATTTAAAATTATCGCACTTTTCCGTACGGTAATCGGGTTTGGATGTACATCTGCGGACAGCCAAGTTACTGTACAATTTTCATCTCTAAATCGAACAAAATCTGTTTTTAAATACTTGAGTATTTTATTTCGTAACAGAAGAAAAGACTTGATGGGTTGAAAATATATAAATATTGGAAACAGAAGGAAGAAGTTAAAGGGTTACTTACAAAAATAAAAATAACGTAAGTGTATTAGCGCGATATTGCGTTCATTGGTACGCGTTTTCGTGAACAGAGAAATAATAATAATAATAAAAAAACGTATCAGATACTCCATAGAAACACGTTATATACCAAGCAATACAGAACAAGTAATCATTTCACTTCTTCCTTTTCTCTGCAGGTATTTATTAAATGTATGTAATTTACTGGTATTTCGTATTCTAAAAATGTACAAGAATGAAGATAAAACAAGAAATTCCCATTTATCGCAAACTTTCAATACTTTTTACCTCTTTCTGAGACTTCAAGGGGGTCCGAACCCACCCTTTGGCTACGTGCCTATCAACAATATAGCCTATAAAAAGATTGATTATTCGGAATAATGATGAGAATCTTGAAAATATGTTCATTATTTAGGTCATGGTTCTTAACAATGGCTTAACGCCCCCACAGGCGTTTTCCTTTCTCAACGAGGCTTGGAACAAAATGTGGCGATTGAGATTTAATGGCATGTTATAGATTGTTTTCTTATTATTAGACGAAAACCATGGTATTACTTATTTTACCAATACACACAAACACACACGTATAAATATACAAAAGAATTGCATATATAAAACAATTATGTTCTTTATGTTCATTATTCGTCAACTGATTTGACTGTATTTAAAAAATTTTCAATATTGAGATGGCAACATCGAATTAAACAACAAACTTTTTCGAACATGTTTTTGCGAGCGAAGGCAAGACCGACTGCGATGCTAACTCCATCTCTGGTCGGAGAAATAAAACACCCTTTGAGGATCCTATGGTACAGTCACGAACATTAATAAATGGAGGTTGGAGCCATAAGAAATAATGGCTTCAACCTCCATTTATTAATGTTCGTGACTGTACAATTTGTACCATACGGGTGTTTTCTGGGGTTTTGCGTTATAACTCTCCTATTTTAGCCTTTTCGTCTGGTTTTTGTTTCTTTTCGAGCCACAGAGGCATTGCAAAGTAAGTTTCAGTACGATTTACAGCGAATATGTACGCCCCGTAGGTATAGTGACGTCATGTAAATCAATATGGTTTATTTTTTTTTAGTATACGGGTGTACCATGGCACTTCGCGTTATAAATCTTGTATTTACGGTTTCTTGTCCGGGTTTCTTTTGTTTTTCAACGCAGAAGTATTGCAAAGTAATTTTCTTTTCGCTTTAGAGCAATCGTGTGTGCCCTGTAGGTGTAGTGACGTCATACCCATCGGAAATATATTTTTTTTAGTACACCGGTGTACCATGGCACTTTGCGTTGCAATTCTCCTATTTGAGCTTTTCCGTCCGTTTTTTTTCCAGCTACAGAAGGATCACATACTAAGTTTCTTTACGTTTTACAGCGAATGCGTACGGCCTGTAGGGGTAGTGACGTCATATACCTTATCAATATGATATATTGTTTTAGTACACGGTTGTACCAATGTACTTTGCGTTAAAACTGTCCTCTTTGAGCTTTTTAGTCCGTTTTTTTTTGTTTGTTTTCCAGCTACAGAAGGATCACATACTAAGTTTCTTTACGTTTTACAACGAATGCGTACGGCCAACACCCTCTTATAATGAAAGCCTACGAACTGATTTGTGACGTCACTAATCGAAGTCATAGATTTTCAATATTGTGTTATTTGAAACAAGGGCAGGATACTGAAATGTACTGTACTTAATTGAAATGAAATGAAATCTGTGAGTTTTACGTCCCACGATTATGCCGGTTAGGCTAAAGGAGACGGTGATGATAAGAGATGAGTGAAATGGTGGAATGAAGAAAGTGGGAGGAAACGGGAGAACCCCGAGAAAACCCACGAGCACGGTGTTTGTCCACCACAAAGTTCACTTGGCGGGGCTGGGATCGAACCCGGGACCCCAAGCACCAGAGGTGAACGCTCTATCACTGAGCCACCGCGCCCCCTGTACTTACTTGATTAAACGTGATAAAATCGGATATGAACAACAAAAATTGGTTGTATATATATACATATATATGTGAAACTCTATATTAAAGTTTCTTCAAGTTATTTTCGTATCAATATAATTTTAAAAAGAAAAATCTGAAGTAAGTATTTGGTATTAAAATGCAACGATTTATTGTTTACAAGGTGGTGTTACGATTATATATCTAAGAGTGTGTATTGATTAAATATATACTTAAATAAAGGGTACTCATTTCCATCATTCACTAATTCCCTTCAAATGTATAAGAAAAATGTTTATTTAGAAAGGCAGATTAATGTTGAACGAAGTTCTTCATGAAAGCGGAGATCGTGTTCCCAACTATTTTATTTATGACATTGAAGATTTACGTATACTTTTAGCATATATAAATATTTGCAGTGTTTATTACATATAACTATTTCTCTCACCTTTAAAGCAAATACAACAAATAATAAAATGGAATATGTTATCTCCCTTGCACTAATAAGCGGTCATTGTGTAATAAATGGTACTTATGTCTTAGGATAGGATAGGAGGGCTAATGGGGACGTCAGCATCGAGGCTATATATCCCCGTCACGATGAACAGGGTTGCTCAGAATGGTAAGATTAAAATAAGAACATGCTAAGACTAATAGCGTTCAAAGAGCCAAAGCGCTGCTAAATGATAAAACGAAAAGCAAAAAACAAAAATGAGAATAAAAGAATAAATAAGATAAAATATATAACGATAACAATATCTAAAAAACAACAAAAGGTGACAAATATAAAACTTGAGAGCAATAAAATAGTAGCAACACACTAAAAGAGCTCAGAGAACGTGAGGACCCCAGAACCAGGAATAAACTCAAGTGCCCAGCTAACTATATCAGTGTTATCGCCCAAGGCACCGGCAAGAACACAAAACAGTCCATAACGCTCTCTGAGATCTGAGTATTCAGAACATTCAACGAGAATATGCTGAATACTCAGGGGGACAATACACTCTTCACAGTACGGACGGTCCATGCCACGCAGCAGATAACCATGTGTCCGATACGCAACCGCGCCAAAAGCACTTCATCTCTACCAATCAAGCGTGAAGACGTTCGCCAATTACCAATAATGAGCTTAACGGCGTGAAGTTTATTCTGATTTCCTTGGTACCAAACTAATTGCCAGTGAGTGCGCATCAAGCTGGAAAAATGACGACAAATATCGGAGCACGGAAGGCTATGCTCCAAAACAACCCCAGCTAAGGCGGAATGCTTGACAGCTGTGTCAGCACGTTCGTTTCCCCGAATGCCGACATGACCCCGCACCCCGCAGAACACGACACAACCCTGTAGCTGTAATTGCACCTCACGAGAATGTCTTGAACGAGAGAGTGCGTAGTGAAGACATTCTGTAAAGCTCAGAACGACGGACTGTGAGTCGGTGCAGATAAGCACACGACGTAACGAAAGCGTGAAAGCATGGTCCAAGGCAAGTTGAATTGCAGTCAATTCAGCAGTGAACACGGAACACAGGCGATGCAAATGGAATTCTGAGCTGCCTTCGTCGGTGAGAAAGGCATAGCCCACAGGATCCCCATTCTTAGAACCGTCCGTAAAGAACACACTAAAATCGGGGTACTCATTTAACAGTGCGGCAAACTCCTGCTGATACACCTGCGAACTAGTCTGCCGTTTGGAATGCATAGACAAACGTAAATCATGGCGAGGTAGACGAAGCAGCCATGGGAGAATAGCACGAAAGTGAACCAATGAAAGAGAGGGCCACACGAAATCGTCGCCAATGAAACTCTCACACGCACGCACGGATGTACCAGGTACGTGTAGAGCGAGGACGTGCAGCATAGCGCTCGTATATCCGACCACGATGGAGATTTGGTCTGGAATACAACGCACATGCGCAGAATAATGAAGAAGTAGTCTGTTGCGACGATACGCTAACGAGGGTTCATTGGCTTCAATATACAGACTGGCAACGGATCTAGTTCGATAGGCGCCAGTAGCAAGACGAATACCCAGGTGATGCACTGTGTCAAGTTGCCGTAATAGAGAAGCACGAGCAAACCCATAGGCAATACAGCCATAGTCTGACTTGGACTGAATTAGACTACGGTACAAACGAAGCATTGATTGATTAGGGGGGGGGGCAATGAGGACGTCAGCAGCAAGGCTATATGTGCCCGACACGATTAAAAGGGTTGCTCTGGACTAAAAGATGTGAAGAAATAAATGCTAAAAGACTACAGGAGAATGTACAAAAGTGCTGCGAAATAAAAGAAGAAAACGAAAAATAAAAAATAAAAGAATAAATAAATTAAAATATATAACAAAAGCAATATACAGAAGACAATAAAAGCTAACAGAAAGTAAAAGTTCAGCAGCAATAAAACAGTGGAAACACACTAAAACGCCCCAGAGAACGTGAGCAACCCCAGCAGCATTAACAAAATCAAGTACCCGGCGAACCATAACACTTGAATCCCCCAAAGCACGGGCAAGAGCAGAAGGCAATCTGAAACGTTCTCTGAGAGCTGAGTATTCAGGACATTCAACAAGAATGTGCTGAATACTCAGCGGAACTATACACTCCTCACAGTAGGGACAGCTCAGCTTACGCAAGCAAGTAGCCATGCGACAGATGTGAGTGTCCGATACGCAAACGCGCCAGGAGCACATCATCTCGACGAAGATTCGACGAAGACGTACACCACTCTCCTAGGAGTGGCTTGACTGCGTGCAATTTATTATCAATGGCCTGGTCCCATTCTGCTTGCCAGTGAGAGCGCATCAAAGAATGGAAATGATTCTGAAGGTCGGAGTAAGGAAGGATATGCTCCATTGCAACCCCGGCCAAGGCGGCGTTCTTGGCAGCTGCGTCAGCACGTTCGTTTCCTCGGATGCCGACATGACCAGGCATCCAGCA
Organism: Thermobia domestica; assembly: GCF_964235325.1. Classification (NCBI taxonomy): domain Eukaryota; kingdom Metazoa; phylum Arthropoda; class Insecta; order Zygentoma; family Lepismatidae; genus Thermobia; species Thermobia domestica. The sequence continues at coordinate 213,983,617 of NC_137460.1, read as the reverse complement.
GACAACGACGACACAATCCTGTTGCTACAACTGATGGCATCTCATAAGAATGTCCTGAATGAGCGAGTTCATACTGAAGACATTCTGAATACTCAGAACCACGCTCTGAGAATCGGTGCAAACACGCACACGACGTAATGAAAGGGTGAGAGCATGGTCCAAGACAAGCTTAAGTGCAGTTAATTCAGCAGTGAACACGGAACACAGGCGATGCAAATTAAATTCTGAACTACCTTCGTCGGTTACAAAGGCACAGCCTACAGAATCCCCATCCTTAGAACCGTCCATAAAGAACACACTAAAATCGGGGTACTGATCTAACAGCGCGGCAAACTCTTGCTGGTACACCTGGGAACTAGTTTGCTGTTTAGAATGCTGTTTCGTAAATCATGGCGAAGTAGACGAAGCAGCCACGGTGGAATAGCACAAGAGAGGGCCACACGAAATCATCTCCAAAGAAACTCTCACACGCACGGATGTACCATGGACGTGTAGAGCGAGGACGTGCAGCATAGCGCTCGTATATCCGACCTCCACGGAGACATGGTCTACACGGGTGGTCTGGAATACAAGGCACATGCGCAGAATAATTAAGAAGCAGCCTACTGTGACGATAGGCTAACGAAGGTTCAATTGCTTCAGCATACAGTCTGCCGACGGGACTTGTTCGGTAGGCACCAGTAACAATACGAATACCCAGGTAATGCACTGTGTCAAGTTGTTGTAACAGAGAAGCACGAGCAGAACCATAGACAATACAGCCATAGTCTAACTTGGACTGAATTAGACTACGGTACAAACGAAGTAGAACAGTACGATCAGCACCCCACGTGGGGTGGGAAAGGACACGAAGGAGATTCAGAGCTCGAAGACAAGAGTATTTAAAATTCCGAATATGTGGTGCCCACGACAGGCAACGGTCAGACCCAAATAACTGACTGTATCAACGAATGATAAACGGGTGGCATCGAGGTACATGTCCGGGTCAACAAAACAAGTACGCTGCCGGCAGAAGTGAACACACTGAGATTTCTCGGTGGAAAAGCGGAATCCCGTCTTATTCGACCAGCGAACAAAACGAGAGTCAGTTGAAGATGTCGAGTAATGCTGCGAAGGTAGCGGCAGCGACAGAAAATGGCAAGATCGTCAACGTAAAGAAGAACAGACACTGGAGCCTGGGTCTGCGAAAGAACGCTGTTGACTGCGACAGCAAACAACGAGACACTAAGAACACTGCCTTGTGGAACACCATTTTCTTGTACAAAGCGCTCTGAGAGAGTAGAGCCCACACGCACTCTAAAGTGTCGCTAGTGAAGAAAATTCGATATAAAGTAGGCCATATGCCCACGAAGACCCCAGTCATATAATTGTTTTAGGATTCCATAACGCCATGTGGTGTCATACGCCTTCTCTAAGTCGAAAAATATAGCTACAAGATGTTCGCCGTGGTGAAAGGTGTCTTGAATTTCACCCTCAAGGTAAGCGAGATTGTCTGTAGTGGAGCGGAAACGACGAGACTTGCTCAAAAGGGAATGCGATTCCAAATACCACACCAGGCGCTTGTTGACCATTCGCTCTAGCAGCTTACAGACACAGCACGTGAAAGCAATGGGTCTGTAGCTCGTGGGTCTAGTTGAGGCTTTTCTTGGCTTTAAGATTGGAAGAACCCCTTAACATTTCATAGGAAACACGGTCAAGCCCGGGAGCAGTATTGAATGATTCGCGGAGAGCAGAATCTAACGCTCCTTTCACGCTCGTTGAGTTCTAGTCCTCACTGTTGGCGGTACCGAAATTTAACGGATTTCGCTCCAGCTGAGGACGGGAACGAGCAAAGGCTGGTGGGTAGTGATCTGACTCAGAGATAGTGGCAAAATGGTGGCCCGATATAATGGCGATCTCTGAGGGATTGGTCTCTAGAATATCGTTAACGGTTAAGGCTGGGGCAAGAAATAAAGAAGCGGATCCGTTTAGGGAGCGATCCCGAGGCCACACAGTTGACATAGGTGTGCGACTACTGAGGGACAAAACGTAATTCTTCCAGCTTTGGCGCTTCGAGAGCTTTAGCAGTCGTCGAGCACGAGCACGTAGATCGCGGAACTGCTGAAGATTTTCTTCTGTTGGATGACGATTAAAAGTGGCAAGAACAAGCCGACGAGCCTGGATAGCCTCACGTAGTTCCACAGACCACCATGGAACCATGAGCAGCATCAAGAACAGTATGCTCAAAAGCCTCAGCCACAACAGCTACAGGGAGATCATGACGACAATGAAACTCACTGAGTTCACGGAATTTACGCCAGTCAGCACGTTTTGAGATTGAAGCGGCGGAGAGGAAAAGGAGTAACAGGGAGACCTTCAACAAACAACGGGAAGTGATCACTGCCACAAAGACCAGGATGCACTCTCCATGTCAATGAGGTCAAGAGACCGGCACTGCACATGCAGAGGTCGATACAAGAATGTGTGCCATGGGCACTGGAAAAAATGAAATCTTTAAGTTTTACGTCCCACGGTTATGCCGGTTAGGCTAAAGGAGACGGTGATGATGAGTGATGAATGAAATGGTGAAATGAAGAAAGTGGGAGGAAACGGGAGAACCCCGAGAAAACCCACGCACACGATGTTTGTCCACCACAAAGTTCACTTGGCGGAGGCTGGGATCGAACTCGGGACCCCAAGCACCAGAGGTGAACGCTCTACCACTGAGCCACCGCGGCCCCCCATGGGCACTGGAGAAATGAGTAGGACTGCCATCATTAAGGATAAGCAAGCCACTCTCCTCAACAAATTCGGTGACCTCGCGGCCACGACGGTCAGTACGGACAGAACCCCACAGACGGTGATAGGCATTAAGGTCTCCTACAAGCAAGACTGGCGGCTCAAGTTCATGGAAAACCTGAAGCCGATCGGCGGTTGTAAAGACTTCTGAGTGAGGAACGTACAATGAACAAACTGTAAGCGGGCGAGAAAAGTGCACTCGCACCGCGACGGCTTGCAGTCGGGATACAATGTGAATTTGCTGAGAATGAACAGAATCGGAGGAACAGACTGCCACGCCGCCAGCAGCGTGGGCAGCGTCTGGCTTATCACATCGATACATAGTATACCCATAAAGAAGGAAGAACTGGGTAGGCTTAAAATGGGTTTCCTGCAAGCAGAGAAGTACAGGCGAGTGGTCAGTGATCAGTTGGATCAATTCCTCACGGTGACCACACAAGAAGCGTCATACTGGAAAAGATGAACGTTTGAGGCGAACTTTCCCACAAGGTCCAATCACAGCCCACTCGGAGTCAATAAGTTCGTCCTCCACCATGTCAGACTTGAGCGAAACTGCAGGAGGCTTACGAACTGGCGTAGATATTGTTCTCTTGGGAGTGAGAACAGTCTCGTTCAGCCGGCGAATATGTTGGCTAAGTTTCATTCCGGCGATATAAGGTAATCGGCGATGGGCTGGGGTACCTTGAAGAGCACCACTAACAGAAACACGTGGGGTTCTGGGAAGTTCACTTGTCGTTGCAACTGGGGTCTTCGTTGCACAGCTATTCTCTGGGACCGAGTCTGTCTGGGTGGAAACGTCGGATGTTTTTGTTGCTACAGATTTTCGAGAACTAGCTGCAACAGTAGCGAAGGGAACAGAAAGCGAAGAAGGGACGCTTTCTTTCAGACGACGCTTAGCATCAGCAGCAGAAATCTTCTCGACTACCATGACTTCCCGAATACGCTTCTCGCGATGAAAGGCTGGACAGTCCCGAGATTAAGCTGAATGCTCACTCTTGCAGTTGACACAAAGGGCTTGGCGGCTTTGCAGGGTTCCGCACCATGACTACCCTGGCCACAAATTGCACAAAGAGCAGCACTCGCATTACACGAGGTGCTGGTGTGCTCAAACTGTTGACATTTAAAAGCAGCGCAAGGGACTTGGTATATAGGGCCGAACTTTCAAACGATAGTATCCAGCCTTGACGTACTCCGGAAGCGTGGGCAAACTGAAAGTAAGAATCAGGGACTGGGTAGCGAGTTCACCTGATTTCTTACTTTTGATTCGAGCTACGTGGATAACGTGTTGGTCCCCTAACTCCGACTTAATTTCCTCTTCGGTTGCATTGAGGAGATCCCAACACAATATTACCCCTCTTGAGGCGTTCAGCATGTGACGTGGTTCGACTGACACGTTCACCGGTCCAATAGATGTTAACTTAAGTAGCTTCGCCGTTTGCCTCTCGTCTCCATCTATAACGTGCCATTACGCAACTTCTTCATATCTTTAACCTGTCCGGCATGGTAGGTGATAACTTTATGAATAACAAAAGGGGACAAGTCCTTAATAGCACTCGGACGGTTTGCATCAGAATTGGCACTATCAACGTCTTTATCTTTAATTACAAGATATCGGACAAGAGGGGTCGCGATACTTGTCTTTTCCACAACCTCAGTTTCGTTTTGTTTGGGCTTCTTCCGTGAGGGAGAGTCCGGATTCGATTGTAATGTTTATGTACCCATAAAAGTGTTATTTTTAATGAACATTTACAAAAGAAAAAAGGGTGTAAGGTCACACCGGGGCGTTAATGGGGAGAACAAACGCTACCCCCTGGCAATCCATTCGCCACGCCCTCAAACTTAGGATCAGCGTGGGGCCGACGCGGTCAAGGGGAATGGGCGTGCAACAAAGGCATTCCTGTCGACAAAAACGCGTGGCCCCGGAAAAGGAAGAAGTAGAACAAAACAAAAGGGACCTGGCCAACAAAAGACAGACCCCTACCAGCCCAAAAGAAACAAAACAATAGGTGCGGATTTTTTATACTTTTATTTTAGGTTTTTTATTTTATTTTATTTGTAATTTTCTCAAAGACTCAACACGCCGGACAACACAAACACTGGACAAAGACAACAGCAGGCCGGGTGGGTGCACGTCTTCCCCAAGGAGAGGAAGACGTCCACTAGACCTTCCTCTTCCTGACTCCCTCCAACCACCCGCGAGTCCGGTAACGGTATTCGCAGCTGAGAGGGCATGCAAGAATGTGAAGATGAAGGGTGATAGATGAATAACTTATGAAGTCGCCCTCTCAGCCCCACCCCCCTCCCCGACGATGACGGTCCGCTACATGGAGGGAATCAATATTCTAATGGAAAAAGTGGCTGGCTCACTATTATTAATCTTAACAGTAATTCTGAGTGAGGAAAATTAAGAATACAATGATTTGCGAGTGGAACCATTGGAATCTTTTTAAGGTAAGTGCAGGTTTAAAATATATAATTAAATCTCGTTTTCAAATTATGTTAAATACAGTTTTTCTAATATAGATTTTCTTCTTCTACTAAGTTCACTAGACCAGTCATGATGAAGGAATTGGATGGAAACTAGATAATCTCAAGAAAGGCGTCGGTTACTATCAATAGCAGTGTTTCTTTTAGGAATATATACTCAAGGGAGCTTTGCCTCTTCACTTACACCCCCGGAGCTGGCCAACTGTTGCCAATGTATCAAACTATCAAGTACAGACCCTGACATTTTGATTTTGCCCCTTCGGACAAAATTTTCTGGAAGAAAACTTCATAAGTTGCCTAGTGGTGATTACGTTTGAGAAGGGAGTCTGAAAAGAATACAACTTTTATATTTACACAAATTAATAAACACACAATCCACAATGTTGTCATGTGGTCTAACACTCATTTATGCCACTGGACATTATGTTTTCTGCCTAAAACTCACACAATCGGAGATTGAATTAACAGTGACGCTTTACTACTGAACTAATATTCGCTCAAAGTATTGTAGTTGGTGCGTTGGCAGAAACATTTGTCCTTGTAGTATAGCATGTGATATCCGCAACAAATAATAACTAATGATGAATTTAAAATTCTTTTTTCCGTGTGAGGCTACTGAACGAGGCCCTTTCTGATCGTATGTTTCCATTTGGAATCACAAACTTTCTTGGCTTCTATGGCGCATATATTGTGCCGAATGATTCCTAGCTGTCTTTACGTTATAGTTCTAGGTTTTGCCAACGGATTGCAGCTGTGTACGGTTTCGCCACGATGGGTAGTTCGCGCGCACTTTTCATTATTTGTTTGGAGTTACCTCGCCCGTCCACACCTAGCTGACTTTCGTTGTGGGAAGAATTGCAGGTATGTGTTACACTATAAATATTATAATTTTTGTACTTGCTATGAGTGAGTATAATACACGCATATGAGGTTATAGGACTACATACTCACAAGTTGAGTATTTGATACCAAAATATAATGATTCCACCTGGAATCAACGGGTAAGGAGTATGTCAGAGACAACCTTATTTCTTATTACCGAAAAGGTGAGTTATTTAGCAAAGTTAGTTCTTTGGTTGATATTTAACACATTTGAGGTGATATCAGTAAATAATGTTTGAGTATATTTACACTTGTGACGACTTGGTCTTGTCACTACAATAATTTCTATGGATTTTCATTTTTGTATCTGGACTTTTGGTGTACTTGGTGTTTTGCCTCAACTACCATGGAGTTTTGTTGAAGAGAGTTATTTATTTATTGGTGTGGAATACACTATTTTCTGTGAAATTATTATGAAAAAAGGATTTTATTTCCTATTTTTTAAAAAACAAAGAATAGAAAATGGACAGTCAATGTGAAGAAAGAAAGAAAGAAAGATAGAAAGAAAGAAAAGAAATGACATGCAGAAAATAATCTAATTGTTTGGTAACGAGTATTATGTATTTTGACCTCAATAGTCAACTGTTGTAACCTTGCGCTCTTCCTCGTGGCTGGTGCCTAGTGATGGGCAAATTCCCGGCAAGATAGTTCTTCGAGAAAATTCCTTGGAAAGATACCCAAAAATGGGAATAACCCGGGAATTTATGTAGAAACAAAATTGCATTATATTACTATATTATGATTTCAAGGCTAAATACATTTTCTTATCACAGTATATTTATTACTAGGGTTAGGATCTTGATGATTTTGCATCTTTTTTCTGGATTAGTATAAACATTGCTCGTTGTGTTAAAATTCTTTTTTATTAAGAAGAAGTAATTTAAGACAAACTTGTTTGTGCATTTTTTGCCCATTTCTGTGTATAAGTGCATTTTTTAAAGTTTTTGGGCATTTTACGTGCATATTTAGTATTTATTCTTACTTTTAACCGCATAATTATCATTTTTCTTATACAAACAATAAATTAAAGCAGAATGCTTCCGCCTTCACGATTCTAGTTCGAAGATTCGTTGGAGCAGGCGTCGCCAATGTCCGCAGACTGCAGTTTCTGGTGATTAGTCACATGAAGCCAAGGAGCGAGAGTTCAGTGACCGTGGCATTCACTGTTTTGGTGAGCTGTTGGTAGACGCCTAATTCTGCAGTTTATCTGGTTAAAATGCCGAAGATAAAAGAGAATAGTGCTTCCAAGCTTAAACGATTTGTGAGTGAATTTGGAGCCGAAAAAGTATTTACAACAGATGTAAGTGTTCTGTACTGCAGGTGTGTGATACGGCAGTTTCAGCAGAAAGAAAATTTACCGTTGAACAGCAAGTTTCAAGGGACAAACACACACGGGGACTTAAGTTACGTGCGAAACGAGAGGCAAACGCCGCGCAACAACTTCTCCCGCAGTGTGGTACATCCAAAAATCATTCTGTTTTTTTCGAAGATTTGTGTGAAGCTGACATTCCGTTGAACTAAGTGGACAACGTGACATTGCGTGCCTTTTTGGAAAAATAAACTTGTAAACCCCTCCCCGATCCTTCGACATTAAAGAAGAATTACGTGAACAAACTTTACGAGAAAACAATGCAGTGCATTAGACAAGAAATGGCTAGAAAGAAAATATGGGTGTCCATGGATGAAACTTGTGATTCGAAGGGACGAAATGTAGTGAATGTTGTTGGAGTGATGCATGAGGGTGGGCCGGGTAAAACATTTCTTTTGAATTGCAAAGTTCTGGAAAAGGTCAATTATTCCACGATCAGTAAGTTATTTGATAAATCAATGCACCTCTTATGGCCTAATGGCGTCCTTCACGAAAACGTGCTGCTCTTTGTAACCGATTCTGCACCGTATATGGTAAAAGCAGCGAACTCACTTCAGGCGCTATATTCGAAAATGATTCACACTACGTGCCTCGCGCATGGTTGCCACAGAGTGGCTGAAGAGATACGTGTGCAGCTTCCTGATGTTGATAAACTCATAGGAAGTGTAAAGAAAGTGTTCAGCAAGGCCCGACCACGTGTAGCTGCTTTTAAGTCGGAGCATCCTGAACTCCATCTACCACCTAGTTCCGTTCTTACCAGGTGGAGAACGTGGCTAGAAGCCTGTAAATACTATTGCCAAAACTTCGAAGCTGTGAAGAAAACGATAGGCTCTTTCGACTCCTCCGAAATTTCCGCGATTCGAACTGCACAAGAGATACTGGTCAATTCTGGAATTCAAGGTAAGCTTGTGCACATTCAATCTAATTTTGGATTTCTACCAGGTGTGATTACTTCTTTAGAGAAATCTGGAGAAAAGTTGTCATCAATTGACTCAATCAAAAATACAGCAAGTGCATTAGAAAGTGTTCCTGGGGTAGTAGGACTTGTATTGTCAAGAAAAATGACAGATGCATCGAAAAAAACTCAGGTTACCATGTTTTGTGCGATAGTGGACATTCTTTCAGGCAGAAAATTTGTACTGCCCAAATTAGAAAGTGATCTAGGAATTAGTGATGTGGTCTATTTCGAATATGCTATGGTGGTTTCTGTAGAAACTGAAAGAACCTTTTCAATGTGCAAATCGTTATTTGCAGACAACCGCCATGCATTCCAGTTCGAAAACCAACCTTCATTTTTTTTCTTTTTTTTTTTTTTTTTTTTGTTTATTGCAACTCAGTGTTAGGTGCAACTTTTGAGAAAAACACAACAGAGTAAAACCACACACACACACACACACACACACACATATATATATATATATATATATATATATATATATATATATATATATATATATATATATATATATATATATATAATGCACTAATAAATAGTAACGGATGATTCTCTGTGAAAGCATTTTTTTAAATTATAGTGCATTTTTTTAGATTTTTAGTGCATAATTGCATTTTTTATTTTGCATTTTCCCCACATTTATAGTGCAATAAAATCCTAACCCTATTTATTACTGTTTTCTCCAGATGATTGTTTAAAATGTATATTGTGAACGGTATTATGTTATTTTATTAATATTTTATTATATTTACAGAGTACTATAAATGTATATTTACTTACAATGTTTTACGGGAGTAAATAGGCCTATGTTGGAAAAAATCATGTAGTATAGGAAGTCCGCATATTTTTAAACCGCTAAACAGTTTAAATTTATATGTTAGTGGGTATTCTAAACTTGACCCTACTACTATTATTCTAAACTTGATATTTTAAACAAATCAAATTTTTAAATGTTATAAACAAATTTGGTTCGATAACTGCAACAGAAACTTGTCTCATCATTTTGTCAACATTTGCGCATACCGGTACATATTTATGTCCACAATAATTGCAAAATACTAACTTATGTTTGTAATTTTGCACGTAACATTGCTACACACGACCTTTCTTTCTATCCATTTCTCGAAATTTCATGCGTTAATTGAATGTAAGATAAGTTCTACTGCATATTCAGAAATTGGAGTCAGAGACAGCAGACAGACAGACCGACGTCTGTTACTAACGGTGGTTCGGGATGGGTACCGTAAAATGGGGTGAATTGAAACAAAACTTCTTATAAAGTGGTGTACGATACTCGTCTCAAAAATTGGGATCCAAAATAGCAACTTTATTTCTCACAACATAGAGTACCGATATGAATATCACAGTGAAGGAGGAAAAATGGATCGGCAACACTGATTATCGATAGTAAGTTGCTTTTAAATGGACGCAGCTGGAGTACGTATTATTAGCCTGGAAAAACTTTTGCTGTATGAAATGGTTAATAATAATTCATGAATGAAAGTGGTAAGTAGGAGTTTAAAGTTCCATTTGGAGATACTGTATAACAATCATGTGCTAAACTGAATGTATTTTATGTCACCTCAGCTATTCTCTTTAGTGTCACTGTTGCTAGAGTACGGGGTGAATAGAAACACAACAAAAGTGCTCTTTCTATTCACCCCGGCAAAATCATTTACAATTATTGCATGGTTTGCACCAGTACCAGTAAGTTAATGGGTTACTGTTTCCCTTTTGGGTGCCAAAACTACCAAAAAATAGATGAGTTTATAGTGCTGAATGCTAATTGATTTCTGAGTAAAGTGTGATGAAAATTTAAGTGGTATATTACCAAATTGTAAGCAGATCAAATTTAAAGCCGTTATGCCCATTGTTGATACAATTCACAGCACCGTGCACAATTTTTTGAAGGCAATAGAGAACCGAACCCAACCTAACTAATCCTAACCTAACCTACCCTATTTAAGCCAAAAACGCCGAATATGACTAGAAAGTTGCATAGAAGTAGGCCAAAAGAGAAACAATGGCCCATTAGTGTTGTTAATGTAATGAGTTGTGATTGTTTAATATGTCCACGTATATCCATATGAAATTACATGGTATTCTGAAATCAATTTTTCCATTATTTTCCAGACTGACGGTAGGATGCCACGTATGTATAAGACGAAGCCAGGAACATATTATATATATATATATATAAAAACATGCACAGGAAACCATTGACACTGCCATGGAAAAGGTGCGACAAGGGCTCAGCTTAAGGAAAGCAGCCAAGAAATTTCAGATTCACCACTCTGTTCTGTACAGACATCTAAAAAGGGGTGGTGGTATGAAGAAACAGGGTGGACAGACTGTATTATCTTCAGAAGAAGAACATCTCCTGGTGGATCGGCTGAAGTTGTGATGACAATGGGGTTATCCTATTGATTCATTTACACTAAGACTGTTGGTGAAAGATTACTTAGATCGTCAAGGAAAGCATGTTACAAAATTTAAGAAAAACTTGCCAAGCCCTGGCTTTGTGTCTTCCTTCATTAGGCGACATAAGGCACAGCTGTCAATGAGGATGTGTCAGAATATAAAAAGAAGCCGTGCAGCTATCACACCAACAACTAGAAATGAGTATTTTGATCATCTGGAAGAGAGCATTAAAGATGTGCCTGTCCAAAATATTGTGAATTATGATGAAACCAATTTACGCGATGATCCAGGAAAACGTAAGGTTATAATACGAAGAGGATGCAAGTACCCCGAAAGAGTAATAAATTCTTGAAAATTTTCAACACCAGTGATGTTTGCTGCAGCTACAAATGGAACTATCTTGCCACCTTATGTTGTGTATAAGGCACAACATATGTATCAGTCATGGACGGAAGGCGGTACACAATATGCCAGATACAACCGTACCAAGTCAGGATGGTTTGATATTTGTTTTGAAGACTGGGTCAAAACAATAGCTATCCTTTATTTCAAGAACTGCAATGGTAAAAAGATTTTAATAGGTGACAATCTGTCCTCCCATTTGTCAGTGGAAACAATCAGGCTATGCTCAGAACATAATATCTGTTTTATATTTCTACCTGGTAATTCAACTCACTTAACGTAGCTTTCTTCCGTCCAATGAAGATTCTGTGGAGAAATATTATTGCAGAGTGGAGAAAAGGTCCAGGTAGGAAGGATGCTACAATTAGCAAAGACAAATTTCCAGGTCTGCTCAAAAAACTATATGACCAACTGAAAGAAGATAATGTCAGAGCAGGCTTCAAAAAGTGGGATAATATCCCATTGATCGAGACCAAGTGCTGAGGATGATCCCGCAAATAGTACTGTGGATCCAACTCCTGCAATACCTGTCCTGGTAGAGGAACAGAGAAAGGCAATTGACGACAGCTTAATTGAATTGCTTCAAAGTTTTAGAAAAGATTATGCATCCCAAGGCAAAACGAAGAAAAGATGAATTGATGTCAAGCCAGGCAAAAGTGTTGGCCTGCCAGAATCTTTATCTAACAACTCTCCACTCAACTAATGGTTGCCCCAGTACCAGTAGAGGTATCTCAACAAAGAAAACTTCAACAAGTCGTAAAATGAATATAAGACATACTCAAATTGAAATAAATTCATGTTCATCAAGTGATTTTAACTTTTCCCTGCATGATACTAGCGATGAAGATTTACAATTTATTTCTTTTCCTGATGAAGATCATACCGGTACCGGTGCTATTGCTATTGCAACGGACCTTCCTACATTTCATACCAACAGTGATAATTCCCTGAATCCTGGAGATTTTGCATTGGTTAGGTTGTATGGAAAAAAGAAAGATTCAGTAAGATTGTATGTTGCTGCTGTGCGTAAATGCACAGAAGAAGGATGTGATTGTATTTTCTACATGCGAATCCCACAAACCCAAAGGTTTCGTGCCACTGAAGAGTCATTCTTTGCATTTGAAGATATAGTGCAGAAATTGTCACTACCAATAAGCAGCTCATGCACTCGCTTGAAAAATATGATTATGATCTCAGTGAATTCTATATTTATTGATTTTCTAACCATCTATTTCTTAGAATATTTTATTACTGGTGCTGGTGTAATTTGTTCATAGGTCAGTTCTTTGTCTAGTTTTTTTTTTTCACCCAGTGGACTATTTAGTGGAAATAGCTATGAATTTTCAATGGCTGTTTCTATTGACCCCAATCACTGGGTGAATAGAAACACACAGATTTTATTTTTATTTTTTTTAACATGAGCAGGCATTTCAGTTCTTTCAGTTTGAATTGTATACTTTGTGGTCTTGACAAGACCTAACTTCTGATGTGTGTTTCATTGTAATATCTAATAACATATGGAAGTTACATATTGCTTTAACTACAAACGTGTTTCTATTCACCCCACTTGACGTTATTGATAGTATTTTATCTCTATTTTTACATAATTTCTACATTGCAAAATTATTCTTTTTCATCATTTGTAAATTAGTACTCCGTTACTTTTTAGTGCAAATGGATGCAAATGTCCAGCTCTTTTTCGACCAGCCGCCTCATCGCAGCCGCAGAAGATACAGAAGAAGAACACGGGTCCACCTCCAATCAATAACCAACCTGATGATGTGATAGACTTTTGGGCTCCGCTTCCCATACCTGATGTGCCACCAGATCCGGTTGAAGACGATATCCTCGAGCAACCTCTCATCCCTATGCAGCCATACGATCCCCTGGCCGACCTGATCGTCGATCTAGATCTTCAGCCTGAAGATGTGCAATGGCCGCCAGCTGATCCCAGACTTCTCTTCCTCTACCTTGCAGAGCAGCGTGGTTTGGATATCCGCTATGACTTAGGAATTCATGAACCGGTGGCGGAACTACCTCCTGATTGGCACTTCTGGCGGACTATATTACATGAGTGAGCTCCCACCAGCAGAACCCCAGGATCAACAAGAAGATAATGAAGCATCGGAATGCAGCGATACCACTCAAGAAGATCATTAGCCGAATCAAATATCGTTACGTTTTCTACCCGTACCATAGTGCCCAGCAACCCTGTGTTTCCAACTCCTGGAATATTCTGCTGTGCATCACAGATCCATCATACGCCGCCTGTCGCAGCTCAATGTGTTCTTCGTCGCACGCGCCTTCAGTTCGCGCCAGTGATTCACACCCTGTGTCGTGCGGGGATTTTCGAGGAAGTTCCCAATGAATTAGTGTTGAATTGTTTTCGTGTGTTCTCTGTGTCCCTAAAGGTGCGACGATATTAGAGTGATATATGATTGTTCGCAATGGACGTCTTGTTATCGGCAATCCAGCCACGTAACTCTCCCTACAGTTGACTTACTCTCTCAGCTCGCCACTCCGGACGACTACCTTGTCAAAATCGACCTGTCCCAGGGAATTTTATCATCTTGAACTGCACCCGGCCACAAGAAGATACTTCGGTGTTCGCTTAGTGGGAAAGTTCTATCGATTCACGCGCCTACCCATGGGCTGGTCTCTCAGTCCTTTGTTTATGCAGGTGGCTACCCAGACTGAGTTACGCAAGCATCTTCCTCCTGGTGTTAACTTCTTAGTGTACTACGATGATATATTACTTATCACTCCGAAGGACCTATTACAGCATGCAGTGCAATTATTAGTGCAACTTTCTTGGTGCATAAATTTTTTAAAAAATCTGTGCTTGAGCCTGTAGGTGCATTAACCTTTCTCGGCATTGAAGTGAACCTAGTGCAAAATACTTTATCTGTGCGACACCGTTACTTGGAGATAGTGAGTTCAGAGCCGTGGTCTTTGCTGTTAACCTCCTCCACGCACGTAAAGTGCTAGCAGGCTATGTAACGTGGATTACTCCGGTGTCTTCCCTTTCTCATCCAGTAGCTCACGCCATTATTCATCAAGGACCTTGTAAATTTGTGAAGAGAACAGTGACTAGCGTTCAATCACGCCCTAGGCGAATTTGGTATGATGCAGATCCCAAACTTACGGTCTATGTGGACGCCACTCCTAGCTCGCCGGCTATTGTGGACCAGGAAGGACAACCGATGTTTTGTGTCAATATTTCTAGAGACTATCCCATCTTTGTAATGGAATATATGGCTACTGCTATAGCCATTTTATTGTACGGAGAATATCAACCTCTTATTTACTGTGATAATTTAGCTGTGGTATATTGTTTTCGTAAACGTATTTGTCGTGTTCCATACCTTTATGTAATAGCCAATGTAATCTATAATAACTTTATGTATACTGTACAACGTGTTAATTCAGAAAAGAATAAAGCTGACAGTTTGTCGCGGGCTGGCGCCCGATTCTCCTCATGCCCACGGCCAATCAGAGAACAGCAGCCGTTCATCCAGCCCTTAAAGCTGGATGACGGAGGCTAGTCCAGCCATTGTGAGTCGTTGACCCAAGGAGAGAGGTGCGTCCTAGCGCGCGGCATCTGTTTGATTGATTTTGTGTTTGTCTGTTGCTTAATGCTTTTGTTGTTGTTTTGTTCTACCCTATTAATGGTCAGGATTTTTTGAGTTTGCTTCCGAGTTAACCTATTAGAGAATAAAATACTTTTGATTAATTAGTTTGGCAAACTTTAAAAATCAAAGGGTAATTTTAAATTCAAACAAAGATTTCTTTTGTTTTAATTTAGCGTCCCACTTAAGTTGTTAAAGTTTCGAGTACTTTTGCGTAAATTAGTTTGGTTCGTTGGAGGTTTCTTTTGTGTTAATTTAATGTTCCAGTTATATTATTGAAATATTTTTTTTTTTAGCATGGTTGGTTGAAGCTTAGTGTACTTAAATTATTGAAGGCTAAGGTTTACCCGGTTCATTAGTGTCATTGTTGGTTGTTGATGGTTATTTACATCCCAAGTTCATTTGGTTCATTAAAATTTGTTTGTTGGAGTTTATAGTCCATGTTGATGTCCTTTAGACTCATATTTTTGATTTGTTTTGATTCTTTGCTTCAGATTAGTGTCCATGTAGGGATTCGCTTTTACTTTTGGCCTAAATAAGATGGTTGGAATGTAATTTAGCATCATTTTTGTTGAAATTTCAATAAGAGGTTTAATAGCTTCCTAGATTATTACTGTTTGGTAATATTGTTAGCGTTTTTTATTTTATTTTATTTTATTTTTTTTTTGTACCCGGCATTTGCCATTCTCCTGTGCTTTATTTTTCTTGGGACTGGTTGACTACTAGTTTAGCACCAAATTTTTGTTTTCTCCATAATCTGCTGTTGAAAGAATTCTCAATTATTTCAGCTCTGTGTTGAAGGTTGATGTTTGGTTTAGCTTCTGTTTACAGTCTTTAGGATTTGGAAATTAGATTGATTGGATTTTTTGATTTGGAATCAGCGTCCCAATCTAACCTTCGAAAGTATTTGTCAAACACTACTCACTTATCTTGGCTCCTTTCAAGCATTTAATATTGAATTTCTTGGAGGGGAAAAAGTAACTCGATTCAAAGTAATGAGTTTCGACTACTAATTAATGTAATTAAATGGGGCCAATTTTTGACCTAATTTTATATTAATTTGTTGAGCTTAGTAACTGATTCCAAAAGATTAATTAATAAATCTTTAAATTAAGCAAGTTCATTTAGGACTTAAGAAATAATCTGTTTTCATCTGTTGACTATATATATATATAGTTGGTTGATTAATTCGTGTGTCAATTTCATGTGTTCACTGTGCAAAAGTGGTAGGAAGTAAAGCCGTGCAACTTGGTATAACTTTAGACGAAAGGCAAGTTTTGTTTCGCCATAGAAGCATGTTACTTGTACTAAAGCTAGAAGAGATATAGGGACAAAGGTCAAACTTCGATTCTTTTTTTTTTCTTATGAGGCTGCAATGGTAAACTCTGAAACAGCCTGAAAAACCGGAAATCGAAGTGATAAAGAAAAAGCTGTATGGTATGATTCTACGTCGAAAGCAGACAAAATATGCGTCAATCAAGTGTCAATGTCAGAGTTCACGGTCAGATCGAGGTCACAGATCACCTTGAGAACCCATTTGAATACACTGGAAACAACGCAATGTCCGTATCAAAGCGGAACACTCAATAGTAGTATGAGGTCACAGGCAAATACAAGGTCAAAGGTTAACCACAAAAAGCAAATAGTCGCTGGGAAAACAGTTGTTATAATAAAAGGGCATGTTGAAGGACGAAAGAAAACAGTTGAACAATCAAGCCCAACACCACCGTGTGTCGTAAGGTAAAGTTGCAAGCGTGATGAACGAGCTACAAGCAGGATGACACCACGGGAGCGTTGACAATAGTGACGCGGCTGCCTCAGCCGCTGCTAGAGACCATCATTTGTGCATAGTCTTACGGACTCCACTCGTGTTAGTCAAGTCGAATAAGGACAAAGCACGAGAGACACATTTTGTGTTTACACTCCAAGTGTACCGATTTACTACTTGGTTTGTTCGTAACTCTGACAGGGTGCGTATTCGCAATGAATTCTTTATCGGCAGAACGAGCAGATTTAGTGGAGTGGTATATTCAGTGTAGTAAATCTGCTTCAGCTACACGACAAAGAGCTCACGCAGAGTGGAACGTTGTCATAAGAAACGCCCAGATAAATCGTCTCTATAAACAGTTTCGCAATAACCTATTGACAAGGAAAGGGGTTGGTAGACCCGTAACAGTAACGACTCCAAGGAAGAAAAGGGAAGTAGCTGTATCTATTCTTCAATCCCTTCAAAAGTCTCTGACCCGTGGTAGTCTTGCAGTTGGTGTTAATAAGTCAACCTTAGTAAACTGCCAAAAAGAATAGAATTAAAACCGTACAAAATCAGGGAACTGCGAGAAAACAACTACGGTGAGCGTGTGTTCTTTTGTAATTGGTTCATTGATAAGTTAAATGAAAACCCCATGTCCTTATTCCAATTACTTGTGACAAATGAAGCAAAAATTTTTTGTTAATGGTTTCGTTTCGTCTTCTTAGCCTCGATATTGGGTTCATTCTCAACCACGTGTTCGCAGTGAACGTTCCATTGATTAAACTGGTGTGGATAGATATCACAGGTCTCTTCTTCAACGCAAATGTGGCACAAAAATCTTATCAGCGTATGTTACGTGAGTTTCTTTTTCCTGGAGTTGGATGGTCTGAACATGAATGAGAATGAAGTTTAGTATCAGCAAGATGGTGCTCCTGCGCATCGTACGAATGCAACTATGGCTTTTCTGAGGGAACGGTTTGGACAGTGTGTGATCTCTATGAGAAATGAAGTGCAATGGCTACCAAGAAGTTCTGGACTTTTGTGACTTTTTTCTTTGGGGGTTTCTGAAACAAATGGTGTATAGAAACAGACTCACATCTGTTGAACAACTAAGGCAAGAAATCGAACGTAGTGTTGAATACAGTAGAAGATCTTCACCATTCGCGTATGCAAATTAGGGTAGGTCTTGACAATAGTTCTTTGTTGTGAGAGAGGTAGTTGACCTTCAATGGTCACGTACACATGTGGGAACAATGGTTAGCACAGATGTTTTATTCTTTTATTATATTTGTCTGATTGTTTATATTATTTTTATTGTTGACAGGAATGTCATTAACCTTGACTATATACGTGTACAATAGATGCTTTATTTTTTTTGTTTGATTGTTTATATTATTTTCTATTGCATTCAGGAATCTCGCTTGACATTGAATGATCACGTACGCAGAAGTTTATTTGGAGGAGAGGTAGAACCCAGGCGTGTGTTAAAAGTTTGATATTATATTCAGGAATGTCGCTTGTCCTTGAATGGTCACGTGCAATAGATGCTTTATTTTTTTGTGTTTGATTGTTTATATTATTTTCTATTGTATTCAGGAATGTCGCTTGACCTTGAGTATATACGTGTATGTTTCCAATATCTAAGGAAAGCTTATGTTTGATTGGGGTAGAGGTAGAACCCAGGTGTGCGTTAAAAGTTTGATATTGTATTCAGGAACGTCGCTTGTCCTTGAATGGTCACGTGCGCATGGGAAAAATTACAAGATTTTTTAAAGATCAAATGATAGGGGGACTTGTATGAATTTGTTGTTGTTAGGACGCCATTTTGTTATGACGTAAACGCTTAAATACAGAGTTTCAGGAGAGTGTTTTATGTATTCTGCTCTGCTAACCCGTACGAAAGTTAATTTTTTAGCGAACTTGACGACGAGCAGACGCTATTATCTCCTCCTGCGGGAACGAAGATAAAGACCGACAACAGGCCGGATTCCCCGGACTCTATCGAAGTAGTTTACATATCATCTTCAGATGGTGAAAATTTTCATCCTCGTCAGACGAAGGAGACATATTGGAAAAACCAGACACCATCTCCAACGGTGTCGCCAACGCCGGCTGCATCACCATCGCTCTTAAGAGGTTCAACATCAAGATTCTGGAGTTTAAGCTGTTCATGTTCTAGTCAAAAAGTGGATCGTGAATGCGTAATTGATGCAACTCTGAATTGGGACAGTGACAAAATTTTAATTTGCGGTGGGTCTCCAGATGCATTGGCTAATCAAATGGGACATGATTGCTTGTTTATGAGTGCAGAGGAATTAGAAGAAAATGAAATGAAATGAAATGAAATGAAATGAAATTTTGAGGTTCACGTCCCACGGTTATGCCGGTTAGGCTAAAGGAGACGGATGATGAGAGATGAATGAAATGGTGTAATGAAGAAAGTGGGAGGAAACGGGAGAACTCGAGAAAACCCACGCACACGGGGAATTAAAAGATCATGCATTGAAATCTTTGCTGGACGTCGAAGTGGAGGACTTATTTTATGTGTATGCAAGAACACATATTATTGGTACATTTACTCAAGAACTCTTATGAAGCCTTTTTCGATTTAATCGAAGAAAAGGACGCTAATTTTTTGAGCGAAAGAGTTAAAATTCTTGAAAGTAGAGACAAAAAGATAGGATTTGCAAAGTGACTTTTTTCATGTAAATAGTGAAACATTGTGTGCA
This sequence comes from Thermobia domestica, assembly GCF_964235325.1. Lineage (NCBI taxonomy): Eukaryota > Metazoa > Arthropoda > Insecta > Zygentoma > Lepismatidae > Thermobia > Thermobia domestica. Next base: position 213,964,215 of record NC_137460.1, on the reverse strand, counting down.
AACTGAAGTAGCAGTTTTTGAAAGATGATGTATTATCAGTGGTGGTGGTGATTATATTTGTGTATCTTGTAGTGACAATAATATTAGTGAACTGTGTGTTTTAAAAACTATAAATGTATACTTACGTTTAAATATTATTTTCTGTGAACAATGCACGTTGAATCTTCAACACCGGTGTTTGCTCCTTCATGACACCGGACCTTTTGCTGTACAGCATTTATCCAACGTAATAACTCTTACTGATTTGTTTGAAGAACATCATAGTAAAATCTCAAGTATTAACTTTATACGAAAAACGCGAGAATGTTTAAATAACATGGAATTTGTAGGACAAATACTTCCGTTTTTGTTGAATGGTAAACATGAAATTTCACCATGTGTTAATGAATACATCATCGACATACAAGATTTTAGGATTTCAAATAATGAATTTATTATTCGTGAATTTTGTTTAATTGCTTCTGATGATACAGCAAATTTCCATTGTTTAGTACAATCTCCGATTGAATACAATGAATTATCTTTAGGATGTCAAAACTAAATTGATTGGTTAACATGAAACTTACGTGGACTAACTTGGAATAATAAAAACGGATATACTGTATATCATATACGTAACCCTGTATCTCATATACGTATCAATTATGTTTGCAAGATGCAACCTTTTATTTTAAAGGTGCAGAGAAATTCATTTGGATTAAGAAACTATTTTTGTTAGATAACGTTATTGATCTTGAATCAAAACAATGTCCACCATTAAATGAATTGTGTGCAAATGTTATGAATGAATGTTGTTCATTTCATGAACAAAATGGGCAACTTGAGAAAAAATCAGGTTGTGCATATCGAAATGCACAACAACTTTATTATTGGTGGAAGTTTCAACGATCAACAGCATTAACTAACGCATTTTCAATGTTGCAACTTTAATTTTTTTTTAAATTTTCATGTTTGTGAAATAAAACACACGAAGTAAAATTTAAAACTTTTGTTTTTTTTAAATCTTTCTTGATTTATATGTTTACAATAAACCTATTATTTCAGACAAATATTTTGTTTTTTTTTAAATTTATTTACATGTTTATATACAATTTTATTCTCTTACTTTTGTCTTATGAAATAAACTTAGTTTTTTCAAATGAATTATTGCGCACTATATGATACATAAAAACTAATACAAAATATCAACACAACACCGATTCTTCGTGTTGGTATGCTTGACTATTTACATAATAAACTTTTGTATTTTTACATAAGAATGAATGAATTTTTTTTTTGGCACTGCATTCGTTAACTATTAAACTAAAATCCTTCATGATTTTTGTTTATGTATAGTCCAACCCAATGACTTCCTGGAGAATCTGATGTATGAAGATTAATGATTAGTCCAACAGGAGTTTGCACTGTTTGTGCAATTGTATCAATGGAATAAATTCCATTCAGATATGATCCAATTTGTTTATCATTGAGAAGAACTTTTAAAATTTCATCTGTATACATGTTTTTTTTTTTATTTCTTTATCGGAGTAGGAACATATTTGTCACTGTTATTGTTCACAATCAAAACATAGTCTTACACTTTTACATAATCACTGTATAAGGTTTCATGTACACTACATTTGTAATGTTCAACGCGATGATTATAATGTACACACTTTGACACATGAAATCCTAGATATGTGTACCGTGGACAGTTCAAATCCTCGAGATTTATAATATCACGTTGAAGAATTTTCTGCAGAAAGTCCTGGCGAGCTTTGCCGAAAGTGTAAACAGATGAAATATTTGTACAATATTTGCGAAGAATTTCTTTAAGGTGCGAGTATTCGACGTCTCCTTCGTGCCATTGGATTCCATAAAAATTATCACACAAGTATTTGTTTGGCTCTACCATTGTTTCACACAGTTCAGTAGCAGCGCACGGAGGTTTGAATATGAAGATTTGTATGAATGGTATATCTGGATTAGCTATTGCTAACTCTCTAACAATAAGTTCCTCGTCGTCTTCGCCACGGAAAGCGGAGTAGTGAACAACAACACTCATGCTACTCAACTGATTAGAATTTAAAATGAATTATCACTATATACATTTCTATCCTTATCTATTTGTATGAGAGAATCAAATTGGGCATATGCAAGTGATTGGTTGTGCTAATGATTCTTTAAATGATACTTTTAAATTAACGGGAGCATCGCGTACAACATCCCATGTAGTATCATCCAATGTAGCAGTAAGGGATAGAATAAATTCATAAAGAGTGTATCCATGTGGGTATTCATCGTAAGTAACAGTATGGCCATCATCATTGTAAAATATTCCTGTACCAGAGGACAGAGTCTGGTAACTCAGAACGTATAAATTATTTAAAAAATGAGGGGTGAGGGGATTGGGAGGAAATGATTTTGAACCAACCTTTAGTTGCATCTTGTTAACGTTAAAGTTTTGGAATTCAAAAGGATTTATTTCTGATTTCCCATTAGTTTCTTCCACCATTTTCTGACTTTTTTTCATGCGCCTTGTACTTTTGTGAATAATAGCTTTAAAGAGGTAGAAACTTGCTTCGTACACTTATAGGTGCTCTCTAATGACTTTTAAATTTGGGGATGGTGGTTATAAGTGTCCCCTTTTTAACCGGTGCTCTTATCATTTGTTTTAACCTTTTCAATCCATTCACCTGATGATAGCGCCTGACTGACTCTGAAATGTCCTGAAATTATAGCTTGCACTTGCGAATAAGTAGAGCAATTCTGAATCGGTAGAAAATATATCTTTAATATATATTAACGATTTTTATATTGTTGTATTAATTTTGATCCAGCTTTTTCAATGTGGATTCGCCACTAATATTTCAAGCATATATAGGAAATATGTATAAGGTTAATCAGGTTTTATCCAACCGATTTTCAAACTTTGCTTACCCTATAAGAACCCGTGCCGCCGCTGTTGCCTGTGTTTTATCGTACAGACACCATCATGAACTATCGCCAGCCGCTACAATTTCTAATATAGCAATTTGCGTTGGTATCTCTGCACAATGATATAGACGTCGGTTTGACTGTTCAAATGCACAGAAAAGTCATTGGTTTTGATAGGAAATAACACGTATTCTCGTTTTGTGCTTCCTGTCATGACAAACTCATAGTATGTGGACGCTTTGTCCATCTGTATCCATAACTATTTATTGGCTCCGTACAAACGAGAGAGGATCTTTCCGTTACTTGAGGTTATGATGGATTCTGCAGGTAGACGGCATTCACAAGTTGGTCTATCTTATCTCCAAATTCCCCCCTACTTATATCCGGCAACAATCACGATTCCCTGCTGAAGACTACAGTGTAAATAAAAGTTGGTATATCCTTGTTAGATATGTCTAAAAGTGTTTGCCTGAATGTTACAGTTTCGAAGGAGAGAAATGTAGGCCTAATGCAAAAGAACAACAATCTTTTATTTTAGTCTCCACTCCTAGTTTCTTTCGTAGGGTAGATGTAATCTCTGGATCATGTTACGTTGGAGTTGTTGATTCTCCTGGCCTGTCAATGAACGAATTTTATGAAAAATTTCAGGCGATACTTTCCCTGGCAATCTCGAACTCATTTTTTTGTTTACGAATGTTTCCGCGTGGATCCAAGTTGCTTACCTGGCTACGATGTCTTTAGCTTTCGATAGTTAAACGATTTCCTAAACATTTACTGTTCTGTTGTGCCAAAAATGACCTTCTAAAAGACCCATGCTGTAACCTTCCCAACACAGCATTTCATAACACGGCACACACATACAAGGAGGAAAACGACCCTGGTTTCATGTTTCTCGCGCAGTTATACAGGTGACAGTGGAATATCTTCATACATAAACTGGTCAAGATTCTGTCTGTATACTATATATTCGAACGGAGATCTTAACATTTTTACATGCTATTTTCTATTTACATACATGTATAACCTTTTGGAGGACCTGAAATGTCCCTCATCTGGCAGTGGAACAGAAGGAGGAGCTGCTACAGCGCAAACATGGCCATTCTACGAGATAATGGACCAAATGATGGGCAGAAAACATATTATTTCGCCCATTCTTATAGTAGACACTTCTTCAAATGCATGCTTTTCCTCGCCAAAATCTGATAGCTCAGATTTTCGGGACAGTACACCGTGCTCATCAGAACTGGCAGAAGCTGCCATGTCACCAGTGGCCACAAGGAAACCGAAAAGAAAACGTGCATCAGAAGACAAGACGCATCAACTTTTAGATCACCTTAAAAAGGTTGACGAAAGGGAAGCCGAATTTAATGGTAAATTGTTGGACTTGATGGGAGAGATTCTTGTAGAATTAAAAAAAATAAGCAGACGTTTTAAGACTATGCAATATTTTTTTTTATAATTATTAATATGTAAATTGATCAATAAATTTCTACGTATAACCTGGAAAGTCATGTTTCATAAAGGCGTTTTGTTAGACTTCTTTTATTCATTTTTGCAAAAAATAGGATATAATGTTGATGCATTGCACAACAATAGGCTGTAGTCCACATCTTTGTACGCCGAGTGCTGAGTTCAGTTCACCTTGGTTGATGATGTGTCTGAGTTTGAAAATTTGATGATAGCGTTTTTTACCTTCCCTTTAGATTTCAAAGATTACAGTGATACTAGAATACCTTGCATAATGCGATTAATTATTGTTTAAGGTCTATTTATGCTAAATGTTAATAGTTGTTTAAAGTTTATTTATATTGGATTTACATTGATTTTCTTACTAAAATTAAAAATAATTAATCTGCTTTTAAAAACTAGGATTGGTGAATCAATTTTTGTTTATTGATTGAAATTAGGGTTGCCAACTGGCCGGTTTTTCACCGGCCTGGCCGGAAATATTGCTGTTATTTTGATTAAAGCTGGTGACCGGTGCAAACTTCTTACCAGCCCATTTGTGACCGCTTTTCTCAAACTTGTATGTAATTTGAAATATAGACTTAAAAAGTAACTTTCATTCTGTAAATCCAAAACTGTCACCTCTCACCATCTATCAACGATTAATATATTTTGTTCATCTGTTTACATAATTTTAAAGAGGTGACAGGAACTGTATCACTGAAAATTTGAAATTTACTTGTAAGGAATTTTACACATTTATTGAGAGTAAAAAAGACTTCTTAAAGCAATTTCCTGTACTTGAAGTATAAGTTTAAAGAATACATTTCATTTTCCAAATTGAAATATCACGTAAAGATTAATTTGTTCTTTCTTTCGATAATTTTAAAGAGGTAGTGATAAATACAATACAATGACAAATGCCGACTTCAGTTTTCTTATTTATAGTAAGGATGGACAATTCCGGAAAGTGAAATTTCCGGAACCTGGATTCCGAAAACTTTTGCCATCCCTAATTTATAGCACATTGTATCTATTAAGCTTATTAGTGAATGTACTAAGGATATGCAGAATACACGTGCTAATGCACTTTTGTTCACGATAGTATTTTCCTTCCCATGGGAAGGGGGTCCAAACAGAGATGCTTCACACTTAGACCCATATCTTAGAAAAACCGGCGCCCTCTCAATATTCCCTATTTTCCATAGTTGGCAACCCTATTAAAGATTACAGGTCACCTGAGTAGGGTAAGTTTACCTTTGTACTTCGGAGATATTCTGTTCTTAATTGAGAATTTCGAACAGCGCTGTGATCCTGGTCATCACGTCTTATTGGGTAGTAACTGGTAATTTCCGCATCAATTTATAAGGCTTATTATTTAACTACGTACTTTGATGTTAAACGTCGTATAAATTGATGTAGATGTGACCAGTTATGCATGTCAGATGTGTTGATGACAAAGACCATACCGGAGATTGAAATTCTCCATTAAGAACAGATCTCTAAGGTAAAAGATAGGTCTACTCTACCTATAAGGCCATTACTAATTCGTAAATATGGTAATAATGAACTCGAATTATGCAAGATATTCCTCTCTCTCTCTCTCTCTCTCTCTCTCTCTATATATATATATATATATATATATATATATATATATATATATATATATATATATATATATATATGTGTATACTTGATCGACTTATGCTTTCACATAAAATGTGTATTTAGCTTGTAAAACATCCACTAAATGAATCAGGTGAGTACCTTTTCACAGTGTAAATCTAAGACTTCCAAATTGTGCGAATTTAATACTCAATCTTGAAGTAACACATCTAAAAGTACTGGTTCCAATAGGATAAGAGACAGAACCTGAACCTCGGTCTCATTACTAACTTTTCCTTACTGTTCTTGCTCCATAACGATAAAGTTTAAAACTAATAGTTTATTTCAACCGCTTATGGTGAAAATATAGGGTTAAGGGAGAAGAGATAAACTATTCTTGGAACGCTGAATAGACTTAAAAAAAATAGGTTTCGCTCTATAAAAATCTGAAGCCGGAAGTACTAGTAAATTCAAACACTTTCGATGTAACGTTGCGGGTTGTGACTATATATATACGTTTAAGATTGTAATGTACCATTACAGTTGAAAGTAATGGCAACTTTTTTTTTACGCACCCTGTACCTAGTATTTTTTTTATTCAATTTCGGTTTAGTTACACAATTTATTTACTCTCTTTACTTCGAATTAAATATAATGAATCGAAAGGTTTCATTAGTAACCATATTCCCACTGTATAATATATTTATTTATATTTTGATTAAGTGTAAATCCCATTTTCGGATATATAAGTTGAATAGTTACAAGGTTTACCATTCTGACGTCATACCGAAACATAGTTCCGTCATTGGATATAAATTTTCTTAATTTCAGACCAATGTAGAATTTAGTCAGGTACCTAATCTTTCCCTCACCCCCTCTCATTAGTCCATAGTCACTTTCAGATCCGGTTATATCTGGATTTGCCAAATTTCTATTTGCTTTGTAATTTCCGCGGCTAAAGTTTTCGTTCTGATTGGAGGAATTCTCCTACCTCTGGCTTTTTCGGCGCAATGTTATCAGAATAATCGAAGACACCTTACGAGGCGCAGCTTATAATTTCGCCTACATATCTGCGGTAAAAGGACTAGGATTTTAATAGAATTCAGGTAAAAATCTGATTTAATTTCATAGTTGAACATTGAAGGCTGTGTAGGAGCCCCCCCAAAAAAAGGAAAAAATCTACATTTTTCGTAAAGAAACAATAAGTTAGTGAAACATCCAGTTCTGTTTACTAGGAAGCCATGTTTGCTGCCCAGCTAGAATAGACAGTGAAATAGTGACTTTATTTCTTTTTCTTCCAAATTCAGTTAGGGATTAGCGGAAATACGACCTGTTTTCGTATATTCTATAGTGTATATTTTAAATGTGATTTTTTTTTTATTAAGTGTCTGTATGTAGTAGGTTTTGCAATGTTAACTCTCAGAATGGCAGCTTAAGCTAGCGTAAAAGGGCTCCTATCCCCTTTTCCAAATTGAACCAGTTCTAGCGGGGGAATGGGTTAGTTATAGTTTGTTTTAGGGCCTTTTCCCCTCTCAGGGGAAGGGTCCCTCAATAAACCTCGTTAAGGTGCCCCCAGGGCATCAATCTTTAGTAATAATTATGTAACCAATTGGTCAGGTCAATTGGACCTAGGGTTACCTTTCTCATTTTGCCCCCCTTTAAGTTTAATAGAGCCGACTGTATATACCAACAAGGGAGTATTTTTCGTCAACATGCATGTAATTAAATGGTGCATGTTTGGTTTAGTTAGTTGTCTTTATGTATAGTACTAACAGTGGTGTATGTAGTTAGTAGTTTTGTGTGAGTGTGTGAATTTTCGGTTAGGACAGTGTATAAATATGCGTTAATTTAGTACCATTTGTCTAACTCGAAGTATATTAAACCAGTGTAAATATTAGATTTCTGATTAATGAGTACAAGTATATATTTCAGTACACGGTAAATTATGCCTCCACTACAGCGCCATAGTGCTCGTTTTCGGTAATCAGTTGTTTGTTGACATTACGACATCGCATGACTTAGTGATTTAAGTTGTTTGATTTTGGCCATTTATTCTCAAATTACATCCCGTGGACATGGTTTTCGGTTCAGATGAGTATACCTTCATATAAGATAGCATGAGATCTTACTGTACTGAAAATTTCAGCTTGCTAGGTCCAGTAGTAATTGAAATATCTACTGAAATAAAGAATACCTATTTTCTTAATAGAAGTAAAGCCCATATGCTGTTACTGTTTGTTTCAAAATGTAGTATTAAATTCTCTTTTCCCGTGGCTGTAGAAAAATTCCATTGTTGCTTTAGTTTTATCAGCAAATTGGAAATAGATTAATCGTTGACAATTTAACTTTCAGTGAATACACGTATGATTTTTTTTAAAAACTGCGAAGTAAATACAATTTGGGTGCTTCGAAACAAAGAGTACGTGGTTCGATGAATGTTATCGTGTAGTGGTTTGAGCGTGATAGATTGTGATAGTTATATATATTTATTACTGTGTAATGTAAATATGTGTATGGCCTGCGTGTAAAATGTATGAAATAGGGTGTCTGTAAAATATTACTTCGCGCGAAAATTAGTAGATAATGAATGAATGTAATGATATATTAATAATATGATATAAAATATGAATGAGATGATGACCCCAATATTTAAATGGATAGGCCTAGTGTATGTTATGTAGTGAAAATATGAATATGTTTACTAAAAAAAAAAAAATCTCTCGCGTTTTGACTTCTACACCAGTACATTCATCCAACCGAGTTTGCTACTTGGATAGTAAATTGTAGTTGGGAATTGTGTGTTACTTCGCATTTATGTACCTCATAATAACAGCCCCGGATCTTAAGCCTTTCAATAGATAGGGTAGCATCATGTGGGAATTACTTCTAAAGGTTGACAGAAATGATAATTAAGAAAACCAACTGCTATATCCTGTGATCATCGAAAAGTACAGGTTTCGGTCATTTGTACCTTTAACATTCATTGCCTCTCCGAGATTTTTTTTTTCGTTGCTTACCTTATTTATTTATTGTGCAGTGTTCATATAACTCAGTTCGGACTATCCGATTAAATCAACTGCTACTAAATTAATATTCATGTCATTAGCGTACCCGGACGTCGACCCCTAGTCCCCTTAAGTATTTTCATGTCTTTTCTTAGTTTAATTAGATGAGGGAAATTAACGACGTCCCAGACTGTGGCATGTCTGCGCAGGGTAGCCATCGGTGATGTTTGGTTATTGAAATCACCGATCCAAAATTCAGTTTATTTAATTTTTTTTTATTTTGGCAAATTCTCATTAGGGATATCTTAGCTATTACTCTAATTTCATTACTATTCTGGAATCTTCTAGTTTCCAAGAGGTCGGATGATTTTTTTTCTTTTGAAATTCTAAATTAACGCCGTTTCTAACCTTCCGGAGGATTTTCGGGACCCTGCTGGTTTGGGCCGGATACGGGGATCGGATTTCAATCTTACAACCAAACTCTTGTGGGATTGGGATCTGATGGACACAGAACTTGCATCCTTGGCAGCAGGGCGCTCCTTGAGTCTACGTATTTGAGTAGACCACCCTTTTGGCATGTTAAGAATATTTTGGCTATGGATTTTGTTGAGAGCGAAATTCGATTTCTATCTTTGTAGCGTTAGTTATTTCCCACTTAAGTCTTTGGCGCCCCTATTCTTCGTCTTCCTTCTTCTCTATCTCTCTCTCTGTCTTCATTACTTCGAGATTTTTTTTTTCAAATTTTTCAACCTCCCCCCCCAGTTTCTGAAACTCATGAAAACGTACAATATTCATATCACTTATTTCGATCGTATGTACTAACTGAGACATCGAGGGATGCAATTCGTGGAGGTATTGCAGCACAACTCAGGACCATTTTCGCGATATTCAATCCACCACGGGAGAAACTGACGAGAAGGTACACTATGCTTTCAGATTCCTAGAAACTTATTTGTTATTCATTGATCGTACAAATTATACCCATTGACGACTGATTTCTGGTTTTATTTCTATTGATTGGTCATATAGTGTGTATGTATTAATAGTTTGGGCCCACTAGTTTCGAATAACATTGATTTTTTTTCTGTATATACATCTATATATGTACTTACATAGTTTTAAAAGTTACGTGCCTGCTCTATTCGTTGTATTTCCACCTCTTATGTCAACTTATTAAATAACACCAACTATTTTTTTATATACGCGGATCTTTAGTAAATTGAGAATGATTATTGATTATCGGGTTTACATATAAAGTACAATGTTGCAACCTTATGAGAAAAAAAAAGTGAATTTTTATAGTCAGGGTTTTTGTTTTGTCTTTGAGCCAATAAAATATGAATACTGGTCGAATATAAAAAGGTTATGTAGATATTAAATGTCGACGAAATACTACGATGGATATTAAAATGAAATTTATTATATTGAGTAATATGAATATATATATATATATATGCGAGTATGTATGTAAAGGGCTCGGTATTTACCCTGGTTGTTTTAGGTTGCCATAGATTTTTGACACCCGACATTAACCAACTATTTGTGATATATAGTATTACCGCGTAAATTATAATAAATGACATTTTGTTGAGTTGTTATTGATGTTTGTGACTATTAAAGTTGAATATCATGTTAAATACTGCATGTAAATAAAACAAGTAGCAGGTCGTAAGAAAAGTAAAAATAACCCTAATCCTTATCCAAATTTATTTTGCGAGATCATAGTGAAATCAGTAAGCTACGAAACAGTGTGCCCCACCAACGAATCCTTCTATCAGTAAACTATGAAACAAATCCTTCCCCTACGATCGGAAACCTAACTATTCAGTGACTAGAATCTTTTGACTACACGATCTATACTAGAAAAAAAAATAGTGATCTTAAATTCAATGAACTGAAATTAGGTCAATAATTTAGTAGTGTGAATACAGGAATATGGAAATATGTTCCCAATGTCTGTGACTGGATTCGATAATTTTTCTTTAATCTTGATAAACTTTGAAATTTTATATCAAGTGCGTCAAGTGACGAAATGAGAAATATAAATATATATGTGATATGAAGCAACTATTTGTCTATAGTTAAAACAAAAACGATTAAATACTCTCATGGACACAAATCACAGTGCGTAAAGAGAGTTGAAAAAGGAGTTATTATCGACGTGAGAACAAAGACTCATAAAATTGTCGAAATGTCTCCTCTTGGGACAGAGACTCAATAAAATGCTACTAAAGTGCTTTTTTTTTAAAAAAAAGAATGATTAACCAATTATATTTTTTTCTTTTTTTTTCCCGCAATGATATGTATTCATTGCACTGAATCTTAAATATATTGACCTTTGAATTTTCTTTTTTTTTTCCTTTATTTTCTGTCTTTCGTTTTTTTTGTCGATTTTTTTTTTATGTAATCCAACTTTTAATATATCTAGAAAGATAAATGTGTTATTTGATATTGCTGAAAGTAGCAGATTTCTGTGCATGATTATGAAACTTTCTTTTCATGTATTAAATTTTTCCTGTTATGTCAAACTAAGTTTTCTTTTATTGAAATGTAATAAATGTCTATAGAAATGTAGTTAGGTTAGTTTAATTCAACTAAATACAACCTGAAGTATACATTGTCCTGTATGAATGTGTGTGTGAGTGAAATGTAGGTTTAGTATTAAGTGCACCAATTATTTTGACATATATGTGTGACTTATTATAATTAATGGTAGATAGCAATTAAACTCATTGAATGTTAATACTAACTTAATTTAAGTTGGCTCTATGAAGGAAGTAAAAAGGACTGAAGTAGCCTGAACGAATGATCATCATGGGAGAACTGTGAAAGTCAAAATTTTCGACAAATATGTGATACTCTGATTTTTTTTTTCCTCTGTGGTCGATTCTAACATGCCATCAACTTCGTCGTTCATTTTTTAAATATTGGATATTAGTCTAAAACTTCTGGAAATATTGAATAAACGGTAAAATTAAACTTTCTCATCTATCTCAGAGCTAGATTGGGATAATTCGGTAGTTGGGGTCAAATGGATCTAGATCGGGGATGTATGGGTTAACATGTGTCTACCTTTGATCACCTTAATACCAAACATTCACCCAATAGCTATTGGAAATGATCCCAATTCGATAATTATTCACTTTCCTTTACCATGTTTCTCAGAATATCCAGTAACAGTTTCCTCTTTATCACCTTCTTTCTTTACCTCTTTCCTCTTCTATCTTCCTTTTCCTTTCTTCATCTTCTTCTATTTTTAAATAAAACTGAAAAGGGGGTCGTGACTGGGAATTCTATATGTAATAAACACGGTCATGTATTTATTTATTTTATTTTATTTTCTTTAGAAGTCCGATAAAAAGTTTTCTCGTTTCGATCGAACCTAGTATGTTCGAAATTAAGAAATGGATATTATATTCCAATATAATTAGACATAAGCTGATAGCTTCATGAATATCCCCACCAGGGGTGAAGGGTTCCCACTCACGACTTATTCCGTGCATCACATTTGTTGCAGATTTTTTTTCCCTCAATCAGTTTTAGATTGACGAGCCGTGACGGGATTCGTTGTTATGGAAACGGTGGTTTCTATGGCAACGGGCCCCTTTTTCAGTTTTAAGATGATTACACAAAACACTTTGTCGATATTGTAAGACTTACGTTCTATGGTACTAAATTTTGAAACTGGAAATCGTTAATTTGAACTACTTCTGGTTGAGCAAAGTTAAGGAAGACGATGGAACTTATTCCTGCCAAGCTGAGCTTATTGCAAAACAGAAAACATAATCTCGATATCTTTTATTGATTTGGCTCCATGGAAATCAGTATTAAAAGCGGCTGTAGTAGTAAATTTTAACCACTTCCGAATTTGGTAGTAGTGTGGATTATGATAATGTTATCTACATACTCTCTATCGATTACAGAAAATCGTTTGTTGCTATCGTTTACCAGTCCTGTTGTATGGTAATAAATTTTGAACCCGGAAATATATGATTTTAACCACTTCCCCCTTGAATCGAGCTTCAGCGGAAATGAGACGGATTTTTCAGACTCTGAATCGATTGCAAGAAGCTGCTGCTTGATATCTTACAGGTTTTGCTCTACAGAAATTAGTATGATACCGAAGTAATAGTAAATTTGAACCACTTTCGGTTTTGGTATTGTTGTAGACAGTAGCGTAGTGACAAGTTTCGTAACGCGTAGACATACAAAAAATAGTTTCTACTTCTTGTAAACTTTAATTATTACAGTTGAGTTTATTTTAACGTCCCGTTCAGCAGCGAGGCTATATGAGACATGGACCTACTAATTAACGTGGAATCCGAACTACATGAGCTCCCGCCGGGAATGAAAGCCGGGTCTCCCGCAACAAACGCGCGTACGCTAACTGCTTGGTCACGGAGGAGCTCCTCTAATTATTAGTCAAAATTCAATCACAATTAATTATGTTATAAATTTAAAAGTGACTATGTTTGTGCCGACCGATATCAATTAAGTTTTTAACATAAATGAGGTTCGGACCTGGAAGTGCTTCCATTTATTAACTTTGACGGTAGAACTTAGCGGAGGAGGCAGTTATAATAAATAAATAAGACTTCACTCAAACTAAACGGTCAGTCTCAATCAAATTTTCACAAAAGATAAAAGTCATCTCAGGAAAAAGCTTTATCATTTCACTTTGACGGAACAGTGTAGGGGAGAGGAAAAATATTAAAAAAAAAATCAATACATTTATAAATAAAAGTGACTATATTTCTGACTTAACTATTGAACCATTCGACCTATCTCGATCAAATTTGCAACATAAACGATGTTCGCGCCGGGACTGTTTTCTATTTAAGATGTAGGTAGTCTCTTAGCCTCGGTGTTGGAAAGATATAAAAAATTACGAACTAACAATATTTCGTTAGAAACTGTGATTTTTGCAAGGTTGTACTAATGTATGTAACATAAGGATACCTAATTTGATCAGGTATTACTTAAACAGGTGAAAATTCCTTGTTTAGCTAAATATAATCAATGTCGAAATGAGCACAAACGTATCTCAAAAAAGGCCGTAATTTTGCCTCGTTCAATTCTTTTCCAAACATCACATAGATCATTTGTTAAACCATGCATGTTACCGAATATTCAAAAATGTCTCGAAGAGTTCATTTCGAAACTCATTTCCGTTTTCCTCGTTCCTGTTACGTTGTTCTATTACTGGCCGAATTTATTCTATATTGTCATGTCGTATTACATCCCCTGCAGAAATGCATATATTATGGAGCACGGCACACGCACTTAACCTTTACTGCTCGGTCAAGCTTCCTAATTTCAAGGGTTTTTGTAAATATACATCTCCATCGTGTTTTCATCATGCCAAAGACCCTTTCAATAGTATACGTGCCTTACTAAAACTGTAATTAAAATGCCTCTGCTCCTCTGTTAATCTAATCCCAGCGTGCTCTTTCAAAGGCGTAACAATAGAAATGGGTAACAAGACAAGGATAGTCACTATCACCTCCAATGAAGTATCCTGGTGGAGGATACACGGCATTACGATACAAGGAGCTATTCTGTAACACCCTTGCATCATGTACAGAGCCGGGATATCCACAAAAGATGTCTATGAACATGCCTTTGTGATCACACAACCCCTGTAATTTTATAGAATAAGTCAAGTTCCTATTTATGTACTGTTCTCTCAGTCTGTTAGACACAGTGACTTTCATGTGGGCGTCTATTGCTCCAACCATGTTTCTGAACGCCACATTTCCTGCCTTAGCCATGAATCCCTCTCGAATGTCCCGCAAAGTATCCATTTGTGGCAGTTTAATAACGTATGGGACAAGGTGCATGATTTCTTCGAGGACCGTTGTCACAATGTGTTGGTCAGTTGAGCGTGATATGTTGAAACTGGCAGCAACAACTCGAAAGCAAGCTCCGCAACCCAGCCACTAGAGGAACACAATGACCTACGAAAGACAGAAAATAATGTGTTATACAAGCTGAAAAGTGCAACGAAAGGAAGAGAAATAACATATTTAATTCAAGTTATAGGAAGATTCACGTGCCTGATGTTTTATTTTAGTTGCTCATTTTCTTCTGCAGATCCTAGTTTTTTTAAATATATATATATATATATATATATATATATATATATATATATATATATATATATATATATATATATATAAAGAGTCAACCCGTGGAGAAGACATAAATCGGAAAACATTGAGAGGTATCTAAGGAAGAAGTATGTATACATTCTATTTCTTTATATTGGATAATGAAAATGATTGTCAATACTGCAAATTACAAAAAAAAAAAAAAATGTCTGGAAGTTACCATAATTCATGTACTCAATGATACTAATATTTACCTTTTCATGTTAGCATGAACCGACTAATTAGATAATTCTGGTATAAGAAAATCCTTTTACATGGTGAGAGAATTACATGAACTGTTTACATCAATTCCATGTAAGCTGGTAGGCAATCAAAACAAACTCCCTACTTCTCCCATCTTTGTCACTTCAAAAGGGGAAAATAAATTCCTGGTTATTGCAAGATAAGATACTTTCATGTATTAAAGATTTTATTTTCAATTATCCTTTCATTTAAAAGTCAGGGAAAATTGTAAGGAAAATTAGTGTTAACATTATCCCTCTTTTAAATTTCACGAAACGAGATCCCTTAACGTCTTGCAGTTAAGAAAAGGAAAAACAAAACCTAATGTGAAAATATCAGTTTATAAGGGGGCTTAAGATACGGGTTGTTTTTCTTTCTAATGATTTGAAGTTCAACCGTTATCATGCTGGCGCTGTGATACTACCCATACAGAATTTAATTTTGTTTGAGTTGCACATTAAGAAGAAATAATCGTATGAACACAGAAAGCACCCCGGCAATTTCAAACTCCGTCACCGTTGCCATTCCAACATCCTACAATCTCCAACTTCAAAATAAATGGCAAATATTTAATTACATTAATATTAAACGATGGATAGTCATCACAAACACAGCTTAATGTAAGAAAGAGTCTTAAAATATGACTAATTAAACGTATTTAGATACATTCTATGCGTACTATGTGGGGGTTGGTGGTAGAAAGAGGAATACAAAGGAATCACGAGCAGAGCCATAGGCAATACAGCCATAGTCTAACTTGGACCGAATTAGACTACGGTACAAACGAAGTAGAACAGTACGATCAGCACCCCACGTGCGGTGGGAAAGGACACGAAGGAGATTCAGAGCTCGAAGACAAGAGTATTTAAGATTCCGTACATGTGGTGCCCACGACAAGCGACGGTCAAACACCAGACCCAAGAAACGGACTGTATCAACGAATGACAAACGGGTGCCATCGAGGTACAAGTCCGGGTCAACAACGCACGTACGCTGCCGGCAGAAGTGAACACATTGGGATTTCTCGGTGGAAAAGCGAAATCCAGTCTCATTCGACCAGCGAACGAGACGATTCAGACTCAGTTGAAGCTGTCGAGTAATGCCGCGAAGGTGGCGGGAGCGACAGAAAATGACAAAATCGTCAACATAAAGCAGACCAGACACAGGAGCCTGGATCTGCGAAAAAACGCTGTTGACTGCGACAGCAAACAACGTGACACTAAGAACACTGCCTTGTGGAACACCATTTTCTTGTACAAAGCGCTCTGAGAGAGTAGAGCCCACAAGCACTCTAAAGTGTCGCTCGTGAAGAAAATTCGAAATAAAGTGAGCCATATGCCCATGAAGACCCCAGTCGTATAATTGTTTTAGGATTCCGTAACGCCATGTGGTGTCATACGCCTTCTCTAAGTCGAAAAATATAGCAACAAGATGTTCGCCGTCGAGAAAGGCGTCTTGAATTTCACCCTCAAGATAAGCAAGATTGTCGGTAGTGGAGCGGAAACGACGAAACCCACTTTGAAATTTGCTGAAAAGGGAATGCGATTCCAAATACCACACCAGGCGCTTGTTGACCATTCGCTCCAGCAGCTTACAGACACAGCTCGTGAGAGCAATGGGTCTGTAGCTCGTGGGGCTAGTTGCGGCTTTCCCTGGCTTTAAGATGCGAAGAACCAGGGCCTCACACCAAGCAGGTGGAAAAAAATCCTCAACCCAGAGGCGATTATACAGCTGCAATAATGCAAGCTGAGAATCGCGGGAGAGGTTGCGCAACATATCATAGGAAACACGGTCAAGCCCGGGAGCAGCATTGGACGATTCGCGGAGAGCAGAATCGAACTCAACGAGCGTGAAAGGAGCGTTATAGTCCTCACTGTTGGCGGTACGGAAATTTAACGGGTTTCGCTCCGGCTGAGGACGTGAACGAGCAAAGGCTGGTGGGTAGTGATGTGACTCAGAGATAGTGGCAAAATGGTGGCCCAAGATATTGGCGATCTCTGAGGGATTGGTCTCTAGAACACCATTCACCGTTAAGGCTGGGACAAGAAGTAAAGAAGCGGATCCGTTTAGGGAGCGAACCCGACGCCACACAGTTGACATAGGTGTGCGACTACTGATGGACGAAACGTAATTCTTCCAGCTTTGACGCTTCAAGAGCTTTACCAGACGTCGAGCACGAGCACGTAGAATGCGGAATTGCTGAAGATTGTCTTCTGTGGGATGATGATTAAAAGTGGCAAGAGCGCGCCGACGAGCCCGGATAGCCTCACGGAGTTCCGCAGACCACCATGGAACACGCCGGCGAGAAACGTCGCCACCGCATTCTGGAATGGAACCATGAGCAGCATCAATAACAGTCTGCTCAAAAGCCTCAGCCACAACAGCTACAGGGAGATCATCACGACAATGAAACTCACTGAGCTCACGGAATTTACGCCAGTCAGCACGCTTCAGATTGAAGCTGCGGAGAGGAAAAGGAGGAGTAACTGGGAGACCTTCAACAAACAACGGGAAGTGATCACTGCCACAAAGATCAGGATGCACTCTCCAGGTCAATGAGGTCAAGAGACCAGCACTGCACATGGAGAGGTCGATACAAGAATATGTGCCATGGGCAGTGGAGAAATGAGTAGGACTGCCATCGTTAAGGATAAGCAAGCCACTCTCCTCAACAAATTCGGTGACCTCGCGGCCACGACCGTCAGTACGGACAGAACCCCACAGACGGTGATAAGCATTAAGGTCTCCTACAAGCAAGACTGGCGGCTCAAGTTGATGGAAGAGCTGAAGCAGATCGGCGGTTGTAAAGGCTTCTGAGTGAGGAACGTACAATGAGCATACTGTAAGCGGGCGAGAAAAGTGTGCTCGCACCGCAACAGCTTGCAGTCGGGACACAATGTGAATTTGCTGAGAATACAAAGAATCGGAGGCACAGACTGCCGCGCCGCCAGCAGCGTGGGCAGCATCTGGCTTGTCACATCGATACATAGTATACCCAGAAAGAACAAATGACTGGGTAGGCTTAAAATGGGTTTCCTGCAAGCAGAGAAGTACAGGCGAGTGGTCAGTTAGCAGTTGGATCAATTCCTCACGTGACCACAGAAGCCATTGAGGTTCCACTGAAGAAGCGCCATACTGGGAAGGATTAACGTTTCAAGCGAACTTTCCCACGGGGTCCAATAACAGCCCACTCGGAATCCATAAGTTCGTCCTCCACCATGTCAGATTTCAGAGAAACGGTAGGAGGCTTACGAACTGGCGTAGATATTGTTCTCTTGGGAGTGAGAACAGTCTCGTTCAGCCGGCGAATATGTTGGCTAAGTTTAAGTCCGGCTATATAAGGTGATCGGCGCTGGGCTGGAGTACGCCGAAGAGCACCACTAACAGAAACACGTGGGGTTCTGGGAAGCTCGCTTGTCGTTGCAACCGGGGTCTTCGTGGCACAACTATTCTGTGGGACCGAGTCTGTCTGGGTGGAAACGTCTGAAGTCTGGGTGGCTACAGATTTTCGGGAACTAGCTGCAACAGTAGGGAAGGGAACAGAAAGCGAAGAAGGGACGCTTTCTTTCAGACGACGCTTAGCATCAGCAGCAGAAATCTTCTCAACAACCATGAGTTCCCGAATACGCTTCTCGCGCTGAAAGGCTGGACAGTCCCGTGACCAAGCTGAATGCTCACCCTTGCAGTTGACACAGAAGGGCTTGGCCGCTTTGCAGGGTTCCGCACCATGACTACCCTGGCCACAAATCGCACAAAGAGCAGCACTCGCATTACACGAGGTGCTGGTGTGCCCATAATGTTGACATTTAAAGCACCGCAAAGGACTAGGGATATACGGCCGAACTTTCAAACGATAGTATCCAGCCTTGACGTACTCCGGAAGCGTGGGCAAACTGAAAGTAAGAATCAGGGACTGGGTGGCGACAAGTTCACCTGACTTCTTACTTTTGATTCGAGCTACGTCGATAACGTGTTGGTCCGCTAACTCCGACTTAATTTCCTCTTCGGTTGCATTGAGGAGATCCCAACACGATATTACCCCTTTGGAAACGTTCAGTATACGATGTGGTTCGACTAATACGTTCACCGGTCCAATAGATGTGAACTTAAGTAGCTTCGCAGTTTGTCTCTCGTCTGTCGTTTCCACCAATAAAGTGCCATTACGCAACTTCTTCATATCTTTAACCTGTCCGGCATGGTAAGTGATAACTTTATGAATAACAAAAGGGGACAAGCCCTTAATAGCACTCGGACGGTTTGCATCAGAATTGGCACTATCAACGTCTTTATCTTTTATTACAAGATACCGGACAACAGGTGTCGCGATACTTGTCTTTTCCACTATCTCAGGTTCAGTTGGTTTGGGCTTCTTCCGTGAGGGAGAGCCCGGATCAGAGTTTAAAGTGTTTTTACCCATAAAATTTGAAATTTAATGAACATTTTTGAAAAGAAAAAGGGTGTGAGGTCACACCGGGGCGTTAATAGGGGAACTAACGCTACCCCCTGGCCATCCCTTCAGCACGCCCAACACCTTAGGATCAGCGTGGGGCCGACGCGGTCAAGGGGAATGGAAGTGCAAAAACCATTCCCGTCGACAAAAACGCGTGGCCCCGGAAAAAGAAGAAGATAAACAAAACAAAAGAACCTGGCAAACAAAAAGATAGACCCCCACCAGCCCAGGAAGAACAAAACAAAACTAA
Source organism: Thermobia domestica (assembly GCF_964235325.1). Taxonomy (NCBI): domain Eukaryota; kingdom Metazoa; phylum Arthropoda; class Insecta; order Zygentoma; family Lepismatidae; genus Thermobia; species Thermobia domestica. The sequence continues at coordinate 213,944,151 of NC_137460.1, read as the reverse complement.
TGGTGCGGATTTTTTTGTATTTTTAATATTTTTTGTATTTTTAATATTTTTTGTTTTTTATAGTTTTTTTTTGTTTTTTCATTTTTTGGGGGGATTTTTTTTAGTTTTTTCATTTTTTTTGTTTTTTATCTATATTTTTAAAGACTCAACACTCCGGACAACACATACACTGGACGCAGACAACAGTAGGCCGGGTGGGTGCACGTCCTCCCCAAGTGGAGGAAGACGTCCACTAGACCTGCCTCTTCCCGACTCCCACCAACCACCCGCGAGTCCGGTAGCGGTATTAGCGGCTGAGAGGGCGAGCAATGATATGAAGATGAGGGATGATAGATGAATGAATGATGAAGCCGCCCTCTTAGCTCCACCCCCTCCCCGACGATGACGGTCCGCTACTTGGAGGGGGAGCACACCGTTTGAAATACTATACAACATAGTTTAAATGTTGGCAACTCAGCATAAAGTTTACTTCTTCAAATGGCACTTCGTCAAGTTATAACACATTTCATATCTACATGTTAAACGAAAACTTACAATATCACATTTGTTATTCAGTGTTGCGAACTAAGAACACTGTCTTAGGAATCACATCCTCACTAGATGAATATAATAACCTCGAAAACATTTTCAAAGGACGATGGCTCTTAGTCAATCATTCAGGCAAAGCGAAACCTCTCTTTGCTAACTACAAGACAACTTTGCCAACTCTTGCTTTGCACATTTCAGTTTTAAGATGATAGTGTAACAAAAGTCAGCTATTTCTACAAAGTCTTTTCAAGTTTCCACTTTGCACTTTTTTTTTTTTTTTTTTTGTGGAACGTAAACCTTGCTGCAAATTGCAAAGTTTAATGGTGGAATAGGCCCCGGATGCCATATTAACCATAAAATGCGTCAAATGACAGTGCAGACGCAAGGTTGAAAAGAGGCAATCACTTAGATACATACACTGTTATTTTGACCTACCGACTTACCTTAAATTCTCTGGACCATCCTTGAACCTTCCGGGTTAATCTTCTTGCAAGAATTCGCAGTGTATCTGAGTTCACTCTACAATGTTTTAATGTCATTTCATTGTCGCCAGTCATTATTCTACGAAAATCATCGCTGTGTTGATCCATTCTGCAATATAGTCCTCTTCTCTGCAGCTGCAATAGAAATTTATTTAAGAACATTTTTCATGAAACAAGTTTTCAAAAATTATCAAGCAGTCATAATTTATTAATTCAAACTGTGCCCTTTTACACAGAGCACTATTTCCGTCCAGTCGCTACAATGAACTAATTAACACAGCGTTAAACTATTATTTAACTCTCCAATGGATGAGACAAGTAATTTTGTCAAGAAGTTGAGTTGTACTTTTGTTTTCTGCCCTTATTCGAAGGCAGGTTCCCAAGGACGGCGCCTACTATTGTTGTGAGCTCCGAACCACGATCGGGATTTAAATTCCCTGCTGATAACTGGTATTCAGATCAGCATACAAAATCAAGGAGTCACAAGCTAGATTTGTGTTCATTACGGTCCACAGCAAGCCCCGGCGGTTGGGGTTTCGTAGACTGCAGTGCATAAGCGAAGGTAGGTATGTACCAAAATAAAAGTACGAAAGAAATTCCTACCTGCTCTAATTAGTTACTATAAGCTAAATTTCTATCTGTTCCGGTTGAAAGCACGCATCATATTGAATAGGGCGTTCATATGTGTTATTCAATTAATTACCTTTCAGGTGTGTCGGTTGCGTAAATTAACTACTTTGTCTTTATTTTACGCATTTTACCTCTAAATTTTACGTAATAAGAGGACTTTTCTTATAGGTTCCTTAAGCATTGCTGTTATCTTTTGTTCGTCATAATTTGCGGCATATATAGCTTCATTCCTTTCAATTTATAGCTCGTTCTGGATTCCAAGAGGCACAGTTCTAGTTATCATGTAAGTTCCCTATAATTAGTTAAGTTTATTTCCTCCTAATCTCAGCAAATTCTGTAGAATGACTGGATATGTGGTAATATTTAATAGTTTTTATTATTCTGTCTATGCCAACATGAAATAATCATAACAAGATGTGTTAGCTTAAAGTTGGGGATAGCATTTCGTATCTCCCCCAAATCCAACGACGGCTCAGGAGCGGGTAGACTTGTAATGAGCCGCTGTAAACTGCCTCGCTAATGTGTGTACCCACCGTCGTTAACGCGCCTGCCCTGGCTCGGGTTAGATAGCATTCGCGCTTTTTATCAGCTACCTAGTACAAATTGGTACGTATCTTATACTGTAGTTCTTATGCCATACATCCACATTATATTTATACTCCATACATCCATATTGTAATTGTACTCATTACAGTTATAAATAACGGCCCATAATCACTACCAAGTGATTTTGAGGAGGATCTAAGTAATACCCAAAGTTACCATAGATTGTTTTTGTGTGATATATTTCATAAGAGATACTACTACGTCCATTTACCAAAAAGTATTTTTTTAATAGTGAAAGTATGTGAGTTAATCCTTAACTGAGATATCAAAATCAGGAATTTTCTAATTTTGTCAGAGAATAGACTTGCAGTATCCTTTGTTCTATGTTGTTATTTCAAAAATAAATAGATAAATGAAGACTTAATTTGAATTTTTACATAAGATATATTCGACGAACTCTTAGTCACGTGCATACTCACCATCGTTGACGCGCTTTCTTCCTTCAGACGCAACCCGTGCAAGCACATTAGGCCACCTAGCACAGGCAGATTTATATATGTTGTACTCTAATGTTTATAGCATATGTCTGTGCGATTTACTTGGGCGAAATTAATAATAGAATTGTAATTTTTCAACAATTATTTTGCAGGTGCCCTTAAAATAAATCTTTGCAAACGGGGTATTGTCAGGTCACAGCGTAAATCTTTTGGAGGGCAATAACGAGAAAATTAGTGAAAGAATGGTCCATGTTCCGTTAAGGGGGTCCAAAACTACACTCGACCCCCTTAAGCTAACCTGACCTGACCTAATGGAACTTAATATAACGTTATATTATGTAACCAAACGAAAATCAATAGAAAGAAGTGGTGTCAAAGACTCTGGACCCCCTTAACGGAACATTGACTGAAAGAATTATTATTTTTCAACAATTATTTTTAAGTGGGTTGCTAAAGTTGACCAGCATGTTCACCTGTTCGTCAAGTGCATGTACTTACGAAACATAATGAAAAGCACAGGTCCGTGTATGTAGCGTGTAGATTTATACCACTCACTGATTGTGAATAGGATCTGTTGTATGGCCCTGCTTGCCTAACATTAGTGCTGTTTGCCTCCCGCCGGTCACTTAGGTCCGAAACTATATGCTGTGACAAGATACATATTCCCTCGTGCAAGCCTATCCAATAAAAGTAAACGCTATGCGTTGGAATAGTTCTCAATATATACGCAATCTGATATAAACGCATACCATTTTTCACTGACATCGTAAAACTACACAGCTGGTGGGCAACCAATATAATAAAAGTGTCTAGAATGCTATTTGGATCAACCAACTTGATGCTGTTTGTATTCTACTACCTTACTCTGAATCAGCATGGAATACACTACACTTGAATTCACAATATATACGAGTTATCCGTGGAACAAATGATCACTTATTTTCAATGTGTACCGTGAAGACTTCATAGGAGCGCAAGTTTTCTACCTTATATCCTATGTAACTTTATCGAAATTGAAAATACTTACCATAAGCCGTCTTTACTAAAGAATATGGGCAATGATTTGTCTCCTTCTACCTCTTCTTCTTTGTAAAAGACATAGATAGTAGACTATAGCTATCAACATTAATAATAATAACTGATTTCTTCTTTTCACGATCCATCACGAACAGGCGGTAAGCAGAAAGAAAGCGAAACACTTCTTCGCGCCTCTACCTTCCTTTAATATCAATGTTTTACATTGTTCACACAGCATGGCGCTGCAATCAAGTACAGATCAAAAGCTACATAAACTTAGTACACACTTGTAGTACGCATTGCAAGTACACATTGTAGAAGTGTGCATGCTCGAAGTGTGTGTGCACTTGTATCTTTTGGACACGGCTTTAGTTTTTTCTCATTATTTTGCAGAAGAAATGGAACCACAACCATCAACTTCAACATCCTGCACCGCCTCCTCATCGTTTATGCACGATGAATGGTTTCTAAGAATGGACTATTTATTGTCAGAGGCGGAAGGAAAAAAGAGGGAAAAGAGAGGATGATGCATTACAACCAAAGAAGAAGAAGCGCTACTTGCCAGTAGTAGAAGTAGTAGCAGCAACACTAATGGTTGAAAAAAAAGATGTCCTGTCACTGGAAGAAGTAACCGTTCCACCCACAGACAAAGGATATACAGACCGCAAACTTCGCGGCAAACTGGAAACTTCGGGAACAGTAGCGCCTCCGTACCAACGACGACGGAACTGATCAGTCGATCTGACGCCACCTTCGAGGCTTTGTCTCACTGGGCGGGTTAGGATACTAGCACGTGGTGGAAGAGTGGCTGCGGGTGTGTGCTTTGCCATTGTGTGAGTTTAGTTTGTCTTTATTGTAGTTTGTGCTACTAATTTATAGATTTACCATCGAGGTGGAAAATGGCAACAAGGATTCAGGAATCTAGACACAATACCAGAAGTTGTCTGGTTTGTGGAAAATTAAAGAGAGAAATTGGCCAATCCATGTTCGCCTTCCCAAAGGATCCGCTTAGGTATGTATATATATTTATGTTAAGGCTCGCTCGGCAGTCCTATGTGAATTAAATTTTGGTACAGAAGGGAACCAACTTAGCTACTAATCTATATAGAGGGAACTGTGTTTTAGAACCTTCCCCTTTAAAAATTCGTTCATTTAAAAAGAACGAGTGGTGCAGGTGTAATTCTGGCGCATCATATTTTGGAAGATTTACAGGTAAAATTCAATGCTTGCATGAAAATTCATTTACAAGCAAAAATTTCTGCAAACGACAGAGTTAAATACAAAATAATACAGCTGCACTTTAGGTTTACAAATAATAGGTTTCTAGTGTAAAATCATTAAAGGTTCTTTACGACGGATAAGTGAGTGCATATGAAAAGTAGATTTATTATATGCTATTTTGCACCGGCGGCATATTTCTTTAGAGTATACAGAACCTGTATTTTATGTTTGGAAGGGGGGGTTAATAGTATGAAACCATGGTTGATCGAACCTGGTTGATCGATTTAGACGAAATCGATCAACTATCGACCAAATATTTACCATTCGCCAAATATTCGAAAAAAAGTGGGAATACAATATCCCGGTACATCAACTATTTATTGATTTTAGAAAGGCTTACGACTCGGTTAGGAGAGAAACATTGTACAACGTTCTTACAGAACTTGGAATACCGAGAAAGCTAATTGGATTAATTAAGATATGCTTAAGTGAATCCCAAAGTAAAGTCCGGGTAGGAAAATTTTTGTCCTCGAGCTTTCACGTCCAAAATGGCCTGAAACAAGGAGATGCGTTGTCGCCATTGTTATTTAACTTTGTGCTGGAATACGCTATAAGGAAAATCAAAGATAGCAACCAGGGCCTACAGTTGAACGGTATTCACCAGGTGATGGCATATGCTAATGATGTAAATTTAATAGGGGATGATAGGAGAACAGTAGAAAGAAATGCAGAGATCTTATTAAATGCTTGCAGGGACATGGGTTTAGAAGTAAATGCAGAGAAAACTAAATACATGGAAGTGCGTCGGGACCGTAATACGGCAAATTGTGGGGGCGTTAAAATATTAAATAATACTTTTGATAAAGTGGATACTTTCAAATATTTAGGATCAATATTAACAGATGAAAATCATATTCACGAAGAAATTAAATGTCGACTAAAAGCAGGAAATTCGTGTTACTATTCGGTTCAAAATCTCTTGTCGTCGCGAATTCTGTCGAAGAATTTGAAGCTTAAAATATATAAAAAGATAATCATGCCTGTTGTTCTGTATGGTTGCGAAACATGGTCACTTACTCTGAGGGAAGAACATAGTCTGAAAGTATTTGAGAACAGGATCCTGAGAAGAATATTCGGACCCAAGAGGAACGAGAATGGGGAATGGCGGAAACTTCATAACGAGGAACTACATAATTTATATGGTTTACCCAACATTGTAAGGGTCGTCAAGTCTAGGAGGCTTAGGTGGGCGGGTCATGTAGCTAGAATGGAAGAAAGTAGAAACGCTTTCAAAGTCTTGACTGGAAGACCAATCGGAAAACGACCATTAGGAAGACCTAGGCGCAGATGGGAGGATATTATTAAGATGGATCTCGCAGAGATAGGAATACAAAGTAGAAACTGGATGCAATTAGCTAAGGATAGAAGTCAGTGGAGAGCTTTTGTGAACGCGGCACTGAACCTGCGGGTTCCATAGGCTATAGAGTTAGTTAGTTAGTTAGTTATCTGGTGGAGAATGCGACGCACAGCGTAATTATTGTATGTCACAAAAGCCCCTTCATCTTAAAATCTATTCAAATTGACAACTGAAAATTAGAAAAAAAAACTCCATTTGCAACATTTCAGTTATTAAAGAAAATACTTTTTTATTTCTTTTAGAAAAGCAATACAGCCATTTAACCTCTGGCTCCTGAACTTGAGGTACTAACCCAGTATCTGCCTTCCGTGCTTTGAAGGAAACTAAAAGAATGGTTAGTCAGGACGGCTGGCTCAAGGGTTTGAATCCTGAGTATAACAGTGGACCTCTTTGTTACTCTAGAAAATCGTGTACTTCTTTCTAGAAATTTAATTATAAGTGAGTTAGGTTAGGAATAAGATTTCTGAGCTTTTGGCAATTATGATCATGTTAGCCCTTCACGTATGACGATGACGTCACACTGCGATCACACTATCGGAGAAAAGGGTTAGAACAAAGGATTGGGTTGGGTCTGGAACGTAACAATGTGTTAATGGATTAGGAAACAGATGGTTAACCTTTGATATCTCATACTAAATTTTACAGAAAATTGTACTTATGGGAGCTTTTAATAATCACTTTGCCACGATTTCTAAATTTAATGCAAAATGACTCTTAATGTAGAGTATTGAATTTTACCTATGAATTTTGCAATATGTGGGTTATCGAAACTTGATCAGCACCCTAAATTCAATATAAGGATAAATTATATTAAAATTTGTAATATCACCCCTAAAATTAAATTAAATTTACAGGAAAGTCTGATTTCTGACTCAGTCCGGACTCCCAATGTATTTTCCTGGCATGAGGATACTAGTTTTTCTAAAACATGTGAGTTTCAGTATTACGTAAATGTGCCCTCGCATTCTTAATCTCTACGAATTCATGCATATTATATATATATTAGTTAAATGGTAGAGGGTTTCAGTTTGGTGCATTGGGTCTCTGGTTCGATTCCAGTTTGCACATAAGTCGGCTTTTCGGTGGAGAGACAATCTGCGTCGATTTTCTCTGAATTGTCCCGTTTCCACCCACTTAGTTCATTTTCATGATTGTCCCGTGTGGCCTACGCGGCATGATGGTGTGACGTGAAAATCAAAAGATAAGTAAGTTATCTATGAAGACGCATATCGGGTGCATTGTTGTACAATTGTGACACGAAGATTTGCTTGTAGGTTAGTGCGTATTTTTGTACTTCGTTCCTGAATATACCCACCTTCATTATTGGCCTTGTATTATACAGGCAAAATCGCAAATTGTTACGCCGATTCACTTACCGTCAATCGCAATAGATGCAGTTCTTGCTTTTAGTAACCACCGACCGTAGATATGTTTGTGTTTACCGTCCCTGCCTTTACATTATTTGTGTTCTGTACTACTTTTTTTTTTTAATTCATTCATTTCAACTGTACTATTAATAGTAGAATTGTATTTAGTCAATCATTCGGGTACTAGTAATCACATTTAGTTCTATCAACGCGGTGGAAATTATGAGTTTTACACGTAGGCCTGTTTCAATACTGCTGGTACTTAACAACACTCAACTAAAATGTGTAAGCAGCTACTATTTTCTGTATCAATCTATGTATATACATTTAGTGCAAAACATCATACGGACACTGTTAGAATTATTTTTCTTATTTTGTCCATGTTTTTAACAATTTGGACCAATTCGGTTTCCGGCGGGATTTCATGTGGTTCAGATTGACAGTTAATCATTAGGTCCCGTCTCATATTACTTCGCTGCCGAAAGGGACGTTCAGCTCAAACTCATCTCGACTCAATTTGGACGAACTGTGATATATTCCAAACGTCCTTTTTGCTCGCCGGAAGACAATGAGAGTTTAATATAATATTTTTTGTGATGAGATTAGTAATATTATCATCCCACTTTCTATGTAAATTTACTTTATTACTGTGTAATTTTGAAATTTTTGCACGAAAGTAAAACACTTAAATACACTTTCTTCCCTTCAATATTGGAGGTAGTTAAAAGAGAGCACTTACGATTAGTTCTGAATTTTTCGTCGGTTGTATATGTTTTGCTAGCTCATAAATGGTGTGTGTGTGTGTTTGGACTCCCCTAGGTGACTTCAAAATAAAATGAGTTTTCTCACCGATCTTTCTCTAGTATTAAAAGGAATCCCGGAATAAATGAAAAAAGGTCAAACAGGATACTAGTGCACTAAACTTAAATACATAGATTCATACGCAGGTACTAGACTATATACGTTTTTTTTTTCACCTGAGATTAAGTATTTTTTTCAGATAGTAGAAGTAGATATCAGTGTTTTTTTTATTGTTATTTATATTAAACTGTAAATAAGAATTTGAAAAGCTTTGTTGTCGATCATTAACTTCTTAATGCTCAAATTCAACTAGATGCAATATTTGCTGTATAGAAAAGAAATGGTTACTTACAACTTCACTGGAAGTTATAACATGCATACAAAGATAGAGATATTTATAAAGCATTCTTATAATTCCATATTTGTTGCCTGAAGAAATTTCATGGCCATCTTCGGTATCTTTCTGCTTGTAATTTGTCGCACACGAATCTAAGTGCTAGTAACTTATTACTTTAACTGTCTTTATGTAAAAATAAATATGGTTTTACTTGTGGCCTCTTCATTTTTTTAGAATTCTGTTTTATGTAATTTGTGTAATACGTCCATGATAATGCTAAGGTTTCACAGTTTGAGTGGTAGCTATTAAGATATTTCGTCTATAACTTCTAAAAATATAGGAAATGTGTGTGTTCTGGATAACCTGAGATAATATATAAACAAATTAAAAATACCTATAAAACGTTTCGTTTGACTTAACCTTGATTTTGAAATTTTTTTTTTTTAAAAAAAAAGATAAATACTGCAGATTTTAATTTTAAAAACTGCTTTATTTTAGGAGTTCACTCTGGTTGGAGACAGTGAATCGTGAAGATTTGAAAGTCCACCCGACAGAGGTACTCCATAAGCGGTATCAAATTTGTGCGAATCAATTTGAAAAGTGTTGTTTCACTTCAACCTTTAGGAACAGACTTTCGCGAGCTAAGGTTCCGAATTTATCTATAAGGAGTGAAGAACCCCCTGAGAAGAGAAGGAAGTGTTTTCCCTCACCTAGCAATTCAAGTAGTAACCTTGTAAGTGGTGAACTGTCATCAGCCTGTGTGCTAGGTGTAGAGGGGAACTCTCTTGCAAATAGTGTACAAAGTACAAGTTCTAGTAGTAATCGCATGACTTGGTCTCACTTTGGACTTTGACCCCGACCTTTGTGACGTCATAGGTCAAAGGTCAATGACCTTGGCCCAGGGTCAATGACCTAGGGGTACCTAGGACCACCCCCTCTAAATTTTGGCAGGGGTACCATGGCCCACCCCCTAAATTTTGGCAGGGGTACATAGGACCACCCCCCTTAAATTTTGGAAATTGCCAAATCTAAAAATTTGGTATGGTAGCCTAGGACCATAGTATGTACCTCTATTAGTATTGGGTGTCTATGTCGTTCCCTTTCATGGGTAAAAAATTGCCAAAAAGTCAAATTTCGGGGGTTTTTGACCTAATTTATCCCCTTGGATGAGGTGTTATTACCCTATATGGTTATATGGGCGTATACAGGGGTCCATTCCCTTTCATAAGACATGGGTATATTAATGCACCCCTTGAAATTTTTGGGGGGGTACCTTGGCCCACCCCTTCAATTTTGGAAATTGCCCAATTTCAACATTGGGTATTATAGTACAGGACCCTAATATGTATTATGATAAATTTGGGTGGTCCACCTCATTCCCTTTTAGGGGTAAAAAATTGCCAAAAATTCAAATTTCGGGGGTTTTTGACCTAATTTATCCCCTTGGATGAGGTGTTATTACCCTATATAGTTATATGGACGTATACAGGGGTCCATTACCTTTCATAAGACATGGGTATATTAATGCACCCCTTGAAAAATTTGGGAGGGGTACCATGGCCCACCCCTTAAATTTTGGAAATTGACCAATTTAAACATTTGGTATTATAGTACCGGATCCTAACATGTATTATGATAAATTTGGATGGTCCACCTCGTTTCCTTCTAGGAGTACAAAATTGTCAAAATATAAACGTAAGCAATACGTTGTACCACGTGTTTGGTCTTTTGGCCCAATTTAACCTCTTGGATGAGGTTCTATTACCTTATATGGTTATATGGTTATGTATAGGGGTCTATTCCCTATCAAAAGACATAGGTACATTTGTGCACTCCTTTAAAAATTTGGGAGGGGTACTTTGGCCCACCCCTTAAATTTTAGAAATTGCTCATTTTATATATTTGGTATTATAGTACTGGACCCTAACATGTATTATGATAAATTTGGGTGGTCCACCTCGTTCCCTTTTAGGGGTACAAATTGCCAAAATATAAACGTAAGCAATACGTTGTACCACGTGTTTGGTTTGACCTAAGTTATCCCCTTGGATGAGGTTCTATTACCTTATATGGTTATATGATTATGTATAGGGGTCTATTCCCTATCATAAGACATAGGTACATTTGTGCACTCCTTTAAAAATTTGGGAGGGGTACTTTGGCCCACCCCTTTAATTTTGGAAATTGCCCCTTTTACATGTTTGGTATTATAGTATAGAACTCTAATATATATTACTATAAATTTGGGTGGTTCACCACGTTTCCTTTGATGGGTACGAAATTGCCAAATTTTAGTACAACCACGTGTTTGGTTTTGGCTCAATTTATCCCCTTGGATGAGGTCCTATTACCTTATATGGTTATATGATCATGTATAGGGGTCCATTCCATATCCCCTTAAATTTTGGAAATTTTCCAATTTAAGCATTCGGTATCATAGTACATGACCTCAACATGTATCATGATAAATTTGGGTGATCCATCTTGTTCCCTTTCATGGGTAAAAATTACTAAAATATAAACATAAGCAATATGTTGTACCATGCGTTTGGTTTTTGGCCCAATTTCTTCCCTTTGATGGGGTTCTATTACCTTATATGGTTATATGGTCATGTATATGGGTTCATTTCCTATCATAAGACATGGGTACATTGACGCAACCCTTGAAAAAATTTGGGAGGGGTATTTTGGCTCATCCAGTCGGTTTTAGAAATTGTTTTAATATAAGCATTTGGTATCATAGTACAGGACTTCAATATGTACCACTATAAATTTGGATGGTCCACATCGTTCCCTTTCATGGGTAAAGAACTACCAAAAATCGAATTTCGGAGGTTATTGACACCTATTTAGCACGTTATATGGTTTATTACCTTTATATGTTTATGTTCCCTTTTAAATTTGGGAATTATCAAATAACAAAATTCGGTAAACGTTTTCTAGGACCCATTGGTGTTCCTCTTATGGCCAAATATTCAAAATTTAAATGTTGTTGACCGGTTTTATTATTGAATAAGTACAGGATTTATTACTTTTTTTTCATAAGACACAGGTGTATTTGTGTACCAATCTTAAATTTTGGGAGGGGGTACATTTCTTATTGTCGTATCAATAATTGGTAATTGGATAGTATATCATTCATTGGGTAAATCATTGTCAAATATGAGTATGATCACGTGATCAGTTATTAACCTATGATGGGATTAGGAGTCCAGGACATTGGTACATTAAAACTTTGTAGTATAATTTAAGAATTGTCAAATGAAATTACGTCATTGGCTTTGATTATTCACGCCAAATATAAACGTAAGCAAGACGTTGTACCACGTGATTGTCCTTGATGAGGTAGTGTACAGGGATTCATTTCCTTTGTTGTGGTACTTCTTAAGTTTGAGTACACACACTTCTAGAAAACAGTTGGTTCTACTCAGGTAAACAATTGACGGACATTATTGACCTTATTCAACATATAATAATATGATTAACTCTAAGACTTAGGTATATCAGGAGAAGTATTCTTTAAATTTGGGAATGGTGATAAACAGAATTTTAACATAAGGCGCGAAATTAGAAACAATACATTGAACTTTAGTCACAGCTCATAGTCTAAGATCATTGGTGGTGATTGATTTGAAATCTGATAGCTATCCTTATTGAATCTTATGACTCATAGACGAAAGGCAATACATGCTACAACACTGGCAAAGTTATTGTTAATGCAATTTGATTGGTTGATCACTATCTTTCCTGCAATCTGATTGGTTGATCACTATCTTTCGTGCAATCTGATTGGCTGATGATTTTCAAATCTTTGCTGTATTCAGTTTTAAGTTTTGTTTAACATTTAAAAATCTTGGTTTCGTTCAACATTTTGCACTCACTGATAAATATGATCAAAACCGTTTATTTGTTAATCGAATAGTTAAAAACCGGATAAAGTTTGACGGTTAACCGTGAAACGTAAAATTTTTTTAGTTTGAAATTTTTTTGCTTGAAATTTTTTTGTTTGAAAATTTTTTCGTTTCCAAATTTTTTTGTTTCAAAATTTTGTTTGAGATTTTTTCGTTTGAAATTTTTTGTTTGAAAATTTTTTCGTTTGAAATTTTTTGTTTGAAAATTTTTGTTCGAAAATTTTGTTTAAAATTTTTTGTTTAAAATTTTTTGTTTCCAAATTTTTTGTTTCAAAATTTTGTTTGAAATTTTTTTTCGCTTCAAAATTTTGTTTGATTTTTTTTGGTTTGAAATTTTTTGTTTGAATTTTTTTTCGTTTCAAAATTTTGTTTCAAAGATTTTTGTTTGAAATTTTTGTTTCAAAGTTTGAGTTGACATTTTTAAAAGTTTGTGCACCTATTAGTAAAGATCCGGAACTGTTAGAACTAAAACCTCTGGCAACATTGTGGTGCAATAGTACACGTCAGAACCTGGGGTTGTACTTGAAATGAAAAAAACACAATTCATTGAAATGGATCATTTTATTACACTCCACATACATCCATACCAGATAGTGGTTCTGGATATTGTCGATACAATGTATTTTGAACTTCTTGCACTAGTTTGTCTTTAGCATATAATTTTAATTCCAATTGAAGTCTTTTAAGGTCTATTGCAATATCAATTGGTGGAAACTCAATGTCCATTTGATCACAAATAAACTGTTTATCAATACAGGTATGCACCCACGAACGATGTTGACAACCATCACAATATCTAGATACATGTTGTACAATATGCATAACACATTTTTCAAAATAGTACTTTTTCAGGAATATACTAGTTTTCTTGCACACTTCCACTGCATGTTTCACACACTGAAATACGCTGATGAATTTGTTCCATTCTGTTTGCGTTAGATACACCATGTTGCGATGGACATGGAATGTACTCTTTTTACGTAACAGCACCATCTTCTCTTCGAGGACTGTACGCAGCACCACTTCATGATTTGAGCCTAATGATTTGACTATGGTCACATTTAGCTCATCATGAAAATAATCGTTCATTTGGTCGATTCGTGAACATAATATTTGCCATTCTTCACAGGTCAGTTGTACACCAAATTGTTCTGCTTTGCCCAATCGAATCACAGGTTCAAATGTTCTAGCACTGATACCAATCATCACATGTTTTGTTTGAAATATATTTATTGGATAATAGCTTGCGAAGATGAACTCTTTATCGTTAGAAGTACACATCTTTCCTCCTGAAAAGCACTTGCTCAAATGATTTCGTGGGATGACACTGTATTTGCTGGTTTATAATTATTGCTGACGTCATTGGTAAGGAATGTGCTGACGTTTGAATTCATGATTTCAGCACAGTTGCTGACGTCATGCCGACCAACCACATTCATACAACTACAGCTGACGTGCTAATTCATGATTTTGCTGACGAATCTGGCTGTGTACTAAATTCAAGTTGATGACTTCGACCCAAGAATCCTTTGTAACATAAAGATACAGATCCAGTATTTAAGAAACGCAGCAGTTCTTCTTGTTTTGATGGTTCCATGGGTAAATATCTTGCTGGTAAAATTATATTCTTATCATTTTCAAGCTTCACTACGATTCTTAATCCAAACTTTGTAGGGATCATTTGGCTAGCTAAGATTCTATAAGGTACATTCTGTTGTAAATCAGTAATCTTGGTAAATGATTTCATCACATCACGTGCGTTTAGAAACTGCAGACAAGTAGCCATGATGACGTTATCATGAATACTAACTCGAACGATACTTATATATGATGCAAAACTGATGACGTTGCATTATTATGTTCTGACGTGTACTATTGCACCATGATAAACAACGTTGCCAGATGTTTTTGTTCTAAACAGTTCCGGCTAGTGCATACCTGTATTGATAAACAGTTTATTTGTGATCAAATGGACATTGAGTTTCCAACAATTGATATTGCATTAGACCTTAAAAGACTTCAACTGGAATTAAAATTATATGCTAAAGACAAACTAGTGCAAGAAGTTCAAAATACATTGTATCGACAATATCCAGAACCACTATCTGGTATGGATGTATGTGGAGTGTAATAAAATGATCCATTTCAATGAATTGTGTTTTTTTCATTTCAAGTACAACCCCAGGTTCTGACGTGTACTATTGCACCACAATGTTGTCAAAGGTTTTTGTTCTAAACAGTTCCGGTTCTTTACTAATAGGTGCACAAACTTTTAAAAATGTCAACTCAAACTTTGAAACAAAAATTTCAAACAAAAATCTTTGAAACAAAATTTTGAAACGAAAAAAAATTCAAACAAAAAATTTCAAACCAAAAAAAAATCAAACAAAATTTTGAAGCGAAAAAAAATTTCAAAACAAAATTTTGAAACAAAAAATTTGGAAACAAAAAACTTTAAACAAAAAAATTTAAACAAAATTTTCGAACAAAAATTTTCAAACAAAAAATTTCAAACGAAAAAATTTTCAAACAAAAAATTTCAAGCGAAAAAATCTCAAACAAAATTTTGAAACAAAAAAATTTGGAAACGAAAAAATTTTCAAACAAAAAATTTCAAACGAAAAAATTTCAAGCAAAAAAATTTCAAACTAAAAAAATTTTACGTTTCACGGTTAACCGTCAAACTTTATCCGGTTTTTAACTATTCGATTAACAAATAAACGGTTTTGATCATATTTATCAGTGAGTGCAAAATGTTGAACGAAACCAAGATTTTTAAATGTTAAACAAAACTTAAAACTGAATACAGCAAAGATTTGAAAATCATCAGCCAATCAGATTGCACGAAAGATAGTGATCAACCAATCAGATTGCAGGAAAGATAGTGATCAACCAATCAAATTGCATTAACAATAACTTTGCCAGTGTTGTAGCATGTATTGCCTTTCGTCTATGAGTCATAAGATTCAATAAGGATAGCTATCAGATTTCAAATCAATCACCACCAATGATCTTAGACTATGAGCTGTGACTAAAGTTCAATGTATTGTTTCTAATTTCGCGCCTTATGTTAAAATTCTGTTTATCACCATTCCCAAATTTAAAGAATACTTCTCCTGATATACCTAAGTCTTAGAGTTAATCATATTGTTATATGTTCAATAAGGTCAATAATGTCCGTCAATTGTTTACCTGAGTAGAACCAACTGTTTTCTAGAAGTGTGTGTACTCAAACTTAAGAAGTACCACAACAAAGGAAATGAATCCCTGTACACTACCTCATCAAGGACAATCACGTGGTACAACGTCTTGCTTACGTTTATATTTGGCGTGAATAATCAAAGCCAATGACGTAATTTCATTTGACAATTCTTAAATTATACTACAAAGTTTTAATGTACCAATGTCCTGGACTCCTAATCCCATCATAGGTTAATAACTGATCACGTGATCATACTCATATTTGACAATGATTTACCCAATGAATGATATACTATCCAATTACCAATTATTGATACGACAATAAGAAATGTACCCCCTCCCAAAATTTAAGATTGGTACACAAATACACCTGTGTCTTATGAAAAAAAAGTAATAAATCCTGTACTTATTCAATAATAAAACCGGTCAACAACATTTAAATTTTGAATATTTGGCCATAAGAGGAACACCAATGGGTCCTAGAAAACGTTTACCGAATTTTGTTATTTGATAATTCCCAAATTTAAAAGGGAACATAAACATATAAAGGTAATAAACCATATAACGTGCTAAATAGGTGTCAATAACCTCCGAAATTCGATTTTTGGTAGTTCTTTACCCATGAAAGGGAACGATGTGGACCATCCAAATTTATAGTGGTACATATTGAAGTCCTGTACTATGATACCAAATGCTTATATTAAAACAATTTCTAAAACCGACTGGATGAGCCAAAATACCCCTCCCAAATTTTTTCAAGGGTTGCGTCAATGTACCCATGTCTTATGATAGGAAATGAACCCATATACATGACCATATAACCATATAAGGTAATAGAACCCCATCAAAGGGAAGAAATTGGGCCAAAAACCAAACGCATGGTACAACATATTGCTTATGTTTATATTTTAGTAATTTTTACCCATGAAAGGGAACAAGATGGATCACCCAAATTTATCATGATACATGTTGAGGTCATGTACTATGATACCGAATGCTTAAATTGGAAAATTTCCAAAATTTAAGGGGATATGGAATGGACCCCTATACATGATCATATAACCATATAAGGTAATAGGACCTCATCCAAGGGGATAAATTGAGCCAAAACCAAACACGTGGTTGTACTAAAATTTGGCAATTTCGTACCCATCAAAGGAAACGTGGTGAACCACCCAAATTTATAGTAATATATATTAGGGTTCTATACTATAATACCAAACATGTAAAAGGGGCAATTTCCAAAATTAAAGGGGTGGGCCAAAGTACCCCTCCCAAATTTTTAAAGGAGTGCACAAATGTACCTATGTCTTATGATAGGGAATAGACCCCTATACATAATCATATAACCATATAAGGTAATAGAACCTCATCCAAGGGGATAACTTAGGTCAAACCAAACACGTGGTACAACGTATTGCTTACGTTTATATTTTGGCAATTTGTACCCCTAAAAGGGAACGAGGTGGACCACCCAAATTTATCATAATACATGTTAGGGTCCAGTACTATAATACCAAATATATAAAATGAGCAATTTCTAAAATTTAAGGGGTGGGCCAAAGTACCCCTCCCAAATTTTTAAAGGAGTGCACAAATGTACCTATGTCTTATGATAGGGAATAGACCCCTATACATAACCATATAACCATATAAGGTAATAGAACCTCATCCAAGAGGTTAAATTGGGCCAAAAGACCAAACACGTGGAACAACGTATTGCTTACGTTTATATTTTGACAATTTTGTACCCCTAGAAGGAAACGAGGTGGACCATCCAAATTTATCATAATACATGTTAGGATCCGGTACTATAATACCAAATGTTTAAATTGGTCAATTTCCAAAATTTAAGGGGTGGGCCATGGTACCCCTCCCAAATTTTTCAAGGGGTGCATTAATATACCCATGTCTTATGAAAGGTAATGGACCCCTGTATACGTCCATATAACTATATAGGGTAATAACACCTCATCCAAGGGGATAAATTAGGTCAAAAACCCCCGAAATTTGAATTTTTGGCAATTTTTTACCCCTAAAAGGGAATGAGGTGGACCACCCAAATTTATCATAATACATATTAGGGTCCTGTACTATAATACCCAATGTTGAAATTGGGCAATTTCCAAAATTGAAGGGGTGGGCCAAGGTACCCCCCCAAAAATTTCAAGGGGTGCATTAATATACCCATGTCTTATGAAAGGGAATGGACCCCTGTATACGCCCATATAACCATATAGGGTAATAACACCTCATCCAAGGGGATAAATTAGGTCAAAAACCCCCGAAATTTGACTTTTTGGCAATTTTTTACCCATGAAAGGGAACGACATAGACACCCAATACTAATAGAGGTACATACTATGGTCCTAGGCTACCATACCAAATTTTTAGATTTGGCAATTTCCAAAATTTAAGGGGGGTGGTCCTATGTACCCCTGCCAAAATTTAGGGGGTGGGCCATGGTACCCCTGCCAAAATTTAGAGGGGGTGGTCCTAGGTACCCCTAGGTCATTGACCCTGGGCCAAGGTCATTGACCTTTGACCTATGACGTCACAAAGGTCGGGGTCAAAGTCCAAAGTGAGACCAAGTCATGCGATTACTACTGTTCTATACCCAGTGATGATATAAATAGTAGTTTTGTATATAGTGTGGACAACAGTTTCGCTAATAACGTTGTATATAATATGGACTGCAGTTTTACTAATAACTATGTATATACTATAGACAGCATTGACATTGTAAATAGTGCCTGCCCCAGCTACGGTATTCTACGCAGTAGGTGGGGGTGTTACCAGTGATTTTGTAAATATTGTCCCACCTACATTATCCTGCCCAGCAGGGGTCGGTGTCGGTGAACCCAGTGATAGTGATAGTGCTGTATCTACATCATACCACGAAGGGGCTGGTGGCGGTGAACCCAGTGATTGTAATAATGACCCATCTATGTCATCAGTCCCAGAAGGAGCCGGTGAACCGAGTGCTCGTAATAATGCACCATCTACATCATTCCAAGGGGGCGGTGAACCCAGTAATTGTAATAGTGCCATGCCCAGTGAAGTAACCCCCAAAAAAAGAAAAATCAGGAGACTTAAAGTAGCATTGAGTAGGGCAAAAAAGAAATTAATAAAGAAATATTCGCGCCTCCGTTTTAAATCGGTTGAAGGAAATTTTGCCATTAAACTCATATCTTCTAATTGAAAGTCAGATAAAAGCATGTAGCAGATCACCACGTGGTCGTCGGTGGTCTTTGAAAGATAAGTCGATAGCACTTTCAATTTACTTGGAGAGTCCAGCTGCCTATTGGGCATTATAGTTTTGCCAAGTAAAAGTACTTTAATTAAATCTATTTCCAATTTAATGAAAGGTACAGGCTTCTGCCCTGTCCTTCTGAAAACTATGGCAATGGTTGCAGGAAAGCTGTCTCCAAGGGACAGAATGTGTGTTCTG
This sequence comes from Thermobia domestica, assembly GCF_964235325.1. Lineage (NCBI taxonomy): Eukaryota > Metazoa > Arthropoda > Insecta > Zygentoma > Lepismatidae > Thermobia > Thermobia domestica. Next base: position 213,924,745 of record NC_137460.1, on the reverse strand, counting down.
CCCTTTGATGAGATGGCGTTACGTACCAGTGTGGAGTACAACTCCAAAGAAGACTCATTTGTTGGATTTGAAAACTTCGGCCCGTATGTTAATTCTAACCACGAGCCAAACCTAGCAACACATACCCTTACTTTCATGGTTCAAGGCCTTTTTACTAACTGGAAGCAACCAATAGGGTATTTCTTTAGTACTAATGGCACTCCTGCTTCTGTGCTTCAAATCCTTGTCAAGGAAGCCTGTACAAAAATCTCTAAGTTGGGTTGACATTAGAAGCTGTAGTATGTGATCAAGGTGTTCACAATCAGCGACTGTATAAGAAGTTAAATGTGTCCCCAGATCGTCCATATTTCGAGCATAATGGCCGCAAAATTTTTGCACTGCATGATACACCACACCTGTTAAAATCTGTCCTTAACAATCACCAAAAGTACAAAGTACTGTTTGGGGATGAAGCCTTCAAGTCTGCTGCATGAAGTTACATCCGTCAACTCTATTAAGTAGATTCTAAGCTTTAATATCGGACGTGTCCTAAGCTTTCAAAGTAACACGTAGATGTTAGTGGGTTGGGGACCATGCGTGCTTCTCTTGCAGCACAGGTGTTTAGTCACTCTGTTGCGGCAGGTATTTGCTTGCTCACATCTGTTGAAACACTGCCTTCCGAGGCAACCTTTACAGCAGAATTTTGTGGCGAGATGGATGGGCTGTGGGACTCATTCAACAGTCACACTTTATGTTCTGCCACTACAATTGATTACATGGGTGTGATCTAGTGTCGTTTCTACAAGAACTGTCGACAACCGTTCATCAGTTATGTTCTGCCACTACAATTGATTACATGGGTGTGATCCAGAGTTGTTTCTGCGGTGATGAACCAAGTTTAATCTGGCTGGGACTTGTGAGTAACACTGAACATGTTCTGTGACTAACGTTCAGGTGATCTCTTTCCATTTGTTGAAGTTTCTTAAGTTACTTTCATTTATTATTACTAGATTAATATCGGAACATTTTGATATCAGTAGTTTTATAAACTAATTAAAGTGATTAAGCGTTGTTCTTCATGAATGAGATTTAACCGTTTAATGAAGAAACTCTAAGTACAGTTTAACAAGTATTATTTACGTTGGTTATGCGTTCATTGCATCGATTTCTTACGATACTCATTCCATTGTGAAGTACTATGTATCCTACGGTTAACATGACGTTCTAAGAAAAAGTGAGCTCTCCATCTAGTAAGTCGACCCATACGCGGACGGGATAATCTGGTGTCAGTGTTGTCCCTTCTCACGTTAAAATCACTAAGTAAGGAAACAGTTAAATACAATGTCTATTCTGTAGTTAATTCTAGCATGTTTAATGAAACCAAAGAAATTGCGTTTGATGACAGCTTAGGTTCGACCCCGAAGCGGGTACTCCGTAATGTTTACCTTACAACCAGTTAATCTAGCGTAGTATCGTAACTCAAGCTTGTTCTGCAATTAAAGGCTATCTCGATTAATCCTCGATACATTCCTGTTTACATACTATTATAAGGTACTGAACCATTAGATTATGTTTTGAAGTTTAGTTGAGCGCGTCCGAGATGGTGGGCACTTGCCAATATGTTAATTTTTTCTTCTTACTACCATGAACCGAGGTGTGGTGGTGGTAATGTTTAGGTGTCGCTGGCTAAAGTAGTACCTCCTGTAATTATTACTACATCTAATGCGTTACGTTTCAAGCAGCTGTTCTCAAGGTTAAGACGAATCGACGAGTGGTGCCCTCTTTAGTAACGGTTGCGGGTAGCAAAAATGAATGAATGAATGAATGGGGGCTAATGGGGACGTCAGCAACGAGGCTATATGTCCCCGTCACGATAAAAAAAACGTTGCTCAAAACTGCAAGAGTAAAAAGGAATTACAGGCTAAAACGAAGACAGTGCAAAGGAACGAGGGTGCTGCTAAATGAATAGGAAAAGGAAAAAAGCAAAACTGGAAGTTAAAAAAATAAAAAAAATCAATATACAAAAATAACTTAAAACATGTGAGAGAATATAAAAATTTAGCAGCAATAAAACAATGCCAACAGACTAAAAACAGCTCAGAGAACATGAGCAACGCAAATAGCACGCACGAACGCAAGCACCCGGCCAGCAACATCACTATCATCCCTCAAAGCACGGGTAACGAGACAAGGCAGTCCATAACGTTTTCTGAGATCTGAGTATTCAGGATATTCCACAAGAATATGCTGAACACTAAGAGGGACTATACATTCCTCACAATAAGGACGGATCAGCCTCCGCAGCACGTGGCCGTGCGTGAGGTGAGTGTCCGATACGCAAACGCGCCAGAAGCACTTCATCTCGACGACGATGGGACGAGGACGTACGTCACTCTCCTAGGAGTGGTTTGACTGCGTGTAATTTTTTCTCAATGGCCTGGTCCCAATCGGCTTGCAAGTGAGAGCGCATCAAGATGTGGAAATACGAATGAAAATCGGAGCAAGGAAGGCTATAGTAGTAGTGGTAGGCGTTCGCCCGAATGACTCATCCTCATTCTCTTTTATGACCAGGATATTTGAACTTCGTTCCCTTTTACGGCTAAGATGAGTGCTTTGGTACCTCGATTCTGATTGGCTGAGAGAGGTCACGTGACGTTAGGAGGACCTCATCCAAGGGAATAAATTAAATCAAAAAACAAACACGTGGTTGTACCTAAATTTGGCAATTTCGTACCCATGAAAGGGAACGAGATGGACCATCCAAATTTATCATGATACATAATGAGGTCCTGTATTATAATACCAAATGGTTAAATTGGAGAATTTCTGAAATTGAAGGGGTGGGCCAGAGTACCCCTCCTAAAAATTTAAAGGGGTGCACCAATGTACCTATGTCTTATGATAGGGAATGAACACCTATACATGACCATATAACCATATAAGGTAATAGGACCTCATCCAAGAAGATAAATTAGGTTAAAAACCAAACACGTGGTTGTACTAAAATTTGGCAATTTTGTACCCCTAAAAGGGAACGAGGTGGACCACCCAAATTTATAGTGATCCATATTAGCGTCCTATACTATAATACCAAATGTTTAAATTGGACAATTTCTAAAAATGAAGGGGTGGGCCAAGGTACCCCTCCCAAATTTTTAAAGGGGTGCATTAATATACCCATGTCTTATGAAAGGTAATGGACCCCTGTATACGCCCCATATAACCATATAGGGTAATAACACCTCATCAAAGGGATAACTTAGGTCGAAACAAAACACGTGGTATAACGTATTGCTTACGTTTATATTTTGGCAATTTTGTACCCCTAAAAAGGGACAGGATCTAGTTAATGAATATGTTGGACGCGTCATCATCTTCGAATCTTGTAGCCGTATCCTGTAAAGAAAAAGAAGAAACGACGGATTACTTTATGAATTTCTTTTTTTTTTTCTGAAACAATAAAAACGAGTCAATATTGATAAGAGAGAAATAAAACTTACTCGTAAATGATGGATCTGTTTAGGCTCATCTTCCTCCTCGGGTACGAGATGACAGCATTTTTTTCACCGATGGATGTTTATGAACTCTTCTGGGTACTGCATTTTTCTTGGTGTTGCTCCTTTATGGTCAAGGTTCCCCCTTCGGTACGAGATGACTGCATTTCTTCCACTGATGGTGGTGTTGATGGTTTATAAACTCTTGTGGGTACTTCATTTTCTTCTTGGTGTTGCTGCTTTGTGGTTAAGGAAGGGAAAGAAGAAAAGGAAAAGGAAAAAAGAAATGGCGGCCTTATTGGGTGTTTACAGTTTTTTCTTCTTCATCTTCTGTTTTTTAACGTACCCGTACGGAACCGTATCATAAGAATTGAATTCTTTAAATCGACGTTTTGTGTACTGGATACTGTACATTTTTTCTTCTTTGCGTGTGACGATGGTATGGTCTTTGGTCCTGCATATCTTATGGGGGATAGTGATGGTGACTTGTCCACGGCATTGATTTGTAATCATTTCTTTTAGCGTGTTGAAATTTAATTGTTGTCCTGCATTGTAATTTAATGTAAATCCTCTAATTTTGCATATGTAACTGGTGACGTTGGTATCCGGATTGTATATTTCTAGGCTGTAATTTTTCGGTCCTCCACTGACAAATGTCTTGATGTATGCTCGTGGTCCGTAAGACTCCATCTCATTCGATAAGCATCCCAAGTACGTAGAAGGTTCAATGGTTGGCTCCCCGGGCTTCTCCGTAAATATCACAGAATCCGTGTCGAAATATAAAACACGTTCCTGCAACATTTCCAGGTACTTGTACAGTTCCAGACGTGCCTGACATGTTGTAAATGCACCTAACACGACATTGGTGTTTCGGTTTTGAACAGGCACATGTTCATTGTACTCCCAGAACGCATACAACATCGTATCATTGATGGGTACAATTTGATGGAGTTTAATGTCGGGGGAAGTGAGTTTTTCATAAAATTCTTCCGGCCGATCAATAATTGTGGTCTGGCTAAAGTTTGTACGCTGGCAAAGCTTTCCCCATAGAGAGTTCCCACAAAGCTTAGATAAACTTCTTCGTGCAGGATTATTTTCAATTTTGGACGGATCCAATGCAATACCTTCGCGCTCCAGGACGGTTTGTATGAATTTTGATTTGTCTTCTTCGCTGACACAGGAACTGGGCCAGCCAGAAGCTTCCATTTTTGATTTCAAAAACGTATTGATATATTCCGTGAACAAGCCACCTGTTTTCGTGATGGGATCATATTGTTCAATGTCATAGTCCCAAATTTCAAAAATTTCCACTGGTTGATATCCTAATTCTATTGCTTTCTGGATTTCATATGATACCCATGTTCCAGTGAGGCACCGCTCCTGATCGTTGTGTGTACACGTTGCTGTAGGGTCTGGGTTCATTTCTTCGGCACACGCAGCACACAGTGGAAAGAGTAGTTTCTTGTTACATCGGTAAGGCAGGAGACCATGATAAAGATGTTGACTTGGTAATATCGTCATTTTGATTAGACCATTGACTTTATTTATTGGTGGTATATTTTCATCACCCTGTAGATAAATTCGTGGATGCCCTACAGGGTATTTAGCACACTTATTGATGTAAGGATAAAGCGAGACAATATCGAAATATTTTATTACTTCCCCCGCTTTTTCGTCGACTTGGTGGTACAATTTCACGCAATTGGTCCTTCCTCCAAAAAAACTATCTCTTGGATTTAATGGTCTGCGGTTCATGTACGGGTGATTCTTCAGATACGTCGCCATTGCAGGATTTTGTTTTAAGAACTGATTAAATTCGCACTCCCACATTTCATGTACAATGTACCCCAATTCACGCAGTCTTGCATTTTTTCTTTGCGTTCGTTCATAACGGAATTCCATAGTGTCTTCTGGATTGCCGTAGATGGGCTGATTACGGCCTGTAGTAAAACATACTTTACACCCGTGGTAAAAACAGCCAGCATGCTCGTAGATGTGCTCCTCTAACGTCTCAGGATCTTGGTAGTAACCATCAACATGGAATCCCGCAATAAACACTTCCTTTTGTCGGGCCGCATGTAAGATTTGTTTTCCTTCGCTTTTTTCAATGTAGGCCAGCCATTGCATTGCAGCGATCGATTGGGTACTTCTCCATCGATAGCCATGTGCCGGTAGAATTCCTATGGTGTTGGGTTTAAGGAAATTCCGGCGGAATACTAAATTGGAAGCACTGGCAATCGTGATCGTCTCCAAGAAGGGATTCACTTTGGTTTCTGTTTCAAATGACGTCATAAACGAAACGCATGCTTGTCGCAGTACATTGACATCTTGAATACAATACTTGATAATTTCTTTCTGAAAATCAAACGTGTCATTACGATGATCGTTGTACCACTGCATGAACTTGTTCCTGTCTTCGACGGTCATTTCATCTGCACCATAATACTTTGTTTCTGGAAGTGGTCCAATATACGATTGATTCTCCTTGGTGTTGAAGAAATGCGGGAAGTAGCCTTTGGTTGCGGGTAAATTGAACGCTTTTGACAATTTACTTAATGCCATAGGTAGGAAGTTCAACGAGTCAATGAACGTCAGATTATTCAACGTTAAACTCAGTATCTTGGTCCCATTTAATATGACGTCAGGTCTCCATTGGCATTGTTCTACCATAGCCTTTAGGATAAAATGTCCATCGTATCCCTTAGCGTTGTGCGCGACACAGAAAATCCTATTTATATTGGGACGACGTTCCCGCAAGTACTGAAGAAAATTATAAACTGGATCCTCTCCTTGGAAAATATGCTGGCGCTGACCACACGTACTGCAAGACTGCTCGATATTAGCGTTTTCAACACATGCATAACATACTTGTTGTGCAACCAATAAATTTGGAATGTGTACATACGTATTATCGCCAATATTTTTGTCCTGCATAGATTCTATATCATAGAATATCAACAAGGCTTTCTTTGCGTGCATGAGTGAAGGAACACCAGGTTTCAAGCATTGGCGATCGGGAAGCATAAAACATTGATGGGATCCTGGAACAATCTTCTTACAAACATTGCAAAAGATCTCATTACAATCATGAAGGCGTTGTCCTGTATGCACAAAAGAATATACTCTGTAGCATTTAGTACATTGCTTCACCATTTTGCATACAGGTTCCCCTTGATGATATACAATATTACGATGATTGTTAAAACATTGTTCGCCGTAAAATTGACGATTGCAGTCGTTGCATAATATCAGCGTTTGGTTCTTGTCGCATAGAGGTCTCTGTAGACATTTGGAGCACGTTACAGGACAATTTTTCACATGTCTGTTACGTTCACTGTATTTTTTATGGCACGCTTCACAGTAGAAATTGGTTGCAAAACAAGCAGTTAAGGATTGAATGATGTCAAAATGGCCAGCCAAACAAATCAAATTTATGGGAGTGCGATTTTCATCGTTGGGCCCCTCGTACATGATATCATGGCCTGTGAAACTGGTATACACTGTAATTTTATATTCTTTGAGGTATGCCTGGAATTGTCGAATTTCATTTACACTGGCACCATGATCCAAATTGACTCCTGCATTTGCACATAACGCATCGACTTCTTGGTCCACAACATATTTCGATTGGCGTTGATACTGCTTATAACGTTGCACATCTACATTCTTGTATGCCTTCAGTCCAATAGCAATAACAAGGGCGTACGCCAGGCACCTTGAATCTTGATTTTGTACACGTACAATCCCACGCTTGCAACGTAATAACTCTTCGTTCTCCAGTATTCCTTGCCGCAAACCGCCGCCGTAGCCACGTGGAATATCCACACGATGAAAATGAACGGTGAATGGTTCGTGCAGGAGAAATGCATTGTTACTTTGTAACACTCTTTCAAACGAGGCCCACATCGTTTCCAGTGTCAGGTTTCGGGCTTGGCGAAAACTCACCCAAAATGGTTTATTCGTATTCCGTGGTGATATTACTGATAAACCAACCATCGCCTCATCGTCGACATTGGCTAATAAATGGTCCAGCATTGCTTGGAAACTATTATGTACATACTGCATGATATCGGTTCCTACGGGCGGTGCGTTGAATTGAATTTCGAGCATTCTGCCCTCGATGTTAAATCGTCTATAATGACGAGTGATTTCATTGCGAACAGTAAAACCCGATTCGGCCATGGTTAATAAAAGGAGAAAACAAACAAACAGGTACGGTAAAACAAATATGTAATGTGGGAAAAAAAGGAATTGAGCAGCGTGAATTTACTACAAAAGAAAAGAAGAAAGAAAAATCTTAATCACCTGATAACATTCATGATAAATTCTTAACTAAGCAATTCATGTAAAGGTCCTGAGTTTGATTCCCTGGCGGTGGCGTTCAGAATCTCATTATGAAAGCACATGTACTAGAAATCAAAGTTTTTTTAAAAAATAATTATGTTACTGAAATGAGTGTTTTATTGCTGTCAAACTCGAGACCATTACATCAGCATTTAACTGACCTACCATTCTATAGTGATAAAAAGAATGCATGAAATGAATAAATGTTTCATCAGTACTGAGATGTGACAAAGTACGCGTAAGCATTTTTTTTCCCCACTCACAACGACCTTTAAATGATGCGTTTGCAAGTTGAAGAGATTCATCAAGCATTAACGATACCCATGCGTAATTGTCGAAACAAAATCTGTATAGCGTATTTTTTTTTATTATTATTGTGACTAAGCGGTTAGCGTACATGGTTCGGACATGGAAGGTCCTGGTTCAAGCCTCGGTGGGTTTGCTTTTCCACGTCGGTGCATGTCAAGCCTTTTCTGAAATTTAATATTCTCACACGTTATCATACATTCTTTTCAAAACTAAGCTAAATGGTTGACGTGCACACCTCATAATACATAAACGTACATAAATCGTCTATAATGACGAGTAATTTCATTACAAACAGTAAAACCCGATTCGGTCATGGTTAAAAATGAAAACAAACAAACAAACGGGTACGGTAAAACAAATATGTAATGGGAAAAAGGAATTGAGCAGCGTGAATTTGAGTTGATTTTTTGATTTTTTAGTTTAGCGTCCCTTTCAGCAGCGAGGCTATATGAGACGCGGACCTACTGATTAACGTGGAATCCGAACCACATGAGCTCCCGCCGGGAATCGAACCCGGGCTTCCGACGCCAAAGGCGCGTATGCTAACCGCTTAGCCCAGGAAATCATAACATTCATGATAAATTCTTAACTAAGCAATTCATGTAAAGGTCCTGAGTTTGATTCCTGGCGGTGACGTTCAGAATCTCATTATGAAAGCACATGTACTAGAAATCAAAGTTTTTAAAAATAATTATGTTACTGAAATGAGTGTTTTATTGCTGTCAAACTCGAGACCATTACATCAGCATGTAACTGACCTGCCATTCTATAGTGATAAAAAAAGAATGCATGAATGAATGTTTCAACAGTGCTGAGATGTGATAAAATACGCGTAAGCATTTTTTTTTTCTACTCACAACGACCTTTAAATGATGCGTTTGCAAGTTGAAGAGGTTCACCAACCATTAACGTTACACATACGTAATTGTCAAAACAAAATCTGTATAGCGTAAATCTTTTTAACCACATATTCATGCACTCGTGGCTAAGTGGTTAGCGTACATGCTTCTAACGTGGACGGTCCTGGTTCAATCCTCGGTGGGTTTGCTTTCCACATCGGAGCGTTGTCAAGTCTTTTCTGAAATTTAATATTCTCATGCGTTATCATACATTCTTTTCAAAACTAAGCTAAATGATTGACGTACACACCTCTGGCCCTGGTTCAATCCCAGGTGGTTGCTCGAATATCACGTTAAGCTGAAGGGACGCTAATGGTTTCAAAGGGTATCGAACCATATTATTCTCAGGCATAGTTTCTGAAATTTTGTAATGTATTCTTTTCAAAACTAAGCGCACACATTTTCTGGCCATGGTTCAATTCCCGACGGGAGTTCACATTCAACATTAAGCTGAAGGGGCGCTAAACCATATCATTTATCGTGCTTACTTCTAATGTGTGGAGGTTCCTGATTCGTACTCCCACTTTCCCATTCCACTAATTTCTTCATAGTCTAAATATTTCGTACTAAAAGTAAAACAGTGTAATCGTGATCCGCCCACAAATATAAAATAAAAATGATTTTCGAATCTTGTGTGAAAAATAAAATCTCACTGAACTTACCTCAAATTCAATGAACAAAAAGTCGGTGCAGTAAAGCTTCTTAAATGAAGACACTTTTCAAGAACAGACCTTCTCACACGATAGTTGAGAGCGGTGTAGGATTTGAAAAATGAAATTTAGATTTTTATTTAGGTCGCTGCGAAAACGACGTCACCGTCAGCCAATCAGAAACGAGGAAATTTATAAAATGACATCACAACGAACCAATCAAAACGCTCGCTGCTTTTGTCATGAATCACGAACCAAAACGATGTGTAACAATCGATCGTGACGTCATTCACGTTTCTCAATAGTATCGCAATTCCGATCCCAAATGATTTCTACATGTCACTACTTGTCGTAACTGTGACGACATTTCATTTTCATAATATTCCATACGAGAATGTCAATGTTTGCTTTTTTCATGAATCATGCTGACACGTTCGTAGTAAAACTAAAGTAATGCGATCCGCTGACGTTTGCATTTTTTCAATCATATGTGCTTCTATGTCGTCACACAAAGAAGTCTATCAGCATTTTATTTTAATCCACGAACGGAAGCGTTACACTGTCAGATTTATTTTCTTAAAGTATAAGTGTATCCTTTTCAAGGACCATGGTTCGAAACCCACCAAGCATGATTAAATCCGAATTCATTCATAGCTAAGCGGTTAGGATACACATCTTTGGTTTGAAAGACCTGAGTTCGATTCCTGGAGAAACATTTCTTAGGATTTTTCTAAAACTTGGTTTCAATTTCTAGTTCGAAAATTTTAAAAGTTTAGTTCGATAAAAAGTTTGATTTGAGAAGTGTTACACTGTCAGATTTATTTTCTTAAAGTATATGTGTATCCTTTTCAAGGACCATGGTTCGAAACCCACCAAGATCGATTAAAACCGAATTCATTTAAGCGGTTAGCATACACATCTTTGGTTTGAAAGACCTGAGTTCGATTCCTGAAAAAAACATTTCTTAGGATTTTTTCTTAAACTTGGTTTAAATTTCTAGTTCGAAAATTTTAAAAGTTTAGATCGATAAAAAGTTTGATTTGAAAATTTTTAGATGTGATTTACATCTTTAGTTCGAAACTTTTGTTTTTAAAAATGTTTTGTTCGACAAAATTTTGTTTCAATTTTTTTTAGTTCGAAATTTTTTTGGGTTCGAAAATTTTTTGTTTGAAACTTTTTTGTTTCAAAATTTTTTAGTTCGAAATTTTTTTTGGGTTCGAAAATTTTTTGTTTGAAACTTTTTTGTTTCAAAATTTTTTGTTTGAAAATTTTAGTTCGAAAATTTTTTTAGTTTTGAAATTTTTTTTAGTTCGAAAAAATTTTTAGTTTAAAATTTCTTGTACTCTGCGGAACCGTTTCGAAAAGAATCGGAGCAGTTTAGGTAAGAAAAAAATCTGGCAACACTGTTTCCATTAATGAAGCGCTTACTGAGCGTTTAAAAAATCGCTTAAACTCACAACAATGTGTTATAAGAAATCTACAAGCGACACCTCTCTTTCACCATTGTTACTTCCAGAGACATAGGCAACTAATTCAAGGACAGGATCTCCATCAAGGTAAAAAAGCTGGTAATCATCTTATCTGCCAAAGAGAACGATAATATTTAAGGTAAACTTCAGTACAATATCATGATACCAAAAAGGGTTATTTAAGGATGGGGTTGAACCCTCCATGGGAACTTTAAGGTACCAAAAAGGATAACCATTAAAAAAAAATCCAGGTCTAGGGTGGGTCGTCGTCATAGCACTCTGAATGTCTAGCATTGGGGTGGGTGTGTAAGATTATGCGATTTCTATCAACCAATCAACATCGTGGTACCAAAGCAATCATCTTACCCGTAACATGGAAACAAATGAGTGATGGGGTTTTCCCACGTATTCTGTTCACCGTGTGGCGGGTCTAAGATCATGTGACCTCTATCAACCAATCAGAATCGAGGTACCAAAGCACTCATCTTACTCGTAAAAAGGGAACGAATTTCAAAAGTCACAGGGGGCTTAAGATCACGTGACCTCTATCAACCAATCAAATTCAAGGTACCAAACCACTCATCTTACCCATAAAAAGGGAACGAATTTTAAAAAATCCCTGAGCCTAAGATCACGTGACCTCTGTCAGCCAATCATAAACACTCATCTTACCCGTAAAAGGGAACAAATTTCAAATATCGCAGGGTCTAAGATCACGTGACAGCTATCAACCAATCAAAACACACATCATACCCGTAAAAGGGAACAAATTTCAAAAATCCCGGGTGAGGGATTTCCCCCGCGGGGTGACTCATGACGTCATACCACGTGACCTGGAAATTTGAGTTTCCCGCGTGGGCGGGGCCTAATGTCACGTGACCTCTCTCAGCCAATCAGAATCGAGGTACCAAAGCACTCATCTTAGCCGTAAAAGGGAACGAAGTTCAAATATCCTGGTCATAAAAGAGAATGAGGATGAGTCATTCGGGCGAACGCCTACCACTACTACTGCTATGCTTCAGTGCAACCCCGTCCAAGGCGGCGTTCTTGGCAGCTGTGTCAGTAAGTTCGTTTCCCCGGATGCCGACATGATCCGGCACCCAGCAGACAACGACGACACAACCCTGTTGCTGCAATTGGTGGCATCTCCCAAGAATGTCCTGCACGAGAGAGTTCATACTGAAGACATTCTGTGGACTCAGAACCACGCTCTGAGAATCGGTGCAAACGTGCACAAGACGTAATGAAAGCGTACAGTACAGTCAATTCAGCAGTGAAGACAGAGCACGGACGATGCAAATGGATTTCTTAGCTGCCCTCGTCGGTGACAAAGGCACAGTCTACAGAATCCCCATCCTTAGAACCGCCCGTAAAGAACACACTAAAATCGGGGTACTGATCTACCAGTGCGGCAAACTCTTCCTGGTACACCTGGGAACTAGTCTGCTGTTTTGAATGCATACATAAACCTAAATCATGGCGAGGTAGACGAAGTTGCCAGGGTGGAATAGCACTAAAGTGAACCAACGAAAGTGAGGGCCACATGAAATCCTTGCAAGAAAACTCTCACACGCACGAATGTACCATGCACGTGTAGAGTGAGGACGTGCAGCATAGTGTTATGTTTAATTAATTATTGAAATTTTAAAGACAAAAAAAAAAACTTCGTATATGAGTTTACAATTAAGAACATTTCATTAGTGTTGTACTGAAGAAAATAACGTTAGACGTCACAAGACAAACAACTTTCAAAGAAAAACCTACAACGAAAATAAATTACAAGAACTGATTACGTACAAGTTGTTTGTCACATTTTCACTCTCTCAAACTAGTATAAAAGCTTGAAAAAATTGGAACCACTCACTCATTCTCTTTCGTCATCTTGCGACTTGCAATTGGACTTTGAAGCTTCGACGATGATGGTCTACATCGAGCTGAGAGAGAGACCTCCTAACGTTAAATGTAAGTTCTAAACATTTTGAATGATCAAGTCTCTTTGAAGAAGTAATTTCTTCTGGCAGTCTCCTGCTAGGCCTCAATGATAACAGCTCTTAAGGCAAGATTTATCATTGATTAAAGAATTAATATTGTAATACTTTGCAGACTTCTTGAGCTCCCATAATATTTGATATTTAACAGTACCATGTCTGCATATATGTAACAACAATATAGAAATCTTTGTAATAAACATATATTTTGAATTTCTTTTCTTTCACATATACTACCAATTTATCATTTAACTGTAATCTAAGTAAAAGGATACTAACCACTATATGCATTTATGTCTAAGATTAATTAGCATTTGATCAGTAAATAAACAGTACGTAGATTTGTATGTAAGATCACCTTTAAATTAAACATGGCTTTCCCTAGCGAACAATAAAGACTAATCATTCAAAAGGCGTATTAGCATTTGATATGCCGATAATAACAAGCCTAAATTATGAAAATACTTCTTCATGAGCGTTAAATACTACATATATACGTATCTCTGCGTGTCTTAATGGTTCTGGCTTACATTTCTCTTTTGGGCTTTAAAACTTAGTACAAGAATTATTTACAAAATGGCTCGTCGACAGCACAACAATAATACATCGTCCAGTACTCCTGTTACTATCTCTATGTTTATTGATACCTTTTCAAATTCCGAAGACCAAGACGCGGAAACATTCATACAGAGAATTGAAAGATTTTCCTTATTACATAAATTGAATGAAGACACCCAGAAACAGGTCTTCAAACTTTCGTTGACACAGTTTCCAGCGCTTTGACTTAATAGAAATAAACAGTATTTAAGTTTGTCGTGGTCCGAATTGAAGGACAAATTCTTGAAACAGTTTTCCTCCTCTTCCCTCGAGGCTACACCCGTGTTTCAGAAACGACAACAAGACAAACATGAGAAGCTCCTTCGGTTTTTATATGAGAAGTATGATGTATCTCAGCACATTTCTCCCCCTCCCCCCCGCATGCCTTTCAAATCGTTTTTGCTGCAAAAGATCATATCCCTTCAACCTCGTTTTGAACCGCTATTTGATCAACATCAACTTCGTAACTTTTCGCAATTAATAGCAAAAGCAGAAATAATAGAAAATTCTGATGCATTGTTAAGATGTAGAACTGAGCAAGAAAATAAACATGTAAAATTCCATGGCTGCTACCTCCACTCCCTCCCCTTTTCTTTCGTCAGAAGAACAGTTAGACAAAATTTCTAAACAGCTCGAGGCGTTACAAGTAAGTTTAGCAACGCGAGCTGAAGAAACAAACGTCATTGCTACTCTTTCAAAACAACCTGAGAAAAACAAGCAAAATCAGTATCAGAAGAAATCTAGACATGTTTCTCCTCGCAGATATAATAGTAAACAAAACTGTGATACTAGACAAGCTACTTCTCAAGGTAATAATAAGAAAAATAAGTTTTCAATGGCAAGCAAAATTCTAAACGATTTTATTAACAGTATTATGCTGTTCCTCCTTTTCCGTATCACATGCCACCATTTGGGCAGCCTTATGGCTCTTTCCTTCCCCCAAACTCCTTTCCTGCCTTAGAATATGAACCAATGCCCCCCTTCCCAAAATGGGGATCAATAGGGGCTAGACATCCTGCATTTTTTAGGTTTCCAACCCCGCAATCAACTCGAACTATATCAATATATTCACCTCAGATTTCTAGGCTGAATAATTTCTTGCATGAAACTTCAAAATTAAATCCGGAAGCTCCATCCTTTATACCAACTACACATACAGGCTTGCAAATTTCTTCTCAAAGTGCCAACACTCTCCAAGTTAATCATTCATTTGACTTGCCGTTAAAGTCGAATTCCAGTCAAGAGTTTCATGACAAAACTTCTCCGTTACAGATCCATTCTGTTACCAGTAGTACCAACTGTGAAAATGTTAAGCGTACAATTGGTACTCAATATGAGTCACACGCCGTTCCTCACCATACCATTTCGCCTACTCAAACGAATACTAAAGTAACAGTGCCTTCGATATTCAAGAATCAACTTCCTTATGTGGCTGGTTCCATTTTAAACCAGCAATATAATTTCTTACTTGACACAAGTGCTATGACGTCACTAATCCACTACTCTTTGGTACCGCGAAATTGCAAGATATTTCAATTAGCCACTAAAGTTTATGGCGTAAGTTCGACACCATTACATTTGACAAAAGCAGCCTATATTCCCATAGTTATATCTGGTAAAACCTTTCAGGTTTTATTCCGTATTTCACCTATACATACATTCCCATTCTACTTTCCAATAAATTCTTAACTAATCATGAGGCTAACATTTCATATAAAGTTAACACGATCACTCTTACCCATTATGGGGACACACACAGATTTCCCCGGGAAAGTGATAAAGAAACCTCATTGTCAGCTAAGGTCAGTAGAAATTGTAAATTTAACTTCTATGTTAGACAAGGCACAGTGATAACCCCTAATTCAATAACATATGTACCCCTTACTCTTGACACTCCAGTTTCCAACACGGAATTTGTCATTTAAAATCCTATAATAAAGAATATGCAAGGATGTGTTTTTATGCAAACTGCAGTAAACTCGAATAATATGTATTTACCAATAGTGAATCCCGGAAATTCTAAACGTTATTTGCAAAAAGGTACTCACATTGCTCAGGGCGCTTTGTTACCAAAAGATACACAAACTGCTTACATGTATCTTATCCGTAAAATTTATGAGCCAACGAAGAAGCAAAAAAGAGATAGTGTTGCCAAACGCCTAGAGAAAATTAAACCATATATTGATTACAGTAAATATAAACCCAGATTTAACACAGGAACAGAAAGACAGGTTACTTGCAGTACTGAAACGACACCTTAACATGATTTTCAGATAATAGATTGTTATTCAACTACACTCAATGTGGTTGATAGAGAACCGTGGACGGTTCCCACCTACACAATACCGTTTAGACTGCGTGCCAAAGTCAAAGAAAAAATACAAGAGATGATTGATAATGCTATCATTTCAAAATCGGATAGCTTTTATAGAAACAATCTCATTGCTATTCCCGAACAGGACTCGAACCAAGTCCGATTGGTTCTGGATCTTAGAGAACTTTCGTTTCGTTGCAAACCTGTAAGTGAATTATCTCCAGGTGTACAAGATATATTAGACCAATTAGCACAGGCTAAGTTTAGTATAAAAACAGACATGGAGCTAAGCTTTCGCCAGATAAAGTGAGATGAAGCAGATCAAGAATTAACTAGCTTCAATGTTCATCAATTAAGATTTCCATATAGTCTTTTTAAAATGAATACGCTACAAGGTTTTCGTACATCCACACTAATTCTACACAGAATTGTCAAGGATATGTTTCGAGACTTTTCCGCCAAGGAATTTCTCTCGTACGTTTCAATAGTACATTTGAAGGTATGCTTAGAGTTCTAGAAAAAGCCTTACAAACAGCAGAATAATTTGGTCTTTTATTTAGTCTAAATAAAACACAGTTTGGTGTTCAGAAATTCAAGTTTTTAGGCTATATAGTAGATCATGGCCACATCTCACAGGACCCTGACAAAGTTGAAGCATTAACTTCCCTCGAACAACCACGCACCCCAAAACAATTAAAAGCATTCTTAGCAGCATTACAATACAACAGAATGTTTTATAACAAACTATTAATAGTTGCTGCTCCTTTACATAAATTTGCTGCATCGAAGGAGAAACATTTAAAGTGGACCCCTGAACTAACTGAAACTTTTGAGAAATTAAAACAAATGATAACATCTGCTCCGATATTACAAATTTATAATCTCTCAGCTGAACACATGTTAGTCATAGATGCTAGTTCTGTCGGCTGCGCTCCTACAAAAATTACCACATGAAAAACATTGGTCTATTGTTCAATTTGCTAGTGCTACTCTCCCACCTAGAGTAAAAGCATATCCTATATATTATGCAGAATTGTTTGCCGTTTTCTTTGCGCTTCATAAATTTTACAGATACCTAATAGTGTAGAAGGCCTATGTCCTTCTCCATCATCTGCATATCGAAATGCAGATAAGGGGCACATTAGCATATTGATATGTTATATGATAATTTTGTGGTTTAATTATTTGCTTAACATTAGCATATTCAGTACATACTTATTGGATATTATTAGTAATGAAGTGTGAAACACCTAGCTTAGTACGAAAATATTAATACAATATTGTATTATATTGTATTTATTTTATTGTGTTTATTCCATTTATAGGCCATATATATTGTATTAATGGGTTGCATATAATTACCTCGTTGTTGCATAATGCATAACTTACAGGGGATGATGGAAGATAATGAATTAAAAGCAGAGATGAAAGAATTAATTAAATAGAAAATGAGAAGATGCTATAAGAATCATACTTGATTTTTCTGAACGCTTGGAAGAGAGCTAGAGCTGAGAAAAGTTTTTTTTTTTTCCCGACTGACTGTCGCCTATACTACAGGATGGGAGGTCTCTCTCAACTCACCACGGAAAGAAATACCCAGAATAGAAACTAAATAAGTATAGTATACACAGGAAGTGCCTATATAGACTTCCTTTGGTGGAATTTACACTGGGTTTGATACAGTGTGTTGAAACACGGAGTTCGTATTGTTTAAAATGCCATAAACTTTTTCGCTTCTACATGCGAAATTTTAGGTTTCTTTAGGTGTGATTTCCAATGCACCGAGCGTCAGCGTCTCTTCCTCCCCCCCTGTTCACCAAAAACCAGTAACCTGGCTAGCGAGCCTCTTGCTTGGTTCCCAACATGCAACACCAATTTGAAAATGTATACTCTAATTTGACTTATTTTCTGTGTTTAATATTAATATTTACGTACTAAGCTATACACGTTCTTGGAAATACCGCATAAAATTCTGTTTATTTTAACAACGTGTTTCCCTTATCGAACAAGACACTTAGATCTTGTATTTGTGAAAAATAAATAATTAACAAAGATGTTTCCTTCAATCTCTCTCCAAGCAGGCATGGCTACATTGGAAGCAGACACTTTGAACGACAGCCACAGAAATTGAGTGTACTGCTGCTTCTGAGAGAGATGACAGTTATGAAATTATATATATATGTATTCTTTGTATGTTTAACTTTATTTTAATGTATAATATCATATGTTTCTATGTTTTATTTGTATGTAACAAGTGAAGAAAACAAAAGTAGGCGGAAATCTTTCATAGTTTCTGCTGTAAGCAAAAACTTCCGGTGCTGGCCACTGCCTGGAGGAGGGGCAGCACGTATCAGCCAAGAAAGGAGAAGTTGGCTACGGATGGTAGCTGAAGAAGGGCATTGACACAGGAGACCACCCGCAATATTCGCCTCAAGGCAAGAAACCTTTGTCAAAGGGTGCTGGGAGAAGCGAGTTTCTTCGTTTCCTGTGTTTTGCCAGAAACATATACTCGTTTTCCTTGGAGAACGGGGTAGTTGAAGCTAGACTCGTGAAGTAACAAGAGATAGTTTTGCGGTGTGGTAGGAAGTCACCTGACTTCCCGTACGGAGTTCGATACCCAGGACACGGTGAGAACAATTGTTTCGGTTCCCCGGGATTTGTCCTGTGAACAACTGTATCGCGAGTGTGTTATACTAAAACTCTTCAAGATCACGAGATAGTCCAGTGACAAACAGTGTATGACTTACACACATTTGTAGTTATACGTCAGTGGTACTCATTCTATTCAGTGACAAGGGAAGTTTAAATTTTAAGTCATTACTTAATATTTCGTCCATTCTCTGAGTGCTAAGAACACTCAGTAGAGATCACATAATCTGAAATCTCATTCGCAACTCCCAGTGTTAATATGGGACACTCGCATTTTTCCAACTATGGGAGAAAGATATATCCTAACATATCTCAAATAGAGATACAACACCGAGGCCAGTAACGCTATTAAACTGGGCCTGTCCTTGGACATTTTAGCACAAGGCTTACCGCAATTAATTTGCTTATTAATTTCGAGCTACTAAACGTTCTTTCTATGAACGCTTGGAATTCAGCATGCCATATCTCCTACCAGAACATTTTCGTGTAGTGGAATGAGCATCTAGGAGGACACTGTGTCATCAAATGGGAAACTTGTGTACGTCAAGTGAAGTTTGAACAGTGCATCACCATATAAAAATCTTGTTTATGTTTATCTTCAATCTGTGGTGTTAGCCCACAAATATAGTGAAATATGTTTCTTCGACAGTGAAATACATCTCTCCTCTAAAACTGTTAGAGACAAGAAACTCAAAATGATGAGGAGATAAATTATGTTGTAAATATATCTACATATTTTTTTTTATTTTATTAAAGGTCAGACAGACCTTTTCAGGTTTTCAGTCCATTCTACATTATTTCTCATTCATTTACATATTATTTTATTTTTATCAAGTGTATCAATATACAAGTAACGTGTTTATGTGATAGTGCACTACAAAGGTGATAAGTATTTAGTGTATAAAGTGTGATATCATCTCATCTACTATGTGTGAGATTCCTGATTCCTCTGTGGGAAATAAATCTGTCAGCTCTTACCAGAACGACTATTTATTCAATTGCTGTAGGGTGAGTACCTGCACTAATGATATCTTTGTTTCAGGAGTGTGATTCAAGGAGACATTTTCCCCTTGATTGTGTATGTTGACCATCTCTCTGTATGGGGCTCAGAGAGAATTCTGCCCAAAAGAACAAAATAACAGCCATGAAATAGTGAGATCACTTACAGGCTGCTACCTGTAAAAATTTAAAGTATAGATTTTTTTTTCCTTTTAACCTATTTGAAACTTAAACTGACTCACTATTATAGCATCCTTGAGCATGGTGGTTATGCAGATGGCCCGGAGATCTGCTGTTCTACAGAAATAAATAATTTTTGCTCTACCGACTTTATAAGAGAGTGGCGGCCCTTACAGGAGAGAACCTGATCTCCAAGAGGGAATAAGTAACTTCTTACATTTTTTTTTTTGATATTTGCATTTTATGTAAATATTTCAGTTAATTAAATATTCCCAGCCACTCTCCTTCAACATTTTTTTTTATTGTGTAGGTGTCGTTAGGTAAACAGTAGCTTCGGCTCTGGCCACCTAGCACCTCACAAAAATAAGTGGCGCCCAGCGTGGGGCACGATACTTCACGCTTTTGCGCCACAATAATTTGCGGCGCCATCAGCGTTAAGGGCATGAGAGTATAATTCTATATGCTCAATGGTCAACATACAGTTGGTTTAAATTTCGGTATATGTTTTGTTTTCTCTTCCCAAAAATTTCCAAGAACGTAGGTGTCTTGTGCTTGAAATTTATTTGTGACTTGAATTTTGTTTTAACATTACTGTGTATAGAGAATTCAGTTTTTTTAGAGCTTTGGGGGGAAGAAACTTGTAATCCTGTTTGTTGGTTTTTTTAATGGTTGTAACGCGAGCACAGGCTCGAAGAGAAAGAAATATGGATAACGAGTTCGTATTTGAAGAGTTCGCTCAGAGAGCTGGGGAGCTCTCAGAGGAGGAGAGTGTAAATGACGCTCAGAGCGCTAACGAGCGTCCGGTCAGCGTTGTGGGAGACGCTGCTGCGGTGGATACGGTTCCGCCAGTCCCCAGTAGGGAACCGGAAGTACCATTACGGGAGGAAAGGGAAGAAACCATCGGAAATCAAAATGAGGTTAGCCCAGCCAGTAACACTTGTAGGGTATTTGAGAACATAAATAACATGAATATTGCTGCCATGTTTGGGGAGATTTTACTAAAATTAGAAGAAAATAGTAGAAGTATTCGGGAAGATTTTAACACCAAATTAGAGGAAAGTACGAGAAGACAAGAAGAGAATAATCGTAGTTTAAAGGAGGATTTAAATTTGAAGTTAGTAGAAAGTTCAAAGGGTCTGGAAAAGCTAGAAAAGAAAATCGAGGAAAGTAATAGCACGTTAGAGACAAGTTATCTGAGACTAGAACAGGCGGTTGAGTCCAGCAATGCTCGTCTTGAACTCCAGATGGAGGCTGTGAGTTCAAGACTGGAGCAAAGTGAGCGTCAGCTGACGGAGCGTCTAGAGCTCACGACTGCAGAGCTTAGGGGGGAAATACATCAGGCCAGAGAAGAACTGTCTACGCGTGTAACCGAAACTTCTAGCAGGATTGACGAAGTTCAAGAGAATGCTTCTAGCTTAGCCAGACAGTTAGATGAGAATTACACAGAACTTGCTGACAGTGTTAGACAGGTCTCGTCTCGTGTCGAACAGACCACTCTTACTCTGAATAATCAGGTCAGGCGAGTGGAAGTGAATTTCACTTCCCAACTAGCAAGGATCCGGGGGGAGCTAGAGCAGGAAACGCCACTCGATGAGATCAGGTCGGAATGTAACGGCAGCATCCAACAGATGCAAGAGACCGTTCATGACGTGTGTGCACAGCTCGAGAAGAAAATGGAGGAGTGGAAGAGCTCCATTCAGAAGGAGACCAGTGAGGTGATAGAGGGGAGACTCGCTAACATCTCTGTCTCTAGTGCACCAGAACGACATACGTCACCAAACGACATCTCGAGTCGCGATCTGCCTGGTTCTCAACCTGGGAACCTCGCTACTTCCTGCGAGACAGAACCTGTCCCGTCGACGTCTCGCTCATGTAATCATGAGACGAGACAACACCTCGCCACAGCCTTTGGACTAATACACAGGGACGTAACTTTACCTGTGTATTCTGGGAACGAATCTGAGACCGAAACATACAATTTTCTCCAAGATCTCGACCGGTACTTTGAGGTCACTGGAGTACCGGACGAGATGAGGCTCAGCTTCATACCGCGAGCGATCCGGAATACTTGCTACCAATGGTTTCAAGTTAATCGGAACAAGATCAACACCTACGAAGATTTTGTGCATAACTTCAAACAGTGTTATCTTAGCGAAGAGCGGCTGGCAAACCTCAGGGCAACGATTCTCACCTCCCACTTCGACAACCGTATACACAAATCCCCCGCAGAATATCTGCTAGATCTGTTACATAAGAACAGTATTCTAGAGCCAAGAATGTCTGACGCTACATTATTGAAGGTACTTCCGCGTCATTTCCCGAACTGGCTGTTTAGGGCGATAGTCTCTTCTCGCCCAAAGACAATAGCCGAGCTTTTAAATCTTGTACAGGAACTGCAGTCGTCGATGACGAATCGCGACCAGTTCTTTCAGGGTAACCAGAGGAAAGGGGTCAACATGCTCCAAGTGAGCGTGGAAAACGAGGACAATAACCCCTCTGGCCACAGTGGGAAGCACGCTGCTCGTAAGAAAAATAGAACGAGAGAAAACCAGCGTCCTTACCAGAGAAAGAGACAACAAAACACGAATAATAATAACAACCACCAGCGATCCCCGCCTCGCCATCCGAGCAGCGGAAGTGGGTCGTCTGGCTGGTCACGTGGGGGGAACTCCCACTCCTCTCACAACAACAACAACATTCGTGGAGCCCGCGGTAGGAGGGGAGGAACGCGCAACACAGATAGACCACAGGGAAATTCCTTCCGTCATGCGGACGAGGAAATCCAACTGTTGGAACATTATGACCGGGCGCCTCCTCCTACCAGTCAGAACCAAAACATGACCAGGAGTAATCAATCCTCTTCTTCTGCTCCCAGAGAATGAGGATTGTCCGCATGTGCTTGGGACAACGTTAGGATGGCTATGGAGAACACGAGTACATCTGAGTTGACAAATAAAAATTCCAAGTATGTGCGTAATTTAGAAGAAAATGTAGAAAATATTCATTTATATGAAGATACGTGTGAAACCGCAGTTAAGGAGATTTTTGAAAATGTAGTAGAAAAAGAAGAAGAAAACTGTAATATTTGTTCAGAAATAATAGCAAAGAAGCATTTCAGTGAAGGCATGTTCAAAAATAAGTTAACCTTGTTAAGTAGGACAGGAGAACACATCAATTTAGATAGGGCTGTATATGAAGAGGCCAATGGCATTTTTAAGAATTTATTTGATTCAAGTAATGAAGAACTACCCAGTAATAACGTCATCTCACTACCAGAGATTAATGTACTTTTGTTTGGAAAGGAAGTTAATTCTTTATTAGATACAGAAGCGACTTGCTCCGCTATTTCTAAAGAAATTTGGGACTCCGTCTCAAATAGCCACCCCACACCCGCATTTTTGAGTGCTAAGAATATACGGGTTACGTCTGCTTTCAGAAGTAAATCAGCGACGATCATAGGCCAGACGCTGTTAGTCATTCAGATACATGGGAAGGAATTTCATACATTAGGCATCATTATTTCAGGTCTGAACAGATCTTTGATTTTAGGTTCCAACTTCTTTACAGAATCTCGTGCCGTGTTAGATTATGATACTGGCCTTCTACATCTCAAACATCCTCATGATGTAGAAGTCAAATTTAGATCTGTAGATTGCGAGACTGAGGATCTAGTAGTTCGTTGTTTAGAATTGAATGGTGAGTGCGAGAAACCATATAGTTTCATTGAGGAGTTAGATAATTTTGAGTGTAATTTTTCCCCGTCAGATGAAGGACGGAAGGCCATACGGGTTAGCGCACAGAATGAGCATAAGACCTGCAGAGAAAAGGCTGCTCGTGCCCCGAACTTGGATGATGGTAGATTCCCAAGTGCCCAAGAAATGGCAGTTCATGTATTCCCACCAGAAGAGTGGCTTAAAGTGAACACACGTGCCTCCCATTCAGATATAGAAGATTTTGTCGCGAACTACTCAGATCTCTCAGCCTCACAAAGAGAGAGTTTGAAAGCTGTTCTTTTAAAGCACCAGGCGCTTTTTGATATCAAGCCAGGTTGCATAGCTAACTACGAGCACGAGGTTGGAGTAACGGACGAACGTCCCATAAAAACTAAATTGTATCCTTACCCAAAGAAATTCAGGAATTTAGTATCGAATGAAATTTCGCGTTGGGAGGCCTGGGGTGTGATCAAGAAAATGCCTACCGCTTTTATAAACCCTCTGGTAGTGACGCCGAAGAGCGACGGACGCATTCGAGTTTGTATAGATGGAAGAGCTCTGGCTAAAATTTCAGGGGATCTCTCCGACAGACCTATGCCACCCCTATCTGTTCTCCAAGATATTTGCGACAACTCTTGGTTCAGTTGCGTAGATGCAACTGAGATGTTTTTACAGATTAAGGTGAAAGAAAGTGACCAGAAATATCTTGGGTTCCTACATGAAGGCATTTCATATGTTTTTCAAAAACTTCCGTTTGGGACAAAACAGAGCCTTGCTTCTTGCGTAAGAGCATTAGATATGCTAATTGGATCAGAGGCTAGAGAGTACTGCGGCGCTTATGTTGATGATTTAATTCTAGCCGACAGGAGCTTCGAAGACCATTTGGTACACCTCGACAGAGTGTTGGGTTTACTCACTGCGGGCGGCCTAACTCTCAGGCTGAAAAAGTGCAATTTTGCGAGAAAATCACTGAACATACTTGGTTTCCATCTTTCGCAATCCGGTATCGGCAAAGATCCGGCGAAAGTGAAGGCGGTGTTAGATTTTAGGACACCACGGAACGTGAAGGAACTGCGTTCCTTCATTGGCTACTGCCAGTACTATCGTTGCTTTAGTAGGAAGTACTCGGAAGTTCTCCATCCGTTGTTCCAACTGCTAAAGAAGAATGTTAGATTCAAATGGGAACCAGTACACCAGGCAGCGATGGACAGGATTAAGCAGATCTTCCAGGAGGAAGTAGTTCTGAAAACCGTCCTGCCTGACAAGCAACTGATTCTCGAATGTGATGCGTGTGATATCGCGTGTTCTTCTCTTTTGTACCAGCGTGATGACAATGATGACATCCGTGTCATTGCTTTTACATCACGTGTGTTCAATGCCGCACAACGCAACTATTCAATAACGGAGAAGGAATTTTATGGACTCATAGATGGCGTTGTTAAGTTTAAACAGTACTTAGTTGGTACTAAATTCATAGTACGCAGTGACCACCTTGCTCTTAAGTTTATTCTTTATTGTAGACTTACAAACCAGCGCATCACCCGGTGGGCGATGTTGCTCTCCAATTTCAATTTCGAATTCCAGTTTGTCAAGTCCAATGAGAATCTGAGTGATTATCACTCTAGGTACCCTCCTCACACAGAAGAAGACCTCAGTGTTGCACGGAAGCCTATCCTCCAGGAGTCGCTGATGTCCATCCTGACGGAAATCCCATGTGAGTTGAGGAAGATGATAGCCATACTACCGGAGATGCAGTCTTCAGATCCTGTCTACGGCAAGATCAAGAAAGATGTCGAAGAGAAGACGGACTCACCAAAGGTGAATGGTGCTTGTCACCGTTTTGAAGTTTTGAACGGGCGCTTATGCAAGCGTGACCGGGAAGGAGTCCGGATTTGCATCCCAGAAGTGTTAGTAGTTCCACTGCTCGATTATTACCATTCAGATCGAGGGCACATGTCGGCCAGTAAACTACTACCGCTTCTATCAGAGTTTTTCGTATGGCCAAAGATGAGGGCAAGTGTGAGGCGTTTTTGTGCTTCCTGCGAACTATGCCAGAAAAGCAACCCCCCCCAATGTTATCGTCCGGGACCACTGAATCCCGTCGTTGTTGAGAAGCCAGGCTATTTGGTCTGTGCTGACTGGTTAGGGCCTCTAACCAAGGGAATTGGGGGAGTCCATTACGTATTAGTATTTTATGATGCTTTCTCCAAACTAATAGGATTGTACGCATGCAGAAAGGCAAACACTACCACTGCCATAAGGAAACTGAAGGAGTATCTGAAAGTTAACCCTAGTGTGGAACTAGTCTTAACAGACAGAGGGTCACCTTTCCAGTCTAACCGCTGGAAAACAGAATTAGCAGATCTTGGTATCAGGCACATCACTTCGACGCCATATTATCCGCAAGGTGAGATGGCAGAAGTCGCTGTCAAGGCTACAGTACGTTTGCTACGTAAATTGTGCCATGATAACCAAAGATTGTGGCCCAAATACTTGGAAAAGATAGAGAAGTGCTTAAACTCGGCCAAACACCTGACCACTGGCGTGTCAGCCTTTGAGTGTCACTTTGGGCAGTCTATGTCTAGAGACATAGCTAGGCTGTTTGAAATCCCAGAAGTGGATCAGCGCCATGACGTGCAGTACTATGTAGAAATTGCTAGAAAGAACCATAAAAGGAATGCTGCTGCACGGAAACGCAACTTCGACAAGTCACACCGTACTGTAGAGTACAAAGTGGGTGATCTTGTTCTAACTAGAGTTTTCCCCAAGTCGGATGCTCTAGCAGGTGTGTCGAAGAAGCTCTTGCTCTTGTACTCGGGACCATGGCAGATTGTCGCCGCCACTGGTCGTAACATGTACACACTAGGGGATCCAGCGACTAAAGAAGTAAAGATGAACAGAAATGCGTTTCTATTGAAACCATACATTTCCAGAGAAGAGAAGAATCAAAGTGGTACTGGTACATAGAGAAGACACAGATCACACATATAAGCATCAAATACCGGATGTGACAACTAGTGTATATAGTGTTAGTGTAGTGTATATTTCAGTGTATTAGTGTAAGTGTATGTTTTGGGAACTTATGTCATTTATGTTCATGTAACTCAGGGAACACTGAATTCTCTTATTTAGCTTTTGATTATTGATTTGCATTTATTATGGTTATTGTGTGTTTAACATTGTTTTTTTTTAACCTTGGATGTATTTTGTAACTCTAATATTTCAGGAACGAGAATGTGCCCTCCGTATGATCTACGTCCTGTACTAGAAAGTACAGCACCTAGAATCATAGGGGGGAAATTTATGTAGAAGGCCTATGTCCTTCTCCATCATCTGCATATCGAAATGCAGATGAGGGGCACATTAGCATATTGATATGTTATATGATAATTTTGTGGTTTAATTATTTGCTTAACATTAGCATATTCAGTACATACTTATTGGATATTATTAGTAATGAAGTGTGAAACACCTAGCTTAGTACGAAAATATTAATACAATATTGTATTATATTGTATTTATTTTATTGTGTTTATTCCATTTATAGGCCATATATATTGTATTAATGGGTTGCATATAATTACCTCGTTGTTGCATAATGCATAACTTACAGGGGATGATGGAAGATAATGAATTAAAAGCAGAGATGAAAGAATTAATTAAATAGAAAATGAGAAGATGCTATAAGAATCATACTTGATTTTTCTGAACGCTTGGAAGAGAGCTAGAGCTGAGAAAAGTTTTTTTTTTCCCGACTGACTGTCGCCTATACTACAGGATGGGAGGTCTCTCTCAACTCACCACGGAAAGAAATACCCAGAATAGAAACTAAATAAGTATAGTATACACAGGAAGTGCCTATATAGACTTCCTTTGGTGGAATTTACACTGGGTTTGATACAGTGTGTTGAAACACGGAGTTCGTATTGTTTAAAATGCCATAAACTTTTTCGCTTCTACATGCGAAATTTTAGGTTTCTTTAGGTGTGATTTCCAATGCACCGAGCGTCAGCGTCTCTTCCTCCCCCCCTGTTCACCAAAAACCAGTAACCTGGCTAGCGAGCCTCTTGCTTGGTTCCCAACATGCAACACCAATTTGAAAATGTATACTCTAATTTGACTTATTTTCTGTGTTTAATATTAATATTTACGTACTAAGCTATACACGTTCTTGGAAATACCGCATAAAATTCTGTTTATTTTAACAACGTGTTTCCCTTATCGAACAAGACACTTAGATCTTGTATTTGTGAAAAATAAATAATTAACAAAGATGTTTCCTTCAATCTCTCTCCAAGCAGGCATGGCTACATTGGAAGCAGACACTTTGAACGACAGCCACAGAAATTGAGTGTACTGCTGCTTCTGAGAGAGATGACAGTTATGAAATTATATATATATGTATTCTTTGTATGTTTAACTTTATTTTAATGTATAATATCATATGTTTCTATGTTTTATTTGTATGTAACAAGTGAAGAAAACAAAAGTAGGCGGAAATCTTTCATAGTTTCTGCTGTAAGCAAAAACTTCCGGTGCTGGCCACTGCCTGGAGGAGGGGCAGCACGTATCAGCCAAGAAAGGAGAAGTTGGCTACGGATGGTAGCTGAAGAAGGGCATTGACACAGGAGACCACCCGCAATATTCGCCTCAAGGCAAGAAACCTTTGTCAAAGGGTGCTGGGAGAAGCGAGTTTCTTCGTTTCCTGTGTTTTGCCAGAAACATATACTCGTTTTCCTTGGAGAACGGGGTAGTTGAAGCTAGACTCGTGAAGTAACAAGAGATAGTTTTGCGGTGTGGTAGGAAGTCACCTGACTTCCCGTACGGAGTTCGATACCCAGGACACGGTGAGAACAATTGTTTCGGTTCCCCGGGATTTGTCCTGTGAACAACTGTATCGCGAGTGTGTTATACTAAAACTCTTCAAGATCACGAGATAGTCCAGTGACAAACAGTGTATGACTTACACACATTTGTAGTTATACGTCAGTGGTACTCATTCTATTCAGTGACAAGGGAAGTTTAAATTTTAAGTCATTACTTAATATTTCGTCCATTCTCTGAGTGCTAAGAACACTCAGTAGAGATCACATAATCTGAAATCTCATTCGCAACTCCCAGTGTTAATATGGGACACTCGCATTTTTCCAACTATGGGAGAAAGATATATCCTAACATATCTCAAATAGAGATACAACACCGAGGCCAGTAACGCTATTAAACTGGGCCTGTCCTTGGACATTTTAGCACAAGGCTTACCGCAATTAATTTGCTTATTAATTTCGAGCTACTAAACGTTCTTTCTATGAACGCTTGGAATTCAGCATGCCATATCTCCTACCAGAACATTTTCGTGTAGTGGAATGAGCATCTAGGAGGACACTGTGTCATCAAATGGGAAACTTGTGTACGTCAAGTGAAGTTTGAACAGTGCATCACCATATAAAAATCTTGTTTATGTTTATCTTCAATCTGTGGTGTTAGCCCACAAATATAGTGAAATATGTTTCTTCGACAGTGAAATACATCTCTCCTCTAAAACTGTTAGAGACAAGAAACTCAAAATGATGAGGAGATAAATTATGTTGTAAATATATCTACATATTTTTTTTATTTTATTAAAGGTCAGACAGACCTTTTCAGGTTTTCAGTCCATTCTACATTATTTCTCATTCATTTACATTTTATTTTATTTTTATCAAGTGTATCAATATACAAGTAACGTGTTTATGTGATAGTGCACTACAAAGGTGATAAGTATTTAGTGTATAAAGTGTGATATCATCTCATCTACTATGTGTGAGATTCCTGATTCCTCTGTGGGAAATAAATCTGTCAGCTCTTACCAGAACGACTATTTATTCAATTGCTGTAGGGTGAGTACCTGCACTAATGATATCTTTGTTTCAGGAGTGTGATTCAAGGAGACATTTTCCCCTTGATTGTGTATGTTGACCATCTCTCTGTATGGGGCTCAGAGAGAATTCTGCCCAAAAGAACAAAATAACAGCCATGAAATAGTGAGATCACTTACAGGCTGCTACCTGTAAAAATTTAAAGTATAGATTTTTTTTCCTTTTAACCTATTTGAAACTTAAACTGACTCACTATTATAGCATCCTTGAGCATGGTGGTTATGCAGATGGCCCGGAGATCTGCTGTTCTACAGAAATAAATAATTTTTGCTCTACCGACTTTATAAGAGAGTGGCGGCCCTTACAGGAGAGAACCTGATCTCCAAGAGGGAATAAGTAACTTCTTACATTTTTTTTTTGATATTTGCATTTTATGTAAATATTTCAGTTAATTAAATATTCCCAGCCACTCTCCTTCAACATTTTTTTTTTATTGTGTAGGTGTCGTTAGGTAAACAGTAGCTTCGGCTCTGGCCACCTAGCACCTCACAATAGGAGGACATTTTACTATCTTAACAGTCAATTTAGCGTTAATAGCTGTTAAGAAAATCCACTAATCTTACTGCACAAATGATCCGATGGCTAAGTTATATTCAAATCTTTAATTTTGCTATTAGGCACATCAAATCAAAACAAAATTCTCTTTGTGATTATCTCTCCAGACATCCTTTGGAATTATCTCCGGAAGAATATGAAGAGATAGAACCGGAAGAACACCCGTATGCTTTTTTGGTTTTAGATAGCAACACAGACATAGCGGAATTACAACGTTTAGATCCCAAATATTTCAAGATATACAGGGTGTTACAAAATCGACACTAATCATCCCAAGTATGCACTTTGGTCCAAACAATACGAACTACAAAATCATAAGTTATATAGGATAATTTATACACCAGCAGAGAACAAATTACACTTATGCATTCCCGATTCATTGAAGGACACAGTCTTTCAAGAGTTTCATTCAGACACCCATCCAGGCTTTCATAAAATCAAATTTCTCATTAATTCTTTGAGACTTATGCTGTTTCTGAACAACACTACCTTATTCCCGGTATATTTATGTGGTTTACAGTTCAATGCCTTAGAACCCATTGTTGTTAAGAGAATTCTTTTGTGGGTTCAATATTTTTGTCGCTAGGTGCCACCACAGTTGAATTTTTAATTGTGGAAATGAACATATCGATAGCGTAGTTTCGTCTTAGGTCCAAGAGGTGCAATACGGATTATTTATTATTCTAGTGTTGGCATTTCATTTGGACATATTAGGATAAATATTGGTATTTTATCAAGTTCAAGACCTATAATGTCTGTAAATGTTTCATTCAGTGTGAAAGTGTCTTTTGAAATGGAGAAATTCTCTCGCAAAATGTCATGTTGTTGGTGAACAACAATGGTACTTCGAGGATAGTTTTATTACTAACATGTACGCAATTAGTGAACTTTATTGTGCTTGAATACTAGTGTTATTTTGTTTGATAAAGTAAAACTTCACGCAATTTTCAAAATGAAACCGCGCGTTCTTACCGAGGAAGAAATAGAATTTACAGTACCAGATGGAAATTTATCTGAGATTAGTGACATTCCATCAGATATAGACGACGATGAATTAGAAAACGTAATAGAAAAACTATTTCCTAGAGACAAATTACAAGACATTGAGGATGAAGTAAAACGTAGCGATTCTAGTGAATTGAGTGAACCTTCAACAAGTAGAGCCACAGAAACTGAACATGTTATTAATCCAAGATCTCAGGAAGAGCAGGGATCCAAAACTAATATTGAACCCAAAGAACCAAAGATTCCAGTGAAAAAGAAACAATGGATAGTAGAACTAGAAGTAGATATCAGTGTTTTTTATTGTTGTTCATATTAAACTGTAAACAAGAATTTAAAAAGCTCTGTTGTTGATCATTAACCTCTTAATGCTCAAATGCTCAAATTCAACTAAATGCAATAATTGCTGTATAGAAAAGAAATGGCGATTACTTACAACTTCACTGGAAGTTATAACATGCATACAAACATAGAGATATTTATAAAGCATTCTTATAATCTCATATTTGTTGCCTGAAGAAATTTCATGGCCATCTTCGGTATCTTTCTGCTTGTAATTTGTCGCACACGAACCTAAGTGCTAGTAACTCAACTTTAACTGTCTTTATGTAAAAATAAATATGGTTTTACTTGTGGCCTCTTCATTTTTTAAAATTTTGTTTTCTGCAATTTGTGTAATACGTCCATGATAATGCTAAGCTTCCATAGTTTGAGTGCTAACTATTAAGATATTTCGTATATAATATAACTTCTATATAACTTCTAAAATGTTTGTGTTCTGGATAAACTGAAATAAGATATAAACACATTAAAAATACCTATAAAACGTTTTGTTTGACTTAACCTGGATTTTGAAATGGGGGTGTTCCCAGTGATTTTGTAAATATTGTCCCACCTACATTATCCTGCCCAGCAGGGGTCGGTGTCGGTGAAGCCAGTGATTGTGATAGTGCTCCATCTACATTATACCCAGAAGGGGCTGGTGGCGGTGATCCCAGTGATTGTAATAATGACCCATCTATGTCATCAGTCCCAGAAGGAGCCGGTGAACCCAGTAATTGTAATAGTGCCATTACCAGTGAAGTAACCCATAAAACAAGGAAAATCAGGAGACTTAGAGTAGCATTGAGTAGGGCAAGGAAGAAATTAATAAAGAAACATTCCCCCAAAGAAAGAATTAGTCGAGCCACCGTTTTAAATCGGTTGAAGGAAATTTTGCCATTAAACTTATATCTCCTAATTGAAAGTCAGATAAAGGCATGTAGCAGATCACCACGTGGTCGTCGGTGGTCTTTGAAAGATAACTCGATAGCACTTTCAATTTATTTGCAGAGTACAGCTGCCTATCGGGTATTATAGTTTTGCCCAGTAAAAATACTTTAATTAAATCTATTTCCAATTTAATGAAAGGTACAGGCTTCTGCCCTGTCCTTCTGAAAACTATGGCAATGGTTGCAGGAAAGCTGTCTCCAAGGGACAGAATGTGTGTTCTGTCCTTTGATGAGATGGCGTTACGTACCAGTGTGGAGTACAACTCCAAAGAAGACTCATTTGTTGGATTTGAAAACTTCGGCCCGTACGTTAATTCTAACCACGAGCCAAACCTAGCAACATATGCACTTACTTTCATGGTTCAAGACCTTTGTACTAACTGGAAGCAACTAATAGGGTATTTCTTTAGTACTAATGGCACTCCTGCTTCTATGCTTGAAGTCCTTCTCAAGAAGCCAGTACAAAAAATCTCAGAAGCTGGGTTGACATTAGAAGCTGTAGTATGTGATCAAGGTGTTCACAATCAGCGACTGTATAAGAATTTAAATGTGTCCCCAGATCATCCATATTTCGAACATGATGGTCGCAAAATTTTTGCACTGCATGATCCACCATACCTGCTAAAATCTGTCCGTAACAATCTCCAAAAGTACAAAGTACTGTTTGGGGATGAAGGCTGCAAATCTGCTTCATGGAGTTACATCCGTCTACTCTATGAAGTAGATTCTAAGCTTTAATATCGGACGTGTTCTAAGCTTTCAAAGTAACACGTAGATGTTAGTCGGTTGGAGAGCATGTGTGTTTCTCTTGCAGCACAGGTGTTTAGTCATTCTTGCTCACATCTGTTGGAACACTGCCTTCCGAGGCAGCTTTTGCAGCAGAAATTTGTGGCGAGATGGATGAGCTGTGGGACTCATTCAAAAGTCGCACTTTACATCACGCCAAAGAAATGGCAAGAGGTGTAACTGTAAAGTCGCCCCATGTTGATGTATGGCGTAAGAAACGTCAGTGGATCGAATCATGGCAATTTGTGAAATCGGATGGAAGTAAAGTTACGCCACCTTGTAAAAAAGTTGGTTGTTAACGCTTAGTGCTGGTATTCAGCTTTGGGAGACATTTAGGGAAGATGGCCAGGAGTTTTCGTTGACTGGACATCTTAATCAGGAGTGTCTTGAAAACACCTTTTCTTCAGTTCGAAGACGGGGTGGATTTAATGACAGTCCTGACTGTATGTAGTTTCAGTTCGCTATGCGAGCTGTTGTTGCAAACAATTTGCTAAGACGTTCAGACTTTACAAACTGCCAGGCCGACTCTGATGTATTGTTGGCATCTATGTGCCAGAAACAGTCTCGCGACATCGTAGCTTCTCCGCTTCCAAATGGTCGAACAGCAAACACTGGAACAGGAAGTGCTGATGATGGATAAGTTTCTGGCACTCCCGCTATCAATGCTATATTTTCCGAAGTCCCATCTGTTGCTGATTGGGAGTACAATCCATTTCAGCAAAATGCCATGGTTTATATTGCTGGATACTTTGTATACAAAATATCAGCGATTACGAAGAAATGCACTACTTGCCTCCAGTTGGTAACAGGCCCTAAAGAAGACTTTTTATCGTCTGGTCTACTAATTTGCTTTAAGGAATATACAGGGTGTAAATTCCAGTGCCCATCGCTCAATCTAGTGCAAACTGTAGAAGAGTTTGCAAGGAGAGCACACGGGGCAGACATCATTTTGAGTAGACTTGGTGTTGGAAAAGCATTGTATGGAGTCTTGTCTCAGATTGAAACTCCATGGCTTGGCCCTAATTCCTGCCACAACATTAAGAGGTATTTGTTAGGATGTTTGTGTGAAATTGTACATTTCAAAGAAAGTTAAAGACATAAACAATGGTATTAGAACAACACAGTCCATGGCGTAGCGGCAATGTAAGCAATTAAAGCATGTCAGCCACATGTAAAACAAACCTTGTTATTTATTTATATTGCCATTTATAGTATTTACGTTTAACCTCGATTACTAATTCTTTTTTCATCATTACGTTATTTAAGATCTATTGTCATTTATTGTTGTATACATTAAAATATTATTTTTATTTATTTAATATTGATTGTTACATTATTTATTTGATTATATTTGTTAGTACTATTTTACTTTCTTTCGGTGCACTTTTTTCTCTTCCATTAATCATACGATTAACCTCCGACGCTACAGGAGACTGTAATAATGAGATGGACGGTAACAACGAGGAAGAAATTGTTCTGGGGAAACCCACTCACACAATATGTCCACCAGAAAGCTCGCATGGCGGGAGCTGGAATCGAACCAGAGAGTTTTGTGCCAAAGGTGAACACCCTACCACTGAGCCTATGCGACGTCTTGGTTGTACGTGGTCTCAGGATAGAAGGAAACTTTTGGTAGAATTCTACTTTTTTCGGATATTTTTAATACTTATTTCGCATTTAATTAACTGTCAATTTCACCTCGCAATGTACTAGCACTTGGCAAACACATTGAGATACATTTGTTACTGGTCTTAATATTTCAAGAGAGTGGTTTGCACTGTTTAACACTTAATTAGGAGTTACCTTCAATCCATAGCTGTCTCCCAAGCGGACACGGTGGCTTACTTGTGGAGCTCTTACCTCTGGTGGGTTAGGGTTCTTATTTCCCCCAGCCAAATAAGTTTGTGCAGGACATCATAGCCCTGTGTTTTCTCAGAGTAGTCCCGTTTCATCCCACTTCCCGTTCCACAAATTCTTCCCTCATTCCCTTGCCTTAATCATCTTTCACCTTTACCCTCAAGAGCATAATCATGAAACCTTAAACAGAAAGATTTCATTTTATTTTTCCTAGCTGCTTCACCACTTTGCTACTAATTGATTTGGGTACATTGTAATGAGTTCGGTTTGTGGGTATTGTAGCTGTTCACCTTTCAAGAACTTCCTAAACACAGTGGACGCAATATTTTGTAAGGGCAATGTTTAGGAGGAGGGATCTAAGAATTTTGTTTCTAAAATATTTTATAATTTCGGTAGTTTCTGTTCACATTAGGTTAGGTTACTTTGCTAGATTATATTAGTGTAAGAGTCCGACATAATTTTCCAAAAAAAAAAGTTTATGTTAGGTTACATTTGGTTAGGTTAGGTTAGGTCTAAGAACTTGCATCTTCCATTTCTCCCGTATTTTTTCTATTTTTTACGTACTTCTGGACCCCGTCTGCTAAACGATTTGGACCCGTTTGGCCGAACGACCTTACAGCTATTTAGATCAAAACTCTTATCAGATCTTGATTTCGGCGAAAGAGAATATCCCGTTTGGCCGAATCCCCTTTCGCCGAAAATGGAGTTAGGGAAATCTCGACATGTTTGAGGGATTATTCTTTGAGCGTCAGGGAAAGAATTTCCTTGACTGGTTAGGGACTTTTGTTTTTCATGGGAATCTAAAGGGGACAAACAAAGTCTCAATTTTCATATATATTAGTTATCACGGGGAGATATCACTTATTAAAAGTTAAGTTTAACAAAAAGCAACCAATTCTTTATTACCAATGGCTTGTTGTGCTAGTTGTTGAGCCAATAGGGGAAGTGGAAGTGAAAGGAGTTATCGCTCATGACAAGTAGTTTTGCTGTTTATTTCGATTGTAGTTCTACGAGTATTAGTGTAATAGTTTTGTTCTTGTGTTAGTGAAATAAATTATTGCTTTCGTGGGGTATTTGGACTCCCCTAGGTGACTTCAAAATAAAATAAGTTCTCTCACCGATCTTTCTCTAGTATTAAAAAATCCCGGAATAAATGAAAAAAGGTCAAACAGGGTACTACTGCACTAAACTTATATACATAGATTCATACGCAGGTACTAGAGTATATACGTTTCCTTCCTCCTGAGATTTAGTTTTTTTTTCAGATAGTAGAACTAGATATCAGTGTTTTTTATTGTTGTTCATGTTAAACTGTAAACAAGAATTTAAAAAGCTCTGTTGTCGATCATTAACTTCTTAATGCTCAAATGCTCAAATTCAACTAAATGCATTAGTTGCTGTATAGAAAAGAAATGGCGGTTACTTACAACTTCACTGGAAGTTATAACATGCATACAAACATAGAGATATTTATAAATCATTCTTATAATTTCATATTTGTTGCCTGAAGAAATTTCATGGCCATCTTCGGTATCTTTCTGCTTGTAATTTGTCGCACACGAACCTAAGTGCTAGTAACTCATTACTTAATCTGTCTTTATGTAAAAAAAAAATTGGTTTTACTTGTGGCCTCTTCATTTTTTAAAATTCTGTTTTATGTAATTTGTGTAATACGTCCATGATAATGCTAAGCTTCCATAGTTTGAGTGCTAATTATTAAGATATTTCGTATATAACTTCTAAAAATATAGGAAATGTTTGTGTTCTGGATAAACTGAGATAAGATATAAACACATTAAAATACCTATAAAACGTTTCGTTTGACTTAACCTTGATTTTGAAATGGGGGTTTTACCAGTGATTTTGTAAATATTGTCCCACCTACATTATCCTGCCAGCAGGGGTCGGTGTCGGTGAAGCCAGTGATTGTGATAGTGCTCCATCTACATCATACCCAGAAGGGGCTGGTGGCGGTGATCCCAGTGATTGTAATAATGCCCCATCTATGTCATCAGTCCCAGAAGGAACCGGTGAACCCAGTAATTGTAATAGTGCCATGCCCAGTGAAGTAACCCATAAAACAAGGAAAATCAGGAGACTTAGAGTAGCATTGAGTAGGGCAAGGAAGAAATTAATAAAGAAATATTCCCCCAAAGAAAGAATTAGTCGAGCCACCGTTTTAAATCGGTTGAAGGAAATTTTGCCATTAAACTTATATCTGCTAATTGAAAGTCAGATAAAGGCATGTAGCAGATCACCACGTGGTCGTCGGTGGTCTTTGAAAGATAACTCGATAGCACTTTCAATTTATTTGCAGAGTACAGCTGCCTATCGGGTATTATAGTTTTGCCCAGTAAAAATACTTTAATTAAATCTATTTCCAATTTAATGAAAGGTACAGGCTTCTGCCCTGTCCTTCTGAAAACTATGGCAATGGTTGCAGGAAAGCTGTCTCCAAGGGACAGAATGTGTGTTCTGTCCTTTGATGAGATGGCGTTACGTACCAGTGTGGAGTACAACTCCAAAGAAGACTCATTTGTTGGATTTGAAAACTTCGGCCCGTACGTTAATTCTAACCACGAGCCAAACCTAGCAACACATGCCCTTACTTTCATGGTTCAAGACCTTTGTACTAACTGGAAGCAATTAATAGGGTATTTCTTTAGTACTAATGGCACTCCTGCTTCTATGCTTGAAGTCCTTGTCAAGTAAGCCAGTACAAAAAATCTCAGAAGCTGGGTTGACATTAGAAGCTGTAGTATGTAAGGTGTTCACAATCAGCGACTGTATAAGAATTTATATGTGTGCCCAGATCATCCATATTTCGAACATGATGGTCGCCAAATTTTTGCACTGCATGATCCACCACACCTGCTAAAATCTGTCCGTAACAATCTCCAAAAGTACAAAGTACTGTTTGAGGATGAAGGCTGCAAGTCTGCTACATGGAGTTACATCCGTCTACTCTATGAAGTAGATTCTAAGCTTTAATATCGGACGTGTCCTAATCTTTCAAAGTAACACGTAGATGTTAGTGGGTTGGGGACCATGCGTGTTTCTTCCAATCCTTCTTCAAGGAACGTGTTCGCCTTTTGGTTATTGCCATACAGTTCGATTGGCGCACTGCGGCAGCCAATGCGAACTATGTGCCTATCCCAGGACTTGTTGTTCATCATCCGCCCGCTCTTTTTCGGCCACCAGCCTCCACCACGGCGAAGAAGAAGATGGGTACATCGGATGGCGCCTCCACCTCCAGAAAATGACGAACCGCCTCCAGTTTTCGACTTTTGGACACCACTTCCTATCCCTGGCGTCCCATAGGATCCAGTGCAAGATGACGTCATGGAACAGCCAGTGGTGCCCATGGAGCCTTACGATCCGCTGTCGGACCTAGTTCTGGACCTCGACCTACAACCGGAAGACGTGCAGTGGCCCCCAGCGGATCCTCGTCTCCTCTTTCTTTATTTGGCGGAGCAACGCGGCCTGGACATTCGCCGTGATTTGGGAATAGGTGAACCGGTCGCTCAGCTTCCTCCAGATTGGGACTTTTGGCGCGCCATTTTACATAATCTAAGTGAAATCCCCGAAGATGATCAAGCTCAAAATGATCAACGACAAGATCAAGATTCTTCTAGTGATAGGGACTCTACTGTGGACGAACCTTTGCCAGAATCCAACATTGCACCCATGCCTCTTCGTCATGTGGTTCCTACCAGTGTTGCCTTTCCTCACCCTGGAGTGTATTGTTGTGCCCAGCAAGTTCACGATACTCCTCCTACTAGTGTGCAGTGTGCCTTACGTCGAACCCCCCTATGCTACGCTCCAGTAGTGCAGGCCTTGTGTGACGCCAACATTTTAGAAGAAGTGCCTAAAACGCTAGTGAAAAACTGTTTTCAAATATTTTGTGTGCCCAAAGCTGACAATGATGTTCGTGTAATTTATGACTGTTCTGCTTGGACTTCGTCCTATCGTAATTCAAGCCATGTAACCTTACCTACCATTGACAGTGTACCAAAACTAGTGCAACCAGAAGATTATTTAGTAAAAATTGACTTATCACAAGGGTTTTATCACCTACAGTTACACCCAGCAACGCGACGATACTTTGGCATCCGCCTTGCGGGCAAATATTACCGTTTCACGAGACTTCCTATGGGCTGGTCTCTCAGCCCACTTTTTATGCAAATTGCTACTCAAAACGAATTACAACGGCATCTTCCCTCTGTTGTGAAATATTTAGTCTATTATGATGACATCTTACTCATGGCTCCTTATGATCTATTGTGTAGTGCAGTGCAAATATTACCACAACTTCCTTGGTGTATCAATATCAAGAAATCAGTGCTCCAACCTGTTAAAGCGCTCACCTTTCTCGGTGTCAATGTGGACCTTGACGCCAACTCTTTAACTGTGCAACAAAAATACCTCGATATTGTGCGTAGTGTTCCTTGGCCTGTTATCAACATGTCTCGCCACGCTCGTCAAGTACTAGCGGGCTACATTACATGGATCACCCCAGTTAGTTCGCTGACAAATCCAGTTGCCCACTCAGTGCTTCATCAAGGTGCATCTCGGTTCGTACGAAACACAGTGACAAGTGCTCGATCTCGACCAAGACGTATTTGGCAAGACACCACTTCGTCATGTGAGCTTTATGTGGACGCTACTCCTCACTTCATTGCCATTGTTGATTCTCAACAGAATCCTCTTTTCGCTGTGAACATCAGTCGAGAATATCCTATTTTCATTATGGAGTACTTAGCCGTAGCCATAGCTATCCTTTTATATGCGGAGTACACGCCGCATATCTGGTCAGATAACCTGGCCGTTGTCTATTGTTTTAACAAGAAAATATGTCGTGTACCCTACCTGTATTCAATTGCTCATATTTTGTACAATGATTTTATGTATCATGTATCTTATGTATCTTCTCTGGAAAATAAAGCTGATAGCTTGTCGCGGGCTGGCGCCCGATTCTTCTCATGCCCTCGACCAATCAGGGAGCAGCAGCCGTCAAGCCACAACTTAAAAGTGGATGACGGAGGCTGATCCCGCCATATTGCGATCGAGAGCCCGAGGAGATAGGGTACGCTCAGCGCGCGGCAGCTATCATTGATTGATTGATTTGCACAGGTGTTTAGTCATTCTTGCTCACATCTGTTGGAACATTGCCTTTCGAGGCAGCTTTTGCAGCAGAATTTTGTGGCGAGATGAATGAGCTGTGGGACTCATTCAAAAGTCGCACTTTACATCACGCCAAAGAAATGGCAAGAGGTGTAACTGTAAAGTCGCCCCATGTTGATGTATGGCGTAAGAAGCGTCAGTGGATCGAATCATGGCAATTTGTGAAATCGGATGGAAGTAAAGTTACGTCACCTTGTAAAAAAGTTGGTTGTTAACGCTTAGTGCTGGTATTCAGCTTTGGGAGAGATTGAGGGAAGATGGCCAGGAGTTTTCGTTGACTGGACATCTTAATCAGGAGTGTCTTGAAAACACCTTTTCTTCAGTTCGAAGACGGCGTGGATTTAATGACAGTCCTGACTGTACGTAGTTTCAGTTCGCTATGCGAGCTGTTGTTGCACACAATTTGTTAAGACGTTCGGACTTTACAAACTGCCAGGCCGACTCTGATGTATTGTTGGCATCTATGTGCCAGAAACAGTCTCGCGACATCGTAGCTTCTCCGCTTCCAAATGCTCAAACAGCAAACACTGGAACAGGAAGTGCTGATGATGGATAAGTTTCTAGCACTCCTGCTATCAATGCTATATTTTCCGAAGTCCCATCTGTTGCTGATTGGGAGTACAATCCATTTCAGCAAAATGCCATGCTTTATATTGCTGGATACTTTGTATACAAAATATCAGCGATCACAAAGAAATGCACTACTTGCCTCCAGTTGCTAACAGGCCCTAAAGAAGACTTTTTATCGTCTGGTCTACTCATTTGCCTTAAGAAATATACAGGGTGTAAATTCCAGTGCCCATCGCTCAATCTAGTGCAAACTGTAGAAGAGTTTGCAAGGAGAGCACACGGGGCAGGCATTTTGAGTAGACTTGGTGTTGGAAAAGCATTGTATGGAGTCTTGTCTCAGATTGAAACTCCATGGCTTGGCCCTAATTCCTGCCACAACATTAAGAGATATTTGTTTGGTTTTTTGTGTGAAATTGTATATTTCAAAGAAAGTTAAAGACATAAACAATGGTATTAGAACAACACAGTCCATGGCGTAGCGGCAATGTAAGCAATTAAAGCATGTCAGCCACATGTAAAACAAACCTTGTTACTTATTTATATTGCCATTTATAGTATTTACGTTTAACCTCGATTACTAATTCTTTTTTCATCATTACGTTATTTAAGATCTATTGTCATTTATTGTTGTATACATTAAAATATTATTTTTCTTTATTTAATATTGATTGTTACATTATTTATTTGATTATATTTGTTAGTACTATTTCACTTTCTTTCGGTACACTTTTTTCTCTTCCATTAATCACACGATTAACCTCCGACGCTACAGGAGACTGTAATAATGAGATGGACGATAACAACGAGGAAGAAATTGTTCTGGGGAAACCCACTCATACAATATGTCCACCAGAAAGCTCGCCTGGCGGAAGCTGGAATCGAACCAGAGAGTTTTGTGCCAAAGGTGAACACCCTACCACTGAGCCTATGCGACGTCTTGGTTGTACGTGGTCTCAGGATAGAAGGAAACTTTTGGTAGGATTCTACTTTTTTCGTATATTTTTAATACTTATTTCGCATTTAATTAACTGTCAATTTCACCTCGCAATATACTAACACTTGGCAAATACATTCAGATACATTTGTTACTGGCCTTAATATTTCAAGAGAATGGTTTACACTGTTTAACTTAAATACTTAATTAGAAGTTACCTTAAATGCATAGCTGTCTCCCAAGCGGACACGGTGGCTTACTTGTGGAGCTCTTACCTCTGGTGGGTTAGGGTTTTTATTTCCCCCAGCCAAATAAGTTTGTGCACGACATCATAGCCCTGTGTTTTCTCAGAGTAGTCCCGTTTCGTCCCATTTCCCGTTCCACAAATGCTTCCCTCATTCCCTTGCCTTAATCATCTTTCACCTTTACTCTCAAGAGCATAATCATGAAACCTTAAACAGAAAGATTTCATTTTATTTTTCGTAGCTGCTTCACCACTTTGCTACTAATTGATTTGGGTACATTGTAACGAGTTCGGTTTGTGGGTACTGTAGCTGTTCACCTTTCAAGAACTTCCTAAACACAGTGGACGCAATATTTTGTAAGGGCAATGTTTAGGAGAAGGGATCTAAGAATTTTGTTTCTAAAATATGTTATAATTTCGGTAGTTTCTGTTTACATTAGGTTAGGTTACTTTGTTAGATTATATTAGTGTAGAAGACCGACATAATTTAAAAAAAAAAAAAAAGTTTATGTTAGGTTACATTTGGTTAGGTTAGGTTAGGTCTAAGAACTTGCATCTTCCATTTCTCCCGTATTTTTTCTATTTTTTACGTACTTCTGGACCCCATCTGCTAAACGATTTGGACCCGTTTGGCCGAACGACTTTACAGTTATTTAGATCAAAACTCTTATAAGATCTTGATTTCGGCGAAAGGGGACATCCCGTTTGGCCGAAAATGGAGTTAGGGAATCTGGACCTGTTTGAGGGTGTATTCTTTGTGAGTCAGGGAAAGAATTTCCTTGGCTGGTTAGGGACTTATATTTTTCATGGGAATCTAAAGGAGACAAACAAAGTCTGAATTTATATATATATATATATTTGTTATCACGGAGAGATATCACTTATTAAAAGTTAAGTTTAACAGAAATAAACCAATTCTTGACTCTCATTGGCTTGTTGTGCTAGTTGTTGAGCCAATAGGGGAAGTGGAAGTAAAAGGGGAGTTATCGCTCATGACAAGTAGTTTTGGTATTTATTTCGATTATAGTTCTACGAGTAGTAATGTAATAGTTTAGTTCTTGTGTTAGTGAAATAAATTATTGCTTTCGTGGGGTATTTGGACTCCCCTAGGTGACTTCAAAATAAATAAGTCTTCTCACCGATCTTTCTCTAGTATTAAAAGGAATCCCGGAATA
The DNA here is from genome assembly GCF_964235325.1 of Thermobia domestica. NCBI lineage: Eukaryota > Metazoa > Arthropoda > Insecta > Zygentoma > Lepismatidae > Thermobia > Thermobia domestica. Next base: position 213,881,668 of record NC_137460.1, on the reverse strand, counting down.
AATGAAAAAAGGTCAAACAGGGTACTAGTGCAATAAACTTATATACATAGATTCATACACAGGTACTAGAGTATATGCGTTTTTTTTCCTCCTGAGATGTAGTATTTTTTTCATATTGTACAAGTAGATATCAGTGTTTTTTATTGTTGTTCATATTAAACTGTAAACAAGAATTTGAAAAGCTCTGTTGTCGATCATTAACTTTTTAATGCTCAAATTCAACTAAATGCAATAGTTGCTGTATAGAAAAGAAATGGCGGTTACTTACAACTTCACTGGAAGTTATAACATGCATACAAAGATAGAGATATTTATAAATCATTCTTATAATTTCATATTTGTTGCCTTAAGAACTTTCACGGCCATCTTCGGTATCTTTCTGCTTATAATTTGTCGCACACGAATCTAAGTGCTAGTAACTTATTACTTTAACTGTCTTTATGTAAAAATAAATATGGTTTTACTTGTGGCCTCTTCATTTTTTTAGAATTCTGTTTTATGTAATTTGTGTAATGCGACCATGATAATGCTAAGGTTTCATAGTTTGAGTGCTAACTATTAAGATATTTCGTATATAACTTCTAAAAATATAGGAAATGTTTTTGTTCTGGATAAACTGAGATAAGATATAAACACATTAAAAATACCTATAAAACGTTTCGTTTGACTTAACCTTGATTTTAATTTTTTTTTTAAAAAAAAAAGATAAATACTGCAGATTTTAATTTAAAAACTGCTTTATTTTAGGAGTGCACTCTGGTTGGAGGCAGTAAATCGTGAAGATTTGAAAGTCCACCCGACAGAGGTGCTCCGTAAGCGGTATCAAATTTGTGCGAATCAATTTGAAGAAACAGACTTTCGCGAGCTAAGGTTCCGAATTTATCTATAAGTAGTGAAGAACCCCCTGAGAAGACAAGGAAGTGTTCTCCCTCACCTAGCACTTCAAGCAGTAACCTTGTAAGTAGTGAACTGTCATCAGCCTGTGCGCTAGGTATAGAGGGGAACTCTCTTGTAAATAGTGTGCAAAGTACATGTTCTATACCCAGTGATGATTTAAATGGTAGTTTTGTATATAGTGTGGACAACAGTTTCGCTAAATGAGGAGCCAAGATGAAACTTCTGCCTGTACCCCTGAATGCAGATGACTTGAGGAAGGCTCAGTATAAATATAGTGGGACATGTGGCATAAAAAACTTCCGTGAATAAAAGATGAACCAACTTGTGCTATGTGCCCACTAAAAAGCACGAACTCTATTTAACCGGTTCAGGGCAGAAGGGTAGAGGGATAGTCCGAGCAGTAGGGAGGGGTGCATCCAATAGAAGAAAACTTAATGTACCATACTAATCTTAGTATAATATATTAACAATGAATTGTCTATCAACTTCCTTAGCTTATGCCAATGAAACGTTATTTTTAATATTGTGACTTCCCTCGAGAACAACCAATGCTCAATTGTTTCTTTTACTGTAGCTTATTTGAATTTAATGTTATTTATCGATAGAAAGTTCGATTTCTTTACCTTCTACTCAGAAGCCTAGGAAAAAGTTTGTTTCTCTTTATACTAAGGACACATCAGTTTAGTTTTATTTGAAATTATTTCGACCCTGTGTGGTATCTTTGTACGTAATTTTCTCTCGTTACTCTTCTTGTTTTTTTCTTTCTTGTTAAAGGAAATTCTTAAAATATCAAAAGGGGCTACCGTTGATCAGTAGTAGAGCCTTCACTTCTGGTGCATTGAGTCCCTGTTTCGGTCCCAACTCGCACCATGTGAACTTTGTGGTGGAGAAGCACCATGTGTGGGTTTTCTCGTGGTTCTCCCGTTTCTTCCCACTATTCTTCCCATCATTCCATTCATTTCTCATCATCATAGCGTCCTTTAGCCTAACTGGCATAACCATGCGATGTAAAACTTAATGATTTCATTTCATGTGTAATTTAATCGGTGAACTACATGAATTTTCAATACCGAAACCTTTTTTCTCCAGTACCCCCTCCCCCTTCCAACTTCGATTTCATGATTTTGAACTCTGGGACTACGTAACCATTTTGAGTGATTAGCTTCATGCCATGGTGCAAACTTTGTTCTCAGATAGTAATACAGTGTTTCAAGATGACAGAGGCTCTGTTCGTATAGTTCACATAGTCCAGGACTGGTTTGCTGAGCACGAAGGTGAAGTTTCACATCTACCATGCCCTCCGCCATCGCCAGACTTCAATATCATTGAGCCCTTGTGGTCAGTTTTGGAGACCAAGGTGCGAGTACACTACCCACAACCATCGCGTCTACAACAACTTGCAGTTACTTTGGGGGGAAAATGGTACATCCCTGTGACAATACGTGACCGGTATTGGTGGTCCTATTCGCTATTAAGAAAGGTAATGTGCAATTTGTCTGGTGTCCATATTTTTGTCCATTCTCTGAATATGTACTACGTGTAGTACTACTACCGTTTAGTGTCATTACACAGGACTATTCTTCAGATTTATTTATATTACTCTTTGCTTAGTTTAATACATATTGCAAAGTATAGTAAACCGAAGCTACACAGTTAAACTATTGCAGAAGCAAACAAGCCTAGTCAAATGATTACTAAGCTAACGCAAAATGCCTCGTCAAATGAGAGTGGATGGTGGAATAGAGAAAGCATGAAAAATAAAGGAGCACTAAGTAAGGGACGTGAAGATGGGTGCCACACGCCGAAAAGTAATACTACATCCTACTATACGTAGTTCTGTATTTTTCTGTCTCGAAATTTTCTTTTTTCTGTCTAATAAAGTGACTATCGAAAGCTTACGGTATGCACTTATGACGATTTTTCTTCCTTTTACTTGAGTAGTGCCTAAAAACAATCTGTTGTATAATCTTTTCAGGTTCGGACGATGAAGAACAGTATGAATATATGCAGTGGTTAGAAAACAGTGTTGAACCATGGCATGCAGTTTGCAAACTTTGGGAACTAACGTCTCGAGAAAGGCAAAGTGAACTAAACAATAGTAATAAAACAATCAACCAATATTACATTGAATATCCAGCATTGAAGCAGTCACTAGGATATACGCTAGTAAATATTGTATATCACTTTAGATAAGTCACGGCAAAATGCAGTTCAGAAGCTCTTTTTTTATAGCGGTAGTAGTTTAAATGTAAATAGAGATTTGTTCTTTCTTATATTTTGTGCAAATTTAAATAGCGTTGTTTGTGTAAACCATACTTGGTGCAAATTGCATCACGTAAAGGGAATAGTGGGAATAGGTCATGCTCACAGCTTCTGTACGGCAGCGTATGATATACAGATACTTAAAATGTAAAAAGAATAGCGCATGCCTAAACCCAGAGCGCGAACTTGAAAACTTTTACTACTGTTAAAATAACGTTATATACATAATGGCCGTTAATGGCTCTAACATTGAGTATTAAACTTATATTAGAATTTAATAGAGTATCTGCAACTGATAATAAAGTATTTCTTGATTGGAGATGATGCTTTTTTGTCTGCCTGTTTGAATTTCTTGAATCCGTACTGCACATGACAAGATTTTCAGGAACTTGATATTGGTTAGGCAACGAATATTGCACATGCTGGCCAATATACTGTAGCCGCTGTATCCCTGGCTCTGACAGCTATGCGAAAAAGAAAGCGAGGGTTTATACTACCTGACATCCCTTCTCCCCACAAGGCCCAATGAGTGACCGAGCTGTCACCGCGTTGACACGGAAAGCAGACGTTGTTGCCACTCCGTCTTCTTCCTTTTGTTTGTGCATAGTTGAGTGAAAAGTACCTTGAGATTGTATTCGATTATTGCTACTTTGAGTTGTTTTCTTTCCTTTTTGGGTGTTTGGGTGTGCTCTTAAGAATATTGTTGTATTTAATTGGTGGCAATGGTTAGTTCTTCAGAACCGAAGCCAAAGACAATAGGAGTGTATAAAGGACAAAACCGAGAATTTATATGCAAACTTCGTGAATATTTCGAGAACGAGCGCGATAATGGAGGTCCTCTTTTTCCTGTGACTAGTGTGCTGAACAGAGTTGCTGATGTCTTGCGTGTGGGAACATCCACTGTTTAGAACATAAACTAAAAATGTTCCGAAGAACTTAATTCTCCTTCTGCAGTTTTGGTTACTCCAGGCAAAAAAGCTACTTTTATATAGTTTCCTTACGCGGAAAGTTTGAAAATTCCACGAAAATTCAGCATTTCTTAAGCAATTCATTTCGATTAAATTCGCTTGCTTTTTCTGATTATTCTTAACGTATACGGTTAAACCCACGACAAATTGGCAACATTGTTTTGTCCACGTGTAGAACTGTAGGAGCCAGAGACGTAGCGGGCCTAGTATACTAAGATACCGGTTCAATAGCCAATAAAGGCAACCAGCGGCAGACAGAATAGGATTCGAAAGTAGTGTATGTTGTAAAGGTATGTAGGATTAAAAAGTAGTGTGTGTTCTAAAGGTACTTCTTTCGTTGGACAATTTAGTACAGGAAAATGAAGGTCGTACTTGAATAAGGAAAACATATGATTGTCAAAAAAGCTAACATTTCCGTTTTCCCCCCGAAATACGGCTCTATGCGTGATTAGAGTGCAAAATTAAAAAGATTGTATAATATTTTAAAAACTGTTTAGGCGCAAGACAGGGATATTGAAAGAAAAGATGTGGAAAAATGTTAGATTAGTAATACATAATACAAAATGTTTTATTACAAGGCTTCGGATAGTCATGCACTAAAAACCTCAAAATATGCATGCAAATATGTCCTCTTTTCTGCTGATATGCCGAACTGCAATCATAGATAGCACATAACTAGCTTACTTGTCTCTTCAAAACTGCTGGAGTGTTATCATCAATAGATAAAGGTGACCCCTGTTTCAACTGCATTCCATTGCAAGGAATTTGGTCAGTGACATTTCGTAGCAGATTTCTGATCACTCAACAAGATAGAAAATCTGTGCAAAAATAGAATTTCCGTCCTAGCAGGGGCAATTTTATTAGAAAAATCATCGATAAATGAGTTATATTTCCATGTTCACTTACAAATTATGGTCTTCTTTGCAGCAGATACCATTGAATGTGCATTAGAAGAAACACATATGCTGTAAAATATGCAGTGTCTCGTAAAATACGATAAATATGCATTTGCATAAGAAACATCGAAAATGAATAACTATTCGAAGCCTATTTGTTACCTAGCCCACTAAAATTTAAATATTTTGCTACGAAAAACAATGGTTCATGAAATAAACATATTTATTTACTCCTTCATTTTTCTGATAGATTGAGATTGATTTCACACATAAATACAAAGTATTGCGTCTCTTAGAGAAGTGGCCAAACCTGAACACAAAAGTGGAGGAAATTTTGGTAAAGAAACCTAGAAGCCTGCCAGAGACATTATATTTAACAACAGTACTGAAAAGAGAAAATCTTAATTCAGGTTAGTGTTGATATTTTTTCCCCATAAGGAGAATGTGTTTGCCTTTGCTTCGTTTTCAGCAAATAAATGTAATATATTGTTGTAATAGCATAATTGCAGGAATACAAATTGATTTATTTCAGTGTGTATGATACAATAGTGTTAATTCCTATTATTAATATTATATTCTGTGCTGCGTCATTTGGGTAAGTCTAAGTTTAGAGAATATAGAATATTCACTGGCTGTACAGAAAATTCCATTCCAGCATTTATACGGTGTGACTGAAATATTCCACGTTAATTTTTAGATATCCATATCATCACAGTAGTGCAAGAGGGATTTAAAACTCCAGTGGCGGCTCTTCAGGGAAATCACATCGGAAAGAATTACCATTTTATCACTACCGTCTAACAGAAGAAAACTCAATGTACCTTACTAATCTTTGTATAATACGCTAACAATGAAATGTCGATCAACTTCCTTAATTTATACCAATGAAACGTTTATTTTTAACATTGTGACTTCCCTCGAGAACCACCATTGCTCAATTGTTTCTTTTATTGTGGCTTATTTGAATTTAATGTTATTTATCGATAAAAGGTTCGATTTCTTCATCTCCTACTCAAAAGCCTAGGACAAAGTTTGTTTCTCTTTATACTAAGCTGCAGTCTATCTTGAAGGAAGTCACATCAGTTTAGTTTTATTTGAAATTATTTCCACCCTCTGTGGTATCTTCGTAAATAACTTTCTGTCGCTGCTGCTCTTCTTGTTTTTTCTTTGTTACAAGACATTCTTAAAATATCAAAAAGGGACTACGGTTGATCAGTATTAGAGCGTTCATCTGTTGTGCGTGGGTCCCTTGTTCCGATACCAGTACGCGCCTATTGAAAATTGTGGTGGACTAACACTGTGTGAAGAGGTTTTCTCGGTGTTATTCTGTTTCCCTCCACTTTCTTCATTAATTTCCATAATCGATGTCTGCTTTAGCCTATACGCAGTTCCATGGAACGTAAAACTCAATTTCATTTCTTTTGAAATATCAAAATAATTTTTAAAAAACTACACTTTGCGACATCAAGAGCAGTATCTCTATCCTTCGTGACTCTGGAACTCACTCAATGAATAATTAACACTTCTGACCAGAGTATATATACACTTATTTATTAAAACTAAAATACAATGTAACGGTATCAACATCAATTTGATAACTTTTCGCAATTAATAGCAAAAGCACAAATAACAGAAAATGCTGATGCATTGTTAAGATATAGAACTGAGCAAGAAAAACATGTAAAATTCCATGACTGCTACCTCCACTTCCTCTCCTTTTCTTTCGTCAGAAGAACAGTTAGACAAAATTTCTAAACAGCTCGAGGCGTTACAAGTGTTTAGCAACGCGAGCTGAAGAAACACACGTCATTGCTACTCTTTCAAAACAACCTGAGAAAAACAAGCAAAATCAGTATCAGAAGAAATCTAGACGTGTTTCTCCTCACAGGTATAATAATAAACAAAACGGTGATACTAGACAAGCTACTTCTCAAGGTAATAATAAGAAGAAAAATAAGTTTCCAAATGGCAAGCAAAATTCTAAACGATTTTATTAACAGTATTATGCTGTTCCCCCTTTTCCGTATCACATGCCACAATTTGGGCAGCCTTATGGCTCTTTCCTTCCCCCAAACTCCTTTCCTGCCTTAGAATATGAACCAATGCCCCCCTTCCCAAAATGGGGATCAATAGGGGCTGGACATCCTGCATTTTTTAGGTTTCCAACCTCGCAATCAACTCAAACTATATCAATATATTCACGTCAGATTTCTAGGCCGAATTATTTCTTGTATGAAACTTCAAATTAAATCCGGAAGCTCAATCCTTTATACCAACTGCACATACACGCTTGCAAATTTCTTCTCAGAGTGCCAACACTCTCCAAGTTAAGCATTCATTTGACTTGCAGTTCAAGTCGAATTCCAGTTAAGGGTTTCATGACAAAACTTCTCCGTTACAGATTCATTCTGTTACCAGTAGTACCAACTGTGAAAATGTTAAGCGTACAATTGGTACTCAATATGAGTCACATGCCGTTCCTCATCATACCGTTTCGCCTACTCAAACAAATACTAAAGTAACAGTGCCTTTGATATTCAAGATCAACTTTATGTGACTGGTTCCATTTTAAACCAGCAATATAATTTCTTACTTGACACAGGTGCTATGACGTCACTAATCCACTACTCATTGGTACCGCGAAATTGCAAGATATTTCAATTAGCCACTAAAGTTTATGGCATAAGTTCGACACCATTACATTTGACAAAAGCAGCCTATATTCCCATAGTTATATCTGTTAAAACTTTTCAGGTTTTATTCCGTATTTCACCTATAGCCAACATTCCCATTCTACCTTCCAATAAATTCTTAACTAATAATGAGGCTAACATTTCATATCAAGCTAACACGACTACTCTTACCCATTATGGGGACACACACAGATTACCCCGGGAAAGTGATAAAGAAACCTCATTGTCTGCTAAAGTCAGTAGAAATTGTAAATTTAACTTCTATGTTAGACAAGGCACAGGGATACCCCCTAATTCAATAAGATATGTACTCCTTACTCTTGACACTCCAGTTTCCAACACAGAATTTGTCATTTAAAATCCTATAATAAAGAATATGCAAGGATGTGTTTTTATGCGAACTGCAGTAAACTCGAATAATATGTATTTACCAATAGTGAATCCCGGAAATTCTGAACGTTACTTGCAAAAAGGTACTCACATTGCTCAGGGTGCTTTGTTACCAAAAGATACACAAACTGCTCATACGTATCTTATCCGTAAAATTTATGAGCCAACGAAGAAGCAAACAAGAGGTAGGGTTGCCAAACGCCTAGAGAAAATTAAACCATATATTGATTACAGTAAATTTAATATAAACTCAGATTTAACACAGGAACAGAAAGACAGGTTACTTGCAGTATTGAAACGACACCTAACATGTTTTTCTTGGCACAACAAAGATTTTCAGATAATAGATTGTTATTCAGCCACACTCAATGTGGTTTATACAGAACCGTGGACGGTTCCCACCTACACAATACCGTTTAGACTGCGTGCCAAAGTCAAAGAAAAAATACAAGAGATGATTGATAATGGTATCATTTCAAAATCGGATAGCTTTTATAGAAACAATCTCATTGCTATTCCCAAACGGGACTCGAACCAAGTCCGATTGGTTCTGGATCTTAGAGAACTTTCGTCTCGTTCCAAACCTGTAAGTGAATTATCTCCAGGTGTACAAAATATATTAGACCAATTAGCACAGGCTAAGTTTAGTATAAAAACAGACATGGAGAAAAGCTTTCACCAGATACAGTTAGGTCAAGCAAAGCAGGTCAAGAACTAACTAGCTTCAGTGTTCATCAATTAGGATTTCCACATAGTCTTTTTAAAATGAATACGCTACCACAAGATTTCCGTACATCCACACTAATTCTACATAGAATTGTCAAAGATGTTTCGAGACTTTTCCCCCCAAGGAATTTCTCTCGTACGTAGATGACTTAATATTTTTCAATAGTACATTTGAAGGTATGCTTCGAGTTCTAGAAAAAGCCTTACAAACAGCAGAATTATTTGGTCTTTTATTTAGTCTAAATAAAACACAGTTTGGTGTTCAGAAATTCAAGTTTTTAGGCTATATAGTAGATCATGGCCACATCTCACAGGACCCTGACAAAGTTAAAGCATTAACTTCCCTCGAACAACCACGCACCCCAAAACAATTAAAAGCATTCTTAGCAGCATTACAATACAATAGAATGTTTTATAACAAACTATTAATAGTTGCTGCTCCTTTACATAAATTTGCTGCATCGAAGGACAAACATTTAAAGTGGTCTCCTGAACTAACTGAAACTTTTGAGAAATTAAAACAAATGATAACATCTGCTCCAATATTACAAATTTATAATCCCTCAGCTGAACACATGTTAGTCACAGATGCTAGTTCTGTCGGCTGCGCTCCTACAAAAATTACCACATGAAAAACATTGGTCTATTGTTCAATTTGCTAGTGCTACTCTCCCACCTAGAGTAAAAGCATATCCTATATATTATGCAGAATTGTTTGCAGTTTTCTTTGCGCTTCGTAAATTTTACACATACCTAATAGGACATTTTACCATCTTAACATACAATTTAGCATTAGTAGCTGTTAAGGAAATCACTAATCTTACTGCACAAATGGTCCGATGGCTAAGTTATGTTCAAATCTTTGATTTTACTATTAGGCACATCAAATCAAAACAAATTTATCTTTGTGATTCTCTCTCCAGACATCCTTCGGAATTATCTCCGGAAGAATATGCAGAGATAGAACCGGAAGAACACCCGTATGCTTTTTTGGTCTTAGATAGCAACACAGACATAGCGGAATTAGAACGTTTAGATCCCAAATATTCCAAGATATACAGGGTGTTACAAAATCGGCACTAATCATCCCGAGTATGCACTTTGGTCCAAACAATATGTACTACAAAATCATAAGTTATATAGGATAATTTATACATCAGCAGTAAACAAATTACGATTATGAATTGCCGATTCATTGAAGGACACAGTCTTTCAAGAATTTCATTCAGACATCCATCCAGGCTTTCATAAAATCAAATTTCTCATTAAAGATAGATATTATAGTCCTAACCTTCAAAATTGGCTAAGGACAAAGATAAATGGATGCATTGAATGCAATAAGTTTAAACGTAATTATCGCTCAAATGAAATTCATAGACACATCCATCATCGGCACTTTTTGACACTTGGTTTGTAGATGCCATAAGCAAGCTACCCACATCCAATGGTTACAATTATATTTACGTTGCAACAGAGGCAGTAACCTCCTTTGCGGTAGCACAACCTCTCAAAGATATGACCACAGATACATTCCTACAATGTATTTATGAGAATATCATTTTGCGATATGGCACACCAAAATTTATACATATGGATAAGGCTCCAAACCACACTGTATCAAAGTACAGGAATTTTTCAAATCCCTCAATATTCAAGCCAAATATGCATTACCAGCATCACGTCGCTCAATAGGCTCTGTTGAAGCGAATTTCAAAAATTCAATCGGCTGTTCGCTTTCTCTCAAAATTATCGTTCATCCTGGTCCCAATACGTAAAGCAAGCAGTAAGTGTCTGTAATAATACACCCCTGACACAATCAGGTACAGCTCCATTTACGTTACTTTATGGGCAACAATTTAGATTTCCAATAGACAATATCTTACAAATTCCTTCACAGAAAACGGATCAAGATAATAGATTGTTAGAAATTGATGAACTTAGGTCCTTGCTCCAATTTCATAGGACTAGAGTATTTCAACAATTGAAATCAAAAGCGCAAACTAAGCCCAGGAATTATCCTTTAGGTAGTCAGGTGATGGTAAAAAACTATACATGAAAAGGGCTGAATCACCATCAATGTCTGAGTTATATACTGGACCACATATAGCTAAGGCTTAATCGTATCACAATAATGAATATATCATACACATCAATGGCACATTACAGCCCGTAGCAATAGATCGTTTAAAGATCTACGTCCCAGACACATCACCAGATCCTGTCTTTCAGGCCAAATATCGTAAATATATGGCTACCAATGCTTCAAAATATTATCATACTATATATTAGAGATATTGCTCATTTACTACGAATAGTTCGTTATATATATATATATATATATATATATATATATATATATATATATATATTAGCTTCAATATTTAACATTCTTTCAAGCATGATAGTTAACCATAATTTCTCTGATATTTAGTATATATTTATTAGAATATGCATTATATTTGTAATATATATATCTGTAAATAGATAGCTATAAATGTCTAAATTTCAATATTATTTACTTTGGATTAAGTTAATATATATGTCACCCACCCACCTATTCTTTCCCTTCCCCTCTTCATTCTATCAATTAATACTACCCAAATATCGATATAGTACTCACTCCCTCTCTGCGTCTGATTCACACTTGCTAGATTCTACGACAATGTGTGCTACGACTCACGCTACAGAGTTTGACTGGCAAGTTTATGGGTGTTAAGTCGAATAAGAATTTAGTTTCAAGGATTTATAATTTAGGTTATAAAAAATATTCTTAACGCAAGGAATTTTGAAAGGTATTACTTTCTTTTTTCATTTCTTACAATATTTCAGTGCTCACTTTGAAACACATTAGTAATCATGTTCACTTATGTTCTTTGCATAATCCAAATCTACTACGAATTTTCAAAATTTTACTTAATTCTAGAGATTTTCAACAGCCCATACTTCAAAATTTCAGAATTCCATTTATTTATAAATTTTCATCTTCCTTCTCTTTTCTTTATAACCGACAAAATAAGTTTTCAAATCAGTCGTATACTCTTCTTCATACGTCACTTCAATTCCGTTACTTTTATATTTCGACTTTAAGAAAGCATTTCCCGTTATCTGCATACTTCTATCAAAATCTCCCTAAAAAGTGTACAGATTTTATTATTTTCAAGCCAGCCACTATGGGATATGTGGAATATATGTATATGTGTATTCCATTCTTCCATTAAAATCGCGTTTTTTTCCTTCCCACCCTATACACCATTTCTTTTCCGTTTATGTATATAATTTTAATACAGTGAAACCTCCCTTAACGGACACCTCTCAATAACGGACACCTCTATAATACGGACAGATTTTTTTGTCCCAGCAAAAATATATGTTCTCTTACGGAACAAAACCCTCCCTTTTACGGACACTCTCAGATACGGACGCGGACAGTTCTTTTCCCCCCAAATGTTTGAATAACCTCTTCATAACGGACAGGAATTGTTTTCGGTTCTGCGATATATTACAGTATACAGAAAAGTCTTCTCCCCATAAGTGTATCTCTCATGAGTTCAGACCTGGTGAACCATCAAACAGAACAGCTGAACTTGAATTTTTTCCGCAATAAACTGCTTTCTGGCGGAAATCCTAGACAATTTTCAATAAGCAATAACACTCATGCAGGGTTAGTCGTAAGGCCAGGAATTCTATGCGAAAGATCTTCCCTTCCCTAACAAATGTAATCCTTTTCGTCTGGACCTTGCATCTTTACCGACAATTTCATAGATAACAAAACAAACATTGTTTGTTTTACAATAACATTTTCAACGAGCAATGCTACCTCTCTTACTTTTTTGGAAAAGATTTTTTTTTTTTACTCATGATACTGGAAAAGTATGGGTTGGAGTTTTCCCGGCTTCCTTTTTCATTTTCTCTAAAAGGATATTCCTTGTGATTGGGCCTGGGTCAATAAATATGCACCCCCAATAGCTTCCCTTTTCATCGATTCTGCAAAGAAGATGTCGCGCCAGTACACAAACACACACACACACATGTTTCTTCTGCAAGCGCACTGAGGATTTTTAGAGGAACACTTGCTAATGAGTTTTATTACCGTTGTAGAGGGAAAGCATGCCTTTTTCGTTAACCATTGCCCAGCAATAATAGGCTATGATTTAATAGAAATGAATTTCTTCTTCATCCCTCCCAGTAATTCAAATTGTACTAAATAAGACTATTTTCATATTGAATTTTACGTATTTACGCCCATACATAATGTATTTACTGTATATTCCTGCATACAAGTGCCCTTATGAGAACTTAAATTTCTGTAACCTCTCTATAACGGACAAAACTTCATGTCCCATTGGTGTCCGCTATTGAGAGGTTTCACTGTATTAGATATTAATCTCTCTTTCATCTCTCCTCATCTACACGGCACGATGTCGTCACCAGCGGCATTCAGCTGACTTCAGCCTCCTGGATGATGTCGTCAACAGCGACATTCAGCTGACTTCAGCCTCCTGGATGATGTCGTCACCAGCGACATTCAGCTGACTTCAGCCTCCTGGATGATGTCGTCACCAGCGGCATTCAGCTGACTTCAGCCTCCTGGATGATGTCGTCACCAGCGGCATTCAGCTGACTTCAGCCTCCTGGATGTCGTCGTCACCAGCGGCATTCAGCTGACTTCAGCCTCCTGGACGATGTCCTCTCCAGAGATCACAAGATGTCTTCACCACATGGACATTCAGTCACGTTTAACCGAAGACAGCAGTCAACACAGCATCCAAGATACATACATCTTCACCAGCAGTAGCTCCATTCACAGCAGGTGACTCCAGTGGCTTCTCCAGAGTTCGCTTTATCGACTTGGACTCCAGCATGGACGCTACCCAGTTACTTCCAGTGATCCAGTCTCACCTGATGAACTTCAGGTTATTCCCACCCCACTACTCATGTTTATCACTCACACCAAAATATCACAAACTATCGTCTTCAACTATCGTTTGTGTTACCTCTTGTGTTCATCTTCGCCCTACAGCATCTCTGTTTGGGTCAGCATGCACCCACACCAGCCTTGCAGATGACCAGCGGCATTGTTAACATCTTGTCACCGCTTTGACATCAGTTTGCAGACAGGGTTTCCAGTCGTCTTCAGTCAACGCCGACATAATGTTCAGTCATGTCATCCCTCGCCGAGCTTTTGGGACTGATCACCCCAGAAGACCAGCTTTCAAGGATGTACCATGTTACGTCACCCCTGCCTGATCCTACTCAGTGTGATTCTGTGAAAGGTGCACCCCTATGAATCAGTATAACCCTGCTCATGGTTTCGTCTCATTAGATGTTCCATCTCCTCAATTCATCGCTCATCGCAGCTCATCATCCAAGGAAGACGTTCCTTCCCCTATGAGCCTCTTGCTATATCTACACTGTCAACGTTAACTTTCTCTATGACAATGAACTTGGTTTCAGGTCACAGTAAATCAACACGCTTCTATGTTTACAAACACTTGTATAGTGATCCATCAAAGTGAAAGTGATACTAAATACACCCAATTTCAATGTCTCTGTTTCAAGTTACATTGACTATATACAGTGAACACTCACTATCTCCGTACTCTTTATTGAAATATTAAAAAAAAAAGTTTATTGCTCTCTTTTTAAATTTGATGCCACTGCATTCAAATAAGATAACCATCATAGCAGAGGATACTATGTTATGTTTAATTCATTATTGAAATATTAAAAACAAAAAAAAATTGTATATGAGTATACAATTAAGAACATTTCATTAGTGTTGTACTGAAGAAAAAAACGTTAGACGTCACAAAACAAACATCTTTCAAAGAAAAACCCACAACGAAAGTAAGTTACAAGAACTGATTACGTACAAGTTGTTTGTCACATTTTCACTCTCTCAAACTAGTATAAAAGCTTGAAAAATTGGAACTATTGGAATCATTCATTCATTCTCTTCCGTCGTCTTGCGACTTGCAATTGGACTTTGAAGCTTCGACGATGATGGTCTACATCGTGCTGAGAGAGACCTCCTAACGTTAAATGTAAGTTCTAAACCTTTTGAATAATCAGGTCTCTTTGAAGAAGTAATTTCTTCTGGATGTCTCCTGCTAGGCCTCAATGATAACAGCTCTTAAAGCAAGATTTATCATTGATTAATGACTTAATATTGTAATACTTTGCAGACTTCTTGAGCTCACTTAATATTTGATATTTAACAGTACCATGTCTGCATATATGTAATAACGATATAGAAATCTTTGTAATAAACATATATTTTGAATTTCTTTTCTTTCACATATACTACCAATTTATCATTTAACTGTTATCTTGAGTAAAAGGATACGAACCACTATACGCATTTATGTCTAAGACTAATTAGCATTTAATCAGTAGACAAACAGTACGTAGATTTGTATGTAAGATCACCTTTAAATTAAACACAACTGTCTATATCTTTTCTGTAAACTTAATATTTGATATTAAATTAAACAATAGTGCTCGTAAATCCGACCACCACGGAGACATGGTCTACACGGGTGGTTTGGGACACAACGCACATGCGCAGAATAATTAAGAAGTAGTCTGCTGCGACGATATGCTAACGAAGTTTCATTGGCTTCATCATACAGGCTGGCGTCGCGACTAGTTCCGTAGGTGCCAGTAGCAATACGAATACCTAGGTGATGCACTGTGTCAAGTCATCGTAACAGAGAAACACGAGCAGAACCATAGGCAATACAGCCATAGTCTAACTTGGACTGAATTAGACTACGGTACAAACGAAGCAGAACAGTACGATCAGCACCCCACGTGCGGTGGGAAAGGACACGAAGGAGATTCAGAGCTCGAAGACAAGAGTGCTTAAGGTTCCGAATATGTGGTGCCCAAAACAACCGACGGTCAAAGACCAGACCCAAGAAACGGACTGTATCAACGAACAAAACGGGTGCCATCGAGGTACAAGTCCGGCTCAACAACACAAGTACGCTGCCGCCAGAAGTGAACACATTGGGATTTCTCGGGGGAGAAGCGAAATCCAGTCTCATTCAACCAGCGAACAAAACGATTGAGAGTCAGTTGAAGCTGTCGAGTATTGCCGCGAAGGAGGCGGGAGCGACAGAAAATTACAAGGTCGTCAACATAAAGCACACCAGACAAAGTAGCCTGGATCTCCGAAAGAACGCTGTTGACAGCGACAGCAAACAACATGACACTAAGGACACTGCCTTGTAGAACACCATTTTCTTGTACAAAGCGCTCCGAGAGATTAGATCCCTCTAAAATGTTGCTCGTGAAGAAAATTCATGATAAATTGGGCCATACGCCCACGAAGACCTCAGTCATATAATTGCTTTAGGATTCCGTAACGCCATGTAGTGACATACGTCTTCTCTAAGTAGAAGAATATAGCTACAAGATGTTCTGAGTTGAGAAAGGCGTCTTGAAGTTGACCCTCAAGATAAGCGACATTGTCTGTCGTGGAGCGGAAACGACTAAATCCACTTTGAAACTTGCTCAAAAGGGAATTTGATTTCAAATACCAAACCAGGCGCTTGTTGACCATGCACTCAAACAGCTCCTTGGGCTCGTTGCGACTTTGCCTGGCTTTAAGATAGGAAGAACGAGAGCCTCATGCCAAGCCGGTGGAAAAACTCCTCTATCCAGATGCGATTATACAGTTTCAATAAAGCAAGCTAGGTATCGCGGGAGAGGTTGCTCAACATTTTGTAGGATATACGATCAAGCCCTGGAGCGGTATTGGACGATTCACGAAGAGGAGAATCGAATTCAACAAGGGTGAAAGGAGCATTGTAATCTTCGCTGTTGGCAGTACGGAAGGTTAACGGGTTCCGGTCTAAACGGGCCCTAATGGGAACCAACGCTGGAAGATGATGTTCAGACTCAGAGATAGATGAAAAATACTGGCCCAAAGTGTTAGCTATCTCCGAAGGGTGGGTAACTAAGACAGCATTCACAGACAAAGCAGGAACATCAAGAGTAGGAATATTTACATTAAGAGAGCTTACCCGACGCCACATTGTGGACATAGCTGTTCGACTATTGATGGACGAAACTTAATTCTTCAAGCCATGGCGCTTCGAAAGCTTGTAAAGACGAGCACGTAGAATGCGGAAGCACTGATTTCCTCAGTGAGATGACCATTAAAAGTGGCAAGAGCGCGCCGACGAGCCAGGATAGCCTCACGAATGTCCGTAGACCGTCAGGAAACACACCGGCGGGGGACGTCTCCTCCACATTCTGGGATTGAACCATGAGCAGCATCAAGAACAGCCCGCTCAAAAGCTTCTGCAACAGCAGCTACAGGGAGATTATTACGACAATGAAACTCACTGAGCTCACGAAAGTTACGCCAGTCAGCACGCTTCAGATTGAAGCGGCGGAGGTAGAGGAGCAACAGGGAAGCCATGAAGAAACAAAGGAAAATGATCACTCCCACAAAGATCAGGGTGCACTCGCCATGTCAATGAGGTCAAGAGACCAGCACTGCACCTGGAGATGTCGATGCAGGAATAGATACAATAGGCCGTGAAGAAATTAGTAGGACTGCCATCGTTTAGGATGAGCAAGCAAATTCCTCAAGAAATTTAATTACCTGACGGCCAGGACCGTCAGTGCCCCACAAGGGATGATAGGCATTAAGGTCTACTACAAGCAGGACTGGCGGGTCGAGCTGATGGAAGAGCTGAAGCTGATCGGGGCGGTGGTAAAGGCTTCTGAGAGAAAAACGTACAATGAACAAACTGTAAGCGGGCGAGGGAAGTATCCTCGCACCACAACTGCTTGCAGGCGGGAGACAAGGTGAATGTCCCGAGAATAAAAAGATAAAAGACAGGCTGCCACGCCGGCAGCAGCGTGTTCACCATCCGGGTTATTACACCGATACATAGTGTACCCAGAAAGAAGGAAAGACTGGGAAGGTATGAAATGCGTTTCCTGCAAACAGAGAAGAACCGGCGAGTGGTAAAATATTAGTTGTCAATTCCTCACGATGACTAGTGATGCCAATCAGGTTCCACTGAAGAAGTGCCATACTAGAAGATGTCAACGTTTAAGGTCCAATAACAGCGACTTCGGATATATCAGTTCGTAGATTTCAGAAAACTGCAGGTGGCTTGCGAACTGGAATAGATTTCGGTTTCTCAAGACAGAAAACCGTCTCATTGAGTCTCCGTATATGCTGGCTAAGCTTGAGGCCAGCTAGGTAAGGCGATCGGCGATGGGCTGCAGTACGCCGAAGACCACCACTAACAGAAACACGTGGGGTTTTGCAAGTTCGCTTGTGGATACGACTGGGGTCTTGGGGTCACTGCGGTTCTCAGGGACAGTATCCGTCTGGGTGGAAACGTTGGACGATTGTGTCGCTACAGATTTCTAAAAAGCGGCTGCAACTCGAGGAAATGCTACAGAAAGCGAGGGAGGAATACTGTCAACGCTTAGCGTCAACAGCTGAAATCTCAACGACCATGAGCTCTTGGATACGTTTCTCGCGTTAAAAGACTAAACAGTCGCGAGACCAAGCTGAATGTTCACCCTTGCAGTTGACGCAGAAGGGCTCGATCGCTGTACAGGGTTCCGCACCATGACTACCCTAGCCACAGATTGCACAAAGAGCAGCACCCGCATTACACGACGTGCTTGTGTGCCCAAAATGTTGACATTTGAAACCGCAAGGGACTAGGTATATGGCCGAACTTTTAAAAGATAGAAACCAGCCTTGACGTAATCAGGAAGTGTGGGCAAACTGAAAGTTAAGAATCAGTGACTGGGTAGCTACAATTTCACCTGACTTCTTACTTTTGATGCGAGCGACATTTATAACATGTTGGTCCGCTAACTCAGATTTAATCTCCTCCTCTGTAGCAGTGAGGAGATCCCAACACGTTATCACCCCTTTAGAAACGGGTGCGATGGTGTGCTACTGACATACACGATGGGGTGCTACTGACGTACACTGGGCCAATAGAAGTAAATTTCATGAGCTTCCCCGTTTGTTTGTCGTCCATTGTTTCCACCAATAAAGTGCCATTCCGCAATTTCTTGATATCTTTAACCTGTGCGGCTTGGTAATTAATAACTTTATTAATAAGAAAAAGGATAAGTTCTTAATAGCACTCGGACGGTTTTCCTCAGAATTCGCACTGTCAACATCTTTATCTTTGATTACAAGATATCGGACAACAGGGGTCACGATACTTGTCGTTTCCAGTACCTCTGTTTCACTTTGGGCATCTTCCGTGAGGGAAAGCCCGGATCAGATTTTAAAGTTTTTCTACCCATATAAAAATTATTTGTCCTAAACATGTAAAAAAGAAAAAAGGGTGTGAGGTCACACCGAGGCGTTAACGAGAACAACATACGGTACCCCCTGGCAATCCCATCAGCACGCCCACAACCTTAGGATCTGCGTGATGCCAACGCGGTCAAGGGGAATGTACGTGCAAGAAAACCATTCCCGTCGAGAATAACGCGTGGTCCCGTAGAAAGTAGTGAAACAAAACGAAAGATACCTGGCAAAAAAACGATAGACCCCACCAGCCTTGGAAGAACAAAGCAAAACAAAAAGTTGCGGATTTTTGTATTTTATTTATTTTTTTAGTTTTGCGAATCTTTTGTTGTTTTTTTAAATATATTTTCAAACTCAACACTCCTGACAACACAAACACTAGACGCACACAACATTAGGTCGGGTGGGTGCATGTCCTCCCCAAGTGGAGGAAGATGTCCACTAGACCTTCCTCTTCCCGACTCCCACCAACCACCCGCGAGTCCAGTAGCGGTACTCGCGGCTGAGAGGGCTTGCAAAGATATGAAGATGAAATGAAATCTAAGTTTTACGTCCTACGGATGTGCCGGTTAGGCTAAAGGAGACGATGATGATGAGTAATGAATGAAATGGTGGAATGAATAAAGTGGGAGGAAACGGGAGAATTCCGAGAAAACCCACGCACATGATGTTTGTCCACCACAAAGTTCACATGGTGGGAGCTGGGATCGAACCCGAGACCTCACGCACCAGAGGTGAACGCTCTACCACTGAGGATATGAAGATGAGGGGTGATACATGAATGAATGATGAATCCGGCCTCTGAGCTCCACCTTCTCTCAGTCTTCCTGTGTTCTACGTTGTTTAGTGCTAGAAACTCCTGGGTTGCTCGGGAGTTGAGGATTTATGACGGTGTGTTGATACTATTTCAGAACGGCGGACGATTCGGAAGTATCAACATTGACACCGCGGATGAAGAAGGATACGGGATTCTAAGTGCCAATGCAGTGTTATTAGTGTTGAAACTATCAAACATTTTGTGTGCGCTTTACTAGCGAGTGATCTTGACATACCTTCAGCTAGTGCAAGTAGTGATTAATTACTCCGCCTAATGGTGGGGGTGTCCTGAGGGAATTATTCCCCAACACCGATAGGTCTGAGCCAATTCTTAACAGCGTATATGAAGTGCATATGGAAGAATCTATTCCGATAGCTCAAGAAGTAAGAGTAAATTCGTGACCACAACCTAACATTTATCTCACCACTCCCCCCCATACGTGGTACATGTAGTACCGTCTTCAAACTCGGAAAATAACACTAACTGTGCGCAAACATCCCCAAGTATTGGGTAAAACTCTATTCCAAACTAAAGTTGTGGGTGTAAAATCATTTCATCCCACAGGAAAGAACCTAATTAAAATCGAATTCCACACCGGACAACAGGCTAATGAATTTCTTAATCACGAATTGCTTAAATCTCACGGTTGGTCGGTTTTTGTTCAATATTATACCACTAAATCAGTAGGAATCATTCGTGGGGTATACCCGGAAGTCACCGAAGCAGAAATTCAAGAAAACCTAGTGTGTAAAGCTCAAGTGCTACATGTAAGACGGATTAACAAGCGGGAAGATTCTGAACTCCGACCTACACAATCAGTAATGATAACACTCAATACTCAGCGCCTCCCGGACTTTTCCTTCCTGTATCATGCGGGACATACCATACATACTTATATACCCGCGGTTAGTGTAAAAAGGGATGTTATCTCTTAGGTCACCTCCAGAGGGCGTGTCGCTCGAAACAAAAACTGTTACCGCTGTGGATCCCTACATGACGCTAGCTCATGCACAAACGGCTCTAAATGCATAAATTGTGGAAGAGGACATATGGCCACTGATATACAATGCCCAGAACGAAAACGACACCACAGGATTAATCAACTCATGGCGACCGAAAAACTTACTTACAATGAAGCCCAGAAACAAATACCCACGACGAAACAATCAGCAAACCACAGTTTCACTACCTCAATTAACTCGACCTCCCATCGCACCCAATCACCTGAACTACCTTTCCTTTTCCAAGGCCCATCCACGTCAAATACATCCTTAAAGCCCCAATCTCCAGGTCCAAATTTAACTAACCCTGTGCGGTCGACCACCGCGCCTATTCGGCCGATTGGACGGATGCAGGAAAAACCCAAAAACGTAGAGCTACAGGACAAGAAAAACAGAGGGAAACATCCTTTGAAAAAGTTGATAAAGTTTCTGAAGCCTGAATACTACGTCATTGTGGAAGCCAGAAAAAATTTCTTCGTGTTACAATGAAGAGAATGATTGTTTCAGGGCTCGAACATACGCGGTGAACATTTCAAATTATCAAATATTGTTGTAGCATAGCAACCATATATAGCCTTAAAATAATATATATAATTTCAAAAAGAATATACGTATTATGAAGAATTATTATCTTCAAACTAACGATCGCAGCGCCTCGGCTCGCCTATTGGAGAAACGAATAGTCTAGTAGAAGGATTTCAATTTGTACACTAAGGCATGCCGCCATGTTTAAGCATATGTGATATCTATTGTTTAATCATTGATAATGACAATCTATTGATATGGGATATGTTATCTAGTGTGTCACAATCATGAGAGTGACGTCTGACGAAAGGTTGTGTTCTTTTCCTGGAAGCTGAATGACCTTCCTAGTGACAGCATGGCCCCTGAAAAATGGCCCCCAGCTTATGTAATATTAATTCCTCCGTATTCCAAAGCATACTCCTTGTTAAAATATGGCCCCTGGCTTGCTAGGGACCACAACCTATAATTCTGACGTAATTACTCGAACAATGTGTGAGAAGTCAAAAAGCTGAATGTTAAAGTATGGTCCTGTTTATGTATAGCCCCTGAAGAATGGTCCCCAGGACCCTCTGCAATGCTTGTAACGCCCCTGACCCTCCAGGGACTACCACCACCTATACACAGCCCTAACCCACTGCATCTCCAATGCATTAAATATTTAAATGAAATTATATTGTATACCTATGTGAAATAAGAAATACCCCCACGCTTATGTATTTTAATTCCCTCGTAATTACTCGAACAACGAACCAGGAACCCCATTACTCAGTGGTAGATGTACTCCCATGCGCAAAAAATATTGCGCGTATACTGTAACTCATAATTTTTCGCAATTATTCCATTTTCCATATGTTCATTGGTAAAATTCAGTTATTAGTACGTGGAGATAATAGAAAGCAATCCATCTAAGGAGATATTTCCAAAAAATATAATAAAATAATAAAAATATAAGCAAAAAACAAAATTATGTTCGGTTTTGTGTATACTGGCAATAATGTTTTCGAGGGAATTTTTGGAGTAGCACAGCACGATTGCAGAGGGAATAACAAGATTAGTAGGAGAACAGCTGAATCAAGAAACTGGAAGTTGGAGCAACATATTGCATTTATTGGCTTAAATCTAGGGTGTAAATTGTCTGCCAAATATAAATTAGCTTCTGTAAGCAAGATGTTATACGGAAAATATAAACAAAGAGAAAAACTGTTGTCTTAAGTTTGGAAGTGACTTGCTCTATAGCCATGAGCATTTATTTCTTAAGAAAAAGATAAGTAACAAAAGAAAATTTGTGTGGTCAAGTGGGTAGAGTGACGGACTAGTAATTCTTATACTGTTTTGACACCAGATCGAATCCCATCCGGTCCTGTTCAATTTTTTTTTTTTTTACAAAACATTGTAGAAAGTGTATAATTTTTATGTTAATAAAACTGAAACAATACAATTAGGAAATAACTTTTTGTTTCCTCTGATGACGTATTTATTTAGAATTAGTGTACTATTAGTAATACCGATTGCTTTCAGTTTATGGTGTTGTATAGCTTCCTTTATCATCCTCTTTTCTTGAAAAAAAAATTCTCCAATAAAGTATGAAAAATATATATAGTCAGAAACAGACATCTTAGTATCAAACATGATTTATCGTGATGAAATAAACAAGTTTTCCGTTATTAAAAAATAAAACTATAGATAATCATTGAATTTGGTCTTTAGGTTTTTATTATGCTATATATATTCTTTATAAGACTATACTTTATAAGGCAAGATGAGCGATCATACCCTCAAATTTAGCTAGTGAGTGAAAGATGTTTTCGGCACAAATATTTTACAGGTTTAGGTGCATGAAACACCAATACGCCATGGTCTTGACCTTCGTTTATTTCACATTATTATCCGACATATCATAGCAGGTAAAAAGCAGCATCAATCGGCAAGAAGAACTGCAAGTTGTGGTCTTAGTCTGTTTCTGATGCTCCGGACTCGATCGCCTATCACGCTCGTCTATACCTTGACTCATACGTCTATCATTCAGTGCAGGCACATATTGTTTCGTAACTTAAAATGTAAAGAAAAGGTTATGACAATAATATGTAGTACATAAAGAAGGTCATGACAATAATATAGAAATTACAGATTTAATAAAATATGCCTGTCATGGAGAAGACCTCCATGCACGAACTTCTTATGCGTTGTTTCTCGGCATAATTAATAAGTACTTACAGAAGGTTATAGCGGTATAGGCTGAGGTCCATCCTGATGAGGTTCTAATGGTCGACTCTGTCTGTTCTGACTGACTGCCAATGAATGACCAAAAACTGACCCATTGTTTACAATTTCATACGTTTATATACTCTGTTTTTGGCTTTTCACCTATATGCAGTTCCTTATTTTGTTTTTATTTATTTGGACATTTTCACTTTCATTTTTAGCTTTCCTTTTCTTGAAAGTTCGTTTACGGAACCTCATCCTGTTTGTTTCTTTTATATTTTTAATTTTGGAAGTTTTAATACACATTGAGATGAAATTATATTACATTTCCTCTTCTGGGAAAAATTAAATGAACCAAGTGCTTTTTAAAGTTATTGGTTACTTGTATGCTCTCTCCTTACTTTAGATATAAATATATTTTTAATACACATTGGAGTGTTCAACACTATATAACGCCGGCCTGTGGAACACTGTACGAAGCGAGGAGCACTGAAAGTTTATGCCATTTGACAACGGAATTTCCAATGATTTTATGATTTAAGAAATTGTTTGTATTTTAGAACGAATTCCGGATCCTGGGGTTTTGGTGGTGGGATATACAATTTTAATCTTTCTTTTGCTATCGGTTTTTGACTATTATCAATTTTTACTAAATAGGAATTTGCATCTAGCTGTTGAATGATTTTATAAGGGCCATGAAAGGCGGGCAAAAGTGTGTCTGACTGTCCTGTTTTCCTATGAATTCTTTTAATTAAAACTAACTGTTGTGGGTAAAAGACAGTAGGAATTTTATCAGACTCAACTTTTTGTTTCATGTTTTTAAAATGTTTATTTTGTTTATAATTAACCAGGGAACGTAATTTTAGAAGTTCAGCCAAACGGGTTTGATTGTTTAAGTTTTCGCGGGGAATATTGAGTAATTGATCGTTGGGACCATGTCTTGTAACTTAAAATAATGGTTTTTGTTACTATTGGAATAAGTGATTATGGGAGATTGCTTATTGTTATACTCGGTAGTAAGATAATACTATTTTGATGCATTTTGATAATTCAATGAAGGTACATAAAGAAAGGTTATGACAATAATATAGAAATTACAGATTTAATAAAATATGCCTGTCATGGAGAAGACCTCCATGCACGAACTTCTTATGCGTTGTTTCTCGGCATAATTAATAAGTACTTACAGAAGGTTATAGCGGTATAGGCTGAGGTCCATCCTGATGAGGTTCTAATGGTCGACTCTGTCTGTTCTGACTGACTGCCAATGAATGACCAAAAACTGACCCATTGTTTACAATTTCATACGTTTATATACTCTGTTTTTGGCTTTTCACCTATATGCAGTTCCTTATTTTGTTTTTATTTATTTGGACATTTTCACTTTCATTTTTAGCTTTCCTTTTCTTGAAAGTTCGTTTACGGAACCTCATCCTGTTTGTTTCTTTTATATTTTTAATTTTGGAAGTTTTAATACACATTGAGATGAAATTATATTACAATATCCAGCTTTTCTTTTCGGAGGGGACCCGACACGAATCCTCGTAAGCACGTAATTCTAATGTTTCCAAAATATCAATAATAATAATAATAATAATAATAATAATAATAATAATAATAATAATAATAATAATAATGCAACAGTTCTGTATTTCTCTTAAACGTTTCTTACTTGTCATTTATGAACCGGTCAAACTTAATTCTAACTCTCACGAAATCAAAAAATATTTTCTAGAGACATGTAAGGAAAACTGTTTGCTACGTATATCACATAAAAAAAATAGCAAATGGCAATGAGTGTATCGTTCTAATACAGTAATGTTATAAACAGACCGGAAACGAAATTGTAATCCCATTTAAAAATGTTCTTTAATTCCACCTGGTATCAATGGCATTACGGTATATTCTTACAAGTAACACTTCCCAAGTGTAACACTCCGATTTTGATAAAATTTGACAGGCAGATACTACACATAAAATAAACGAATACATGTTTTTTTTATTTTCTGCGGAAAAACTGTTTTACGGGGGCAAAAGCACTCACCCAAAATTTTGAAAGTTGACGCCCGAAAGACAAAAACAAGTGGACCAAAGTGTACGAAATTGTGCACAGATATGGCAGACGTAAAATGAAGGAATACGTGTTTTGTATTTTCCTGGAAAAAACGGTTAGGTGGGACGCAGACCCCTCCAAACCTTTGATCATGAAATATCAAAAGTGCTAGTAACAATATGTCTGATGTGTGTAAAGGACGAAGAATTCCGATGACACTTTGTGTATGGACAATACGCAAAAACTAAACGAATGCCTGTTTTAAGGGACAAAATCCCCCATCCAAAATGATGAAAGTTGACGCCCGAAAGGCAAGAAGAAGTGAACCGAAATGAATGAAATTGTGCACGAAAAATGAGGGAATATGGGTTCCGAATTTTCCTGAAAAAAAAAAAAACGTTTCGGTGGGACACAGACCCCTCCAAAACTTTGATCGTGAAATATCAAAAGTGCTAATAACAGTATGTAAGAAGTGCTTAAAGGACATGAAGAATTGGAACGACACATTGTGTAGGGACAATACGCAAAAAAAAAAAAAAAAAAAAAAAGAACGGGTTTATTTTCTGCGAAAAATTGGTTTTAGGGGGCAGAATTCCCCACCCAAAATTTTGAAATCGTGCACAGATATTCTAGACGTAAATTGAGGTAATTGTGTTTCGTATTTTCCTGAAAAAAAGCGATTGAGTGGGGCACGGACCTTCTAAGCTATTGATTAGGAAATATCAAAAGTGCAAATAAGTATGTATACGTCAGAAGTTCCTAAAGAGTATGGAGAATTGCAACGAAACTTCGTATAGGGACAATTTGCAAAACAAATGGAATGCATTTTAATTTGTATAAAAAAACAGTGTTGGGGCCTAGAGCCCCTAAAAAAAAGTTAATATTACCGTAAAAGTGCAGGAAGGAGTGGACCGAAGCAAATGAAATTGTGTGTAGATATTGTATAGACTGTATGTAAAATAAGGACTTTCGTGTTTTAAAGATGTCCCTATCAATTTTGGCACATCAACAGCAAACAGGAAATTAATCGGCACGTGTTTTTGTTTATGCGGAAAAACATTGTAAGGGTTAAAGTTGCCTCGTACAATACTACAAAATACGCTATACTGTTTGTGCTTGTTGTTGATCTGCCAAATTTGAAGAAATCTGATGGAGACACTTGTGAAACACGAGAGGCTTTATTTTTCATATCCAATATCTACAGACAATTTCATTCGCTTCGGTCCAATCCTTCCGACACTCAACGCCTCGGTCCACTCAAAAGTTTTTTTTCTCTTTTCAGGAAAATACGAAGCACGTATTTCCTCATCTTACCTCTACAACACTTGTGAACAATTTCATTCAGTTCGGTACATTTTCTCTTCCCTTTCTTGCGTCAAATTTCAAAATTCATGCGGGGGACCTTTTGTCCTCTAAAACCGTTTTTTCGCAGGAAATAAAAAAGCCGAATTTGTTTATTTTTTGCATATTGTCCTAACACAAAGTTTTGTTCCAATTCTTCATGTAAATTTAGGCACTTCTGACATACTGTTATTAGCACTTTTGATATTTCATGATCAAAGGTTTGGAGGGATCTGTGCCCCACCTAACCGTTTTTTCCAGGAAAATACAAAACACGTATTCTCTAATTTTATGTCCGCAATATCTGTTCACGATTTCGTTCACTTTGGTCCACTTGTTTTTGCCTTTCGAGCGTCAACTTTCAAATTTTGGGTGAGGGCTTTTGCCCCCTAAAACCCTTTTTTCAGCAAAAAAAAATAAAATAAAAAAGCACTTATTTGTTTATTTTATGTATAGTATCTACCTGCCAAATTTTATCAAAATCGGAGTGTTACACTTCGGAAGTGTTACTTGTTAGAATTATAACAACAACGCATTGTCCACAGTTTGGACACTGACTCAAAGTAATCTGACATAAATAAAAAAAAACTCAAAAGGGAAAAAGTAGGTTTATTAAAAAGTGCTTGAGGTTTGGTAAAGGACAGCTTCCAGGACCTCACGCTGGATACGTCACTGAGTCAATGCATTATATTTGTTTCTTGCAAAGATGATAATTAGATGCGTAATGTGTAAAATTATATCATAGCTTGACTTTTTATAGGTCTTTCCTTAACACATCCATATTATCCGGCGTTCTGCCTGCCTGTTTTATGTCGGATAAGCGAAACTCTACTGTATTTTCAGATAGCATATACACAGGAGCTAGAGGTCTGCACGGGCCGGAATTTTTAGAACGGACCCGGCCCGTCCCCTTTAATTTATAATCTATAGGCATTAGCGGATTAAGGGCGGAGCCAATGGAGCCCAGGGCCCCCAGCTCAGGGGGCCCATTAAAATCCCTCTGTTTAATACTTACGCTCGCGGTATCGCTAGATTTAAGTCTTTGCATCAGCAGCATTTACCTGTTAATAATGAATGAAATTATTTAATTGTTAATAATGAATTTAACTAAACTAATTATTGTAAACTTGAAGCACATTCAAATATTACAGCATAGTTCTCGGTAGTTCCATAAGTAATTTCAGAGACCACGGTGTTTTAGTGGTAGAGCGTTCACCTTTGGTGCATGGAGTCCTTGGTTCGATCTATGCTCGCGCCAAGTGAACCTTGTGCTGGACAAACACTGTGTGTGTGGGTTTTCTCGAGGTTCTCCCGTTTTATCCCACTTTTTTCATTCCACCATTTCATTCATTTCTTATCATCACTGTCTCTTTTAGCCTATCCGGCATAATCGTGGGACGTAAAACTTAAAAATTTCATTTCAAATCATTTCAATCAAAAAACAGTTGCAGGAAGTATGTAATTTCGAATAAAACAAACTACTATATACAATTCTGAGTATATTATTCTTTTATGAAATTCTCGCGAACCTTATTTCTAAATTGAAGGGTAAGAAGACTAAATTCATTCTCTTATTATTATAGACCCATTTCAATTGAAGCAGTTGGAATAGTTGAAAAAAAAAAAAAACACCCTATATTCCAGTGTGCCACAATCGGTGTAACGCGCCACACTGGTGTGTCCAGCAAAGTGAACAGTGTGACGCAAACTTTTTCCTATTATTTGCAAGAATATTTGTCGAGTTCCTGTTATTTATTATTATTATTATTATTATTATTAACGATTTTTCCATGGATCAGCTGTCTGTATACGGTTAAGCAACCACAAGTATCACATTGAAGGAATGAGTGTAATTATTTACTTTAATAGTAATACAAAAGTCTATTTGCTTGTATATTCTACCGGTAATAACTGCATCCGTCTAGAAAGCTAGGACTAACAACAAAGGGATACCAAGTTGTGACCACACACCGCCCCAAATCGTGGGTGCCACAAGTTCTCTTCTACGCCTTAGAACAATAAGGGCTGTAGCGTTCAGGGAGAGAGGAAAACAACTTAATTCCATTGCAGTTATATGCTTATTAAATGTTAACTTATATTTATAAATTATGTAAGTGATCGTATCGTTTTCTGTTTATTATTATTATTATTATTATTAATAATAATAATAATAATTCTTATTATTATACATTTCTTAATACGTTGATTGCCATGTGTATGGAATTCCATACACACGGCTGTCCTGTACAGTAGAGCGTGATTATTTTCCATACGCAAACAATGTAGATATTCCAAGTTTGTTGTGTTCGTTCTATAGGTGTGTATGTAATTAGATACATATGGCGTAGAAATCAAAATTTAATGTCCATGCCACGTATATGAAAAACCATACACAAAGACATTTATGAATAAAGACATTGAGTTTGAGTTTAACGTCTCGTTCAGCAACGAAGCTATATGAGACGTCGGCCTACTGATTAACTTGGACTCCGAACCACGTGAGCTCTCGCCGGGAATCGAAGCCGGGTCTTCCACACCAAATGCGCGTACGCTAACCACTAAGGAGCTTATGAACAGAGACATTTATGAGCTAAAACAAAGGCGAAAACAAAGATGTGTGATGTGATTTTGAGTTTATCGTCCCTTTCAGCAGCAAGGCTATATGAGACGTGGACCTACTGATTAACGTGAAATCCGAACCACATGAGCTCCCGCCGGACGAAAACAAAGACCTTTGGAATTGACAATTGTTTGGGCATTCCAGTCGAACCTACCTAATATTAACAACGTTTCTACGATAATTTCGTAACATTGTATTATTTCTTTTGTTGATTAGCTTGGTAAGGCTTATTTAAACACTTTCTTCTTTGCACCGACGTGTCACATCTCTTGGATGAAGATACACTAGCTCTCACTGGAAATCTAATCCAGAACCAATGCACTTGAACCATTTGACCACAACAAGGCACATTTAAAAAGAAGTTTCGATTTTGTTCGGAAAATTGTGATTAGGTGTAACATTTAAAAATATATTTAAGAAAGGGTACGGAGTAAACGCACTGTACTTTCTCGCTCGAATATTTTACACTGACTTATGTTAGGCTGCAACTGTTATTGATACATTTATTTGGGAAATTGCGAATACAATAATGTTTTGGAAAACTTTGCTAGAAGAAACTTCAGGCCCAAAAGTAAAGTACCCATTGGTCATATTTCCGTTAGAAATAACTTGATCCATATATTAGAATTATAAAGGATATAATTGTATGTGAACTATAAGCAAAAGTGTCTGAGTAATTTCAGAGAAAATTATGCAAAAAGTCACCCCCAAGAATAAATTATCCCTTGTGGATCTTTTCAGTATAAACGAGCTATGCTATATTGTTAGTGTTTTCATAAAACATTTATTTATGAAATACGAACACAATCACCTGAGTCGTTCTTGAGAAAATCGCAGGGTAAAACTTACTGTCAAAAGTAATATAACATTTCTAGATTTTCCGGGTGAGGGAATTATACCATATAGCTAGGTTATTTATGTAACACGTATTTATAAAATATGAACAACAAACATCTCCTGAGTTGTTTTTAGGAAGGTCATCGGGAAAAGCTTACCCCCAAAGGTAAACTCTTCTATCTGTAATTTTGACAGTATATCAAGTAATTTTTAAGCAAATCGTCGGGAAAAATTTCACTATCAAAGTAAACTATCTCTTTTGGATTTTTCTTTTCGGAACAAGCGAGTTATACCATATTGTAAGATTATTACAGAAAATATTTTTACTGAAATTAGAACAAATTTCAGTAAAAATACAAATTTCAGTAATAACTGAGACAATTGTCCAAAAAAAATCAACCCTTGAGAAAACCACTTCTTCTGTATGTTATCGGAATAAACTATTTATGCTCTATGTTAGTTTATTAATGAAATATTTTTTTACGAAATATGAACAAAATTGCCTGAGGCGTTAATGGGAAAACCATCGGGGGAAAGCTCACCCTAAGATTAAGCTACTCCTTCCAACGAGTTGACATATTGTTAGGTAATTAATGATACGTTTATTTATGAAATGTGGTTGAGAAAATTGTGCAAAAAGAACGCATACCATACAGTAAATTACACCATATATATTTTTTCAGAAAAATTATTCATATGTGGTGGAGATTTGTTAATAAAATATATATTTATCAAAAGTAAATAAAATCGTCACAGCTTTTTTTTTATTTGAGAAAATAGAATTATTTTAAATTTTAATCCTTCAATAAATTACCCTTGCTTTTAAGTGTCGAAGGACATAAAATTCGAAAGATATTATGTTACTAAAACGTTGTCTAGAATTCGGTGCAGATACGTTGAACAGTATGGCCTCTATTTGAGTGCCTGTAAAAGCGTGACGAACCGAGAGACAAATAGATGGACAGACATCGAAAAATCATTTTTTTCGCTATGTAGGAGCCATGTAACTTGAATTTATTGAAATCTGGTATTCGGTTTTTATAACTATCACCACACTTTCTTTTTTTCGTCGCTCGAATGTGAAAACGAATAGGCCTACACCGACACGTAATGTGATAATTCGTAATCCCAAAAATTTAATTTGTTATGTTTAATGTGTGGTTACTCAAAAAAAAAAAAAAAAAAAGCTTATGCATGTTACATCATTTTATTATCAGTTTTTCACGCTACTGTATAATTCGGTACGATTATAGTTAATATTCATGGCATCTTTTGGAAGCATTCGCGTTCCTCACAAAGAGAGCTGTAAAATTTAGTTTTGTTTAAAGAAAGCACTCTTGATTTTTTTTTCCACACAGACTTGCATTTCTTGCACTTGTGGATATGAAACAAAAGGAGAGAGAGAGAGAGTCAATACTTTAAAAAGAAACACACACACAGAAACACTAGAACAGTTTTTTTCTTCATGACAACGAGCTATCGCTGTGACTGTGTTCCTCACGCTGTGTGTAAAGCTGCAGGTTGCTCTTGTTTTGTTTTTTCCTGTTCCTGACTCACAGACACTCGCAGTGAGTTGAAGCTGTGTAAAAACGGAGAGGGAACGGTTAAGCATACCATACCATAAACTAAAAACAATCGCTATTAGTAATAAATAGTAAGCTAATTCTGAATAAATACGTCATCAGAAAAACAAAAAGTTATTTCATTATTATACTGTATTATTTCGTTTCTTATTAACTTAAAAATTATACACTTTCTACAATGTTTTGTAAAGAAAAAAAAATTGAACAGGACCGGATGGGATTCGATCTGGTGTCAAAACAGTATAAAAATTACTAGTCCGTCACTCTACCCACTTGACCACACAAATTTTCTTTTGTTACTTATCTTTTTCTTAAGAAATAAATGCTCATGGCTATAGAGCAAGTCACTTCCAAACTTAAGACAACAGTTTTTCTCTTTGTTTATATTTTCCGTATAACATCTTGCTTACAGAAGCTAATTTATATTTGGCAGACAATTTACACCCTAGATTTAAGCCAATAAATGCAATATGTTGCTCCAACTTCCAGTTCCTTGATTCAGCTGTTCTCCTACTAATCTTGTTATTCCCTCTGCAATCGTGCTGTGCTACTCCAAAAATTCCCTCGAAAACATTATTGCCAGTATACACAAAACCGAACATAATTTTGTTTTTTGCTTATATTTTTATTATTTTATTATATTTTTTGGAAATATCTCCTTAGATGGATTGCTTTCTATTATCTCCACGTACTAATAACTGAATTTTACCAATGAACATATGGAAAATGGAATAATTGCGAAAAATTATGAGTTACAGTATACGCGCAATATTTTTTGCGCATGGGAGTACCACAGAGCAGGAATTGAATCTCTTATTCTGTCATAATTTACTTGAACATTATGTGAGCATAGAAATGCCCCTGCTTGTAACGCCCCTGACAATCCAGGGCCACCACGGAGGAATCAATGATTTTGAAAACTAGTTATAAATGGGTAGGATTAATTATTATTTATGCGGGACGTTTATTGCTTTGTATCTTTTATTCTCATTTTCATTAAACTCGGAGGAATTATATTCCGAGACATTTAAAAGCTTCTTGTTAAAAATTGTGAGATGGGAAATCTTTATTTATGTGGGACTTTTATTCTTTCGTATCTTTTATGGTTATACTGCATACAGACCAGTTTTCAGAGAGCTCTTTCTTCTACGGGTGAGCGCAGTGAACTGTATTATGAGAGAAATGCATGCTTTGCTGTGCTGACGTCATATGAACCAGCTCCCTCCTCCTTCTCCTTCGACCGAAGACTCAGCTGTTTGTCAACAGAACCGTCTACTCTTGCTCCGGTGATGACCTTTATCATGTATTTGTGTAGCTTTCCCAATGATTTGCAATGATGAAAGGCCAATGAGGAATAATGAGAATTCCAAATGATTTTGTACAAATTTGCCATTGCAACAGAAACACACATGGAAATATGGAAAAATACGTTATCGCTAACTTACTTACATACAACTCGTTGAGAGAAACATTTCTATCTTTTCAAACACGGACCAAGTTGTATTCGGAACTTGTAAATAAATTATCATGAACGAAAACATTTATGTCTCTTGCAACACCGACCAAATTGTATTGCAAACTTTTAAATAGATTGCTATGTTAGTCTATATATATTTCAAGCTTATCGTAACATTAAGGAAATACAAGGCTACAAAAATACGTACACTGTCGAAAATCCGATGTATGACCGGTTCGCGTTAACAGGGCAGTAAGAGGATGATATTTCTTAATCAAATTACAATATACGAAATAAAATTTGAATTGCTTATCCACTGTATATACCCACCCAATATTCAAATAAATGTGTATATATATAAAGTCCCTGAATCCCCACCCTATTAAATATTACCAAGTGTCACTTATATACTGTGCATGTTTTCTAAAGTTTCGAAGTTTTTCGACTTTGACTGTTTTTCAACTTAAAAACGTTAGTTTTTTATGTTTAACAACTAATAAGATTAGTCGGTATTAAGTTACACTGAGAAATTATGGAATGAGAATGTTGGAAAACCCACCGACACAGTAGCAGCCTAACATGTTGAAAATTAGCTTATATTTAACAACTCCTAATAAGATTAGTCTGTATTAAGTTACACTATTTGAGAAATCACGGAATGAGAATGTGGGAAAACCCGAGAAAACCCACCGACATAGTAGCAGCCTAATATGTCGAAATTTAGCTTATATTTAACTCCTAATAAGACTAGACGGTATTAAGTTAAACTGCTTGACAATTGAAGACCGACCTTGTGATTGCCGAACTCGGGGACCCTTCCTGTTTTTCAAACTTAGGGAAACCACCCCCGATTCGTAAGTACAAGAGATTTCCTTTCTTTCGATAAGGTGCTATCTAGTTTTAGTGGGCATTTCTTTTATGAAACATTGGTAGAAGTGAACAGAACTATAATTAAGAATGTGATACTTTTTTTTATTTACTTACAAAAATGGGTGGTGATGATCTCCCTCAAAACTCGCCACTTACGTTCATAGTTTACTGTGATTGATTTTTTAGCTATGCAGATGCTATTTCATACATAGATTGGAAGAAAGAAAAGAGCTTTAGCTCACGATGAATCAAATTCGCAAATATTGCGTTAAAATTACGATTGTAACGTAGATGTCCAGTCTTTCATGTTGATCATAGAAATGTACGGTACACTTTCCGTTTGGATTACTCGTTGAAGAATTTATGATGTAATAAAAGAGGTTAAAATAACGCGCCCCCACCCTCAGAATAACGTAATAATTTTAAAGAAATACGTACAATTTTAAATGACTTTACTAAGGACGAATTCATTAATCGCGGGTTAGCATTATACTAGCAGTTTACTAAGAAAGAATTTTGTTAATCAGAGTAGACTGAATCTTTACTAAGATAGATTTGTCTTAATCGGGTGACTTGCAACTTACTAAGGAAGGTGCACTTTGAATATGAATACATAAAGTAGTCTGTAAAAATAAATAAATGAAATATTGTGTCGCACGCTAAACCGAAATTCTACTTTACTCATATCGAATTATATTCATCCAATTTTGATAATCAATCGTTGTACTTGTGCCTAGTGTTAACCATTTGCACTTCATACCGTAGAATTAATGTTCACTATTGGTTTTAATGCTTACAAATGTAAAAACAATATACTTACATTACATATTTCGCCCCACGTAAACAAGCAGTAGACATACTGCAGTCAGAGACCACCACGTATACGGAGAAATTTATTCTTTCGTATCTTTTAATCCCTCACATGTGTAACATATTCGAACTTTGTGTGAGCATAGAAAAGGTCCTTCTTAAAAAAAAAAAGTTAATAAAAACAAACAAAACACAAAAATTTTCACTTTTCACGCGACACGTTTTATGAAGCACATCATTTGTAAACAGCACTTTCAGGAACAGACTTACATGGACTGCGGTTCCAGACTTGACGATAGGTAGGGGTGAACCACCAGAAAAGCGAAGAAAGTCTTCTCCATCACCTAGCACTTCAGGCAGTCATCGAGTAAGTGATGAGCTACCAGTGCTAGGTGATTTGGGTGCTGTTGTAAATAATGAACGAGATATAAATGACGGAGTAATTCCAATTCCCAGTGACAATGTATATAGTGACTTTTTATATAGTATGGACAGCAGTGCAATTAATAATTTTGTATATAGTATAGATAGTACCGTAACTAATAGTTTTCTGTACAGTATAGACAGCACAGGTGAAGTTCCCAGTGATTTTGTAAATAGTGCGCCACCTACACTGTTCTATGTAGTAGGTGGGTATACCAGTGATGTAAATAGTGCCGTGCCTACGCTATTCAACACAGTAGATCCTTGTATTACCAGTGAGGTGAATAGTGCCTCACTTATGCCATCTTGTACGCCGACGGTAGGTGGGGTTGAATCCAGTAATCTTAGTTGTGCTCCACGTGTATTATCCTCCCCAGCGGGGAGAGGTGAGGGTTCATCCAGTGATTTCAGTACTACCCCAATTACATCATCCTGTACAGTAGGTATAGATGGGGCTGTAGAGGAAAAATCTCCCAGTTGTACCAGTGAAGTGACCCCGAAAACAAAGAGGATAAGAAGGCTTAGAGTATCGTTAAGCAGAACTAGAAAGAAACTATTAAAAAAATATTTGCTTACGAAGAAAAATAGTCGAGTCTCGGTGCTAAACCGTTTAAAAGAAATGTTACCATTTAATTTATATCTCCTAATTGAAAGCCAAATAAAGGCATGTAGTAGGTCACCACGTGGTCGTCTGTGGTCTCTGAAAGATAAATCAATTGCGCTTTCAATGTATTTACAGAGTCCAGCTGCCTATCTGGCACTAAGAATTATAGTTCTGCCCAGTGAGAATACACTAATTAAGTCCATTTCTAATTTAATGAAGGGTCCAGGCTTTTGCCCAGTGCTATTGAAAACCATGTCAATTGTTGCAAAAAAGCTATCTCTCAGGGACAGAAAGTGTGTTTCTTTACTTACCAGTGTTGAGTATAACAGCAAAGAAGATAGGTTTGTCGGGTTTGAAAATTATGGACCATATTTCAATCCGAACCAACGGCCAAGCTTAGCTACACATGCCCTTACTTTCAAGAATTAGTCGAGCCTCCGTTTTAAATCGGTTGAAGGAAATTTTGCCATTAAACTTATATCTGCTAATTGAAAGTCAGATAAAAGAATGTAGCAGATCACCACGTGGTCGTCGGTGGTCTTTGAAAGATAAGTTGACAGCACTTTCAATTTATTTGCAGAGTCCAGCTGCCTATCGGGCATTATAGTTTTGCCGAGTAAAAATACTTTAATTAAATATATTTCCAATTTAATGAAAGGTACAGGCTTCTGCCCTGTCCTTCTGAAAACTATGGCAATGGTTGCAGGAAAGCTGTCACCAAGGGACAGAATGTGTGTTCTGTCCTTTGATGAGATGGCGTTACGTACCAGTGTGGAGTACAACTCCAAAGAAGACTCATTTGTTGGATTTGAAAACTTCGGCCCGTACGTTAATTCTAACCACGAGCCAAACCTAGAAACACATGCCCTTACTTTTATGGTTCAAGGCCTTTGTACTAACTGGAAGCAACCAATAGGGTATTTCTTTAGTATACAACGATAACGTTGTATGTAACATTAGCAATCTGTGCCTATTTACAGAAAGGGATCAGAGGCGAATTATGTGAGCAGTATAATATATAAAGAAAAAGAAAGACATATAGAGATTTCGAGATTTTATTTGTGTAATCGGTAACTAAAATAAGAGTAGTTGTTACTACAGCAATGACATAAATATATGTACATGTACGTGGAGATCTTGACGAGTAAATAAGTGTGTGTATGAAGGTCTAGATTTTTTGTTGTATATGCAGAAAAGTTAATTATGTACACTTCGCATGGTCAAATATTAAAAACCAGTTAAGAAAGTGTTGAACGCGTTGAATTATTTTGAAGATTAACTTAGATACGAACCAGGCCCTTACAAGTACTAATGGCACTCCTGCTTCTGTGCTTGAAGTTCTTGTCAAGGAAGCCTGTACAAAAATATCAGAAGCTGGGCTGACATTAGAAGCTGTTATATGTGATCAAGGTGTTGACAATCAGCGACTGTACAAGAATTTAAATGTGTCCCCAGATCGTCCATATTTCCAGCATAATGGCCGCAAAATTTTTGCACTGTATGATCCACCACACCTGCTAAAATCTGTCCGTAACAATCACCAAATGTACAAAGTACTGTTTGGGGATGGAGGCTGCAAGTCTGCTTCATGGAGTTACATCCGTCAACTCTGTGAAGTAGACTCTAAGCTATAATATCGGACGTGTCCTAAGCTTTCAAAGCAACACGTAGATGTTAGTGGGTTGGGGACCATGCGTGTTTCTCTTGCAGCACAGGTGTTTAGTCACTCTGTTGCTGCAGGTATTTGTTTGCACACATCTGTTGGAGCACTGCCTTCCGAGCCAGCCTTTACAGCTGAATTTTGTGGCGAGATGGATGAGCTGTGGGACTAATTCAACAGTCGCACATTACATCACGCCAAAGAAATGGCAAGAGGTGTGACTGAAAAGTCACCCCATGTTGATGTATGGCGTAAGAAGCGTCAGTGGATCGAATTATGGCAATTTGTGAAATCAGATGGAAGTAAAGTTACGCCACCTTGTAAAAAAGGTTGGTTGTTGACGCTTAGTGCTGGCGTTCACCTATGGGAGAGATTGAAGAAGGAGGGTCAGGACTTTTTGTTAACCGGACGCCTTTATCAGGATTGTCTTGAAAACACCTTTTCTTCAGTTAGACGACGGGGTGGGTTTAATGACAGTCCTGATTGTATGCAATTTCAGTTCGCTATGCGAGCTGTTGTTGCGCACAATTTGTTGAGACGTTCGGACTTAACAAATTGCCAGGCCGATTCCGATGCGTTGTCGGCGTCTATGTGCCAGAATCAGTCTCGCGACATCGCAAATCCTCTGCTTCCAAATGCTGAAGCAGCAAACGCTGGAACAGGAAGTCCCATCTGTTGCTGATTGCGAGTACAATCCATTTGAACAAAATGCTATGGTTTACATTGCTGGATACTTTGTATACAAAATATCAGCCATCACGAAGAAATGCACTACTTGTCTAACAGGCCCTAAAGAAGACTTATTATCGTCGGGTCTACTCATTAGCTTTAAAGAATATACAGGGTGTAAATTCCAACGCCCGTCGCTTAATCTTGTGGAAACTAGAAGAGTTTGCAAGGACAGCACGTGGGGCAGACATTTTGAGTAGACCTGGTGTTGGTGAGGCATTATATGGAGTCTTGTCGCACATTGCTACTCCGTGGCTTGACTAATTCCAGCCACAACATTAAGAAGTATTTGATGGGTCTTTTTGTAAAGTTATACCTTTTCAAGAGTGTTAAGGAGATTAACGATGGTATTAAGGAAAAAAAATTCAAATGCGAAGCGGTAGTGTAAGCAGTTAAGACATGTCAGACACATGTAAAACGAATCATGATATTAATTTGTAATTCTTGTTCTCATTACATCAAGATTTCCTGTTATTTATTGTTGTAAACATTAAACCATTTATATTTATTTAACATTTATTGCTAGACTATTTAATTTACTATATTGTTACTGTTTCATTTGATATATTTTATTTATTTAGTTAGTTATATTCTTTTATTTTGCGTAACAGTAATATGATAGGCAGGTTTCTCTTGTTTTTTTTTATTTTAGATTTCTTATTTATTGTTGTAAATATTAAAATATTTATTGTTACTGTTTTATTTGATATTTTACTTATTTAGTTATTTATTTTGTTACATTGTTTTATTTGAATATTTATTGTTACTGTTTTATTTGATTATTTATTTATTTGGTTATATTTGTTATATTGTTTTATTTGATATTCATTTATTTATATATTTGGTTATATTGGTTTATTTTGGGCAACAGTGATTTGATAGGCAGCTGGCTCTTATTTTTATTTAAGATTTATTTATTGTTGTAAACTTTAAAATATTTATTGTTATTGTTTTATTTGGTTTATTTATTTGATTATATTTGTTATATTCATTTTATTTTGGGTAACAGTGATGTGATAGGCAGCTTGTTCTTATTTTTATTGTTTATTGTTGTTTCGTTATAAAATAACTATTTAATTTATATTAGTGTTTTCATATTATGTTGCATTTTTTGTATCATTGGTGTCTTACAATGTGGATTAGTAGTGAAAGCATATTTTCCTTCATTGGGACTTACTGTTCTTGGGTTGTAAATAAGGTCTGGTGTCAAAAGAAAGAAGTTTTCTTTAACTTCATTACTATCTTATTGGTACTAGGATATATTGGTCTGCTACACTTCACGCGACGGTTACACTTCCTTCGACCTGTTTGATGAATACTCCTGGCCGAAGGAGAGATCGGTAAATTCGAACCAATCGGCGCTGGGAGTAAGAGAGACTCAAAATTAAAATTTAAACGATAGCATGCAAGCACTGTACAGCCGATTTTGAACATTCTTGATACAAGAGTAACATTAACGGGAAGGTTCATATATTCATGTTAGTATGGTAGTCTGAAGGGAACTCCAAATACAACATCACGTAAAACTGGTTTGACAATCAGGGACAAGGTTAGGCCTTATGGTGTTATTTGATTTTGAGTTTAGCGTCCCTTTCAGCAGCGAGGCTATATAAGACAGCGTAACATACAATCCGAACTACATGAGCTCCCGCCGAGAATCCAACCCAAATTTTTCACATCAAACACGAAGTTAGGCCTTCGGCGTCGAAAGTTTAAGATTATCAAATGGAAGATGACTTTTCAAGAAACGGTATTGCAAGTTTTGTGTGTGTTGAAGGGGAGAAGGGAGTAAACGAGTGATTGTGCTGTTGGTTTTCTGTAATTGATATCAGGGTGGATTGATTTAAATCACTTGATTTTTTAAATAAAAATCGTTGGTTTAAATCAAATTCCGAAATAAATTAATTTAAAGCGAAAATAACTAAAATCCCGTTTCTTTTATTTCGATTATGGAAGATAATAGTCATAAGTCAGTGACACTCAACTGTCTATGCGGAGTCCAGAAGCCACTTAATTTGCCCGAATTAAAGGATTCAATCCCAATAGTGTTAGTGCCTTCTTTGATACCTATGAAAGAGAACTGGCAAAAATCCAAAACAAACCACACAAATTGTTTAATGTGGATGAAGCAGGAATTTCAGTGGTCCAGCAACGAATGAGTAAAGTTATTAGCCTTCGCGGAAGAAAAATGTCGCCACATTAGTGTCCCAAGAAAGAGGTAAACTGATCACAATAGTATTTTGTATGAATGCAGTGGGAACCTATGTTCCTCCTCTGATGATTTGGCCACGGGAAAATATGAATGATGACTTAATGGAAAGTGCACCAGCCGTATCCATTGCAGCATGTACCAAATCAGGGTGGATTCAAAGTGAAATATTCTGCCAATGGTTTGATCATTTTTTGGAATACACGCGACCTTCAGTCCAAGATCCTGCTATTCTACTTTTGGACGGCCATTATTCGCAAGTGCGAAATTTGGCAGTGATTGAAAAAGCGAAAGAGTGTCGTGTTTCTATTGTTTGTTTACCGCCCGATTCAACACATAAAATACAACCTTTAGACGTTGGTTTCATGTTTCCGTTCAAAGCATTTTACGCACAAGAAGTTGAAACATGGCTGCGCCAGAACCCAGGAAAACCACTAAAACTTACAAGAATCGCCAAACTGTTTGCAGGTGCATACAACAGGTCCACTACAATGGCAACATCAGTGAATGCCTTTCGAAAGACTGGATTATTCCCTTGTAATAAATATATTTTTCGTGATGAAGATTTCGCAATACACTCTGCCATCTATATGCGGGGTCAGTCAGTTGAAGTGCCAAAACGAGGACAGTCAGTAGAATTGCCTAGACATACAAGTGACGTGGACGCTCAAACTGCAGCGGATCAGGCCAGCATGAAAAGGAACAGGAACCTGAAAAAGCTCCTGACAATGATGCCGTTGTGATGCCAGAAGAGATTGAACCCCTCCTCACATTAGATATTGGCTCACCATCGGGAAACGCCGGGCCATCTCGCGAAGTAAATCATCAAGTAGTTATCACAACATCACCATATAAAGAATCCCTTGAGAAGAAACGTCAGAAGGTGGTCAGGAAGAACCTCTTTACTAAGGATGTTCAAGGAGCTCAAAGTCAGACGCGTAGTGCAGTCAAGAAAAAGCAGCATTCAGGTAGGCCTATTTCGCGTTCTGCTTCACGCAAAAAAAGGAAGGTTGCATCGCAGAGATTTGAAGATTCCACAGATGAATCTGACGACTGTTTTTCATTAGCAGATTCGTCAGATAGTGTTGAGTTAGATGAAGATGAAGATGACGCAGAATGTGTATTTTGCGGTACATTTTACTCGCAAGATCAATGTGGTGAAGAATGCGTACAATGCACGCGTTGTTACAAGTGGGCTCATGCTAATTGTGGTGCAGACGACGCATTTGTTTGCCCTATGTGCAAGAACAAAATGTAAACACTTTTTGATCATTTTTTTTTTTTTTTAATCAGGTAGTTCATTTAAGTGCAGCTAAACTAGCTCAAAGGCTGAAGTTTGTAACTAGTTTCATACAGTATTCAAAGATTCGCTTGCCAAAGGCAATAGGCTAATCACTGATACAAAAAACATTGTTTGCAGAAGTTTATAAACTATTTTGTTTTTACATTTTTCATCATAGTCTGTCTTTTGTTTCTTATGTTCACTGCAAAAGTTATAGGTAATACGGTAGAAGTTTACATTTTTTTGTTTAAAAAATATTAGCCGTAGATCCTAAAAAGGCTGAAAATATGGTTTATTGAAAATTTAACGTGTTATATTTTTGTGCCATAGCAAGATTTAGTTTAAAGACATTGTTCAATCGTGAATTTATAAAACAACTGTTCAAATATTCCACAGAAAGCTGGGATCTCTTATTCGGTACCCCTTATAAAAATTGCACAAAAACACTTTTGTTCACATTTTTCAACATATCTTTTATTATTATAATTTTTATGTGTTCCAATACCTTGTTTCATAAACTAGATACTTCAAAGAATATATTAAACTTAAACCAGTATTTGTTGCTGCTTTAGTTAACTAGTAATTAGCATCCAAATTTTAGGCTCTCATATTCGGGTCCTTTACCCTAGTAAGGTGTACAGCCCCACTGAACATCTTGTTATAGATGAGGTCATGGTATTATATAAGGGGAGAGTGATTTTTCGACAATATATTCCAAAGAAACATAAAAGGTTTGGTATAAAACTTTATCAGGTTAGTGATTCTTTGGGGTATGTTGTGGACATGATGATTTATCTTGGAAAGGACAGGGAACTGACTTTAGACAATCGAACTGTATCACATGCGTTGGTTCTTCATATGAGCAGGCGAGTTCAAGGGGTTTTCGCCTGCTCTTTTTGAAGAACTAGCACAAAAAAAAAAAAAACATTTACTACTGCGGGACACTCTACCCTCGACGGAACGGCATGCCGGCTACCTTAGATGACACTGGAAGACGACCAAAGAAGGGAGGCGTTCACGTGAGGGTCAAGGGGGACTTGACAGCATTACGCTGGACGGACAAACGACCGGTCCACATGTTGACTAACATGCATGTACCCCCTTTCGAAGGAAATTATATCGACGACGAGGGACGAGCACCAAAACCACAAATAGATTACTATAACAGACATATGGAGTACGTGGACAAGTCAGACCGGATGGCTTACTCCTACAGTATTGACAGACGGACACGCAAATGGACAAAAAAAAAAAAAAAAACTGTTCTTTTATTTGATGGACCAAATGATTGTAAATAGCTTGATAATTATAAACTTAGTGACCCCACAGAAGAAATGGACTCTCAGACTGTCATCTGAGAACTAGCTGAAAGAGGACGGGGCCCTGCACCCTCAACATCTACATCCCTACGGCCGCTAGAACACGCCATCGTAAAGTTGAACATCAGAAAAATGTGTACCTCTTGCTATAAGAGGAACAAGACAGTAAAGAAAACCGTGCACGAGTGCCAAGTGTGTAAGAAACATATGATGTAGGCGACTGCTACTTGTGGTGGCACCGCAAGAAATAAGAATTACGAGAGACTGTTCAGCGTAGTAACCTTCATGAGTCATAATGGAGCACAGGTGAGTAGGTAAAATTGTTTATGTTTCTTTATATGCTCAATTTATACGCAAATGGGTAGTGTTTCCAACTCATATCATTTTCCACTGGTCGACACTAAAAAAAAAAAAAACTTTTTTACAGGGTAAAAAGAGAATATAGAAGGGAAGTTTTACATGGATTGTAACGCCAAATAATGGAACTTAAGGGATAAATAACATCGATTGATCCTGTATATGAGGAAGGGTGGGGGGAGAAATTTCATTTTTTTTTTCTAAAAGCAAATTCGCCATTACAATAACACAAATAACGCATAAAACATTAAAAATTCCGTATATACAAATAACTCAAATACAAAATAGAGACATTCGTGAACAACATACTTTTTGTTTCATGTGTTTTGAATAAATAGGAGTGAAGATATGGACTTGTTTGTAAACCCTTAAGAAAACGCTTTAAATGGCGCCGTATAAAAGGGGCTGCGGCATTTAAATGCCTTCGTCGTCTGAAGGTTAAATCTCCATCGTAATCGAAGTAGGCATTCCCAAGCGTAACAAAGGTTGTAAATAAATTAAAATAAATAAAAACTAAAACACAACTACAGAAAAAACTTTTAAAAAGCACAGTGGTATATCCCCGCTCACCTTCGGTGCTTGGGATCCCTGGTTCGATCCCAGCTCGCGCCGTGTGGATTTT
Organism: Thermobia domestica; assembly: GCF_964235325.1. Lineage (NCBI taxonomy): Eukaryota > Metazoa > Arthropoda > Insecta > Zygentoma > Lepismatidae > Thermobia > Thermobia domestica. The sequence continues at coordinate 213,837,207 of NC_137460.1, read as the reverse complement.
GTGGTGGACAAACACCGTGCTCGTGGGTTTTCTTGGGGTTCGCCCGTTTCCTCCCACTTCCTTAATTCCACCTTTCCATCCATTTCTCAGCATCACCGTCTCATTTTGCCTAACCGGCATAACCATGGGACAAAGATTTCATTTTTGAAAAAGCACAAACAGGACAAGAAAAGTTCCAGTCTTGTGGTTGCATGCTGCTTTACCCTATAGATCATAAAAAATATTCATGTACTCTGTATCTAGTCTGGTATTTGTTCCATAGAACGATTGTGGACTGAGTGAGATATCGTTTGTTTATTGTTGGATTCTTGTTCTCTCCTTCACGTTCAAACTCAAATCACTACTCGGCACCGGCATTACCGGGACGTGTGTACAAAGCTGCGCCGGCTGCGGTTTTGCCGGTCGCGTGTGCAATGCAGCATTGTCGGTGTCGGGATCGGCATTGCCGGGGACGTGTGCAAATGCTGTAACAGTACGAGAACTATTGAGTCAGTCTTGCTATTTTGTAGACATGGAGTGATGGACACCTGCAGTGTTGTCTTCATGGCAGAAAGTCTAGTGTTTGTTCTGCCTATACCTTTGCAGATTATTTGAACAGCGAAAGGCAAGAACTTGGTCAAAAAGTTATTTTTAGTAACAGATGGAACTAATACAAATAAAAGCCAGATAGGTACGACAAAGAATTATAAATTTCAATTCTAGCTTCTGATTTCCTTTCTGGAAAACGTACGTGACTTTTCACTATCTGTAGGGATTGTTGCTTTCCGTTATTGTTGTAAAAGAGGAAATCTTTGCGCTACATACACGCAGCTAATCGTGAGTTAAATTTTGCCATTTGTTTTCAGTAGTGTTCTGCGTTTCTTTCTATCTGTGAATGTTCTAAAAAAAAAATCTTTTCAAATCTGAATACAAGTGGTGTCATGCCCGAATTAAAACGAAAATACGAGAGTGGCGGCACAAGAATCATGTTAGTGTGATAATTCTTCGAGCAGCTATTACTGCGAAAATTTGTGTTGTGCGCCTTCAAAATCACTTAACATAAAAACTCTATTCCCTTACGTATCAATTTTTGACCCGCTCAAAACAGATTGGGATAAAAATCTTTGTGAAGCATGGAAATAAAACTTTGTTTTACATCCCACGCTATGTCGGTACACTAAAGGGGGCGGTGATGATGAGAAATGAATGAAATGGTGAAATGAACGTGGGAGAACCCCGAAGACACCCACGTACATGGGTTTGTCCACCACAAAGTTCACTTGGCGCGAGCTGGGATCGAACCAGGGATACCATGCACTAGAGGTGAACGCTCTACCACTGAACCATTGCTCTACCCCAAGTGGAGCATGGACGCCGAACTTCAGTACATGCATCAGCAAGTGACGAAGAGAGTTTGTTGAACTTCTTGCCCGAGTTTGGATAGAGTATCTGCCTTCCAGAAATATTATACCAGGCTTTGATACCACTGAATGCTTTCCTATTAATCCAGACAAGTTTCCCCAGGAGGAGTTTGATTAAATGCAGCTCCAACGCTATAGAGATTACATCCAAAATAGGGCTAACTCCGCTGCTGATTCCCCTGCTGTCGAGGAGACCCAACCAAAGCAACCGGAACCTCTCAAGGTAATACCTGACGTTTTGCCTCCAATACCTTCTACAGGGTGGGGCACGAAATGATCCTTTTTTTTTTTTATCGTTTCAGGGGAACAAGAAATCGCAATGTACGCTTTTACAGCAGTAGCAGTACAGTTTGGAGAAACAGTTGAAGAAATTGACACCTAACTCACCCTGCCGCCGCTAGAGGGGTAGTTTTCAAGATGGCTGACAAGAGCAGACTGACCAGAGCAGCGCTCAACAATCGTGCTTTTGTTCCATGAATCAAAACGTGTTATTGTTGCTCAAAGACGATTTCGAGAGAGGTTTAATACCCGATGGGCTCCCTCCAACATAACCAATAGACTGTATGAGAAGTTTCAGAGGAAAGGAACAATATTGGAGCCGAAGCGTCCTCGACAGAAGCCTGTGTGTTCGCCTCAGAATACTGAAGCTGTTAGAGTTGCAATGCAGAGGAGTCCCGGTAAGTCGACAAGAAAGGCAGCAGTGCAACTCGCATATCAAGACGTTCGGTTCAACGAATTCGAAAGTGACCTCCATTTTTATTCATACAAGATTACAGTTGTGCATCGACTCACAAATGATCACAAGCAGCAGAGAAGTGTTCGCACAATGGGTAGAGGTTAGGCAACCAATCCTTCACAACGTTTGTTTTTTTCACGAGGCGCATTTCCATTTGGACGGAGTGTTTAACAAAACGTGCGTTTTTGGGCCAATGAAAATCCACGATTGATTCATGAAAAACAACACCACGTTCCCAAGATTACAGTGCGGGTTACAATTTCCAGCCATGGACTGATTGGGTAATTCTTCTTCGAAGGAACAGTAAACAGTGACGGTATTGGATTATGCTCCGGAATAACTTTGTCCCGCAATTGCTTGCTACTGCTTTGCCCATCAACACGCAGTGGTTAATGCAAGATGGAACCAAACCGCACACTGCAAATGTCTTTGATTTCTTACACGAAATCTTTCACATGGGCGTTATTTCTGATTGGTTTCCAGACCGGTTTCATGCTGGACAATCTTGACCACCTCATAGTCCTGATCTTAACCCATGTCATTACTTTCTATGGGGGTATTTGAAGGAAAAGATTTTTCCGAAACATCCCAACAATTTGGTAGAGCTCAAACGACTTGTTCAGGTTTGCAGTGAAATTGATGAAAACATGTGTCGTCGAGTAGTGAATAACCTCAGTGTTCGACTAAATGCAGTTCAGATCAACAATGGCGGCCACGTTTTGAATTAGAACACTTCTCCACAGTACACTCTTTGTGACGTGCATTTCTTTCTGTTCTGATTGTGATTTTTTTTTTTTTTTTTTTTTTTTTTTAAGTAAGTGGTGGGTCATTTCGTGCGCCACCCTGTACTAACAGAGCTGTTACAAACGCCAACAAATGCCAAACGCTCATTGATTGACACTTTCTTGGATAAGGTGAGAAAAGAATTCAACAAACCCGAAACGAAATCCACAGAGAAACAAATACGATTAAAGAGTAAGGGAATGAGTGAAGTGTTTACAAGCATTGCTGTATTGTCAAGATTAGAAAAAAGGAAATAATCGTAGGAATAATCCAAGACAACAACAGGGATAGTCTGCTGCCAAAAAGAAACCAAGACGACGACAAAGGGCAAGTTCATCAGTTAACGTCCAGAAACTTGTTGCTGATCTTCCAGGTGACATGGGCACAGATGCAGGTACGAGACACATTGAAAGTCGTGAGCAACATGTTTTCACAACCGTAATCTTTTAGTTGTAAGTAAAACCAAGTATATCATCTCAATCTACAGACCTACCTTTCTTTCCAGCCGTTGACGCTGTTTGATGCAACACGTGACAACAGGCAAGATTTCCAAAATGACAGGCAGCGATGTTTCGTTTCGACAGCGTGCTGTGATTGAATTCCTTGTTAAAGAGGACATATCTACTTCTGAAATTCACCTCAGACTGTACCGTGTCTGAGTTGTCTTAGGAGGAGGTGAACATTTCAAGGACGGAAACACGAGTATCAAAGATGAATCTAGCAGCGGGCATCCTCGGACGGCCTCCACGGAACGCAACAAGGTAAGAGTTGATGAGCTGATTAGGGAAAATAGACGTATCAGTGTGAATGAAACCACTGCAAAACTTGGCGTTGGACATAATGCGGTGCAAGAAATGATTCACAGCTTAAGTTATCGGAAGGTTTGTGCCCACGTTTATTAACCGAGGACGACAAACGTCAGAGACTAACCATTGCCCAAACCCTTCTTCAGAGATTTCTACATGAAGGTGATCACTTTTTGACGAGTATTGTAACTGAAGATGAAAACTGGTTCCATCATTTTGAAACAAAACGGCAGAGTATGGAATGGAACCACTTGAATTCACCACCGAAGAAAGCGAGGACAGTGCAATCGGTAGAGAAAGTTATGGGGAGTCTTCTGGGATGTAGAGCGTTGCATTCTGCTTGACTTTCTTGGGCCTGGACAAACTATAAATTCTGCCCGCTACATCCAGACACCTTTGAAGCTCCGTCGTGCTTTGCGTGATAAACGTCCTGGAAAGATCATCCTTCAACAGGATAATGCGCGTTCGCATACTGCACGTGCCACTATAAAGCACATCAGGAGATTTGGGTGGGAACCAGTTCCACATTCTTCCTACAGCCCCGATGACCATCTTTACGGTTTTGTGAAGGAACAGATGCGAGGTGATCACTACGAGACACTGGAGAATATTCAGCAAGTAGTGTGTCAGTGTCTACGGACAGTTGGAACGGAATTCTATCGCAAGGGTATTTCCAAACTTGCAGAACGATGGGGAAAATTCGTTTAAAAAAATGTAACTGTCATGAACGATACGGAAGCCGCTGCATGGAGCAGTTTCGTTTCTGTAGTGAAGAACTTCTTCAGGAACCACAAATCAAACAACTATAAGGAACTAGTTCGAAAGATGCTTATAGTTGTGCCAGATTGGAAACAAGATTTATGGAAGATATAGAGTTGAGCTTTATTGGACAGAAAGGGTTTCAGATTGCCATCCAGCAATGAACGCCAAACATTATGAAGAATGGTTTAGAAAACTTGTTAAGAGCCTCCCGACAAACCATTTCCATTGATCAAGTTCCATATCACACTTGATTAATCCAGAAATGAGAAATACATCTACGAGCTAGAAAAAAGGCCAGTACCATTAAATTGCTTCAAAATAATTATATATTTGCGTTCCGACGAATGCTTAATCATTTGATGACCTTACAAAGGCTGGGTTAATTGAAAATGGTAGACCGTACTTTAAATCTAGGGGTCTACTTCTGGATAATAATTAGGCATTATGTCTGACACGGAAATCACACTTTTATGGTTGCCCATTGCACATGGTGAATATAACGCAATTGAACTTTGAGCATTAGTCAAAAATAAAGTTACGGCAAAAAACAAACCTTTCGAAGTAGATGTCTTGCAATTGTGCACCGATTCTCTTTAAAACGTGCCCTCTACTGTTTGGAAGAATGCAATGAAACATGTTCGTATGCTGGAAAATACGTACACCGATAGAGCAGACTGTCTTGAGGGACAAATGGAACCATTGTTAATAAGCATCCAGGAAAATAATAGCAGCAATGATTCAACAAGTGACGACAGCGAATGAGGTAAGTAAATTAACAATTTTTTCGATATCTTACTTCAACATGTTTTATTTCGATGTTACATTCAGATACGTACGTACATCCATGATTATTATTATTTTTAAGATTTAGGATCATGAGATCTTAAATACTTTTTTATTACATTCTTGGCAAGTAGGCGCCGCGCTGCAAGCTTCTTTAACGCGACAACACAGCTCGAGACTATTTGTACAGCGTTACTGCACTTCCAGTTACTATATGCTGTTTCTTCATATAAGCGCGAGAAATTTAAAGGCTGGGCTGCAACGTGGCTCTCCGCTTAACGCACAGAATATGTTCGAATAAACATTTTTTTTTAAATAAATATTCTACGCATTAAACCCCTTTCCGTTAAAAGTGTCAAATATTTGGTACACTACAATTCCAAACTGTGTTCTGTATGTTTCTCTATGTATCACGTTAAAGATCAGAATGTCATACATTTATTTTAATTACGCAAAAAAGTATCAAGTGATGAAAATTTAACTTTTCACAATTTACAGTTAATGGATGCATCTACAGTTTGTCCATAAAGTCTGGGTACATAGGGAAGGTACCGTCAAGAGCACGAGGCAGTCCATAACTTTAGTTGAAATCTGAGTATTCAGAACATTCGATAAGAATGTGCCGAATACTCAGGAGAACGAAACCTTTATCACAATACGGACGGTTCAAACTATGCCTTAAGTAACTATTCATCAGATGATTTGTGTCCAAAACGCAGACGCGCCAGGAGCACTTCATCTCGACGACTAGGGTGAGAGGATGTACGCCAATCCCCAAGGAGTGGTATCAGCATGGTCCCAATCTGCTTGGCAATGAGAGCGCATCAAAGTATGTAAGTGGTTACAAAGATTGGAGTAAGGAAGAGTATACACCTACTTCGGCCAATGCGGCTTTCTTGGCAGTTGTACTAGCGCGTTCATTTTCCCGAATGTCAACATGATCCGACACCCACCAAACAACAATCCTGTTGCTGTAGCTGATGCCATCTCACAAGTATATTTTAAATGACGGCGTGGTAACTGATTATACTCTATCGACTCGTAACTACGCTTTGAGTATCAGTGCAAATCACTCCACGTAATGAAAGCATGACTAAGGGCAAGCTTAACTGCAGTTAATTCAGCAGTGAGGTTATACGAGACATGGATCTACAACTTAACGTAGAATCCGAACCAGAGTACACTGAACACAGGAGTGTAAGTGGAATAGAACAGTACGATTAGCACCCTACGTGCGGCGGGATAGGAGACAAGAGATTCAGAGCTCGGAGTATTAAAATGTGCGATCCCACTTCAATAGACGGTCAAGGATCAAACCCAGAAAACTAACCGGATCAACAAACGACAAACTAATACGAAGTCCGGTTCAATAAGGCAAGTGCGTTTGCGGCAGAAGTGGATACATTGAGATTTCCACGCAAAATCTTCTCATCCAACCAGCGCACAGCACCATATAGAACCAGTTGAAGTCGTCGAGTAATGCCACGGTGTTGGGAGCGACAATAAATTACGAGATCTTTAACATAAAGCAGACCACGGACTGGAGACTTGAGCTGCGAAAGAACACTTGACAGCGATAGCAGGTAACATGACACTAAGTACTCTGTCTTGCGGAACACAATTTTCTTGGACAAAGAGCTCTGAAAGACTAGATCCCACACGGAATCTAAAATGTTGCTCATGAAGAAAATTCACAATAAAGTCAGCCATATGCCCACGAAACCCCGTCTTGTAATTGTTTCAATATACCGTAACGTCAAGTGGTGTCATACGCTTTCTCTAACTCGAAAAAAAATGCAACTGTTGAAAAAGACGTCATGAATCTGCACCTTGAAATGAACGAGCTTTGTCAGTAGTGCTTCGGAAGGATCGAAATTCACTCTGATTGGTGTTGAAAAGCGAATTAGATTCCAAATACCACAACAGATGTCTGTTTACCATGCATTCAAACAGCTCGTAACAGCAATAGGTCTGTAGCTCATGGGACTGGTTGCGACTTTCGCAGTTTTTAGATGAACCAGTCTCACGTCAACAGGGTGGGAAAATTCCTCTAACCAGATGGATTATACAATTGAAGGGGTGGATTCTAAAAGAGCCTAAGTCAGTTGTTGTCAATTTTGAGACATTGGTTTCATTAAGTTCAATTTCAGTATCTCCGTATATTGAATAGGGATTCACGTCAAAATTCCATATAAATTAATTGTAGGCAAAAGAAAACAGCATTGTTTCTCAAAGAGTCCTTAGTCAATATAGTATAGTCCCTGGCAAACCGACCTAAGTTAGTATCCACGGAAAAAATTGTCAAGTTCGTCAGCAATATTTTACTTATTTATCCTATAAGTTTTCACATGTGAAAAAGTTTGCACCTAACCTTGAGACTATAGGCGTCTGCGTGTGTGGTTTCGCTTCATGTCCACAATATGATGCGAGAGTTAACTTTTCATCTCTGCTGCCAACAGGCTTCGAAGGTCGAAAGAAGAAATTACTCCTTTCCTGTGTTGTTGATATGTTTCAATTCTAATCGAACTGTTCCCAAGGCAGTGCAATTCAGTAATGTTTGTTGTTTACAGTCTGTTGAAGAGTGTCGTTTCTAAGTTTACGAATATGTTCTGGAAAAAAGATTCCAGTAATGTTGCAGAAACCGAATAAGGGTTGAAATTATCAACAGTCTCCCCTGTGGCATCTTTGATAGCTAAATATCGCGGGACATAATTCATGATCTTTTCCTGTCTGTGGATTATGGTGAATATCTCGATCGACTAAGGTGGTTTGATGTTGTACCATGTTTGAAAGAAACTAATATCTCCACATTCCTCTCATCGTTCTGGAGGCGGGTCAGTACTACTGACCACAACTAAGTGAAGCTGTGACTCCAGGAGCAATGTGCGTGGAGCAAGGGTCATTTCTATCATCGACTGATGGCTATTTCTAAGATTACCATTCCACCGGTGAGTTCACGCTTCTTTAAAGGCATAACTCGCTGCATTCCTAGCTTTCCTTTTCAGGGTATTACTCCATTCAGTACCAGTGTCAACAAGCTTCACTCCACCATCACAAGACCCGAAGACAACCAACTAAGATTCAAAGATCATAGCATCAAATAATTAAAAAAAAGAAGAAGAAGAAGTGGGAATAGGTACTTCGAATTCATAACGATTTCAAAGCGGGTGGGGCGTTACGCACCCTGTATCTAGTATCCGAAAAACTTCTCTGAGCTTGTGTATATTTGTTCTGAAGCTCTTTCACGTAAGAATACTATACACATTTAACCTACAGAGCAAAAATGTAATATTACAAACGTAAAAAAACCGACAACTAGCCATAAAGCAAGGAGTTCAAACATCCATATTGATGTAAAACGTACAGCAACACGTAAGGAGCACATTGAGTAAGATTACAACAGTCAATTTCCACAATCACTTAAATCAAAACTTCACTACTTTAAATGCCACTTGAATAAAGAAGAAATATCCACTACATAACACTAATACGGACTACTGTAACAACAGATTGTGACCTCTCAAAATATAGTTGGTACAATTAACGTACCACTCAATTATGTTCGAGACTCGTTCTTAACTGCAACAAGCCAAGAACACCAGAGAAACATTACGACATTCACATGTTCTTTATACTGGCTGTGATTCCAGTCGCCAGAGCCTCGCTAGCCTGCATTCAACTGAATGCAGTTCCCAGGGTGCACTACGAGGAAGTGAGGTTGGCAATTGAGTGCTCTCAAAGCACCCCTTACACCCCACATTGATTTCTTGCATAAATATCCAATAATTTAACAAAAATAGTTAGGAATGATTTTCTGGAAGCTGAAATTGACTAAAATAGAGAGCAAGTAGAAGTACTAGCGTTGATTTTATCATTTAACTTCTATTTCATCGTAGTTCGTAGTTTAGCTTGTCATTCTAAGATGATATAACCATCAGTGGAACTTGCATTTGTAAGATACAATAGAAAGTGTCAGTTATGACAAAGTACTCGATGAGGCGTCTACCTATCAAACGCGTGCAGAGTTCGATCCCCAGTGGGGACGGGAAATATTTCGTCCTATTCTCATTTCAACGCAGATCACGTATTCAACTAGCTTCTGAAAATCTGGATAGTGAAGATCGCATCGTCTCCTGTCTATGCTATAATCTAGCACGTGAGAACCCATACACAGACCAAGACCCAGAGCTTCCCATGAACTTTAATAAATATATTCATTATTAACTCCAGGCTCGTTATTCTTATTTTGCAGGTGGTTCGCAAATATTTCAGATGGGGGAGGGAATATATCAAGGTGGAAAAGCATACGTTTTTCAAAAAGTTCAAAACTTTACGAAGATCAGAAACATCTGTCATTTTTACATCCACTACTCTTAGTACCATACAGATATGTAACTCTTACGATTAATGCCTGCAGCGGTATCAGTTACAGTAAAACATACAAATATGTAACCCATGATAAAATTAGTTTACTTCGTGAAATTTGCTTCCACTTGTCTGAATATTTATCAACCTAACGGCTGTTACACAATCCATTAACTTTAATGAATACCAATTATGTAATCGAGAAAGTTAGTTTAATTTTAGTTGCTATTTTAATTACCACAAAATTAGTGGCTGGAGCTGGCAGCATTTACTTTCACGATACATCAACAATGTCTACATATTTTGTGAAGGTTTACAATTGGACAGCGAAAAATTCGTCCAATATTGAAATACTTAAAAAAGAAATAAATACGTAACACCTCCTATTGGACCACAAACAAGAATTTAATACATTCGGGCATGATTTAATAAGTGACCTTGTTAGCTTTCATATAAATAGATAAATCTTTGTTTTCACAAGTAATTCCCGATATGGCGTTGGAAAGTTCGTAACAATTAGTTTTCATACAACAGAATATAATCCACTTAAAACCAAAACTGTGAAATATTTTCATGTCATGGACTAGATCCTCGTTCCTGTTGAAGATGAATATACGTTGTACTATTCAAAATATTTCAAGAAAAACCATCCACCAGTACAATAAAAATGAGCACGCTGTTACTGAAATGAGGCTAGAAACTGACAGCGCTGTAACTATAGGTCAATGATGAAACAGCAAAGTGATTAAGAAAAAATCGAAAAAACGTAAGACACATTATACTCTCTATCGAATTGTAAATCCTATGCAGGATAGAAAAAAATCATGATTTAAAAAAAAAAAAACTTTTAAATTTAAATCAAATCTTTCTCCTTGTATAATACAAGTCGCGAACTGAAGAAAAAACATTAGGAATAAGTATTCAATAGTAATTATGCCATTTAAGTGAAAGTATTGGAGTTGGATTTTGAATTAATCCCCAATCCTTAACGTATTTCAATCCAAACTGTTTCTTAAGTATTAAGGAAAAAGTACACCAACGTTTATTAACATGACATTTTTTTTCCCACAAAAGTTACTGCTATTTGCCACGGATATATTTAAAAGAAAAAATCGAAACTAGCTTACGGCACGAAATAAGCAAATTTCGCCTAAAGTTATAAAAATCTCTTTTTTTAAAAAAAAAATAAGTTTCGGAGGGTATCGGAAATCTTTAAATACGCTCCTATCTGAAAACAAACTGACGCGCACGATTATTTTCATCTTAAATGTCCATGGTGATTTCCCCGTTGGAATAATTAACTATTTAAAAACCCTATGTTACGAAGAGAAGAAAGCAGAATTATCAGTTATCCGTTCAAAATGGAATTTTCTCTAATCATCCTCTGCATGACACTCGTTTTCATACTATGTTGTATACATTAGAGTCTCATTGTATTGCGGGGTTGGCAAAAAAAAGAAAAAAAATTAAAAATGTTTTTTGGTTTAAACCGTTTTAACCAGTTTCTATTTTGTTTTGTTTTGATTAAATAATTTACTGTATGTATTTATATTACATATGGACACAAGTCCGCCTTAGTGTTCTTATGCAACAACGGAGTTATGCTGGAAGAAGTCACAAGCTTAAAGCGGAATCCAAACCGGTTCTCGGCTAACATCCGAGAGAAATTGTACTACTTGGAACAGTAGAATGGAAGTTCCACATACTTCACTTTAACACCAACAGTTGAGTTGACTGAGTTTATCGCTTACTTGGAAATCGGGACTGTCCCAATTCATTATAAAGTTGGATGGTCAGATTAGTAAATTTCTTAAATCGGGAAACTCCCGCCTTAGCTACCGTGAAAATCCTGTTATTACTTTCAATGCAAAACAATAACGGGAAAATCCTGTTATTACTTTCAATGCAAAGCAATAACGGGGAAACCCTGTTACTGCTTTGCATATAAAATTTTACGGTCAACATATAATCAGTCCGCCAAAACTGAGGTATTACATTACAAATTTAGTATGTCGATATCATTCAATAAAATCAAAAGGAAGTCAAATCCAAGCTCATGTTGGAAGCTACGTACGCAGTCGATAAATTTCAGGCTTTCCAGTGTTAATGAAAATATATAGGAAATCACGTCGAAAAAATATAGGAGGTTTCGTAGAACCGTGAGAAAGGAACATTTCAATCATTTCCTGGAACAGTTTGAAGGAACATTTGTGCATCTGGAACATTTTGAAAGAATAAGGAACAAAGCAACTCATTTAACAATATTTCTGATTATTGGAAGGAACATTTCAACTATCCAATAGGTAGATTTTTTTTTAATCCTTTCCTGGAATAACTATCTGAAATGTAGAATAAAATTGAACAGTTAGACATTCTGCAGCTGACGCTTTTAAGGTAAGATTTGACTATGTGTAACATATTCTACAATTATTTGCCTACAGTTAGAGCAAAAAGTATTGATACACCTAAACAATATAAGTCTCTAAAATCGCTACTCCACAGAACTTTTTAATGAATATGACGAAACTAGTTTATTCTTGTTCCATTCTGTAGGTGTATAAACACATTTTGAGCTAACCGTTTATTGTTAGGTGTAATTATCTTTAGACCATAAGCAGGAAAGGACAAAACACAGAAAAGTCTCCATTCAACCACACTACTGTGAAGACAAGAAGTCCCTCCAACTACCTACACCGTATTTCCTTAAGTAATTTTCACAAGTGGAAGTAGCAATGCCACAAAAACTATATGTGGTTTCGTTAAAATGTAGGAAATATAGGAGTTTATAGGAAGAGACGCAAATATATAGGAAAAATTGGAAATATAGGAGCGATGGAAAGCCTGACATTTTGACAATTTCCATCAATATATTTAAGCAACCTTGGCTTCTTTGTAAAACAACAGGCATTCGGGCAAGCACGAATATACAGTGTTGTTTCGTTTCGTATGTTTAGGCTTAAATCCTTATGTGATACCAAGGTTATCAAGGAGAATACTTTTGCTTAAAGTGACACCCGAACCGCTACTTGGTTTACACTTTAAAGAAGGGTTGTGGTTCGATCGAGAATTGAACATATGACACCTTAATTAAAAGGTGAAAAAAAATAAATCTAATGCAGATGGTTTGATATGTAGAAAAGTCACCATGCAGTTCACACGATTTAAAGCATTCTTCGCTTTTAGGGAGGGGGTTTAAACCAAGGTGTAAACCACCTTTGTTTAAACCAACGAACCCTGCTGTATTGTGATTATTATGTTCCATAATCGAAATAACAGAACAGAAACGGGATTTTACTTATTTTCACTTTAATTTATTTCGGAATTTGACTTAAATCACGGATTTTTATTTTAAAAAATCAAGTGATTTAAAGCAGACTGATTTAAATCAATTCACCCTGCTTCTAAGGCATGGGACCGAATCAGATATCTTTATACTACATAAGAAGCTTTACCACTGAGATATTGTTAATGTAAGTAATGTTAAGAGATTATTCCCCATCCACTACTATCTTGCCATAGTACATACAGCATAAGGAACGCATTAGTCAAGATGTCCCATCTCAAGACGAAAAGAAATCATGAACTGAACAAATGAATACCGAATACAGTCTAAATTGACTTACGTGAAATTATAATTGCTACTACAGACAAGGTCAAGTGAATAAATTAACTATATGCACATGAACGTGTAACTTTTTCGGGACAGAAAGATAAGCTATTCTGATGTGGATCATGGGAACAAGTCTCCTAGTCAACACTTCACTGGCAATACTTAGAACCAATGAACACGATGCTGTTCTTTCGCAAGAGAACTGTTTTTATTAGTTAGCCAAAATATTTAGTAACAATTGGAATCATATCAGAAAATCAACCTTATAAATAATACCAGTCAAATTTTCCTATAGTTTTGAGTTCCTAGCAATTCTACGGAAGTTCCACAGGGATGCTGTCTCACGTCGACATTATGTAATAGATATCTAGAAGAGATAGTGAAAAAGAGCCTACATAATGAAGACGGCATTTCGGTAGGAGGAAGAATGATTAGGTGTATAAATTTTGCAGATGGTATGGCGCTTGTTGCGGAATCTGAATATATATAAAATTGAGGAAGGGCTGTGAAAAATATGGGATGAAAATAAATGTTAGAAAGAAAAAAAAAAAAGCCATGTAATTGGAACGGAGTGGTCAGTGTCAAATATAAGAGTAGGAGGGGATAACATAGAACAGGTGGCTAGTTTTCGAAGTCTGGGTATTATTAGTAGTAACATGAAGTGTGAATAAAATAAAAGAAACGATAGGAATGGTGAAAGAAGTCTTTAGAAGAAGAAAAGACTATTTTGTGGGAACTTGAATACAGAATTGAGACGACTCCATAAAATGCTTCGTGCAGAATATTGTACTGTATGGAGGAACATGAACATTACGCAGTGATGAAAACGACTGGAAACGTGAGTGTGAAGAAAATGTGAGAGAAAAACGAACAAGTGTGTAAAAGTTGGTAGGAGAGAAAATTTTAGATGACTGGAAAGTGGAGGAGAAACTGTTTGGGACATTGGCTAAAAAGGAAATGTATCATAAGGGACTGCCAGAGAGTATGGTGGAGGAAAAGAAGGGGTCGAACGAAGCTAGAATTGATGGTCGAAGAAAACAGAATACGTACATGAAGACGAAGAGGTTAGCTTAAGACCGTGGGGCATGGAAATTTTCCAGTTGCGGCAAGTGACGCCAATAACGGTAAAATACTTATTATTATGACTACACCAATAATGTGTCAGCAAGTTTTTTTTTTTTTTTTTCTTAAGGTGCATAGAACAGAACATAAGGTGCATACAGTAATTACATAAATCCAAATGTGTACTATAACTAGCAATACTGGTTACGAATATCGTTCATCCGGTCGTTGTCTTCATAGGTGTGCAGGGAGCTCTCGTTCGATTTTAATCGGACAGGCAATTTTCGGAGAGTTGTATACCCGGTGTACTAACAATAATGTTGTTTTCTTCCAGCAAGTTTTAGAAAGAGTCCCCACAGAGCAAGGCAACACTTTGCTGGAACGTTTACGTTCATAGTTGTAATCTGGATGTTTTTGGTAACTATAGCTTGTTACTTTGGAATATCTAACTATGCACACTGAATCCTACGTTCTTAAAGTTCTTATTAAAAAAAATCAACGTGATTAGAACTTAATGAAATGCCTTCCATCCTTTGACAATTTTAGAAGAGTAAAACATCATCCGTCATCTGTAATTTCTCTCTCCTAAATATAACTAGGGTTAACTTTACAATGCCCACTCCAGCTGGTATACTCTTACGCGGACACGAATAATATCACTATTTTCAAACAGCAGCGTAACCACCTACCCTAAAGACGGACTTCTCTTGCTTCGTCCTCATTGGACTAGATGAAATATTAGCTTGTAGTGATCACCTATACTAGAAAACTACCAAAATTAATCGACAAACAAACATGCCACGAAACAAAATCCCGTGCTCACATACAACAGTGCAATTTATTCTCTTTAATGCGCTCGAAGACGAGCTGGAGTGTTACTTTTCTTTTTCTTTATGCCTAAGTTTGGCGTGGGCGATTCAGGTTCAATTCCCGGCCAGAGCTCATCTGGTCCGAGGAGGCGAATCGAACGGACGTAAAACTTAAAGATTTCATTTCATTTTCAATTTTTGTGCTTTTTTCTTTGTACACCTAGGTTCCTTGCATCTTTTCCTCCCTGGCGGTACGAAGAAAATTTCTACGCAAGTTGTCTAATCTGCTGATCTTCCTAAGAACGTCCTCTTCTATCCTACTACGGTAGTTTTAAAACAACTTCATTTGATACTCTCACCATCCTTTCATCTCCATCTAACTGCTTTTTAAAAGATTCTTCGGTAGTTTAAAGTTTTCCTTAATACTCTTCGCTGTATTTGACAGTATGTCTGGACATAAAAATATGTAGTCAAAATACGAAACCGAAAATAAGCTTTAAAAATATATATTTTTCACCACGACCCCACCCTTCGCGATACCATATTTTCCTCTCGCAGCCCCTTTAGACCAGCTACATTCTACAAAATCACTGACCTCTTTATTACTCTACATAATTAAACCAAAGCAACTACAAAACGCGGACGGGGCTTCACAGATTCTCTTTGCGCGACCTTTTATTAGTTGGTACGGTTGTACAACACCGATCCGTACCACCTGAGTTGTAATAAAGAAAAAAATTAACCTTCCTTCACTCGCTCTCGCTCACTCGGCATTACTATATGATTAGAGTACCAAGCTTTGATAAAGAAACGAACAAACCTGGCTAATCTATCTTCACATATGTGTGCGGACCAGCATTCTAGAACCACCCCACGTGTTTCCACTATCTTTGCTGACGTGGGTGCTTCATTCGGACGCACACCGGGAGGGAGGGAACCACCTTTGCCCTACTGACCGTTAGATTGTAGCATTTATAGTCTTAGTGGCTACTTATCAAATTTGCACTGTACCTTATATGACATATCCGTATGTATTTATACACATAACGGTTAAGCCCCCTAAAATTAAATTACATAGGTTACCCACGGATGAAACTCGTAACAAGAAATAATTCATGAGATACCGGTACTAAAAGTGTATTTTCTGATGAAGGAATTACATATCACACGAATACATATATGTATCCATAGACAGGGTGATGATAGAGGAAGGGGGGAGGGGGGATGTCTGGATATGTATGTTAAATTGTATCTAACTTTTTAATCTGTACAATAATTTTACCGCGCTAATGTAAACCTCAAACTGTATCGCAGCATGAGACAAGAAATTCCACTGGTTAAGAATAGCTTGTAAAGAAGGAAAAAAAGCTTCCGTTTCCCTTCCTTTACATGAAGCCCTAAGACGTTCTGAACAGTTACTATGTACCATGGTGCACGCGCCCAAATAACTACGTACAGATTGACAATGTGCACGCAAACTGACGCCCTGGAAATGAGTACGAGCTATCCTATTATAGGCATTCATTTTATCACTAAACACATTCGTGCATTGTTTCTTAGGCTACATGTTGCATTTATGAGTGCAAATTCATTTACGAGGACTTTCCCTTACAGATACAAATATGCATCCAGATCTAAGTTAAGAAAAGAAGACAGGTGAACTTTACAAAGCCCGTTCCAGTTATAACACAGTGGCGTAGGTAGTACCCTTGCACATTCAGACTATTTTCGACCGAAGAAACACATCGCCATATAAAAAATTAAAAAAAAAAAACAAAAAAAACTCACCGACACATGCTATTTCTGAAATAATTATATTAAAAAAAAATGCAAACTGCACGTGTTTTTGATACCCACAAAGAGAATCTGGAACATGTATTCTAAATTTTGTCCCCCGGGAATAAATTTTACAAAATCCGCTCCACCTCTAACCCAATGTCATAGGCAACGTCCTTTCCAATGGAATGTGTATTGTAAAGTTTTTTCCCCGGGGCCCAAAGTTTTACAAAGCACGCTCCAGCTATATGCAAATTAGCAAAAGGGAGAGCAAGCCTCCCAAAACTTAAAAAATATTACACATTCACCAAAGGCAACACCCCCTTCCCCAAAATTGCAATACACTAAAATCAGAACGACTAGTTACCAGAGTATTACCATGATCAAACCAGCAATCAAAAATCAATCCATAGCATGCATCAAAATCTGGAGAATATAAATCATTCACAGCAAATAAAAAAATCATGCATAGTCCTACTTCGATTACGAGTATGGAGGAAACAAAAAATAAAATATCCTTCATAATGTTCCCGTCTCCTTCCAAAATGAGGAACAAAATACCTCACAGTACACAAACGAGTTTCAATAGACTGTGTATAACCTATCAAATCCACGCCATTCAAATGCGCCTTATTCTCTTCATGATTATCACCACTAGCTCAAATACAAACAAATTCTATACAATGATTAACGCGTAGATGTACGTAACCTTTATCTATCAGACAATTATATCCCTTCCAACAATCAGATATAATAATAGTACCATGCAATACCTTTTCCTTTATTACAGATGAAGAATCTTTACTTCGATCACCAACAGGATTAAAAAAAAAAAAAAAATAGAATAGAATAAAATGTTGAGGGTTGTTACGCTCCACACCACCAAAGACCCACTGTCTATCAATACATCTTCCTTTATTAAATTTTCTCTTCCTGATCTTCGCCTCGTCAACTTCCACCACAACTTTAGGACCACCGATAGCTCTCAAATTCTTCAGCATTCATGTTACACAACCTTCTCCAGAAAAACTACTCCAGTCAACAACGAAGTTCATGTATAATTAAACTTTGGCGACCTTCCTTCGCATAACACCAAAGGAAAATAAATGGAACAATCTGCTGCACACACAATTTTGGATTTTCAAAAAATGTTCTACGAAAGGCTGACTCACACCAAAAGCACTTGCTCGATTAACCCGCGAGATTACACCGAAAAAAATGTTCTCTATTCTTACCCAACTTAAACAAGCCCAAAATTTAAGGCAATTTCCAATATAATTAAACCGCGACGTTCTAGAAACTTCAATTATTCCTTCTCGTTACTGTGTAAGTCAGTAGAAAATTCAAGTTAGTTCACATCACAACCATTACAAACTGCAGTCATAATACGAACTCACAAAAACTTTAAAAAAAAAAAAAAATCCACGCTCCACTTTACGTGGCCAAGAATACGTACTTGGACTATACATCATGTACAGATACACGATACTCAATAACGTGCAGCTAAGGTAATAACAACGCCATCTGTTGATAGCTAAGACTATAACCAAAAGTGAAACGTAAGAAATAAACACAAACAAGAACTACTTTTCGATGCGAAAGACGATACTGGAGCCTGTATTGTATAATTAGTAGTATAGAAACTAGTAAGTAACACAAACCAGTTTACCCTAGCTGGCCACCTAAAGGGAGAATGCTATCTAACAGAGTCAAGACAGAAATACAGCTGGAGAACCCATATAAGGTGCGTCCGTAGGAGGGTATAGGCATAATCAAGAATAGTACGACACTTAATATTGCATACACTCATTTAATCCTACTAGCCCTATAGTAATGGTATCGTACTAACCCTTGTAATGGTTTGACTAAAACAACATTACTAGTGTAAACATAAAATATTAGTTTCCTACACTGTGCAGATACGATCGACTAGTAAAATTAGCATCCTAAACTATCCTCTTTTATTTGAATTCTCTCATTTCAACCGTAATACTTTTATGGGTGATTATTCCGTGTCCTTTGAGCAGAACAAGCGATTTTGTCACAGGATGTGACACTGATCACATAAGGTGAGGTTGGGTCGGTTTATCCTGGATTTAGGGAAGTTTTCTCATTTTGTTAAAATGAATACAGTGTAATTTCCCGTACGGCATTGCCATTCATTTTGAATCTGCTCCGAGCATTATTTAGTATCTCCTCTCAAATGTTTTGGTAGTGACTGGCGGTTCTTAATAGTGTTTACAATCCAGGAACCGTAAGGGGAACCCAAGCGGAAACTAGGGGTGGTTCTGTACGGAGCAGGCGTGTCCGCGATGGTGGGTTTACGCATAAACAAGGTCGTTTACAAGGACTGACCATAAGCCACATTACCGACTCCGTAGCCGTTGACGGGTTTGGGGCAGATACTAAATGGTAGCTTCGGTTCCTATGAATGTTCTGCTTAAAGACCTAAAAATATCTAGAAAAGGACCTAAAAACTGGGAAAAAAGGACGTTAAAAGAAGACCCAATTTAATGAGAATTACATGATTATTAATATAATGCTCAAGAAATAGAAGCTTCTCATAGCTTAACGCTCTGTCGTTCCACAAACTTAAGTACAAGCTAAAATAAGAACTACCCCATCCTCACCCCTCCCCATTGCTGAAGGGCATTGTTACGCCTCGTTATCTGACTTGTGATTGTTGCAGATCTGATCTTATTACTCCAGTCGTTGAAGATTGTCTTATCTTTTGAATTTTCTTTACTAAAGGAAAGATTTTTAAGAGGCAGAGGTGATTTAAGTAAATGGCCTGTAAATTTGTTATCGAAAGTGCAAAAACTAAAAAATAAAATAAAAAAAGACTGTTAAGAACTATGAAAAGCTTGAAAAAGAACAATAAAAAAATCGCCGAAAAAAGGAAAAATCCACCATTTTCTGGCGGCAAGGTTCTAGATTACTGGTCCCCCTTCCCATTGAGCAGTAATAAAGACAGAAAACAATGTGCCCTGCGGGGCTCTAACCCGCCTTCACTCGCTAACGCTCGCTCGGCAATACCGTATAAGTTAAATGTATAAACTTTAGTACAGAAAGAAACCTACCCAGCTACTAATCTACATGGGGGGCCAGTAATCTAGAACCTTCCCTTTTCTGGCCTATAATAACTCAAAATGAACATTAGAGAATTTTTCCTTAACATATAGAGAATTTTTCCTTAACCTTCGTGCCCTAATAATAACTTTTCTAGCTGGTTTAATGGCTAGCGTGACTGGATCACAGTGTTGGGTTATATTCACGACGGGAGAGCACAAAAATGTACGTTCACCGTTATTTAGCTTCATTACTTATCACTCTCCTCCCCCATAGCAGAACATGCAGTGATCTGCGATGTGATCGCAGAAAATCTGCCACGCCTGTGCAGAATAATTGCCACGTAACGCTGTAATAAATATATGATAGTATCATGATTTTTTTTATTTTGGAATTGTTTCAGAAAATGTTATTTACAAAAGCTGATCGAAGAAAGTAAGTTCTGCCATCGGGCTCAACTCTGGCCTAAAGTACAACTATAGGTCATAAAAAGAAAAGTCAGATATTAAGAGAATTTGAGTAGCTGTTACTTTGTCTGCAATTATATCCTTCAGCACGTTTTGTACTTCCGGGATATTAACCGCTTCTCGGACTAACCCGAATGTTTACGTTTAGGGATAACATGTAAAACTGGATTAACCCGATTAACTTGATTTAACACCACTGGGCAGTGTATTACTCCCACAGAAGTCTCATGTCTTTTTTTTTTTTTTTTTCTTTCTTCAGTATTATTGCTACAAAGCTGTTCGCTAGTTTCTTTTTTTCCTTCTGAAGAAGTTTTGAGTTTATATTACGACTGCATTGTTGAGTACATTTTGCAAAACAATTATCTGTGGCGAAGCAGAAAATTTCAGTGTTGTTAATGTTCATACAATTAGTAGTAGTGACAGTGAATTCCCTACTTTTTTTTTTTTTTTTTTTTTAATTTTAACATTTCCAGTTTGTACGAGGATAAATAAAAATGTAAACGTAATTATAAATTACGCTGAAAACAAAACACAGAGGAACTGACAATGAAAGTCAACATGAGGTAGTGTTAACAGTTCTCTGGTGTGGTTACATCGTAATTCAACAATTATCTTTACTTCATTGTTTGAAATCGTATTATTACTTTCATATTGTACTTGCTTTTATTAAATGAAAATAGCATATATTATGATAATATAGCCATTATATTATGACATACACAACAGTATGTGAATGTCATAAATATAGCATATTTTCAGCGTATATTTTATTTCATTCTTCCTTTTTTTTTTTTTTTCTTTTTTTTTCAATTTCTCATTGCCCGAAATAATTCCGGATAATCCAGAAAAATGTCGTAACATTTTTGGATAGCTCCATATTATTATTACACGGACCTTTGCTTTCCTTCTGTTCAGTAATAAGTAGATAAGATGTATCTGAATATAGCATTCTTTTAGAGGGCAAATTCATTCTATTCTTACATTTCTTGTATTTTGAACTGTGCCCGAATTAACTCGGGATAATCCAGAAGGAGTTTTTTGAGGAGCTATAACTTTCAAAATTTAGTTCTGAATGACAACATAGATTATGAGAGGTTGCATTTATGATAGATTTAAAATATGAAACAAAAAATATGACATTTTCGGGACGTTTTTCTGCAAAAATGTAGACCGCGAAGCGATTAACCTCTGGAAACAAACTGCAGAAGAAAGAAAACTGAGTAAGACAAGGTGACTACTGGAATACCAGAAAATAAATTCATGACCTTTTTGTTCAAATTTTCATGACCATGGCGATAAAAATTTAACATTAGTAATAATAAACCCCTACCATCAGTGGTGCATCGGAACTATGCGGGTTGCTAGTCTTAAATATCACTTATTGTGAATCTTAAAGAAAGAATCTAAAATCCTGCCGCCTTGTGCTCGAGCACAGAATAGCACTTACCTAAATACGGGCCTGCTCTTACCAGTGAATCACTCTATACTGTATTTGAAGTTTTAATTCTGAGTATAATTATCCATCTAGCAGAAATTTGTCTGAAATTAAGCACTCAGAGAACTGCCCAAAGGCAAAACAAATTATAAAAGAAATTCGTTTAAAAAAGAATAGATCATCAAATTTAAAATCTGCAAACTCAAACGAATAATAATATTTGCATAAGTCTAAAGGCCCAAAAATACACAATTTACATTTCTTAGAAGTAAAGAAATAGCAGATCAGAAAGTTGGACAGTAAAAAGTTGTTGCTATATTACAGAGACTAGAAGATGAAATGGGGAGCAGCTAGGAATACAGTAAAGTACCAGTTAGCCAGCACTAACTGGTGGGGGAAATTCTCACAATTACTGACCTGATACAACTGTTTCAGTACATACAGTATGAGGTATAAAAGTATGAAGTATAAAAATATACTCTGAGATTTCAGATTTTCATGACCAGTTGGGTAAATCAAGGACTTCTTCATGGCTTTCATGACCAATAAGCAAAATATATGACTTTTTCATGACTTTCATGACCAGTAGACACCCTGTAAGATTACTCGGTAGAGATGGGGAGCCAAAACTGAAGAAAGAAAAAAAAAAGAAAGAAATATGATATACAGAAGTGACTTGCAATTGATGTTTAAGTGCAATGAAAATTATAACTAGTTATCTCTAGACTACCGAGCTTGAACTTTATAATGCCTTATATAGGAAAAGAAAGTAAAGTATTCGCAACGAAGACAGAAAGCAACGTGCCCTAAGGGGCTCTAACCTGCTTTCACTCGCTCGGCAATACTGTCTAAATTATGTTGGTAAACTTATTTAACGTATGAAACCATAAAACAACCGAATCGGAATATAATATCGCAAAAAAGTAGCTGAAAAAGCTTGTCTCCTACGCTGAACAATAGCCGATTACTCTTTAAGCTTATGTTCTCAGCCGCTTTTCCCATTTAATCATTGCAGTGCATGCCGCTAATCACCTATTCATAATACAATAACCATCACCTATATTTCAGTTATATAGCACTCTACATTTCCTTGGAAATACATTGCCTAATTTGTATTACAACACTCGGTACTATCTGCGAAATTTACAGAACATCTAGACTAATTTGAACTTAGATTATACAGTAAAAAAACATTCGAGACAACACGTGCTGATCACAAAACGTACCTGGGAACAACGTGCGAACTAATTATTATTTAAATATGTATAACGGTAATAGTTAAGAACAGCTACTTCTCATCTCCCGTGCACGAGGATACATCTTACTGTTGCACTACCTAAACACCCTAAGTACAAGGGCAAGAACTCAGTATATTACCTACTTTTTAACATCCTAGATAGTCAATGAATAATTCCTGAAAGTATGGCGTTTCTCGTCCTTCCCTAAATGGGAAGTACGTCTCCTTAACTATAACCATGTATAACTTTCTAACATTAGTTATGCTGTATCACTTGCTCTAGATACAATAATATCACATACCAACCTTAAGTCTAAGAACAGAAACACATTTCACTGCAAAATACTCTGGTTCCCTGAGTGCACCACATTGCCACAGATAGCGAAATGGCAACGTTGCCTCACCATTCAGTGTTGCCAGATCGATCAGTTGGAAAAGCAGGAGGACTCGAAGATAAACAAATAAATAAATAAATAATAATAATAATAATAATAATAATAATAATAATAATAATAATAATAATAATAATAATAATAATAGAAAGCAATAGACACATACTGTGGCGGCGTTTGTGTGTAAATCCAAGGGGGGATTGTTATCATTAAGGAGGCATTGGTCAAACAAGCACTCCAGAATTCATTATTACTTGAGACGTGTGTGAAGTAAACATAATCAAAAGAGTAATGGGTGGGAAAATGTCTCTCTCTCTCTCTCTCTCTCTCTCTCTCTTTTTCGGGGGGGAAACATGGTCCCTCCCGTTCAAAGTTCCGAGGAATCCCTTGAACAAGCCACGGTGGTGCATATGTTTGCTACAACGAGGTTAGATTAGTGGCATCGCGTAGATGTATTTTACTGGGACCACAGGACGCAAATTAGAGATCAAGGTAGAAAATGTCTCATCCGCGTAGCGCTGCCATAGCTATATGATGCAGTCACACGTGATCATGACGTAAGACGATTTCTTGCTGATGATCGTAGAGGAGTGATCTAAGCTATTCTTCTACCCCAAGTAATAATATAAAAAAATGTACCCGTAAATAATACAGTAAGTCATAGAGATCGCCAACCATTATGCATATACAAGTAGACGTAGAGTAATAATAATAATAATAATAATAATAATAATAATTTTATTGTCCTTGAACCAATTATGGCAATAGACAACGTCAAAATATACATCAAAATTACAATGTTAACTTTCACATTTAATTTGCGTAAAGTATTCATCTAATGAATAAAACGGTCTTTCTATTAGCCAATTATATAATTTATGCTTAAACACATTCATGGGACTTGAAGATAATTCACTTGGCAACCCATTATACAATTTTATGCCTATTACATCATAGTTGTTCTTCGACTTATTGAGTCTCCTATATGGTACATCTATGAGTTTATTGTACCTTGTATTGTACGAATGCAAGTTGTATCTGCATTGTAATTCAGGTAGTCTGTTTTTCACGAACAAAATAGCTGTATATATATACAAATTTATCACAGTTAATATTCTCAAATTTCTAAATAAAGGTTTACAATGCGCTGTTTGATGTGAATTTGTCATAATTCTAATTACTTTTTTCTGTATTAATAGGATATCATTGATACGTGAAGCATTTCCCCAAAAGAGTATACCGTATGAGACAATACTTTGAAAGAATGCAAAATATGCAGTTCTTACGTAACCATCCGACACATAATGTTTCAGTCTTTTCAAAAGGTAGACAACTCTAGATAATTTACTAGCTATATACTGAATATGTGGTTCCCATGATAACCTACTATCGACATAAATACCCAGAAATTTTACACTATTTGTTATGTCAATATTTGGAACTTCTCTCAAGCTGAATAACATGTGTTGTGTTTTACTTCTATTGAGATGAAAACAATTAGCTTCAAACCACTTACTTGCTTCAGTTAGAACGCTATTTGCCAAATGTACAAGGTTATCTACTTCGTGGTTTATGTTCACAAAAGTGGAGTCATCAGCATATAATATTGATTGAGCTTGTACACAACTTGGTAAATCATTGATCATTATGGTAAACAACAGTGGACCAAGCACCGACCCTTGAGGAACGCCACACTTTAGACTTTTCATTTGAGACTGTATACCGTTTGTAAAGACAACTTGCTTTCGGTCTTCCAAATATGTTTGAATTAAGGTCAGTCCAGTGCCATTTATACCGTAACTAGTTAATTTATTCAAGAGTAGACTGTGGTCTACGCAGTCAAAAGCTTTGCTCAGGTCACAAAATGTAGCATGAGCAAAGAACCTATTTTCAAAAGCTTGTGTAACCTCTCTCACCAGCACGTCAATGGCGTTAATTGTTGATAGGCCTGCCCTAAAACCAAATTGAGATTTACTTATTAAGTTATACTCATTAAAAAAATTACTTAGCTGAGAATACATAGCTGCCTCTATTATTTTTGAGAAAATAGGGACTAGAGAAATTGGCCGGTAACTACTTGGATCACTCTTATCACCTTTTTTATGGATTGGAACTACTTTACTTACTTTGAGCACACTTGGAAAATATCCCTCAATTAAGCATTTATTGATACAAAAAGTGAGTGGAAATAATATATGATCTATTACTTTTTTAATTATATTACTTGACAAATCATATATGTCAGTACTTTCAGAATACTTCATTTTGTTGACTATATCATATATTTCATTAGGAGTAACACTTACAAAACTAAATCTATAGTTGGTATGCTGTACACGGTTTGGTATAGTGGTGTTTGACCCTAGTGTAGTTGAACATGCTACATTGCTACGTGTTCTGTCAACAGATTCAATAAAAAAATTATTTAATTCATCGGGTGTTATAGGAATTGTTTCTTTCTTATTCTCGTTTGCAACAGAATTTATTACTTTCCATGCGGCTTTACATTTATTATTTGATGCTTCAATGTTGTTCATGATGTGTGTTTTCTTAGCTGTAATTATAGCAAGCTTGTATTCCTTCTTAGCACTTGTATATGCATCTTTATTTGTTTTAGACTTTACATTATTATATCGATTATACAGTATCATTAGTTTACATTTCATGTTAGCTAATTTTGGAGTATACCATTTCATTTTGTTGTTTCTGTTTCCCTTTTTATTGTTTTTAGTAATAACTTTACATTTCCTTTTTGGAATTTGTGAGTTGAAAATATGAAGGAACACATCAAGAAAACGTTTGAAAACCTCATTGTATTCCTGTACTCATATTATATACAAGAAAGATACATCGGATTATAATCTCTGTTCAAAAGAACAAATTGCGCACTTGAAATTCAAATTCTGCACAGAACGTTGCTATTGATAAATATGATGGACCTTATGCAGAGTTGTTTTGACATCTGATTAAAGCCATACTACGGGATTGACTAACGGATGGTTATCAAAATTGTATTCAGAGTCTCTTATTAGGACGTAGTATTTGACGGAGTTAATCAAATGTGACTATTTAATCTAGAGCAGAGGCTAATCTTTTACCCACGGTTTGCGTGCGACACATTTCGTATTTCATATATTTTCATTTTTACAGAATACGCATGCGCTGATCTACTTTTCCGTAGTTGCCACATTTATTTTTCTCACCCGATGCATTAGGGTTATATAAGTTAATCATACCCAAATCATCATTTTAGTTGTACCCAAAGTTGACCCTGTATACGAAAAATTGCACCTTCCTTAGTAAAGAGTTAGCATTCTTACTAACTAGTCTTTGATTAAACCTTGATTAACGAACCCTCTCTGAATACTGCCCGATGCGCTTAAAGATATTCCACATTATGCAGAGTCGTTTTGACGTTTGATTAGCGCCATACTAAAAACCTGACTACTGCAAGAAACATGTAAGTTGAACTATTTAGTTAAGACTCTAATCATGTGTCAGAACGACTTTCCATAAAGCTCATTACGTTTACATTGATCAAAAATTAGAATTTCTCAAATGTTTATGTTTAAGTAGCTTTTATGGTTAAAACTATAGACGTTTTATATTAAAAGAGTCTATTTATACACAACAAAATTCCAGATCATTTAACACGCAAATGATTTAACAGAATTTCAAATCACGAATATGATGTGTATTGTTTCTATGTTCATGAGGTAGTTCTAATTGGAAAAAATAATATAAGTGAATTGGTTTGTTTATGGTATCGATATATAAACATATATATATATATAAATGTTGTGAATATATTTATGGGGATAGGAATAGATAGGTTGGGGCAATTCACGCTTTTCCCAAGGCCTATAATTAATATAGGTTGCATACATTCTAGGATTTTATTATATTATGTTATTTCATATTATTATTATTATTACGAGAAATATAAAAACGAAAATATTTGCGCTGTGGTAGATTGAAAGGATATTTAATCACTTAATGGTTCCCTTAATTTTTGAGATACAAGTCACGTTTTCCTTTTAGTAGCGTTTTTCAATTTCTAGTACTATTATTACTGTAAAACTCTAAGAAAGCCAACAAATACGAAATTAAATTTTATGACAAAATGGATTACATAAAATTAATCTACTGTATATACATTCTAAACCAAGATTGCAAAAAATTCTTCAAAAATTCTGTAGCACAAACTTTCCCAGAATCCTCTTTCAAAATATTGTTATCCTTTTCCTCTCCTAAGAATTAAGAAGTCAATATGAGATGAACTTCGAGGCATATGAAAATATATTTTATTTATATAAGAACAATATGGGCTTTTATCAAAACTGAATGTAAAAAGGGGGTAACTGATATTTTTAGCGGAATTGAGATAACTGCACTTCTGAACTTGAAATAAAAGATCCTATCATCATACAAAACGCTTATAACTATAACCCAACCAATCCAGAGGTAACTAGGGTATAACTGACTCAAATGTAGACTATATGGTTCTGTAAAAAGGGTATAAGTGGTAGATGTCTCCTTATTGCATATTATCATTGTAATTTTGTAACCTGCAGAAAGGTGATAACTACCACTTACCGGTACACCATTTTTGCTTAACTTTTTTTCTCTTTCATTCTACAGATGTTTCATTTTATAAAGAATACAAAGCGGACACCTCTGTTTGCAAAGAAAATGAACAGTTAATAGTTGCAACTTTTGATCTTCAACACGATCTCACAACACCACACACTGGTAGTACCCTTATGTTACTCAAGGAGGTATGCGTATTATAACAATCTTACAGTGTATAAAAACAAAAGCAAGTAGGGACCATGTTACCTGTGGGATGAAGTAGATGGTACAAGAGGTACTTGTGAAATTGTGTCATGCATGTAGATGTGAATTCAAACTGTTGACAATGAACTGCAACATAAGCAATCTTAAGACAATATCATCATGCTTTACTGTGACAACTGTCCCGGAGAAAATAAAAATCAAACTATGATTAGCATGTTGTGTCATACACTCCAAGTTTTTTTTTTTTTTTTTAGAGTATTAAGACCATTAAGCTCAAATTTCTTCTAACAGGTCACACAGACAAGTGTTGACACAGTCCACAGCACCATTTCCAGTTTTATTAAGAACAGAAATGTAATTTGTCCCTTCCCAGTGGCCCACTGTGATATCACTTGCACGAACAAAACCACTTCTGGTGAAGAAGCTTGAAAATTTTCATTTCCTGAACTAGTAAAGTGTACAAAACAGTGTGGGTGGAAAGGACATCCAGGATAGAGTGACAACGGAATCAGATGGTCTGAAATCAGAGACTTGCGGCTTGCAAAAGACAACTACAATACTATGTTTTGGTGTTCATTCGAAAAAGAATTCACCATTCCCCTGAAGCGCTACTGCAGTAATGCTGAACGTATTCAGAAGGCTTACAAACAGAATCTGAACATTACTAAAGCAAAATATCGAAATTTAAGAAGACAGTGTGATAAAATGTTCATACCCATTGAATTCCATCAAGAGTACAAGAACGTGCCGCATTGTACGTCAACAAGAGACTGTTTAGATGGCAAGGACGAAGATGATCCTGATGACATAATTGACTGATTATTCCTATGAGATCACAGTTATCAGTACAATGTTGTTAAGCAATGTCTTATAACACTAACAAGTTTAGTGACGTAATTATACTATAGTGGACAAAAGTACATTACCCCTGGAGTTTGCATATCCTTCAACATTAGGCAACCAACCAGAAAGGTTTGGTTGGTTGCCTGACGAAGGATTTGCAAAATACAGGTGGTAATACACTTTTGTCTACGGTAATACAACCTTATCTTTTCACGTTTATATTTTTTATTTCGCTTACTTTTGTATCCTTACAATTAGTGTGTAAAGAGCATCCCTGTTGATAAATACAGGTTGTCAATAACAATTATCCCCAGTAGCACGCCGACGTGGGACCCATATTTGTGCGACATCGGCCAATGTCGGCGTCGTGGATCTAAACTGGCCCACAATAACCCACCAAGTTCCCATATGGGTCCCACATGGGAACTTGGTGGGCTTGCCGAGGTTGATTTACTGATATGGGTCCCACGTGGGAACTTGGTGGGCTTGCCGATGTTGATTTACCGATATAGGTCCCACGTGGGATATAAATAGGCTTGCCCACCAAAAAGAAAAAAGCATGGAAACATTTCCTTTTTACAATGAATAAATTTGAAACACATGAAATTAACATTTTGATGGTTCTGTGGCAATTATTTGAAAAAGTAATTTTTCGATTCGGCCTCGATCTATGTCGAATCGATGTCGATCGGAGTACGCAGATTGTTTGTCAACTGTTCACAGTTTTAAAACCATAACACCGTATGGCGCCACAAGCGGTGCGAAGCGAGGGAAAAGCAGGAAATATACTTATGACTGTTGTTTGTTTTGGTTTTACCATCAATTCGACGAAATCGTATTTATTATTGAAGGTGAGTATTAAAATTATTTTTCTTCCATTAATAGAATGCATATTTTATCTTTGATTTGCATGAACGATGTCGACTATAGATAAAGAGATCCACATAAACTGTTCCAAATAAATTTTGGCTAGTTTATAGTCCGCGCTCGATGCAAGAAATCTGGTACTGGTTTTGTTGTTACAGGTGCAAACATGTGTAGATATCACTATACTTAGTCGTGAATAATTTTGATTTATGGTCTTCAAGCATAGGAGGAGGCTCAGGCCGAGACGGCCAAACATTGGAACAAGTTTATTTACTACTTTAAAAAAATGCGTTAAAAAGTACTTTAAATTGACAGATTATGACAAATGGAGGTACTATCGAGCTATTGACTACCGAATTGGCACATTTTCGCATAGTTTCAGGTTAGGTTAAGATCAGCAAGATTTTACTTTGTATAAAACAGTGGTAGATGCACACGCATCACAACTGATTTGTGTTAAGTACAAGGGACACAGTGTTGATAAATATAACTTGTAACTCCATTTTAAGTAAGTTAATTTACTATTTTGCTCCTTGTACTTAATAAACTTTAGGTGAGCGCATACTTTCGCTGTTCTGCGCAACGTAAGATCTTGAATCCAACTGTTGGTGTAGGGGAAGAGCATCCGCCTGTCACGCAGCACTTTGGCAGTTCGAGCGTGGGTTGGAATCCCGCGCAGGCCTGACTGAGGCTTTCCTCCGCCCCACAATGAGAATGCCGGGATAGTACGTTCTTTGAAAGGCCAGGGCCACATCCTGTCCAAATCCTAGTTTTACCTGAAGGATCGATCCCTTCTTTTTGTCCTTCCCATGAGTAAATAAATAATCAAAATAAGGTCTTGCCGGTTAGGTCATGTTAGGTTAGTTTCTGTCTGCCACTACGTTGGTTTGCCTGTAACCGCCATTTGAAAACTAGAATTGGCCATGAAAATACAGATTCACACGTAGGTTACTTAGCCTGTGATTGTCACTTAGAAACTAGAATTGCCCCCCCCCCCAAAAAAAGCTAGCTAGGTTGGTCAGATCTCTTTTGAAATAACTTACAGGCTGATGTGCCAGCCATGAAACAAGTTAAGGAAACAGTACAGTGAAATATTCTGATGTAGACCTATCTTTATTTCCATGCAACATTCGCTACCTTATTTTTTTCTTGGTATTATGTTTCTGTTCATAAAGATATGTTTTTATGTATCTACACACAAGTACAAATATCTATCGTACTGGGGTAACTGGAAGTTCTGAGCAGTGACGTGTAAAACTTAGAAAAGTCATTGAATTTGATCTTGGCAAATAAGTGAGAACGTTGCCCTGGGAAAACTTGTTTGAATAGTAATTGAGTGTGAGTGAATTAAGTTAACGTTTTGAACAAGTTGTTGAGCTTCCAAGGACGGGACCTGGAGTTTCACGCGGGATACACCCCTTTTGAAGGGGGATTATACCCCCTTCTGTGCCCTCTGTGGATGAGTGGATAAGCTCGTCGTCTTGGAATCAAGGAGTCTCAGGTTCAATTGCCGGTTGGGGACACAAGAGTTGAGGATCCCTCGATAAACTGTAAGTCCCATTCTTAGGACGTCATCATCATCCCGTTGAAGACAAGCACCATGAGTTCACCTTGTCCAGAGACCTTCGAGTCAAAGACCTGGCTTCGTGCAGAGCACCGATCAGAACCATCTTACCCTTCCCCCTGGTCCGATTTTCTTCCGCGACCAGATTGACCTTTCGTTTCAGCCAATAAAAATACATTAAAGTTGCATTCGAATTCGTCACTGTTCATTTTTAGAGCACCCCCGTTTTCATTTTCTGGGCATCGTCACTTCGCTCGGCAGGGTTGGCTGGTTTAAACCAAGGCTTAAACCAGCTTTTTTTTTTTTTCAAAAAAACCAACTAGTTTAAACCAAAAAACGAAAAATGTTCGTAAAAGTGTAAGTGTTTGTAAAATCTTGATGAACACACATTTGTGGGTTATCACGTTTCACTCCCGTATATTATTCGTATTATATTCAGATCTAAATTCCCCATTCATTATTCAAAATGATTATGCTACAAAAGCAACTTTTTTTTGCATAAGTTTATAAATGTTTGTTTTGTGATTTTTTTTGTAGTTGGTATTATTGTTATGTAATTACAATCAAAGAAAAATTCTAAATATTGTTTCGTTTCAATGTTTACTATTGATAAATTACATCGAAATGCCGTACTTTGTGTGTGTGTGTGGGGGGGGGATTACATACCCCACGAGAGGCATTTAGTGAAATGAGAAGTATCTTTGGTATCTATTTATGTATAAATGAGTCTGAGCCAAAGTGGACTCAAATAATTTGTATCTTTATTAGGGTTTGCCCAAGTGGGCTCAGCCCGAAAAAAGCCACCGGGTTTTTTCGGGTTGGACCCACCTGAAAAAACCCACCTGGGTTTTTGAGCTTTTTCTTAATATATTACTGATACAACCAAGATGATCACATTGAAAGTGATTTTTATCAGATTTTGAACTTTCCTTGGGCGAATTGAATGCTTTCCCGTTAAGGTATACAACATTCAACATAAGACCTTTATCAAGTTCTGAATGCACTGAATGAATAAAAAACCCTTACCTTGGCTTGAGATAATTAAGTAACAAATTAATGCATGGATTATGCTTATAGCCTATTTGAAGGAAGAAAAAAAAAGCAATTTTATATTTTAGAAAATACTTTCCGTGAATCGTGTGCTCGCCAACTCGGCGACGCCGAGGAACGTTGTCCCTTATACGTTTGACGCGTTTAAAGCCATAGATGCCGGTACTACCAGTAAACATGTAGTGCATTAGTAAAACTATTATTATTATTTCTTACCTTTGATGGTAACACAAGTATTCTTCAATAAAATTTAGTTTTCCAACAACAACAGTTTAGTGCAGTTATTTGTAGGTACTCTTCAAATAAGCATTCTGTAGAATCAACACCAACAAAAGCGTAAAAATTCGTCAAATTTAAGAAACTCGATGCTCAGAGTTCCGAAAACTACGTACCCCTTACTATTTTAAGTGCTGAATTCGAACTTTCGTACTAGTGGAAGTTTCGATGTACAGTAAAGAGAGCTGCATTTTCGAGGGAGGAGGAAAAAAAAAAAAAAAAACGTCCCGAAAGAAGTTCACGGGAAATTCCTCCAATTGAACGCACAAAGCATCGGAACTGAATACCTCAACAATATAACTATTTATTTTATGGTGTAAGATATTTAATTTCCTTTAAGACATTCTGAAACATCCTAACTATATATAAAACTACATGAGCTGATGTAAATTATTGAGCACTTCCTGTAGGGCTACAATGATTAAATTTGGCATGATGGTAGCTTTCTGGGACTAACGGTCAGAAAAATTGCCAAAAGTGAATATTTTTAATTTTTAAGGGTTCTAAAGATGGGATGAAAAGTTTCCCCATGTTATTTAAATGGGCCTTTTTTGGACCTATAATCTCATGTTTTGGGTACTTAGAATTGGAATAAAAACTTGAAATTCGGTATGCTTGTACGTTTTCTTAGCAGAACCTAAGTAAATCAGTAAAAATTTAAAAATCCAACTTTAGAGTGGTTTTATAGGGAACTGAAATATCCTTCCCATGTTTTTTTATATGGAACACATTTTACACCCCCAAATTATTGAGCACTTCCTGTAGGGCTACAATGGTTAAATTTGACATCATTGTAGCTTTTCGGGACAAACCCACAGGAAAATTGCCAAAAGTGAATATTTTTTAATTTTAAGGGGGTCTAAAGAGTGGATGAAGAATTTCCCAATGTTATTTAAATGGGCCTTTAAAAAAAACATAATCTCATTTTTTAGGTACCGGTACTTAGAATTGGAATAAAATCTTTAAATTCGGTATGCTTGTACGTTTTTGTAAGCGTTACCTAAGTGAAAAATCAGAAATAAAAATTTCCAACCGTAGAGTGGTTTTATGGGGAACTGAAAAATCTTTCCCATGTTATTTATATGGGACGTCTTCTACACCCCAAAATGTTTAGGCCCTTCCGGCATGATTATAGCATTCCAGGACTAACCGACAGGAAAATAGCCAAAAGTGAATATTTTTAATATTTTTAGGGGTCTAACGGGTGATGAAGAAATTCCCTTGTTATTTAAATGGGAGTTTTCTTGGGATACAAAATCTTATCTTTTAAATAGTTGAAATAGGGAAAGAAATGCAGCTAGCCAAAAGCTAGTTTATTTTATAAAATATGGATTATATCTTTCTTAATGGTCCTAAATTAATTTTCTGGAAAGATCCTTCTTGCAACAAGTGCTCGTGACATTCCTGTAATTGAACGCACAAGGTATTGAAAGTTAACTTCAACAATAAAAATCATTTATTTTACGCTGTTAAATTAATATATTTGGCGTTCATATTTGGCAAACGTTACTGAGGCTTCTGGGATGATTCAATCTGCATTTGTTCGTTCGTCTGCTTGTACCACACATATTGCAGGGAATCACTTCTGATCTTTTAAGTGTAAATTTTTAGAGTACAAGCACGATACACACTAAATTTCCTGTGTAGATTTTGGTGGCATACCAACGTAAAATTTCAAAATGGAGTCAATTTATTTTTTTCAAAATAGCGGGTATGCACGCTACAAAGCGCAATTTTCGGTCTTTTAAGTCGAAATTTTTAGAGTAGAAGCACGAGGTACTTTGAATTAGCTGTATATATTTTGGAGATGATCCAACGTAAAATTTCAAAATGGCGGCCATTTTTTTCAAAACAGCAGTGAATAGAAAATTGTTGCAAGTTGTGACAATGATAATCTTGAAATATAAATCATATTTTAACACTTTTACCCCAAAGACATTGAAATATTTTGATAAAACCCAATTAAACCTGAAAAAAACCAATAAAACCGGAAAAAAACCATATGGGCCATGGTGGGTTGGGCTTTTACAGAAAATCCCTGGTTTTTTCAAACCCTGATCTTTATTTACTTTTCTTACTGTTATGCAAATTAAGTCGTCGTATTTCTTTAATTTGGACCAATAAAAGTCGTTGTTCTATTCCAGTACGTTTTAACCATTTCGTCCGGGGGGGGGCAAAAAAACAGGCCTGAAAGAAACAGTGTTCTTTCGTATTCTATGCCAGTGCAGACGTTACTTAAATGTGAAACTATATACTATTTTGGAGAAAGTTTATTGCTACTTCGTCTGAAAAACATTCAAAGTAAGGCTGGCTGAAATAGTAGACAGATAGAAGTAACCTACAATGTTTTATGAACCTGTTGGAAACAATTTATTCGTTAGATGTGCAGAGTAGTTGTTGTAATGTGTACAACAAGCTTGGAGTGAGAAGCCCTAACAACTAAAAATAAGATGTCTAGTTTGTTTATTTTTATAAACAAGTTTTTCAATTTGGAGTCCAAAATTGGCTACTTGCTATGTTCAAGCAAGTCTTACGTAACAAATCATTCAGACTCAGATCTAGTCTCAAGTAATTTATTTCTATGAAAGGCTTGCTAGTTGTTTTTCTTCTTTTTTTTAACGAGGTTGTTAATACTTTCGCCTTTTATCGGATAAATGCTATCTTCTCATGATTGTTAACTACAGAAAAACCGGGCTCGTAATGCAAACTGTGTCGTTAAATTGGCTCTATTATGAGTATACATCAATAAATAAATAAATGAAAAAATAACGTACACATTAAATATTCATTTAATTATGATATGGAGTCTATTTAGGACAAGATCAAACAAGCAGATAAACAGCGTTAGTATCTTTTAACGTTGTGAGTTAATGTAATCAGTGTATGATTTCTGCGATTTCCGGAGAGGGGGATAAATTCATCAATAGCTCAAAAAAGTGGGGTTTATTTCCACCATATCCAAGGTTGAGAGGTATTTCGAGAAACAGAGAGGAGAAAGTTCCAGCCATCCCCCTACAGATAGAATACTGGATGTAATCATTGTAACATTTTAAACATGCTTTTAAAACCATAAGTTGTCACCTGCTTATTGTGTACCTAACAGTCTAGTAAAAACTGGATGTTTGTATAATTTCATCACTTGCTTTCAGAGTCGCTTGGAGTATCTATAGGAGGAATTGCGGAGGTAAACGTATCATCTATGGTGCACAATTCAAACGGAGGTTGCTCGTCTGCATCACATCGTAAAAGTCCAAATGGACCTTTACCATCCCACTCCCAAATCCAAACTCCATGCAGAATGTCAGCGTTGTCAGTTGCCACTACTTCATGTGCAGATACAGACAGTACCTTCACATCAGCTCGTTTAGGAATTGGCAGTAGTAAGTATCCAAAAATTAAACTGTATTGCTAAGCTTACTTACGTGTGTCGTCATTATTAAATAACCAAACAAAATGAAGACTATATTGCTTCTTTAGAGACATTTTGAACCCTGCTAGCTCGAGAGTGTGGCAGCACGTAGTCAATGCATCGATATTCTCCGACCACTTAGTGTGGCCGCCTTGATCTAGTAGTCTCCGAGATTATCACCAATTTTTGTTAATGAAAAACGAAATTATGGTAAAACTTATGCTTGGAAATTGAAATTGTTATGTTCCAAGCCGTGCGAAGGAAGGGGGGGGGGGTCCGAACCCTTCTCTTCCTCAAAAATAGATTTTTGTGTAACTAATATAAATTTCGTACTAATTACATTTTAAAACATATATATCATACTAAGATTTACTTTTTACAGTGAAACCTTTAGTGTTTAAGATCTCCGAAAGTATTTCTAGATCCGGCGTTCCTTTCGTAATGGAAGTACTTCTTGGCTTTAAAATTCAGAACATATAATCTGTAATTCTAGTTTTATCACATTTTGTTTTGCAGCGCATCCTGTTGGAATGGTTGCTTTGGAACTATTCTGTTCCATATTAGAGGAGGCTTGTGGGCAAGCGTATGTTAGGAGCGATTAAACTCCCAACCTTTTGAATGCTAAACCGACGGGTTGACGATATAAAGTTTGTACCATGAAACAGAAAAATTTATATTTTTGTACAAAACAGCGTCTTGTTAGTCATTTGTTTTTTCTTACTGCCTGTGCGCAGGTAGCAGACAAAATTGGCAGGTAGCAGACAAGTCGACACACCGATATGCCCTCTCGTGGCGCTTCTGGTTTCTTCGCTTGCTTACCAACACACACTTAAGTTTTTATTGTTGCTCTGGCTGAGATTCAAACGAATCCAAATTAGGCAAATTCCGTTCAGGTGTCATAATTGTCACATCACAGAGACGCGATCAACGTTCTTTGAATGTTAAGCATTCCTCGCACCCCATTTGAAACCGTTACTCTGCTAGTATCGATATTTAGACATTGTTCCATATACGGAGGTTCTGCAGAGAAACATTGGAGCATATCATTCTTATACTACATTAATTTGAAAGTTGAAATATCAAATGTAACTGCATTCTCTCGCAACAGGAGTTTTTGCAGTAACCTTTCTCAGCAGAAGACGGTAGAATGCCTAGATATTGACACGAGCAGGCTATTTTATTCCATTAGGACACTTGAAATGCTCTACAGACATATAAAATTGACCCGAATGTGGTGTAATGATTAGGAAAGCCCTCAAACAGCAATTAGTAATTTTCTTGCAATAGACTTTAAAAAAAATAAAAAATAAAAATAAAACTGCTTATGCATTAATTATGAAGCTTTATCAATATGTGATTTAAAATTCATCCCGTATGTTGCTGTGGGTATCGACTTCAGGGTCAATATGAGATATGTGCCGGTCAGAACCTAGATGACTTTTGTTAATGGTAGTTGCGGCACACACGATCTTAAGGTAGAATAAAAAATATTTCAAACAATGTGTACCATTGCCTCCTTGGTCTTGTATTAATTTAGTATTTTTTTCTTTCTTTTGATATTTCAGCCGTTGAAAAAATATTCCAGTTACTGCAGAGAATCCAGCTAGATATGAAACATCTCAAATGTAAAGTTGATAAAATGGAAGCCAAAATATATGAGCTGCACCAAGTTCCCTGTAGTGGTAAAGAAGCTTTGCAATCTATAGAAAATGCAAACCTGCTAGCTGACAAGCTCCCTTTACGCAGTTTGTCTGTGGTTCATAATTTAGAAGAAGATTTAAGACAGAGAGATGGCTTCAAAATTGGTGAGTGGTATTCTTAAGTTCGTATTGACACGAAGTATTTGTAAATATCCTTCAGGTATTGTTTAAAAAGAAAACTTTTATTCTTTAAAAATAGATCTCGTGTGGCCAGATGCTTTTTCGGATGTACAGGTTGTTAAATTAATGCGTACCAAACAATGTAGGGGTGGGTACCTGACATGGAAACAAGAAAATGCTTTGTGACATGTGCATACCGATCAATAGGTTGGGAGATGCAGGCCGTCGAAAGCGTGGGAAAATAAATTTCAGAAGCCTAAAATTCAAACACTGTCCAACCAACGTAGAGAGTGCAGCTTCATATCTCATAAAGGAAGTCGTTGGTGTTCTATTGCAAAAATGCATGTTTCAAAATTCAGCAATGCATACAAAATTAATTTTACAAGGTGATGGTAAGCCAACAATGACTTACACTTCGGCTTTTCGGTGCCTTTGAAGAGTCCTTTCGCACGCAATGCACATTCTTTTAACATACATTTTTATATAGAACAGGTATGACTTCTTTTATGAGATATGTCATGAGCCTATAATATATTGCTGCGTACATGTACACTCATGTCCAAAATAATTGTCGCATATCTATAACTGTCTTCTTGTAAGAATATAATTTGATAATGATTTTGCAGGGTACTTTTAATACTATGTGTATAATCGGAAAACGTATATTTGAGGTAAATTTCACAGGAAACAAATTACAAATACGAAAATTAGAATGAGTAAAACAAAATGTTGCTAAATGGACAAGAAAGTTTTATTTTCGTTTTATTGTTCTTATTTAATGCTCTTTTGACATGAAGTTTGCCACATACATGTCTTTGCCGATTATACACATACTAGCATTATAAGAAATACCGGGCGAATGCGTTATCAAATTATATTCCTACAACAACATTTATAGACATGCGACAATAATTTTGGACATGAGTGTACATCAGCCAAACTGGATTGGAGATGACGTATTTTTTATTTTTATGTATTTTATTTATTTTTTAATCTAAAGCTGATTGTGACGTATTCTTAATAATGCAGTTTCAAATAAAATAAAATCGAATCAACTATTTCTCTAGCGTTAGCAGTTTGGACTGTGAATTCTTAGGACTTATAATTTAGGTGTCCATATTGGATCTTAAATACTACTACTACTACTACCAATAATAATGCAATCCAATACTAGTTCGAAAATCTTGCTTTCACTGTATAGCACCTTCGTGTTTCAACAACAAAATCATAAGGTAGGATGGTTTACGGTTTCCTCGTGTCGTAGACATGTCTACAGTTATGCCTTGTTTGGCAATACCGGTACCATCTTCTACAACCTTTCCAACCATCCGCGGGTTCTCATAAAAATTAAGTGTTTAAGGGCAACTTCCACAGGTGCATGGATTCTCCAAGCCTTCGCTTTGCAAATAATTGAGAAGTCCCTTCACTTTTCGGGAATTCGGGAAGTCCTGGATACTTTCTTTGAAGTTCTCTAGCACCCATCTCCACCTTGGTAAGCGGAATCAGTGACTATGATGATGTCACGGTTTTGCAGGAAGCGAACTTGTAAGACAAACGGGCAATACGATCTCAGCAATTCTCGATCTCAGCATGTCGACGTACGACATGGTTATACAATGATTTAAATCAGCCTGTTCCTGTGCATTTGATTACGATTAGGGATCGAACGACACTGACAGAAGAATTATTTTTAAAAAAATCTACAGTATAAACTTAACGTACTACTCGTATAAGCAACATAACGTAGGCAAAATGTCTTTCTGTTTAATAATGAGCTAATACAGTGTTTTTTTTTTTCCTATGGTATTATGTTCGGACAAAATACTCTTTCTCTTCGAAATTAACAACTTGCAGCAAGGCAAACAGACAAAGATTAAATAAACTTTTGCTGAAAATGGATACTAAACTAAATGCATGTCGAAAACAAATAAATGGAGACATTTGCGTTCAATTATCACATCCAACAATGCGCGGTACATTAACGATCCTGCCTATTATTGCTTGAAATTCAAGAAAATAACAAAGTTTTATTTCAGGCTGTCCGTTAGTTGGAAGTTCTACATAGACGCTGGGGAATAGTTTTCAGTATCCGCGTCCGTTATTGAGAATGTCAGCTATTCAGAAGTAATTTTCACATTGCACCCAATGTATTTCTGCCAGGAAATTGAAAACTGTCCGTTATTTTGAGATGTCCGTTAGAAGTTTTACTGTAAATATAATTTCTATGCGTCGTACAAAAGTCTAATGAAGTCGAAACAACACATTTATCCTTCGATTTTTGTCGTGCGACGAATATGGAATGGTTTAAACAGGTAGTAAAGTGACGTCACTTCAAGATATGTGCACTAGATTCACGCCACGATGTAGTTCGGGGCCCCTAATAATTTTAGGTCCTAGCATTCTGCCGTTTACGGATGAGACTGAGGAAAAGCCCCATTCGCGATGGTGTCGCTGATTCGCCTGTGTAGGATCTGAGTTCCTAAAGAATTTTGTTATATATATATACTAGAGTCTAATTTCATCTTTCGGATGTATGGCGTTTTTTAGTATATATTTTTAGGAATCTTGGAGGGGGATTACTACCAGTGAAATCCTTTGTTTAGGTGCCATTCTCGCATTATCCTAGTAAAAGTAAAGCTTGCGGTAATATCTCCCAAACAATACCAGAGTTACGAGGACAAGTTCCTCTTCGGATCGAATCGAATTCCTTAACAATATGTAGTAAGGGAACTGGAAGTGTTATTGTTCGTTGTGATCATTTTACTACAGGAATATGAAAAAAATTTTGAATCACCATCAGAGTAAAAGGTCATTCTAGAGGACAAAACATAATTCAATAATACGTTAGATACTCTCCTTTCATATGGATCCGTATCTGCTATGCTATACGCGTTCCTTGTCATATTCATTCATCAGTTTCTATTACTGCAGTTCGTGTTTGGAGATTTTTTTTCTGTCATATATCGAGGGTTC
This sequence comes from Thermobia domestica, assembly GCF_964235325.1. Classification (NCBI taxonomy): domain Eukaryota; kingdom Metazoa; phylum Arthropoda; class Insecta; order Zygentoma; family Lepismatidae; genus Thermobia; species Thermobia domestica. Next base: position 213,796,116 of record NC_137460.1, on the reverse strand, counting down.
AGAGACCAATATGTGTTAATCTAGAAAAATGAAACTAAGAAAATTAGAGTTTTTTGGCATTTGTAGACATTTTAGGGCATTGGTAACGCTGTTATTCGCAGGTAAATAAAATCATTGCTTTCCTTGTTTTTGCCTCTGAAAGAAGTTGTAATTTTCTGTTAATCGCACCGTGCAAGTAAATTTTTAATTTTTGACTTGAAACGAGTGGATATTCTGAGCCATCCACATATCGTTTTCCACTCCCTACTTCCTCTGTTTGACACCGAACGACAATGTCCTGTTAGATTAGCCTTTCGGGCACGTAATAATGCGCTCATGCGTACAATGGATGTTTTTTGTGCAATGTATAAAAGGTTTCTTTGTATTTTAGGAGAAAGTTATATTTTCGTTCGAATTTTATTTATGTAACTTCAAAATTAATCTGTTATTTCTCAATGATGACATTTGCTATTTAAATGTGTAGTCCCTTCTGGTGATACAGTATTATTGCATTGAGTTTTTACAATTTTTTCTTCTTCAGGAGCAGTACAACTCCGATTTCCTGATATACAAACTAGCGACATTGTCCGACGGATTGGGAAAGTCTTAAGTGGTTCGCGAGATTGGGATGGCTACAGATGTAATCGGAGAAGAGAACAGGCTCAAGACTTAGGGGAAGATGCACAGTCGTTCCGCGGGGAACCCGCAAGAGTCCAAGGACCACTTGAATTCACCTTGCAGAGTCACCCCGAAGGGAAAGCCGTGGGGTGATCGGTCCCGCGGCTAGTTGTGATCAACCCTCAGCAGCGTGTCTGATATAAACAAACTTATATGAACGAAATGTCTTATTGAAAATAAAATAGTAGACAATAATATGTTAAAGTACAAGAGAATTATAAACTTCATGAAAGTAACCGTTATTAATAGTTTTTTTTTTAATTTATCACAGTAACTTTCAGTTCGCTAATTTGCAGAAATATTTCCTAGTGATACATTTTTATAAGTTTTATGTTGTATTTTACTGCAAAGAACCTATCCAAATTAAAACTTTATAGTGGCATCCATATTTTACTGAATATAATGAGCTTTCCGAACTTCCGTGCTGTCTGTGTAAGTGTAAGGGATGAGTCCACACTACAGACCAGTGTGCGAATTAACGGATATTTTACAGTGGGATTTAAAAAAAAAAACTTTTGAGAAGTTAAAATTTATGGGAAACTAATAATTTACAGAAGAAAAGAACTTCCTAAATTTTCTCTAAATTATTTCAGGTTAAGTAGAAAGATAAATATTATCTGCATAGTTTCTTTGATTATATATTAGTTTCCCTAGTCGGGATGTGTAGCGGAAAAATTCGATGTTTGAAATAAATTTATTTACAGTGGCTTTCGTTGACGTAGAGTGTATATGATTTTTACGTGTTTAATTTTATTATACATATGATATATTGACATAAGGGTCAGGAAAATGGCCACTTATCAGTGAACCCTTTTTTGAATAAACTAAATAGTTTCCACACGTTGCGGAACAAGAGCTGGTTCCTTCTTCAGTGGAAGGAAACAATGATGTATATGAAGAGTACGCGTTAAGAACAGTGAAGGTCACATTTTGAATATGCTCAAAAAATATTTTCTCCACACCAAAAGATGCAAAATAGTTGGTGAAAATAGGGCGTAGTCCACTCGCGAATGTACACGTGAGCGAATTACGACGTGTTTTCACCATCTTAATTATACATTTTGGTGCTGAGAAAGAATTTTCTGAGCATTTTAAAACGTGCCCTTCATAGTCCTTCCTGCGAACTCTTCATATGGAATGAAATAAAATGGTGAAGACAGTGTCAACGTTTGGTAACTATTAAGTTGATGCAAGAGAAGATTCACTCATTTTTTATGTTGTTTCTATATTAATGATAATAAGTTACGTGTTTAAAAGTATTTATTTCCATTCGTTATGTTGGAAACAGCAAAACAATTGTACAATATATACCTCTATGCAATGAGTGAAGTTCACGAAAAACAAAAAAGTTAGGGAATATGTTTTGTGTAAATTTTATTTTAATTATTTAAAAAAAATAAAAATGTGAATACTTCAATCTGAAAATGTTTTTATTATATACTGTTTTGTTTAGTCTAAATACTGCATCTCTGAAACACGCTAAATGTCCGACCGCCCTCTTGGATCCGCCATAGATAGAAGTGCGGCAAAACTACTTGCACCAGTGACATTTTGAAAAAATGTCTGATGTATCCGATGTCATTTTCTTCTATTTTCATTAGAAAAACATAACTTGAATCCAAAATGGTAGACAAGCATGTAGCGTGCGCCAGAGATGCAGTACATGGCCCTATTCAAATCTGATATGTTGACATATCCATCTGGTGTTAAATCTGTAAAAATTATATGGTCACATCTGGTTTACCGATGTGGGTGGGATCTCCCACCCAGATCTTCCCCATACCCACATTGTCATTTTAGCTTCCATGGTTAACCGATGTAGCTCTATATGGGTCCAACCCAGATCTACAACATGCAATACAAAAGAACATATCCGCACTCAGGTTTGAATAAAACTTTCATATTTAATCATTTAGTGTGAAAAGAAATAGGCTGAGCTCGTACGTTTCGCAATTGTGTATAGAAGCTGGAAGATCAGAAATGTCGCCTATTCTATGTTCCTTGTGAAAAGTACTGGGCGATTCAAATACATTTGAATAGCTCCGTTCTTTTTACAAGGAACATATAGAGCTACATCGATTAAGCATGGGAGCTAGAACGACGATGTGGGTATGGAGAAGATCTGGGTGGTTCAACATAGATTCCACATCGGTCAACCAGGGAGCTAGAACGACGATGTGGGTATAAAGAAGGTCTAGATGGGCCGACATGGATCCCACATAGATCCACATCGATCAACTATGGGAGCTAGAACGAAGATATGGGTTCAGGGAAGATCTGGGTGGTTCAACATAGATCCCACATAGGTCAACTAGGGAGCTCGAACGACGATGTGGGTATGGGGCAGATCTAGATGGGCCGACATTGATCCCACATAGGCCGGTATTGTTCAACCAGGGACCAAGATCGATTATGTTGATATAAGGCAGATCTAGATGGGGCTACATGGATTAATGTGGGGCCAACATTGATCTGGAAGAATCCACATGGGACCCACATAGATCAACATCGACGCCGATGTCGATCGACATAGATTTGCCGATATTGGCCAATGTCGAAAAAATGTTTGCCATTCTGCATCGATCGTCATCGACAGCGACATCGATCCCACCAAAAATTCCCATGTTGATCGACATCGGCCCATCAACTGTGCTACTGGGGATAGTTCAGTAGTTTCTTTGCACTATTATATCAGATAACCATGCATTAGGCCTTAAAAACGTGTTAGGCAATAAAGGAGGTAACTACATTAAAAAAATGTTAAGAATGTAGCCGCAAGGTATCTGGGGCAAAAGTTCTTCCTTTTCTTTCAAATTTGTATAATTTTGTCAATAACAGTTGCAGTTCAGTAGATTCTGTGTATTATTAATCCAGATAATCACGCATTTGACCTAAGAAAGGAGCTATGTACAAAAGAGGTAATTAACGTAGACAATTTAGAAAAAACAAATCTGGCTGCAAGGTACAAGGAGCAAAAGTTCCTACTTTTCCCGAATTTGTGTAACTCTTATACAGTAACATCATAAGGTTACAGCTGTTATGACCCATACATAATTTGGAAATGAGCAATGTATACACAAGTCAACATATATTGCCTTCTCCTGAAAAATTTATAATTAGTTAGTTACCCCCTTTTTGCAAAATGGTGACGATATATATATGATATCAACTAATATCACACACTTCAGCATGGCGCCTACAAAACTAGATTGTTTATTAAATTTGAAATTCAAGTTTGTATCCTTTATTATTCACTATACGAATCACAGTAAATGAAGTACTAATGTAGAAAGTGTTCATATCTAATAGGTTTGTTTGGTATTATCTCTTTTGAAACCCATGTGATTAATTAAAGAAATCATCAAATCCTCTTCATATGAAATACTCTAACAAATATTACCCCTCCCCCACCTTAAGAAAACAAGATTCACATAGCATACGAATAACCCATCATTACTTACTTTATATGCGTTACTTCTTCAACAAAAATTGTCCTGGTTCTTTCCCAAACGCATCCAACCATCATATATAATCTGTTTTATTCTATTGTACGAGTTCTCGATGAAGACTCCTCATGTATAATAACGTCAATTTTTCTTCAGACATGCTGGATCTTAACCAAGTTTTAACACGCCTTAATGTACCGAAACTTCTTTCAACGGTACAAATTGTGACAGGGAATGTGATAGAAATTTGTATTGCCTCTTTTATTGCTGGGTAAAATGTAGATTGGACCATCAAGCTTTCCAAATTGGCAGTGTCCAGATTTCTATGTCTCCATAACTCAAACCAGCATTGTGCCTAAGAAATGAAGTTTTCTATCTTATATGTTCGGCTTACTTCTTCAATCTTCTGCAAGAATTGAGGCTTAGAAAGATTTCTCATCTAGCATGGATGTCATACGAACAGAGAGAAACCCGGACTATTATTCTCAGAAAGTCTATTATTTAGTGACTGTAAAATATATTCGGTGTATGGACAAAAATTGCTCTGTTATAATATTCTTCTGTACAAGTAGAAGGAGGACTAGCACAATGAACTTGTCGAGACGAAGTTCTTGGAATTGTTAAGTAAACACCAAGTTCCTTTGCTACACTCTTGCACTATTCAAAAATCGACTGAAAAGTTGCTTCTGCGTTTTCTGTATAATTTTTAAAGACGCCAATTAATTCACTGATAGAAGATATTGCTGCCCTTAATTTCAATTCGATTCCCTGCAACATTTGCGCCACTGACTCAAGAGAGGAAAAATAATGACTGATAATTACCAAAGAAATTATGAAACTACCTGTAGACGGAGCCGTAGTTAGAGGGGGGCGAGCGGGGCGGTTGCCCCGGGCGCAGATAGCAAGGGGCGCCGAAAGAGCAAGAAGAAAGAAAAGGTGTCAGAAAAGAGTAAACGACGCGGCACCCCTTAAAAGAATTGTCACCCTATTTAATCAATATTGTCGGTTTGCAAAGAAATACATTTGTTAAAAATTTTCTTGCTCCGCTCCGCTCGCAATCCTTCAATTTCAATAAGAGTCACAACAAGTTTTTACTTATTACTTAAACGAAGTTATTATATACGATTTGTTAATGACAATATGATACACGTACAACTTATTGAGTAATGACGTATAGTGTACGCAGGAGCGTTTTCAAAATCAGAAAAGGTCAAAGTCTCAAATATGTGTTCAGCTTTGTGGTGGTGATGAGTTTGCTTAGTTAATCACGCTTTTCTACTCAATCGGATTAATCACGATGGTCAGAATGAAGGTATGAAAATGAGAGGAGTGAAGAGACATACGGAAGCTTTTGTTTGCGCAGGGGAATAATAACATATTTGAAATCAGAGTAGGGGCTAAAAGAGTCACAACTTAAGCCAATGTATTTCGTCTTTTTCAAGGACTAATCACTACCAGTATTTTTTTTATTCCGTTGACATATGAAATGCCTCCAATTTGAAGGAATTTGTTGGGATCATCTCTCCATCAACTAGTTGAATCGCCACGATATGTTTTCTGTGCATACGTATCAGTTATGCTCTGTTTTATATCTACAAAAAATAAACCTGAATTTCATTATATTTTAAAAAATATTTTTTAAAGTAAAAGAACTAACTAACAAACTCAATGGCCTATAGAACCCGGAGATTCAATGCTGTGTTTATAAAACTTCTCCAATGACTTTCGTCCTTACCCAACTGATCCAGTTTCTACTCTGTATTTCTTTTACCTTTATAGAAAGGGAACATTTTTAACGTTTTCGAAATCTCCAAATCTTAGTTTAAAAATATCACAGAGCCGATAAAAAAACAATCCACTAACGCTGCACTCCTATCCTGGGATGTTTACTATTTCAAACATGTCGATCATGGCACAAATGTTCATATTTGACTAGTTTTGATTATTCCTGAAGTGGAATTCCAATAGATTGGGACTTCAAAAAGCTTTCAAATTGTTTATGTGGCTATTTAACTGATATTACCTACATATTCAACGGTTCTCGGGTAAGAACTATTAGATTCTTCGGTTTTCTATTCGGAGGGGGCCCTAAATGAAAATGAAATGAAATGAAATCTTTAAGTTTTACGTCCCACGGTTATGCCGGTTAGGCTAAAGGAGACGGTGATAATGAGAGATGAGTGAAATGGTGGAATGAAGAAAGTGGTAGGAAACGGGAGAACCCCGACAAAACCCACGAGCACGGTGTTTGTCCACCACAAAGTTCACACGGCGCGAGCTGGGATCGAACCAGGGACCCCAAGCACCGGAGGTGAACGCTATGCCACTGAGCCACCACGCCAAAGGTCTCGAAACGGACCCTCGTAAGCACGTAATTCTAATGTTTTAAAAATATCAATAATAATAATAATAATAATAATAATAATAATAATAATAATAATAATAATAATAATAATAATAATAATAATGTAACATTTCTGTACTTCTCTTAAACTTTTTCCTACTTTACATTTATAAACCGGTTTACTTTGGAAACTGCATTATAGCACAAACAAAATGAAACATATTTTCCAGAGAAATGTAACTAAAGAAAACTGTCTGCTACGTATATCACATAACAAAAATAGCAAGAAGACATTGAGTGTATCGTTCTTATATATTAAAGTTAAAAACAGAACGGAAACGAAATGTTAATCCTATTTAAAACTGTTCTTTAATTCCACCTGGTATAATGGTATTATGGTATGTTCTTAGAATTATAACAAGACAACAGCACATTGCCCAAAGTTTGGACACTGACTACTAGTAAACTGATATAAAAGAACCTCAAGAGAGTAAAAGCAAGTTTATTAAAAAGTGCTTGAATTTCGGAGGGGGCAGCCCTCAGGCCCTCACGCTGGATACGTCCCTGATTCAGTGCACTACAGTTATTTGTTATAAAACATTATTATTAGATGCGTAATAGGCCTATGTAAAATTATATCATAAGTTTTACTTTTAATAGGTCTTTTAGATGCGTAATAGGCCTATGTAAAATTATATCATAAGTTTTACTTTTAATAGGTCTTTTCTTAACACACCCATAATATCCAGCGTTTTGCCTGCCTGTTTATGTCAGATAGGCGAAACTCTACTGTATTTCCAAAGCTAGCATATACATGAAGTAGAACTGTATCGTCCTAGAACAGACAATAGTGTGAAATGCTTATATTAAAAGACTGGAATAAAAAAAAGCATAAGTCCCAGACAGCATGCTTGCTTGCCTGTCGCTTTTATTTGATTTTATTTCGCTTTGGCTTATACACAAAAGCTTATTTCTGCTTAGCGTAAGCTGTAGTGCGGGCAACCCAAGCTTCACTTGCAAGACGCTTTTCTTTAGATTGAAGTAAAAAGCCAGCGGGCGTTCGATTTTCAGTTGTTCTCAGAGACCACGTGACGCTGACCTCTTAACTTTCGGGGACAAGGTAGTGTTCGCGTTGTTAGCGTCTGTTTAGCATTCACCTTGTATAAAGGACAAACTTAATTATTAAAAAAATGTGCCGTCTACTACTATAGTCCCACGTACCTATAATGTCGCTCTTTATTTCGTCATATTTCGGTAACCATGAGTATTTATGTATAAAGCATAAATGTGAACATAGATTTGAGCCTGCTTATTTTTCGCGAAAGAATACAGAACTGTTGCAGATATTTTAATATAAACCTCAAGTTTAACTTACAGTATAAACTTTATTTGAACGTTGAGATAAAATGTAAACATTTTTCTGCGTTTTTATATAGAAAGGTAGAAATTTCAAGGACTCGTGGCTAATATAACAATATATTGGATATTGGTAAGAAGCAACGGCGCGTTAACGCCATAGCTTCCTCACAGCTATGTCCGATTAATAGCCAATTTTCTACATTAGCGCCAGGCTTTCGTTCAGATGAACAGGGCATGGTCACACATCTTTCAACTCCGCGCCGGCGTGCCCCAAGGATCTCTGTTATCTCCTCCATTATATATTCTTTATGTAGCCGACATGCCTCAACCTCAGCCTCCACTATATGCCTTACAATTTGCTGATGGTACCGCTTATGTCGCATTGGGATCTTCTGTGGATCGCATTAATCAACTCCTATAACCAGCTTTGGACAAACTAGTTACATGGTGCCTGAAATGGAAGCTCAAGCTGAATTCAACTAAGACTCAAATGACTCTCTTTGGGCTCAAACGCAATAAATACTGTAACAGTCGCAATCCGGAACGTCTACATTTAACTCTTTTTGACTCTCCAATCCCAATGCAAAACAGTCTCAAATATCTGGGAGTAATATTCGACAAACATCTTACTTGGAAGCCTCATCTGAAACAATTGGAAGCTAATATCCGGCGCCGTTTGAACCTTTTACGAAACCTCAAAGGCACCACGTGGGGTCTTAATACAAAACTTCTACTGCTAACCTATAAAGTCTTTGTACGCCCAGCACTCACGTATGGACATCTTGCCTGGTTATCAGCAGCACCAACTTACTATGAGCGTCTGAAAGCTCTCGAAAGACATATCTTACGTCTGGCCTACTATCTCGCTTTCGATATTCCCACTGCTGAAATATATCGTCGTGCGCAATTTCCAACCATTTTGCCACACCTCTACCATCTACGCCAACGCTACATAGCGACACGAATCCAATTGGCACATCTCATCGTCCACGAGCTGTTAGACCAAGTTCCTGCTGTACCACGCTATGCCTACCCACCACTGGATCATCTCTTAGCAATATACGAATGCACCGAAACCATAGGTCAGTATAATCCTGACCGCCGTATCTACCACCGAAATCCACATATATATTGCCCATAACCTCCATACATGTACTCAAGAAACATTTTAACACAATAGCCAACTCTGACACATCCTCGTCAACTCGATTTTGATATTAGTTCCTTACTTCCATCCACATTATTATATAGCCTGAAATCATTCTCCATGTCTTATAAATCAAAACAGTTGAAAGTAGCTCTGGCCACAGAGAAGGTGTTGCGTTCTACGGCCCGCCCATCCATTGGATGGGAATGAAACTCTTGTTAAAAATAGTTAACGCCATATTTCAATTATGCTACTACCGCAAGACCTGGAAGGAAGCTCGTGTCATCACCATCCCCAAACCTGGAAAGAATCCACTTCTCCCGGAAAACTATAGACCGATAAGTCTTCTGTCGCACTTGAGTAATCTCTTTGAACGTGTGTTACTCTCGAGGCTGAAACAACATGTAGTTAATAGAGACCTCCTACATTTCCATCAGTTTGGGTTTCGTGACCAACATAGCACTACTACACAACTCGTACGAGTGGTGGACCACTTAACAGCGGCTTTTAACAGGAAACAACACACTCTTGGAGTCTACCTAGATGTCTCAAAAGCCTTTGATAAAGTCTGGTTATCAGGACTATTATATAAGATATACACTCAAGGTTTTCCGGATCGTCTTCTACTCTTACTTCATTCATATCTCGTTGGCAGAAAATTTCATGTGTCTGTTGACAATGTCAAATCCACGTCTAGATCTATCAAAGCATGTGTTCCACAGGGCGCAGTACTTTCACCGCTCTTATATAATCTATACACGGCAGATCTCCCGAGCTTACCGCATTGCTTTTTCACAACATATGCTGATGATACTGCCTTTTTCACGACCAGTAGCTCACTTGCGCAGTGTTACATCTACATGCAACGACAACTAAACAGTTTTCAGGAATGGGCAAGACGTTGGAGGATTAAAATCAATGCAGACAAAAGCTGTGCTGTCATTCACAGTAAGAGGCGCATCCGTGCTCTACGAAATTTAACCTATGAGAACGCTCGTATTCCTCACGCTATGCACGCCAAATATTTGGGTGTAACCTTAGACCGTGGTTTAACGTTCGCCGCTCACATCAGGGACATAAAACAAAGGGCCTTACGAAAAATTTCAGCGTTATACCCATCTTTTGCTGCAGTTCACTTTCTCATGATATTCGAGTTCACATCTTCAAGATGATAGTCCTGTCTACAATCTCTTATGCATGCCCTGCCTGGCAACATGCTTCACCCAGTCATATACAAACACTCGAAAGTGTACAAACTCGAGCTGGTCGTATAATCACTGGTCACGACAGATACACACGAAACAGTCAGATTCTGGAAGATTTAGAGCTACCCACTGTTAGAGAAGTTCTACGGCATTTGCACAGTAAGTTCTGGCGTACTTTACCCAGACATATTAATCCAGCCATAGCTAACATCGGCACTGAATGCACTCTCCGAAACGTCCATCGCATGCCACATCTTTAATACCTCTCCAGAGCTCGTAATGAAACCATAATCAGCTACTCTGCGACAGTTGCAGATGTAGACTTCTATCCATCACAAAACAATAGTAATTTCCAACTAACTATCAACAAATCTTTATATATTTTTTATACAGTCCTACTCATGGAGTCAGGGGCTCCGGCCCGATACTCTATACAAAACTACAACATTACCGTGACCGTGACCGTGACCGTTGCTTGTCACAACAAAACTGTTACTATTATGATTATTTTGATGTTTTGTCGAAGAAGATCGTAGACGTGGGTGTTTTCACGGCACTGCACTTGCTTCAATTGTTGGGAAAGTGAGGGGAAAATTTATTGTAGCATAGATTTAATCAGACAGTCGATATATACGGATTTCTTACTGTTTTGTTTTATCTAAATTCGCTTACCGCAAGCTTCCATATGGCTTCTTTGGCATGTCTTTCGCTTAATAAAGCTTGCCATTGATGAGTTAAGCTTATGCTTAGCTTGCGTTTGAGATAATTTGAACCGCGTTTCAATTGTGAAGACAAGCTTGCCGCAAGCCTTGCTCTGATGTAACTAACTAGCTTGCCACAAGCTTGAAGGAAGCTAATTGGCTTGCATAGTAGAGCTTGCGGTAAGCTAATTGACGTGCAACAGCAAGTTTGGGGCAAACTTGCAGCAAGTTTAAATTGCTGTCTGGGGTACTGTTTCGGTAGCGTGAGAACAAATTAAAAAATTCAATATATTTCCTAGGTATGAGATTATCATCTTATTGTGTCAGTTTTAAAAGTCATACCATTCGCAATATTCCTAAGGAAATCGAAAGAAAAACTCCTATGTGCCTCTTGCGGCAAAGCGGCTTAAGTGCATGGTCCGAAACCGATTCCCACGTTAAGGTATAGATAGAGTTCCTGTACTTCAACAATGCAAATCCGAGACGCTACTAAATACGAGAATCTTTGAAATGCTTAAGATTGAAAGAAGGGTTGAGTATTAATTTACTTTCCTCAATTAGATAGAATTGTTCAAGTGTTACGTTATCACATTTTTATTTATTTTACTAGACCTTCTTCCAAGGACGCCGATTTGTCTGTAAATTTGGGGGGTGGCATTCAAATGCAGAAGAAATATATATGAGGATTTTAAGACAAATTGCACTCAAATTATGCCAAATATTGTATATTCATAGATACAAAGGGGGCCTACATGAGCTTTGGGGGGCCCGGCCCCCAGGGTCAGCGCCCTTGCCTTCTTCCTAGTTAAGCAAACGTAAACAGATGATTTACTCCCTTCCCCCTGGTAAGCAAAATTGATTTTTTCCTCAAGATCTGTTGTGTTTTGTGAAATAGCAGCAAGAATTTCCTGATTACTTAACCATTTAAATGAATGGTTTCACTTAGAGCCATCTCGTCGATTCGCGTTGCCTAGGACAAAAATAAATTAAGGGTCAATAATGAAGATGAGACTTCCATATCAAACATGATGAGACAAGTGGATCGGAGATCTTTCTTTGTTCGAACTTTGATTTTTTCAAATCCATGATGGGAAATTATATTATGAGTACAATTTTCGAAATTAATAGTATACAATCGTAGAAATATCTTACAAAACGATGGTTTATTGCAAAATACTTTGACTCAAAGAATAAATTACAAGTAATAAACTTATTACTTTTCCTGAAGAGTCCAAGTCTTGAATGAGACGGAGGGTGTCGAGCGTAGTACTTGGAGCGATTGCCTCACTTGCTCTACCTTCCCCTGGTGCAGCCTTGATTAGAGTTGATCCTAAACGGATTATTCAGAAGTCGAAGTCGGAAGATGTTCCCCATTGTTCCAAAGCACTCTTGGTCGATTACAATCTGCCTCACTTGTGAGGGGACAACCCCATGTCGTAAGCACACAAATCCGAAGTGAGTTGTCTGCTGTTCAAGAACGGGCAGGGGAGGTGTAACATACAAGACCATAAACTATAAACAATAACTGTTTCCAATAGTACACGTATTCTAATACTTAATAAATACGTCGATTAAAGGATACTATCAATAAGTTATTTCCTTATTGTATTGTTTCGGTTCTTATTAACATCAAAATTATACACTTTCTATAATGTTTTGTAAAAAAAAAAGAATTGAATGGGACGGGATTCGATGTGGTGTCAAAATAATAAAATAACTACGAGTCTGATACACTATCCACCTAACCACGGACGCTACCTTGTGTTTGCTCTTAAGAAATAATCTTCATAACCATGGTGCGTATCGCTTCGAACCTTAAGATAAGAGTTTTTCTGTTTAATTCTAAATTTTCAAGCTAATTTATATTTGGCAGGCAATCTACACACTAGGTTTCAAACCAATAAATGCAACATTTTACTCCACTATCCAGTTCCCTGATCCAACTCCTCGACTCCCCTACTGAATTCCCAACGCAATCGTGCTCTGCTACTGAAAAATCCCTAGAAACCATCTTTGCCAGTATACACAAAACCGAGCATAATTTTGTTTTTTTGCTTATATTTTTATTATTTTATTATATTTTTTTGGAAATATCTCCTTAGATGGATTGCTTTCTATTATCTCCACATACTAATAACTGAATTTTATCCATAAACGTAAGAAAAATGGAATAAATACGAAAAAATACAGTATACGCGCATTTTTTTTTTTTTTTTTTTTTTTTTTTTTTTGCGCATGTTGGTACATATGCAAATTTATAGCGGCTGAGGGCAACACGGAGAAACATGAGAGCCGGAAGAAATATGGTCTACCGTAGGACCCAGCAACACAGAAAGCTAAGGAATCACTTGTTCTGCGCGTGAATAGCCACAGAAATAAAGGTGAAATGTTTAGTAGTAGATGCATGATAAGATTTGATATATGTAACGAACATTATGGCCGCCATATTGAAAGTGACCATCATGAATTTGGATTCACAGTGTAAAAGAGAAAGTGGGTCATTTGGCATATGAAATAATACTGAAATTTTACCAGGAATACATTGGTGTTAACCATTCTGTAGTAACTATTGTAAGTTGAGAGGTAACATGCTAGAAGAACGCACAAAAACTCTGTGAGTCTCACCAGTGTGACGCAAAAGCTAGAACTTGGGGAATTCTGGTTTGTATAGGGACCAAAGGAAAAGTGTTTACATGCAGAATAGTTGTGAGAAGGGAAAGATAGTCATTGACGACAGAGAAAGAAGAGATCAAAGGTGAGGAGTCTGTGCCACCTACTGTGTGAGACCCGTGTCAAGTTAGACCAACCACCAACACGAAAACAACCGGAACATATCACAAAATAATGGGCTATTTATGGGTTAATTAGTTGCTCTAATCTCAATTTTTGGGCTCCTACCGTTTAGTGGGAAATCGGAATCAAAACGGGCAAGTGTAGCTTGACATCAAGCTAGAACCCCCCATACGGTTACAATGATCCGATCGAAAAAATTCAAACGCCAGAATTATTTATTATTTATGGGCTAATTAGAACTATCTTCTTTGAAGCTGATAACGTAAATCTGTACTTCTATTGTGGTAATGAAGAGCTACAATAAAATTTGAACCTTTGCTTCTCGTATATCCTCTTCACTGGTTTGATAAAAGAAGTATACAAACATAATTATAAAATTATAAAACATTTAGCATTTTTGACATTTGTTTTAAAGCTTGCATTTTGCCTTTTTTTACAACTCGTTTTGGCTTTTTTTACATGTATAATTTTTGTACATACAAAGGAACTTTGATTGTGTATATTTTCATTATTTGGAAGTATGAACTGAAAACTTAGTATCTATTGTACTAAGAAGAAATTTGCATAGAAATGCATAGAAGTAGATCAGTAAATAATAAAATATCCATAAATAATATCATATAATACATAAGGATTTAATTTATTCTTACAAAAATTAAAACTGGTCGTAATAAATCAACCAACAATTAAGTATTGTTGAACCGTATAACTTTTGTGCAGTATGCTGGAAAAGTAAAGCCTCCACCACTGAAAAAAATGCGGCTACGGAGAAGAAATAAAATATCTAGTTTAATGTCCCACGTTTATTCATCGAGGCTAAGGGAGACGGTGATAATCAGAAATGAATGAAGTGGTTGAATGAAAAAAGTGGGAGGAAGCGGGAGAACCCTGATAAAACCTAAGCACTCGGTGTTTGTCAACCACAAAGACAACTTGGCGTGAACTGGGATCGAACCAGGGATCATACTCACAAGAGGTAAACGCTCTACTTCTGTGCCACTGCGGCTCCCAGCAACAGTGAAAAGACATTTCCTTTAAACAAAAAAAATATTTAAAAAAAAATAATATGATACACTATATAAATTCTATATCTACACTACTTACTTCCAAACATAATGAACATAAACACGTGAAAAGAGAATTCATGGGTTGGATAAAAAAATCTAAATGCAAAAGTGTGAAAATGATGCCTAATATGGTGTGGAGCCCTCTTTAGCGTCCAAAATAGCTTGGATCCGACGTGGAATGGACGTACAGCTCCTGAATCGGGGTGTGTGGAATTTTGTACCATTGTTCCTCCAAAACATGCTCCAGTTCCTTAAGGGATGCTGGTGGAGAGTAATGAGACCGAACACGCTTTTCTAATTCAGACCACAATGGCTCAATGATGTTCAGATCTGATGATTGTGGGACCCAGGGGAGGTGTGATAGCTCCTGGTCATGCTCCTCAAACCATGATTTCATTGGTTTTGCAGCGTGACAGGATGCCAAATCATCTTGGTAGATGCCATCAACATCAAGGAACAATATTTGGGCCATGGGTAGAACCTGGTCCCCAAAATGGCCTCATACGCCTTAGCATTCATCATTCCATGCAGGGTTATGGTGGGACCTGCAGAAAACAACGATATCATTGCCCATACTCTAACAGAACTACCCCCATGCTTGACAGTTGGGAGCAGTCTGTAACATAGGCCTTTGACGGTGTTCTCCATACATAAACACGACCGGTTGTTGGAAACAAGGTGAAGGTCGACTCATCGGACCACATTACGTGTTTCCACTGCTCATAAGTCCACGCCTTGTGGTCCTTGCACCACTGGATACGCCTCTTCGCATTTATTGATGTGACCAGAGGTTTGGCGATAGCGGCCCTGCCATGAATTTTCATTTTATGAAGTTGCCGTCGCACTGTTTTCGATGAAACCGGGTTCTGTAGGCCGGAATTGAGTTCAGACGTAATTTTCATTGCAGTGGTTTTCTTTTTAGCTGCTACAATCCGTTTTAATGCCTTCTGATCCTATCTGACAGGATTGTCTTTCGACCACTGTTATGCTTTCAGACGTCGGTTGCCCATGAATTATGTATGCCCTCGTGACATCGAATTATGTATGCCTTTCGATACGCCCCCAAATTTTGCCATTGTTGCCACTGAAGCTTCAACCAGACGGGCACCAACGATCATACCTCTTTGGATGTCTGTCAGGTCGCCCATTTTACCGCACCACCTTCACACAACGACACTCACAGGTGAACTGGTTACTGCTGACAAAAGAGGAAGGTCCACAAGACACATTGAAAACAAAAAAACGATCGGCAACAGCAACACGTGTTATACAGTGGAGGGCCAAACTTACGTGTCCTGTATGAAGTATTTTTAGATTTTTTGTTTACCCCTATATATAATATACCCCTATATATAAATATGCATTTGCAGCGAATGCAAATAAATCAATTTTCATTTAATAAACAACGATGTTTTCTCATAACAACTTTGAAGTTATAATTCCACGTTATCTAAGTGTCAATACCAATTTTCCATGAGATTTCTTGCTGACGATAGAAGAACAAAAATCGACATTAGAAAAACTAATTAGCACACAAGTACTAACCCATAATTCTGACATTTGAACTCTTTCGATCCGAGTATTATAGCCCTTGGTTTATAGCTAGAAGTTAAGCATATTCCCACAATTTGATAAAGAATTCCTACTAAATGGTTACAGCCAGTGATGAAAATTTTCCGATTCATAAAAACATACTAAACCTATTCCTACATCGTTGTTTAGCCGTGATGAGAGGTGGAAATTTTTCTTCTATATTTTTCAGGAAAATTTTCCGTTCTTAACAAATATCAGTGATCAAGTAACAATCCCTCAGTATTCATAAAAATTGATTTAATTTATGTTTAGAAATGTTAAAAAGTGAAAGATCGTTTAAAGAATCTGAAAATTTTCATGGCTCGGACAATTTTCAGTACTATGTAGGAACAAGTGAAACATTATTTATGAATCGAAGTATTTTCTGTCTTGTATGGAAAAGTTGAACTTTTTATGAGTAAGAAAATTTTCATCATTTTGAAGCCAAAAGTAAGACAACTTTTTGTGAATCGGAAAATTTTATTGCTCTGTAAAAGCAAGTGAAAGAAATTTTCATGAATCGGAAAATTTTCATCACGATGTAGAAACAAGTAAAAAAAAAAAAAAAAAAAAAACTTTTCATAATCCGGATGGATATTATGTATAGTGATGTTTGGTGGAAAATTTTCCTCTATATTTAACTGCACATTCAGCTATAAAATTCGATTCCTGTAGAGGGAAGTTAGACAGCAACAAATTATCATTTTTAGAATTAGCTTTCGGAAACCAGAAAATTTTCTAATATTTCAAGTTGGGAAGTAAAAATATACAGTCTCTCTTCTCTCTCTCTCTCTCTCTCTCTCTCTCTCTGTGTGTGTGTGTGTGTGTGTGTGTAAAGTGCAGGGAACATACATCGAGTTTGTAGAGAACAAATATCCCATTGCAATATTTAAAATGTAACAAGAAATTGGAAAGAAAGCTTTGTGAATTTATCAATTTGAGAAACAGAAAATTCCACTTTTCTTCACGTGTATTACTGCCTACATAAAAGTTCATTATGAACATTATTTTTGTAACAGAAAATAAGAAAAAAATGATTTTATTGTGTTTAACACTCGCAAATCATTACTTCAATATTGGAATTTTGTATAATCAACATTTTAGAGCAGATATTTGTATTGTAAAACTACCATTATTATGTATAAAAATGTATTAGAAATAATGACGATTCGATAGAACAAGTACATATATATATATATATATATATATATATATATATATATATATATATATATATATATATATATATATATATATATATATATATATATATATATAAAAGAAATATGTTTTTTATTTTGTAAATTAAAATGAAATTACTTGCTTTTAGAACGCAGCGCTAATAGTTCTGCTTTCTATGTTTCTTTTATTATTTTATTGGAAGAACAACTACACAAATCAGCTTCCTTATTAGTTATATTTCACTTTCTCTTCTGAATGAATATATGAATAAATAAATGTTTATTTCCAGAAAATTATCAGTATTTGCTTTCATGAGTTACTTAAACTCGAATTTTGGATAGTCAAAAATTTACAGTAGGCACTTTATATTATCTCTACTTATTTATAAATGTTGCAGTATGCAAATCTATAAAAAAAATAGTAAAGCTTTGGGAAAACCGTCTTATGCGTATTAAACTGACGAAATCTACTATTGTAAAATCAAAGGTGGATTCTGAGGGAAGAACGCATTGAAAGTTTTGAAAAATTCTTGAAATGAAGAATCGTTAGACTTTCATTTCATGAAACTTTTTAAGACAATATTTATTACCAATAAATTTTACGGCTAAACAACGATGTAGGAATAAGTGGAGTATGTTTTTATGAATCGAAAAATTTTCCGTTTCAAAATTTTCCGGAAAATTTTCATCACTGTACAGGACAGACAATTTTTCGATTTATGAAAAATTGTTTCACTTGTTCCTACATAGTACTGAAAATTGAACCATGAAAATTTTCATATTCTTTAAACGATCTTTCACTTTTTAACATTTCTATACATGAATTAAATCAATTTTATGAATACTGAGGAATTGTTGTTTGATCGCTGATATTTGTTAGGAACGGAAAATTTTCCGGGAAAATATAGAAGAAAATTTTCCACCTCACATTGCGGCTAAACAACGATGTAGGAATAAGTGGAGTATGTTTTTATGAATCGGAAAATATTACGGAAAATTTTCGTCATTGATGTGCAGTGAAATATAATGGAAAATTTTCCACCTAACATCACTATACATAATATCCAAAATTGTCCGGCTTATGAAAAGTTTTTTCCACTTGTTTCTACATCGTGATGAAAATTTTCCTTTCACTTCTTTCTACAGAGCATGTTTTACTTTTTGCTTCAAAATGATGAAAATTTGCCGAATCATAAAAAGTTCTTAAATTTTTCCATATAAGACAGAAAATATTTCGGTTCATGAAAAAGTTGTTTCACTTGTTCCTACATAGTACTGAAAATTGTCTGAGCCATGAAAATTTTCCATCTTTCAATTTTTAACATTTCTATACATGAATTCAACCAATTTTATGATTGCTGAGTAATTGTTCCTTGTAATTGATATTTTTTAGAACGGAAAATTTTCCACCTCACGTCACTAGTTGCAGCCCAAAAATCGAAATTAGAACACCAACTAGGTCACATATAGACCACAACTCTGGCGTTTAATTTTTTTTCGATCGCACCATTGTAACAGTATGAAGAGTTCTAGCTTGAAGTCAAGCTAGACTCGCCCATTTTGATTTCGATTTTCCGCTAAACAGTAGGAGCCCAAAAATTGGGATTAGAGCAACTAATTAGCACATAAATTACCCATTATTTTGAGATATGTTCCGGTCGTTTTAGTGTTCGTGGTTGATCTAACTTGACACGGGTCTGTGTGAGCTGTTTGCAGGCAGAATGTACGCGAGAAAGATCATTAGCTAATATCTGCGTTATCAGTGAAATAGTTGTATAAGATAGAGTGGCTGGTAGTAAGGTTAATTAGCCCTTGATCTGTGAGTCACTGTTGAGGAAGTGCTAGACAGTGACAATGTGTATTCTAATTCATAAGTTGGGAAAGTTGTTTCTTTTTTTTGGGAATGAATATGAATCCCCAGGTAGTTGTGTCATTATTAGTGCGTAAGTTTGGGACGTGGGACAATAATCCCTGTGTAGATCAGAAATTTAGTAATTAGTGAATATTGATACAGTGGTCGAAGAATATCAAACATTAGAGATAGATGATAGCGTGTCAGATGACGAGATAGCCAGTGGCCGTGATAAGAGTAGTCACAGTGACCCTTAGGAAGAAACTGGTATAACGGACGCCTCAATGCACGCTCGAAGATACAGTAATTCCGACCAGAGTAATAGTTCGTCCTACGCTCCATCCCCATCTAATAAGGAGCCTACAAAATATACGAAGCCAACAGTTAGAAAATATGTATTACTACTGGATGGAGACAGGAAAAACTTTAGGTGAAACAAGAAAAATGTCATCTGTGTTTTCACGCTACAGGTATCTGACCTTTCGTAATTTTGAACGAATCTGTAACAAAGTGTCTGTGAAAAAAATATAGATGAGGTATTACAATGTTTTAAAAGAACGCGGGCCATAAATGATATAGTTCACGTTCGGACAACTAAAATGTGGAAGATGCATATATATAAAAAGGGACATGGATCCTATGGTTACTCTTCAATTCAAAGCATCTGGCTCTTGAGTCAAAAAAAAAAAAAAAAAAAATTAAAAGCATAACAATATTATGTCACCCAAAATTAATCATTCCGTTTCCAAAATAACCAAAGATGAGCAAGAGTTAGATCAGACTGCAGAAAAGTTTGTTGCTGAAACAAAGTTTATGATTGTAAAAGAAAACCTCAATTTAAGCCAAATTTTAACAGATCAAAATAGATTCGACAAAGAAATTCATTCAAGCAGGACACTGGCAAATAAAGGTGTCAAAAGAGTGTATTGCAGCATAGGATCAACGACAGCAGTTACGCACTCGTATATGATAATTCCCATTATATCAACGGATGGGAAACTGTTATCGCCATTATTTGTTATATCCGCTGAACCTACCGGTAAATTCCCTGCAAAAATGCCTGACATCCCTTCGATATCACGGCACTTGCTAGAAAATCAGCAAATATGTGCAAGAATGATTTGAAGATTTTTTTCTTCAGAAAGTATTTTGGCCACATGTGCACGATAATCCCATCTTGCTGTTGGTTGATTCGTGGTCTTTTAACAAAGATCATAAACTGATGCATTCCACTGTTCCGGATAATATCGAGTTTCAGAAGAAACTGATACCCCTAAGTGCACTGGACGTATTCAACCTGTCGACGTTGGATTCTTTCGCACGTACGTGAGGTTTATCAAGGATGGTTATTCATTAGTTTCATGTACGGCATTGTGACAACTTCATCCGTCTTCAAACGTTTCGCGCTTCCAGTTTAGTGCTCTCCGGTTCTCGAATTTCATTAAACATGCCTTCTACATAGTTGGATATCTTCAGAAGCACCCAGGAAAATTCCAGACACCAATGTCCTTTTGTTTTGATTATGAAACATGATGGGATTGTCAGCAGCATCAAAGTAATAATTCCTGTTTCGTCAGGTTTGGACACTGTTAAGAGCTCTTGTGTTTTCATCACACTCTTATAGATACTCTTCACATCAATTGTCCTTCATAGATTGGTATGTACCTTTATCAGTATATTTGCTTGTGTGATGATATGTTATTTTCTTTGAAAAGAACCACGTCGTAATTGTACCTGCAATCTCCAGCCCTCCTTTCTGTTGGGTATTTTAACGTGACGACAAATATCCATCTTTAACACTGCAATATTACCAGCTTGTATGTGCAAATCTCTTTGTCTTTTTCTATATGTGCATCCTGTTCCAACATCATTCCGACGTTTGTTCAAATACCCTGTCAAGATTTTCTTTCATGTTACTTCTCAAATCACAGTAGTTACTACAGAATGGTTAACACCAATGAATTCCTGTTAAAATTTCAATGCTATTTCATATGCCACATGACCCAATTTCTCTTTTACATTGTAAATCCGAATTCAAGATGGTCACTCAATATGGCGGTCATGATGTTCATTACATATATCAAATCTTATCATGCATCTACTACTAAACATTTAGGGCCTTATGCAGAGTCGTTTTGAAGACTGATTAACGTCATACTACGAGGTTGACTAAAGGATGGTTATCAAAATTGTATTCAGAGTCTCTGATTAGGACGTAGTATTTGACGAAGTTAATCACGTGTGACTAATTAATCAAGAGCAGAGGCTAATCTTTTACCTACGGTTTAGCGTGCGACACAACATTTCGTATTTCGTATTTCATATATTTTCATTTTTACACACTACGCGTGCGCTCCTCTACTTTTCCGTAGTTGCCACATTTTTGTTCTCACCCGATGCATTGGGTTTATATTAGTTAATCATACCCAAATCATAATTTTAGTTCTACTCAAAGTAGACTCTGAATTAGAGATGCAAAAAAGCCGGCTTTTTTGAATCGATGGTTTTTTCACATAAAAAGCCGGCTTTTTTTGGGAAAAAAAACGAGAATTTGGAAATTTTGGCTTTTTTCATTTTCATGATTTTTCTATCTAAATAGCTTTCTTATAGTATATTCTATACTTAGATAAGAATTCCATGACCTAAATGCCATATTTCGCTCTAAAATTCACTATCAAGATGGATGGAGCACATGTTTTACGAATTAAAGCTAACATGAAGAATGTAGTATTTGAGGGCAATTTTAGAGGCTATTTAACTTTACTTTAACTTTTGAGTTATCGATATGTTTTCTTCTCGATATCATTTCAGTTTGTCGTCTGTTTCATTTCTAAGAGCTTAGTACTCTAGCTTCTAACGCAGAAGTTAAACTTACGTTTTTCTATATATCCGTCAAAGCGTACGTTTTTCAATATATGCGTCTAACCGTACTTCCACATTTCTGTTATACTGAAGCTGTGCAACGATTTAGCAATAATTTTCCGGATACAACCTTGAATACGAATTTATACAAATAATCAGTAGCGGATTTAGAAACGTACTTTGGGACGGGTTTCTCTGATTGTTTCATTTTCTAATATCTCCTAATTTTATTTGGGAGGAGCTTGAAGTTTATGAGTACAGGCATAACTAATACTGTATTTCGTTTCGTTTATATATTTAGCGATAATCTTCCGGATACAACCTTGAAGATCATTTTATAGTGAGAATCAGTGGCGGATTTAGAAAAGTATTTTGGGAGTTTTTTTCTTACTAATGTTTAGTTTTTCTAAACATTCGTAGTTTTTATTTGACGGCAGCTTAAAGTTTATGAGTAAAGGCATAACTAATAAATATTTCGTTTTTTTAGACATTCCGTAATTTTGGGGAACAGGCTTCAGTCCGAAAGACCGTCCCCCTAACCCTCGCAAAACCGTCACTGCTGGTAATTAGTAATAATAACGATTTAAAAACAATAAGAAATGAAGTCAGCCAACTCACAACTCACACTATTTCTAGTTCATAGATGGAATGAAGAAAAGTTTTGTCAGAATGGTCGAATGCTGAGTTGAATTCCGGACTTCTCGATAGAAGCGCAAAAGCTCCAGTCAATCATGTTTGTTGTGCAGTTGTATTTATCTTAACTTAAATATATTCCGTAGTCCTTTTTTTTGTGTGTGTGTTGGTGGGGTGGGGAGAGTTCCATAATGATATGAAGGGTGTGAGCCAAGAACATGGTAACTAACAAATTTTCAATTGCTGAGTTACGCAGCATCAGATAGGCAGCAACGCATACCGCTTCGTTTAATCCCTCATGTATAGACTTATGTGAAAAA
The DNA here is from genome assembly GCF_964235325.1 of Thermobia domestica. Taxonomy (NCBI): domain Eukaryota; kingdom Metazoa; phylum Arthropoda; class Insecta; order Zygentoma; family Lepismatidae; genus Thermobia; species Thermobia domestica. The sequence goes on along the minus strand of NC_137460.1, from coordinate 213,772,977 downwards.
TCAGCTTTCCGACTTTCAAAATGGATTGTGCAGCAGAAAATTTCTAATTTCTTAAAATAGTAAAATTATGGGTTACCATGTTCTTATCTCACACCCTTCATGTTCAATCCCTCTTGTTAAAAATACAGAAAACTTGAGGACTGAATAAACCGTGATGGTGCTTATATAAAACTGTAGAATTTCAAGAATATACAAAACCAGAAGCTCTAGGCGTGCAGCCTTTATCATATAAATCTAAGTGTATCATATAAATCTAAGTATTTTTCTTATGTTTTATTTTAATTTTATTTTGTTCCAAAAAGAGGGTATGGAATATTTTGAAGTAAAAATACTACATAGAATTTTGCTACTTATTTGAGTATTTTTTTAAAAGAAGTATTTACTTTTAGGGTTGGCTGGTTTACACCAGCTGTTTTTCTTCTTTTTTTAAATAAACAACTGGTTTAAACCGAAAAAAAATAAAAGGTACGAAAAATGCGAATCGTGTGAACTTCATGGTGATGTTTCCATACATCAAACCATCTGCATTAGTTTTATTTCCTTTTCACCTTTTAATCAAGGTGTCCCATGTTCAATTCTCGGTCGAACCACAACCCTTCTTTCATGCGTAAACAAAGTAGTAGTTCGGATGTCACTTTAAGCGAAAGTCTTCTCCTTGATAACCTCGGTATTACGTAAGGATGTTAAGCCTGAACATAACAAACGAAACTAAATTGTATATTTCTGAATGCCTGAATGCCTGAATGCCTGTTGTTTTATAAAGAAGCCAAGGTTGCTTAAATATACTGATATAAATTGACAAAATTTATCGATTGCCTACGTAGCTTCCAACATTAGCTTGGATTGTACTTTCAATGATATGTACGCACTAAATTTGTAATTTAATACCTCAGTTTTAGCGTACTGATTCTGATACGTTGACCTTTAAATTTTACATGCAAAGCAATAACAGGATTTTTTTCCGTTATTGTTTTACATTTAGAGTAATGACGGGATTTTCCCGATGGCTAGGGCGGGAGTTTCTCAATTTAGGAAATTTACTGACCGGACTTCTTTAAGCTTATGTGACCTCTTCCAGCATAACCCCGTTGTTGCATAATAACACCAAGGCGAAACAAACTTATTTCTGTCAATATGTAATATAAATACATAAAGCAAAATATCTAAACCCCAAAAAACCTGGTTTAAACCAAAAAAGCCTAGTTTAAACTCCCCCCCAAAAACGGGTTTTTGGCATTTTCAAAAACAACCATGGCTCTTGCCAACCCTGCTTACTTTTGTATGTAGGAGGTTAAAAAAAAATCTTATTATATACATTGGTTAATCCTTTGGAATTCATAATGTAAATATGTTGAGAAGTAAAACTGTTTGAAATATCTTTTCGAAATTCATGGTTTATTTTCGAGATTTTATATTATTATCGGCATCAACTACTAATTAAATGACTTTTTGTGTTGTAGAGAAGCGAAACAAAATCTGGTTTATCAATTTAAAGCAGAATTTTCAAAAAAGCCCAAAATTTCCCAAGCAAAAAAGCAAAGCAGAAAAAACCGAGATTTTTCCAAAAGAGCCGGTTTTTTTCCGAGCCCTTGCATCTCTACTCTGAATACTATAACGTGCACTTTCCTTAGTACAGAGTTAGTATGCTCACTAACTAGTCCGAGACTAACCGTCGATTAACGAATTCTCTTTGAATACCGCCCTTAACCTTCATTTCTGTGACCATTCACGCTGCTAGGCCCTACGGTCGGTCATATTTCTTCCTGCTCTCCTGCTTTTCCATGTTGCCCTCAGCCGCTATAAATTTGCATATGTACACAGCTCCTAACCCTCTTTCATATCTGATACATGTAGTTCGGCAGCTCACGAGCCCCATTCGGACTCTTCGCTGGTCAGACTCCCATCCAGCGATATAACAACAGCAGCGCTCCTCTCGTTTGTGTTATTGTGGAGAAGAAGAAAATTCTATCGACCACTTGACCTTTTAGTGTTCTTTAACGCATGTTTACCGTCCGATACTCAACATCATTCACCTGTTTATTACAGTACTAAAGTCATGGGCGTCTTTGGCACGTTAAAATTAGAGGGACAGGGACGACTAGAATGCTAGTAGATCCTAACTAAATTTACATCAAAATTATGAGTAAATATAAATTTGCTTCAATTATGAGTCAATGGGGAATTCTCATACTAGTTTTACGAATACAATGGATAAAATATGTATGACATATTTCCGCCAATATTTGTTGTTAATTTGTTTCCACTGGGTTCCAAAGTCGTGAGACGCATATGGAATTTACAGTTGTTGGGCCTTATGCAGAGTCATTTTGACGTCTGATTAACACCTTACTACGAGGTTGACTAACAGATGGTTGTCAAAATTGTATTCAGAGTCTCTGATTAGGAGGTAGTATTGGACGAAGTTAATCACACGTAACTAATTAATCCACATCTGATACTAATCTTTTACCCACGGTTTAGCGTGCGACACAACATTTCGTATTTCGTAATTCATGTTTTTTCATTTTCACAGACTACGCATGCGTTCATGTACTTTTCCGTAGTTGCCACATTTATTTTACTCACCGATGCATTGGGGTTCTATAAGTTAATAATACCAAATCATCAGTTTAGTTGTACTCAAAGTAGACTCTGAATACCAAAATGTGCACCTTCCTTAGTAAAGAGTTAGTATGCTTACTAACTAGTCTATGAATAACCTTTATGGACTAATGACTAATGGACTATTGATGAATTCTCTCTGAATACCGCCTGTTATGTTTTGCATTGTCTTATAAATATATTATGATGAAAGAGAGAATTGAAACTTTTGTTTAAGTTTCTGAAAGAGTAAAATTTAAAGACCAAATAGATCAGTGATCACCAAACCGTCGATCGCGGGGACATTTTCCGTAGATGATGTTAACGCTTTGGTTGTCTAACCTTGGTTCCTCCACTAATTCCTCTATAAATAAATGTAAGATTTTTTTAAAGTCGGTATTTTTCTTTTGGTTGGTAGCTCACAATAGAATTTAAAAACGATACTATAGCTCAGAAGCTTCATAAGTTTGGAGACCACTGAAATAGTTCAAAAATAAGCAAGAGAAAGAAACTTACATGAAAATAAAGAGAAACGTAGACCAACCTATGCTTACTGTACGTAACATACGTATTATTTGGAACGTAAAATGTGAGTTTTAGATTTTTGCACTAAGGCTAGGTTTAGACGGAAGCATTTATCGTAGCATTTCTCGTATCAGATGTGCTGCCAAAAATCTCATATAATATTCTATAGCATCAAAAGTATATGGTGCTTTTAAACGGTAGCATTTTGATAAGCATCTGTCGTGACCAAGAGGATCTGCCCATACAACAAAATCGTGAAGCCATACGTCACAGCTTCGCCATATCTACTCTGCCCACTCCGCGCCACTAAGATCGCAATGTTTTGAGCCAACAATCATGGCGGAAACCAGAGTAGCCAATCAGACGTGCCGGCTCAGACGATGTTCGATTGTTTTTTGGCTTCATTGAGTTCATATAATGAAGATACGTATGGGCAAATCCTCTATTTTATAACATCCTTGGTCGTGACATAGCAAACAAATCACTGGAGAAGAGCGCAATTATGGCTCCGAAATTAAGCGTGAGGTAGCTAAAGCTATAGTAATTGTAACAACAGTTCTCGCCGGTCATATTAAAAAACGAAAATCACAAAGAAGTATGTGGGCAAAGAGCATCCCTACTCCAATTCATTTTTCTTTACTACAATTCAATCCCCCCCCCACACACACACAAAACAAAGAGCATGGATATTTGGCACAAAAACTTTCGCTTCTTTTTAACACACCACGGCGCTGCAATCGAACCAGAAATCCTGGGGGAAATGCTATGAAATAGAGCAGGTTCTATCGACAAGAAATGCCATGGCATGGGAAATGCTATAGCATTTGCAACTTTACACTTTAGGATATCGATGATACGATTTTTGCTACGAGAAATGCTATGATAAATGCTTCCGTCTAAAACTAACCTTAGGTTTAGCGTAGAAGTGATAAAGTCACTTAGCTCATCCATTCACCATATTTTATTTTTCATTACTGCCTCAAATTTAAGTTTACAAACAATATCGTTCTCAAGTAACATCTTCCCCTTGACATAGGAATTGTTCTTTTAATACTATCCATTAATTTCGTCTTTCTCTTCCTTGCTTATTTTCCTTCTGGCATACCTTCTACATGTCATTCGGAATATAATTTTTTCACCAACACCGTCTTAATATCTTTTTAATTATTCCCACTTATATTCTTGTAATCCATTATTCCCAGTGTATCTCGTTGGTTCATTGTTTCAAGTTTTAAGCTCATCTCGAAATACAAAATTCGAGAACTTTTGAATTACAACGTTCTTGTAATGCAACGTTTTCGGTTTTTATAATATCCAAATTACATTTTAACTATGAAAAAACGTCTTATCGTGACATTCTTGATTTGGTAACAAATTTCGAATATTTATTTTTCCTTCTCCTGTATTCTTAATAAACTAAAGTGTATTGTCTTTTTGTTCTTCACTTCGCTATACGTTTTTTGACTTGTCTCTCAGTATCCCAATTCCTTTGCCATCCTCATTTACTTCGTTTTTCGTTTCGGTACCTAAGATGAAAAATAATTATTATTCTTGATATCATCCGGCTCCTCGATGTATTCTTTCCATCATCCCCAAACTGCAATTTGCTCATTAAAGGTTCATTCATATTTTTAGAGTCTATATTGCCATAGAAGTTCTCTGAAATTTATCTAAATATACATTATTAAAATTTCTCACCTTTCCTTCTATTGTATATTCCCTTGTCTTTGTATATTTCTCTTCTTGATTCTTAGATCAATTTCCATACAGTTTCCCCTTCTCCAGTCTTTCTTCGTGATGGAGTTCAATCATTACTGGTTAAGCAATGACGAAAGTATGTGACTGCAGCCAAGAGTACTTTGACTAACCAAGAAGCGTAACTTAATTTTTTTTTTCTCTGAAAGTGGGACACGTCTTACGGACATTTTAATCACATCAACCTAATACTTAAAAACAAATATAGCTTTATTTGTTCTGCCTTTCTTTTCTAATATGGATGAATATTGATCCATTTCATCTCAACAAAATATTGGGGGACACGTCCCCCTGTCCCCCCGCTAGAGACGGCCCTGAGTCTAGAAACAGTCGCCTTTTTACTCGCTAACAAAAACCACCTAGTTTTTTTTGTTTTTTTTTATCTGTTACAATATTACATAGTGAATAACTACGATTTCTAATGTGGTCAAAATGTGCAATAGTGGAGTGCTCTCCTTATTCATAGCAGCATAGTGTCTTCGCATTCTCACTTCGTTCCCGATAACCACTTATTATTATTATTATTATTATTATTATTATTATTATTATTATTATTATTATTATTATTATTATTATTATTATTATTATTATTATTATTATAAAAATTACCAATTGGATTGCTCATTAGACATATTCTTTGCCTGCAGAAAAAAAAAAGAAAAATGAAAGGAGAGCAGTGTTGCCAGAGCTATTGATTTTGCAGAAGACTTGGTTTTTCTACGTTCTACTGATCTTGTCTTGTCTTGTCTTCACTTTTAAAAAGTGCTGGAAAAATAAGAAGGGCACCAGGAAATGACCAATTTGTGCCATAAATGCTACAAAGAATATGGTAGTAAGTTAAATAATTTCTTCAGTAGAAATTGTACTAATAAACCTTCTTGAATATGTCAACACACTTTTATATATATATTTTTTTAATTTTTTGTTTTTTTTTTATATCGAGATTCCGGTTTTTTTAAGAAATTGTATCATAGCTTTAATTGGTATTCGTTGATTAGAAGCTAAAATATGTTTGTATGAAAACGGAGCACAACCTAGATGATTATAAAGTTGAAAAAGAAATTGATTTCTAAACGATTCAAATAGATCACATTCGAATAGTATGTGATTCATAGTTCCAATGCCTCTGTCACACCAACAATGATAAGTTGGTTTTTTTTTTAATTTGGTACAATTTAACAGGAGTTAAAGCCGTTCCTAAAAGCAGTCGATAATACAAAATTATTTCTTGCCGAGTCCATGATTTTATGTGTTTCTTGAGTTGTTCTTGTGATGATGACGATATAGACCAGTAAAATTTTCCTGGTAGGGTTTTTTCAACGTCATACCATTTCCCTAATTCTTTATCGTGGAATTCTTTGATTGTACGAAAAAGGTTACATGGCGCAATTTTGATATTAGTAGGATTTCCTGTTGAACATGATTGCTTTGCAAGATTGTCTATTATATTGCTATTTTCTTCGATATTTACATGTGCCTTTATAAATGCAAAATGAATCTGATAATTATTCTTAGACAAATTTATGTATAGATATTTTATATTTAAGAGTATCCATGTCATTGATTTATCCCAATCACTGGCGGATCCAAAGGGGGGGCGGAGGGGGCGACCGCCCCCCCCAAAAGGTCTGGATTTTACTTCCAGGATGCATCGTTCCAAAATACAAATATGATCTTTTCCCGACCGATTCAATATGTGAGACAAGTCTAGCAGAGTCTAATCAAAATATGTGGTACCGTACTTAGTAGTGCTTAATACAGAATACTTGAAGTGCGAATACTTCTGTCCCTAGTTCCTTGAGGCGGTCACCATAAGCCCCAAAGGAGCGAGAATATGTTTCATTCGTTGGACGAACAGCTGTAGGAAGGAGGGTAAGGCGCCTCAGCCTCACTCTTTGAACTAAAAAGATATATTTTAAAATTGTGTCCTACAAAAAGGATATGGAAATGGAATTCAGGTTCCAAAACTTCAAGTACCTTTATCTTGAATAAAGAGAAATATAGAATCTTCAGCGTTCCTTACCGAAAAGCTCTCTGAATCTGAGACTTTTCGGTTGGTTGATTGATTGACATGTATTTACATCGTTTGTCAAATGCGATGCTTTACAGAACCAGAACTAGAGTTTAAAGTTGGATCTGAATCACTGTAGTGCTTTGGATGCTCACTCACCGGGAATCAAACCACAGAACCTCATGCATCAAAGATCAAAGATACGTTCGCTAGCTACTAAATCAACAAGAGAGCCGTGACCTTTGGGGTTCAAACACGGAAACATTAGGAAGGCACCAGTGATTCATTGTGACTTTTAATGGCAATACATCTTTTCTTGGGAAATAACACAAGCTGTTATATAAAAGACCAAGTCCTGAGTGAATAACTGATCGCACAGGCTAAACCACTCACACTAGAAACTTGGAATTCGGACAGTAGATAAGATTTGTGACGTAGGGTATCACTAAGGAAGGATTTCTTGGAAATTCGTAGAAAGGAAGGGGGTGGCCATGTCTCCGAATCCCTTAATAATGGAGACTTGAATTTGGATTTCTCATTTTAATTAATTTGACACGCGTTTCAACATTTTTTGATACTTTAGTAAAAGGGGGGAAAGAAAGGGGGGCGGGATTGCAATTATTATAATAAGATATCAATATCTAAGAATCTTCGAAGGTTAGAAACATGAAATTTAACGTATGGACTTCTCACTCCAAATAATTGAAAAGGTATTTATGCGTTTTTGATATTTTACATACAAAGAGAGAAAAGGGATGGAAATTATTATTATTATTATTATTATTATTTTATTATTATTATTATTATTATTATTATTATTATTATTATTATTATTATTATTATTATTATTAAGATACCCATATCTCGGGATACCTTACGGTTAGAGACATGAAAGTTGGTAGGTTAATTTTTCATTTAAAATAATTAAACATGTATTTGAGCGTTTTTTGCCACTTAACGTGGGAGTGACTCATTAAAATACCTCACGAGGTGTTTGAAGTTTGTGATAGAGTTTCAGTTCAATCCAATGCTATATGAAAGAGAGAGGAGGAAGAAAGCGAAATAGTGTGCCACAGTAGCACGTAGGAGCATTTGCTATACTATGTGAGGCCTTATGCAGAGCAAATTGGGGGTCTGGGGGCGAAGCCCTACCTAGGCGAAGACTAGAATAATATAATTTTATTATTGTTGTAAGCATAGCTATAATTATACTATGTTTCCAACAACTACATGTAAGAAATTACCTAATAGAGCCAATTTCCAACTCCCTATTCCTAGTCTGGTATAATGCTTTTTTTCTTTACATACTCAATTATACCACTGCATAAAATGTGTATTCGTACAAAATACCCTATACAGAGCATCAACCGAAAGAACATTTCCAACACTATAAAGGTTGAATACATGGCTACGGTCCCGGATGGGTGCAGATCGACTTAGTAAGGGTGCACTACACACGCACCGAGACAAACGTAGATTACGATCGTGTCATCGACAAATTTGCCAGGAACAAGACAGGGCATAGATTTGAGTTTGTGCTGTAACTTTCACAGAGATGGACTGCAAGGTGACTAAGGCCATTGTGTGGTTTCCGCCCGTCGTGGTTTTTGCTCGTAATTATTTTCAACTCGTGAATATTCTCTTAAAGTCATGAGTCTGAGTCTAAGTTGAACTCCTTGGGTGTATCTAAATCGCAAACAAAATCGAGAAAGATGCGCAAACTCGAAAAAGTTTTTGAAATTGCTTTTTTAAATCTTTAACTGAAACAAAAGGGCACAACTACAATCGTAAAAAAATGTGTACCGGTATATAGGCTATATTATATTTTTAATAAACAGTTATATATTATACATATATTTGTTTGTTTAACGTCCTACGGTTGTGCCAGAACGGCTAATGAAGACATGGACCTACTGATTATAGTGGAATCCAGATCACTTTTTCGTTTAACTGTACCCCCACCGGGAATCGAACCCGGGATCACGCGAGCCAACGGCAAGCGTGTTAGCCATTAGACCAAACGGAGTCCATATTATATCTGAGATGAAAGGAAAACAAGTTATACGTACTTTATTCTCAATTGGTAATTTCGTTTAAAGGTGAGAATTTTTCAAAATTAAATTTTAATTTGCATTTTTTTTCAAATATCTGATATTGTCAAATAATGTTGCCAGTCGGTATATTTTAGGAAATATAGTTTGTGTGCAGTAATGAACGGAGACATCACTTTGATTTTACATTTCTGATCATCTTTCGTTCGTTTTAGTCTAGGCTATGCTCATCTTTCAGTTTTTTTTACTAGTCATACATTATAATGGCTTATATTGTGATTCTATATAATTTTAATTCATGTAAAATTTATAAACATTTCGTTCTAGATCCGACAAAATTTCTTTTGAGTTTGTGTAAGTGAAAGTTTAGTATTGATATTTTTGTTATTACGTTATTTACAGTATATTATTGAATAAATTGTCCATTTACCTTCGTAGTGATTTATATGGTTAAGGAATACTGCAACTTATATTTATATACCTAGGTAGGATTTATATTCACAGTTCATTTCTTTATATGTTACTGCTGTAGTTTAACTTCAAACCATCGCTCTGGGTTTCAGTTAATAGTACAGTACAAGGTTTAAATGCAGTGATGATTAGTATATGTATTAGAAAGTGTATCCATTTCATTTTCCTGTACCTGATCTGTGCCCTTGAAAGCGCAGGCCAGTTCTTTTAAGGCGAAAACCATAACATTCTTATTTTGAGGGAAAGCCACGTAATTCATGTTCGGGCAACCACTACCACGGGGAATAATCACGAAGCCACTAAACGTCCATGGAGTTCAGTTTGAATTTTATATTTCTTTCTTTTCAGTTTTCAATTTACTGATATAAACAGGATACTGATATTATCTGATATAAACAGGAACGAAAGCAATATGTAAAGATTGCTTCCCTATAGTTTGGCCTATTTGGAACACTGGGTTCCATTTACTATTAAACATCAATTTATAATTAATTATTGTATTTTTTAAGCTACCAAGAAATGTACATAGAAATATTGTGTCTTTTGTTATTTGTTGACATTTTATATTATTCTTTATGCATGTATACTTTTGTTATCTATTTTTGCTCACACCGAGTCTGTCGTTTTTATCAATTGCTGTCCCGCAATTGTTATTCAAAATGTAAATGATTAGAGAAAATTTTACACTCTTTCGTTAAAATGAATGCCATTGTCAATACAGTACTTTCTTTTGTGCAGGTACTGTGCAAGACAGTGTATCTGACATATTGCGGTGACTAGTAAATCACCGAAAGTGAGTATTTAATTTAAATCTACAGAAAGAATATTTTCACACACACACACACACACACACACACACACACACACACACACACACACACGTATATATATATATAAACCAATTCGAGTCCCAAAATGGAATCTGGGAATCAGGTTTAGCTACCCCCCCCCCTCCAGTCCCGCATTCATATGCGTCCGATTCTTGAAAAGTAAAATTCTGGACACCTTGAGGCTACACTCATCTTCCAGGAAGCGAACCGCCCCCCCCAAACGACCCTTCTGGATCCGCTAGTGATCCCAATAGGTATGTTGTAACTTCATGAGTACACTCAGCGAATCAGAACATACCACAGATTTTTTGATTTTTGTGTTTTTTTATGTATAATAAGGCTTGTCTAATAGCGAATGCTTCTCCTTCAAAAATAGAAACTTCTTTCGGTAGTTTGTATTGGAGGGAGATTTTATTCTTCGGGATGTAAACTGCTGCTCCGACATTTCTATCATTGTACTTCGAAGCATCTGTATAAATGAAAAATGTTTCATCATCAAAACGTTGCTTGAAATCTTTCCATATATTTTGATAAATTTTTTCCTTTAAATCCACGTTAGATATTGATAAGTAATGAGGATTTATAACTGTTATTTGTGCCATATTTGTAAAATAACTCCAAACAAAGCATGGTAAAGAGGGTACTTTATATATCATTGAGGCAAATTTTTTGAAATTGAGGTACGCTTGTACAATCCAAGGGAAATTCCTAGTATATGGTGTATTCCTTTGATGAAGAAGTAATTCTATTTGTTGAAGCTGCTTTGGGATTGTAGAGGAATTCTTACCAAAGATTTTTATTAAAAACATTGATGCAGACTTAGAGAAAAGAACTGGGAACGGTATAATTTCTGCTTCTTTTAATATGGCTTGTCTAGGACAGAATGCTGGCTGTGAAAAAATTATTTTAATGATAGTATATATAGCTTTTTCTAATTCCTGATAGTATGTACCATATCTATTATACAATGGATTGCCATAAGCAATTTTAGATATGTAGCCATGTTGTAAAATTTTCAATAAGGTGAAAGGATTAATTCCCCACTTTTTCGCTGACAAACATTTTAGTAAATTTTGGTATTTGAATTGTTCTTGAATTAAATAATGAAATTGAGCCTTCCAGTTTAATTTCTGGTCCATTCTAACTCCTAGATAAGAAATATATTGTTCACAATATAGTTTGTTATTTTTAAATGTTAAATGATAATTTCTAATTTTTTTTTTCCTGGAGAATATAATAAACTTAGTTTTCTTCCAATTTAATTCCAATCCATTCTTGTTCATCCAAATATTGATTTCTTGTAGTTGATTTTCCACCTGTGGAATAGCTCTTTCAATGTTTTTAGTAAATGAAGTTAACAAGATATCATCAGCGTAACTAGTAATGTTATTATTCTGCCATTTTTTATTGATTAAATCCAATATGTAGATATTAAATAAAAGTGGACTTAATTTGCTACCTTGTAGAAGGCCTAATGAAGTATTTCTTGATTCTGAGTAGGAATTTCTGACTTTGATGAATACCTGTCTATTAATTAAGGTATTGTGAATTATTCTAATAATTTTGCTAGATATTTTCAGTTTATGCATCTTTTCTATTAGGATATCTAAATTTACATGATCGTATGCACCAGAAATATCAAACGATATAGCCAAAAGAGCTCCTCTTGAGAGAAAGGTTTTATAGATATCTAATGTTAAATTAGATAATGCATCATATGTGGAGAAATTCTTTCTAAAACCTGTAATTTGTGGAGGAAAAATTTGTTCATTTTCCAAATACCAGTTCAATCTGTTAAGAATAAGATTCTCAAATATTTTATAAGCGCACGGTAGTAGAGCAATTGGTCTAAAATTATTATAAAGAGCTATATCTTTGGAATTCTTTGGAATCGGTAGAATTAAGATTTTTTTCCAAGTTGAAGGGATATGTCCTGTGTTCCATATATAATTATAGTATTCCAATAAATTTTGTAATCCTAAATGAGGAAGATTTTTATAATGTGAATATGTAAGACCATCTATACCCGGCGAGGTGTTTTTATGAATATTTTTTAGTACCACTTCTAATTCATCTAATGTGAAATTTTTATCAATGACTACGTTGTTGTTTGATATTAGATATTGAGAAAGAAGACTACGATCATTATTTACAGAGCATGGCGTTAATTTATTATGAAATAATGGTAACCAATCTAAATTTTTCAAATGAATTTGAGTATCCTGTCGATCATAATATAATTTAATTTTTTTCCAAAAATGCCATATTTTATGAGGTGATGTTCTGTCCGATAAGTTATTGCAAAATTCCTGCCAGCAAGATCTTTTCGTTTGGTTTATGATTTTTTTTGTTTGCGCTTTTTGTTTTTGATATTCAAAAAATAAATCTGGAGTCCGTATTGATATAAATTGTTTAAATAATATTATTGTCTTATTTACATATTTGTGGCAAATATTATTCCACCATATCGGGCGGGGGCTCTGATTTTTCTTGATACTAAACTCTCTAGAATGTTCTTTATGATTCTCCTTACGAAGATCAGATACAGTTTTCTTGATGATTTTAAATATATTATCTGGGTCATTATTTTTTGTGAAATAATTTTGTATTTTAGTTTGATAATCTGTCCAAGAAATATTTGTAGTTATTCTTGGTAATTTAGATTTGAAGCTATTAGTAAATGTTTGTACAGAATTATCCTTTACTTTTTCGTCTGAAATTAAATGAGAATAAAAAATAATAGGGAAATGATCGCTAGAACATGTGTGATGATAAGTTTGCCAAACAGTTTCCAAATAATATACATTTTTCGTAATTGTAAGATCTGGTGCTGAGAATGTATTTAATTGAATCCTTGTAGGTGAACCGTTGTTAAGAAAAATATAAGATGAATTCATTAAATGTGAGAGAAATTCACTGCCTTCTTTGGTAGTTTTATTGGACCCCCATACTATAGAATGAATATTGAAATCGCCACCTATATAATCAAAATTGTAATCAAATAATTGTATCCAAAAAGATGTATTAACACTAACTTTTGGAGGGATATATAGATTTAAAATTTTTAATTTGCCAATTTTTATACCAAGATATTGGATATGCGAGTGAGAATTTTGAAATTGCACATTTGTAGTTTGAAAATTTAAATTATTTTTCACACATATGGCAATGCCTCCATGTGAATCATGACGTATTTGATTTATGCATTGATATCCTTTAATGCGTAATGGAATTTTAGGATTACACCATGTTTCCTGTAATAATATAACATCCGGGGAAAAGATATTTATTAAATTTGTTAGGTGAAATAATTTGCCGTAAATACTTTGGGAGTTCCATTGAATAAAGATGAGTCTGTCTTTCCTATCAATATCCATATCCATTTTTTTTTCAATGAAATAGAGAATATAGGTTATTGAGAATTGTTTCAGGTGAAATATATGTACTATCTCCCTCTTTTATTTTCATTGAAAAAAATATTATCTTTTTCATCCCTTCTTTTATTTTATTTATTCTTTGAGGAGAATATATTGAAACTGAAGGGACCTCTAAGTCCTTACCAACGAGTGGATAAGTAGTTTCCTGAAGTTCTAATTTGCTAGAATTCAGTCTATCTCTAACCTTTGCATCAACCAAAGGGGATTTTTGTGTTCCAGAACACTGTGGGTTCTGTACAGCCATTTTTCTCCTAAACGAAATTGAATTATCTTGAGAAATACAAGAGTAATCGACTTTGTTATATGACTTTTCTTTTCCATTTACTGGTGTTCTATTCGTAAACAACTCATCGGTTGTTGTAAAGGTAGAGTTAAATTTAACATTTTTATTATGTGATTTACCTTTGTCTGATTGCGTAAACAATTGAGAAGAATTTCGAGAAAGCCATTCTCCTTGGCTTTTACGCCTTTTCTCCGGAGAACTGGGAAGTTCACTAACGACTTGGGTTCTTGAAATTGTTTTATTCATCACTGGAGTTACCAGTGGAGGCATCTGTTCTATGTTAAACAAGGAAGCATAAGTTGAGAGTTTCTTATCAAGATGTTGACCCTCGGAGGAATGAAGATTAACAGTATTATGAACTGAGTTAAAATTTCCATTATTCGAATTCTTTTTCTTTAAGATCGCATTCGCTTCATTGAAAGAAATCTTTTCTTTTGCCATAATTTCCATTAATTTCCCTTGTCGTATTCTTTCCGGACATTCTTTATAATCTGCTGCATGATTACCATTACAGTTAATGCATCGCAGAGGATTGTTACAGTTTGAAGAAGGATGTGGATCACCACATTTTATGCATAGACTTTTGTTTAATCTACAATTAATCTTGCGGTGCCCAAATTTATTACACCCTGATATGCATTGTCTAATGGCCGGTATGTAAGTATGAACCGTTCTTTTTATGTAGTATAACTTAATATCATTCGGTAATTGCTGGGAGTCAAACGTTAGAATGACTGTGGACGTGGGATCTAAATCACCCTTTGGGTTTTTTTTTTGAATATTCGTCTGGCTGACGTAACTGTTGTGTCGCATTTGATATCATTTAAGATATCTGACATTTCTATATCTGTTTCAATGCCGTGAACTACTCCCATTGAATAAATTAGATGATTAGGTATGAATGCTGTCCAATTATTTTGTGCTAGAATTTCGTGCTCTAAAAAGGAATTAGCTTCCTCTCCCGACCTGAATGTAATTTTCAATAAATTGCGACCTATTTTGTCTACTTTTTGGATACCTGCTATATCTGCGAGATATAACTTTCTACTAATAGACATTATATGTTTTTTTCCTAGTTCGTCTGTACTAGACTTGACAAAAACGTGATATGGAGCGAAATGATGCGATCCATATTTATTTGTGCCAATTGTGGTAGCATTATTTATCTCTATAAAATTCCTTGAAGTAGCTTTTTTGAACTGGATGCCAACTTCGGAAGATTGACTTCTTATATTGACATTGGTATTATTATCTTTTATGACTTGTTCGTTAACTTCCGATACAATCATGGCGACATTTTCATCTAGCTCATTCGATTCTGAAGCATTAACTTCCACTTCATTTATCATTTTGTATTTATGTATGTTTATTTATCGTACTCATAATTGACCATTAACGTTATTAAAAAGAACAAAAAACACAACCTAGAATGCTGAAATTATAATAACACAACTGTTAACACACTAATTAATGATAATAAAAGGAATGGTCTCACCAAGAGAATAAGTTAGGAAAGTTCCAGAAAAGAATTCACCAACTAATGTGCACTCTATTTTTGTCTGTGCAAGAATAACAATGTTTTTCTGTGCGCACTAGAATAGAGAACACTAAGTTACACTAGGACTCGTTGTTGATTGAGATTATTCTTGATTAACCATTAAACGAACTCAATATTTGTTTCATATTTCATACTACCACACTTCTGCGGCGCCATCTTCCATTGCATCTCGATTCTACTGATCTAGTGCGAAGGAAAATGAAAAGTGAACAACCTCCTGTATTTTCCTTACTCCGAGAAGTTAAAGAAATGTATTATTACTATTAATACTTAATTTTCATTTTTTTCCGTACATAAAAGGAGGAAATTTCTCTGTATGCATACACAAAGCTCTGTAGAGCATATAGAGCTTTGCACGTGCCTGAAGTTGGCCCCCCCACCTCTCCCAAATTACATCAAACATTGCACATCGTTAGTGCATCGTTAGTGCACGTTAGTGCACTCAGAACTAACGTTAGTGCTATCAGCGTTTACGAGATATTGAAAATTTTTGGTGGGGGGGCCAACTTCATATGAAGTTAGCCCCCCCACCCATCTTTATGCAGACAGGTTTTCACAAAACTTAGCACATCGTTAGTGCATCGTTAGTGCACTTAAACACACTAAGCACCACTGTTAGTGCTAACATATTTTGGGATTTATTCAAGATTTTTGGTGGGGGGCCAACTTCAGAAATAACAAATTCTATACAAATAGAGGTAGAAACATAGAGTCAACGGCAATCGTTAGTGCACCTAAACGCACTAAGCACTAACGTTAGTGCTAACATATTTTGGGATTTATTCAAGATTTTTGGTGGGGGGGCCAACTTCAGAAATATCAAATTCTATACAAATAGAGGTAGAAACATAGAGTTAACAGCAATCGTTAGTGCATCGTTAGTGCACCTAAACGCACTAAGCACTAACGTTAGTGCTAACATATTTTGGGATTTATTCAATATTTTTGGTGGGGGGGCCAACTTCAGAAATATCAAATTCTATACAAATAGAGGTAGAAACATAGAGTTAACGGCAATCGTTAGTGCATCGTTAGTGCACCTAAACGCACTAAGCACTAACGTTAGCGCTACAATATTTTGGGATTTATTCAAGATTTTTGGTGGGGGGGCCAACTTCAGAAATATCAAATTCTATACAAATAGAGGTAGAAACATGGGGTTAACGGCAATCGTTAGTGCATCGTTAGTGCACTTAAACGCACTAATTACTAACGTCAGTGCTACAATATTTTGGGATTTATTCAAGATTTTTGGTGGGAAGGCCAACTTCAGAAATATCAAATTCTATACAAATAGAGGTAGAAACATAGAGTTAACGGCAATCGTTAGTGCGTGTTTAGTGCACTTAACGCACTAAGGACTAATGTCAGTTCTACAATATTTTGGTATTTATTCAAGATTGTTGGTTAGGAGTCAACGTCAGAAATATCAAATTCCATACAATTGATGCATAAATATGGGGTAACGGCAATCGTTAGTGCATTGTTAGTGCACTTAAACGCACTAAGCACTAAACGCACTAAGCTACCATATTTTGGGATTTATTCAAGATCTTGGGGGCCAACTTCAGAAATATCAAATTTTATTCAAATAGAGGTAGAAACATGGGGTTAACGGCAATCGTTAGAGCGTGATTTGTGCACTTAAATGCACTAAGAACTAACGTTAGTGCTGCCACATTTTGGGATTTATTCAAAATTTTTGGTGGGGGTCAACTTCAGAAATATCAAGTTCCATACAAAGTGTCAGTATTTTCAGGAAGCACTAACGAATGCACCAATTACTTTGTTAGTGCTTGAAGTGGGCGCAAATTCACGCTGACCACCGAAGATATTTTACTAGTAGCATCTACACTAATTAAGCACTAATGTTAGGGGTTGGTGCACGAAGGAGCACTAACGATGCACTGAGGATTGTACTAGAAGTGATCATTAGTGCTTTTTAATTTGGCAGAAATTTGGCACAGTGAAAAACTCCCCTTAAATTTCTTATGTGAGTTTCCTGAGATGTAACTGGTCATAACTATACTAATAGTGAAGCACTAACGAAACTGAAAGTATTTTTTAGAACCACGAACGATGCACTAACGAACGGCTTTAATTTTTCGTTATTGGTTGAAGTGGAGGTGCCAAGTTCATGAAGGCTACCAAAGAGTTTTTTTTTTTTTTTTTTACTTGTAGGACCTACATTAATGAAGAACTAACGTTAGGTGTTAGTGCGGTATGAAGCACTAACGATTTCAGTAGAAGAGGTCATTAG
This sequence comes from Thermobia domestica, assembly GCF_964235325.1. NCBI lineage: Eukaryota > Metazoa > Arthropoda > Insecta > Zygentoma > Lepismatidae > Thermobia > Thermobia domestica. Next base: position 213,755,195 of record NC_137460.1, on the reverse strand, counting down.
TGCTTTTGATTTTGGCGGAAATTTGACGCAATGAAAAATTCCCCATGAATTTCTTATGGGATTTTTGTGGCATATAATTGGCCATATCTACATCAATAGTTAAGCATTAACGGAACTATGGGTGTTTTGCAGAAGCGCTAACGATACATTAACGAATGGACTTATTTTTCGTTAGTGCTTGAAGTGGGAACCAAGGTCACTCTTGCCCGCAAAGGTTTTTTACTTGTAGCACCTACACTAATGAAGCATTCAACTTAGGTGTTGGTGCACTAGGAAGCACTAATGTTACAAGTAAAAAAAACTTTCGAAATTAGCGTGAAGTTCGCCCCCACTACAAGCACTAACGAAAAAAATAGTTTTATTCGTTAGTGCATTGTTAGTTCCTTTAGAAGATACAAGTAGTTTCGTTAGTGTTTCACCATTAGTGAGGATATGGCCAATTATAAGTCAGAAAACTCCCATAAGAAACACATGGGGAATTATTCATTGTATCAAATTCCCATCGCATTTAAAAGCACTAATTACCTCTGTTAGTGCAATTGTTAGTGCATTGTAAGAGCTTCTTAGAGCACAAACACCTAACGTTAGTGCTTCATTAGTGTAGGTGTTACAAGTAAAAAAAACCTTTGGGGAAGTCAGCGTGAATTTCGCACCCACACTTTAAGCACTAACGGAAAAAATAGTGCCATTCGTTAGTACTTTTATAAAACACTAACAATTTCATTAGTGCATCACTATTAGTGTAGTTATGGCCAATTATATATCACGAAACTCACAAGAAATTTATGGCAAATTATTTATTGAATCGTATTTCCGCCAAATTCAAAATCACTAATGATCTCTTCTAGAACAATCGTTAGTGCATTGTTAGTGCTTCTTAGTGCATCTACACCTAAGGTTAGTGCTTCATTAGTATAGGTGCTACAATTAAAATACCTTTTGAGGCCAGAGTGAACTTAGCGCCCCCACTTCAAGCACTAACTAAAAACTTAGTGCCATTCGTTAGTGGATTGTTAGTGCTTCTAGAAAACACTAACAGTTTAGTTAATACTTCACTATTTAGTTATGGCTAATTACATGTTACGAAACTCACATAATAAATTTATGGGAAATTTTACATTGCATCAAATTTCCGTCAAATTCAAGAGCACTAATGATCTCTTCTAGTGCAATCGTTAGTGCTTCTAGAAAATACTAACAGTTTCGTTAGTACTTCAATATTAGGGTAGCTATGGACAATTACATGTCATGAAACTCCCATAAGAAATTTATTGGGAATTTTTAATTGCATCAAATTTCCGCCAAAGTCAAAAGCACTGATGATATCTTTTAGTGCAATTGTTAGTGGTTCTTAGTGCACCAACCCCTAACGTTAGTACTTCAATAGTGTAGGTGCTACAAGTACAATATATTTGGAGGGCACGGGAACTTGCCCCAACTTCAAGCACTAACAAAAAATTGATGCCATTTGTTAAAGGATCGTTAGTGCTTCTAGAAACCACTAAAGGTTTGTATGGACTTTGATATTTCTGAAGTTGGCCCGCCCAACAAAAATCTTGAATAAATCCCAGAATATGGTAATGCTAACGTTAGTGTTTACTGCATTTAAGTGCACAAACGAAGCACTAACGATAGCTGTTAACCCCATGTTTCTACATCAATTTGTACGGAATTTTATATTTCTAACGTTGACATCTAACCAAAAATCTTGAATAAATCCCAAAATACAGTAGAACTGACATTAGTGCTTACTGCGTTTAAGTGCACTAATGATGCACTAACGATTACCGTTAATCCTGTTGCTATCTCTATTTGTATAGAATTTGATATTTCTGAAGTTGGCCCCCCCACCAAAAATCTTGAATAAATTCCAAAATATTGTAGCACTAACGTTAGTGCTTAGTACGTTTAGGTGCACTAACGATGCACTAACGATTGCCGTTAACTCTATGTTTCTACCTCTTTTTGTATAGAATTTGATATTTCTGAAGTTGGCCCCCCACCAAAAATATTGAATAAATCCCAAAATATGTTAGCACTAACGTTAGTGCTTAGTGCGTTTAGGTGCACTAACGATGCACTAACGATTGCCATTAACTCTATGTTTCTACCTCTATTTGTATAGAATTTGATATTTCTGAAGTTTTCCCCCCCACCAAAAATCTTGAATAAATCCCAAAATATGTTAGCACTAACGTTAGTGCTTAGTGCGTTTAGGTGCACTAACGATGCACTAACGATTGCCGTTAACTCTATGTTTCTACCTCTATTTGTATAGAATTTGATATTTCTGAAGTTGGCCCCCCACCAAAAATCTTGAATAAATCCCAAAATATGTTAGCACTAACGTTAGTGGTTAGTGCGTTTAGGTGCACTAACGATGCACTAACGATTGCTGTTAACTCTATGTTTCTACCTCTATTTGTATAGAATTTGATATTTCTGAAGTTGGCCCCCCCACCAAAAATCTTGAATAAATCCCAAAATATGTTAGCACTAACGTTAGTGCTTAGTGCGTTTAGGTGCACTAACGATGCACTAACGATTGCCGTTAACTCTATGTTTCTACCTCTATTTGTATAGAATTTGATATTTCTGAAGTTGGCCCCCCCACCAAAAATCTTGAATAAATCCCAAAATATGTTAGCACTAACAGTGGTGTTTAGTGTGTTTAAGTGCACTAACGATGCACTAACGATGTGCTAAGTTTTGTGAAAACCTGTCTGCATAAAGATGGGTGGGGGGCTAACTTCATATGAAGTTGGCCCCCCCACCAAAAATCTTCAATATCTCGTAAACGCTGATAGCACTAACGTTAGTTCTGAGTGCACTAACGTGCACTAACGATGCACTAACGATGTGCAATGTTTGATGTAATTTGGGAGAGGTGGGGGGGCCAACTTCAGGCACGTGAGCTTTGCTGTATATAATATGAATACAAAGATACAACTGTATGTCATCTTCTGTATGCATGATGGTTAGCAATCGTTGAGACTTGTAAGATTTACGAGTATGTCTTGTTCAGATTGGGACTTGGGTTGGAAACAGGGATAAAAGTGAGGGGAAAATGCGGGGGACGTCGTTACCCTACTTCCAAAATAGATATCTATGGTGTCCCCCCACTTAAAATATATATATATATATATAATAGGCAAAGACAGGCACGGGGGACGGTGTGACGTTATGCTTCACCCTATCTTTTCAGAACCATCTTTACCCCTTTTTGGAAGAGTAGCTTGCTTAGATCACCTCTCCACGATCACCAGCTAAAAATCGTCTTATATTAAGATTACGTGTGACTGTATCGTGTAGCTATACTGTCGCTAGGTGCATGGTTAGACATTTCCCCACCCATTTTGCTCTTTCACTGTCTTACTTCACACATTTCTGTGTAATTATTTGCGCGCATACCCACCGTCATTGATGCGCCTGCTCCCAGCGGATGCGCTTGAATGTGAGCCATTGTGCAGCATTCCTGTATGTTGTTTCAACATTATTCCTCCGAATGCGTATTTATAACAAGTAACCCTCCTAAATCTGCACTCAGTATCATAACGTAAGAAGGACTTCGTAAGATCGAATTTCCAAATGAAAGGAGCAAGAATGCAGTAGATTTTGGCGTGCAGACCTGATAAAAGAACATCACGTATGCTTGGCACATATTAGTAGATCTAGCAATTTCAAGTGGTGCACTTTATTTCGTTTTTGATGTTAAAATGGCCAAAACCCACCCGGGTCTGCTGATGTGTGCGTCCAGACTTTGTGATGTCCGAGTTTGGAAATAGGAAAGTGAAAAAATAATAATAGCTCAAAACGATTAAAAAAAAAAAAAAAAAAAAAAAATCCATATCTTTTGTGGGCTGGTGGGGTCTACCTTTTTGGTTTGGCAGGTTCTTTCTTCTAGTTCCATTTTTTCCCGGAGCCACGCGTTTCTGTCAACGGCAGTGTTTTTATTTTATTATTACTATATTTTTTTTATCCGTTCTCTTTGACCACATCAACCCCACACAGATCCTAGGGTGAGGGCGTGGTTATATGATAGCCCGGGCAGTAAGCAAGTTTTCCTGACAAGTGTCCTGGTGTTAAGTTGGAGCGTTCACACACCCATTTCCTATTTATACCCTATAACTGTATATTTAGAATCGAATAAAAATTTTTTATGGTACCAAAACTTTAACAGGGTTCCTACTGGTCAGGGAAAACTCAAGAAAAATGGCGTAGGTCAGGGAAGTTCAGGGAAAAACACTAGAAATCAGGGAAATTTTATAAGACGTATATTCTCTAAGGTTGATTGTATACCAATTTTAATTTAGCCAATCATTATAATGGATGTTCTTCAGATTTTATGGAAAGTTAGTGGAATGTAGGTATGAACAATTGAGTACTATTTTCTCTATATAATAAATGTTTTCATATATAAATATTCACCGTTATTTATATGTCAACTCATGCCAACACCTGCCATGAAAGTCAGGGAATTTCCTACCAAAGGTCAAGGAAAGTCAGAGGGAAGTCAGGGAAAGAGATTTCTCCAGATTAGAATCGAGTTCGGGTTCACCTTCTCGTAAAAAACTCAAAACAAGCAAGAACAAGACAACCTCTCAGGTTGCAGGGTTTGAAAAAACCCTGCGTTTTTTGAAAAAGCCCAACCCATCTGGGCCCGTATAGGTTTTCTCGGGTTTAATTCGGTTTTATCGTTTCTTTTTTTTCGAAATATTTTAATGTCTTTGGAGTATAAGTATTAAAATGAATTATATTTCAAGATTGTCATTGTCACAACTTGCAACAATTTTCTACTTACCGCCGTTTTAAATAAATAGCCGCCATTTTGAAATTTTGCATTGGATCACTGAACAAATCAATACAGCAAATTTAGCATATCTCGTGCTTCCACCGTCAAAATTTCAACTTAAAAGACTGAAAATTGCGCTTTGTAGCGTGGATACTCGCTATTTTGAAAAAATGGCTGCCATTTTCAAATTTTACGTTTGTAAGCCGTCAAAATCTATACAAGAAATTTAGTGTCTCGTGCTTGTACTCTGAAAATTTTAACTTAAGAGACCGAAAGTTGTACCCTGTAGTGTGTGTGGTAGAGGCAGACAAACGAGTTGAGTTGAGTTTTTTTTATGTTTCAGCAGCAAGGCTATATGAGATGGGACCTACTGTTTAACGTGGAATCCGAACCACATGAGCTCCCGCCGGGAATCGAACCCAAGTCTTCCACCCGAAGACGCGTACGCTAACCGCTTAGCCATGAAGGAGCTCGGCAGACAAACGAACAAATGCAGATCAAGTCATCCAGAAGCCTGACTGACGTTCGTCAAATATAAATACAAAAAGGAGTCTATTAATTTAAAATAAAGATACAATTTATGTTGTATGGAATAAATAAAAATTTCAAAATGTCTTATATGAAACAAACATCTTCCAGCGTAAAATAAATGGCTTTATTGTTGAAGTTGACTTCCGATACTTTGTGCGTTCAATTACGGAAATTTCTCGAGCACTTTTTGCAAGACGGCTCTTTCCCGGAAATTTATTTTAACCAAAGATATAATTCACATTTTATAAAGTAATAGTTTCAAAATGTTTTAAATGAAATTAAAATCTTCCAGTGCAGTATTATTTTTTAAGTATTCATTTCCGATGCTTGTGTGTTCAATTGTGGGAATTTCCCGAGTACTTCTTTCACAAGGCGAATTTTTTCCGAAAATACAGTTTCTTTACTGTACGGAAATTTGGATTGAGCACTTGAAATGGTAAGCGTAACATAGTCTTCAGAACTCCGAGCATTAAACTTGTTAAATTTCAAAAGAACTTTTACGCTTATTGCTGGTGTTGATTCTACAGAATGCTTATTTGAAAAGTGGCAATAAATGACTGAACTAAACTGTTCTTGTTGTTGGAAAACTAAATTTTACTGAAGAATACTTGTTTTTTACATCAGAGGTAAGAAATAATACTAATAGTTTTACTAATGTATTTATATATTTACTATTAGGAGTAAGGCCGCGCTAAGAAGAGCTCTGACAACTCTCACGTGCGATCAAGCGCGGTTGCCACATTTATCTTCTGTAACAATATAAATATAACAAGGGGCACATTTTGTGGAAATGAATCATATATGTATTACAACAAAAATATTATTTAACATTATGCCTGACGAAAGTATTAGACAAAAGAAACAAACAAATTAGTATTGTGTTAAGATAGTTTACAAAATCGTAAAGAACACAACCGTTACTTCTAAACACATAGGGCCTTATGCAGAGTCGTTTTGACATATGATTAGCGTCATACTAAATGCCTGACTACTGCATGGAAACATATGTTAGTCGAACTCTTTAGTATGAGATCGGGTTTCTTCGTAGCTAAGCGGTTAGTGTACGCCTTTGGCATGGGAGACCCCGGTTCTATTCCCGACGGGAGCTCATGTGGTTCGGATTCCACGTTAATCAGTAGGTTCACGTCTCATATAGCCTCGTTGTTGAAAGAGACGTTAAACTCAAAATCAGTTCAACTCTTTAGTATGACACTAAACACGCGTCAGAACGACTCTGCTAAGGCCCATAATGTTATATCTTTTTTTTTTTTAAAAAAAATGAAAACTACTTACGTTAGAGAATGGCTTTCAATTGTAGATAATTTAATTCCATTTACTGTAGAAATCTTACGCTTTTTTCCTAGGGTGGATAAAATTTCCGTCGGTTCAGCGAGGTCTTTCAGGCACTTCTCTTTTGTGATTCTTTTCACAGTTGTAGGGCTAATGTATAAAGCTGAATCTACTGTTTCAATCACTTTATTCAATGGCAATAAAGGACCGTCGTTACGTTCTTTCTCCAAATATTCCCTAAGATTAAACACAAATTCCTGTTCTCTTTAGCCTAACCGGCATAACCATGGGACGTAAAACTCAAACAAATTCTCGTGCCTGACTTGTCAAGGGCACCCCCTTTCCGCACTTCTTACGCACTCCAGGCATTGTGTTCATAAACACAAACATACCATGCTAAATTTATATTTTAAGTCTATGTGAATAATACGAATACAAACTATGTTCCACTGATGAATGAAAATAACAACACAATATTCACACAAATGCAATGAGATAATAGCACAAAAAATCAAAACAACCAGACAACACAAAAACTTTCACAGTAATGAGTAGGTATAAATGCGACAACACTGTTCGGTTACCATGGGAACAACCTAGTGTTTCCAAATGTATTTTTGTGGGTCTAAACCTATCCTCCCCTTCACATATTGGTGAAAAAATGTCTTCTACGAAAAGACAAACATAGCTGGATCACGTTCGTTACTTTCCAACCACTCAATTTCCAAATCAGTCCTTATGAAAAGCTCATTATAACAATCTCTGTAATATATAGAGTATGTAGGTACATTTTTTCCTTATGTCAACAAATTTCCTACAAAGATCATTAGAAATTATACTCATTTTAGCCTGACATTCCAAATAATGGTTCATTGCCCTTGAACTTTAGAAGAGCCGTACAGACTCACTACCCTCTTCGCTTTCAATTCCACGAAAACCTACTCCCTGCGGCGATAGGGAGGTGGACCAGTTGTTGTTCCATGTAACCTCACTTCTATTTACGTAGCAAATTTGTCAAAAGGACAAAGTTGTGTCAATAAGTGGAAAAATAAAAAAAAAGTATTCATTATTGTGGCAATAACTTTAGGCCTAATGGAACTACGTTGTGCTGGAATGTTGAGGAGTAAAGTACGATTATTATTTTTAAATATCTAGTTTGTAAATATTTCAACTTATAATCTGATTCAATCAGTGATAAAGTAATTCGATTCCTTTATCGTCCTGTCATGTGGTCGCTTTGATTCTTCTTGCTATGACGGTTCGCAACACTGTCGTCAACTTACATGATGTTAGATCTGTCAGAGCTCAGGTTACGATGGCCCTAGTCTAGCACCGGCACCTATGGCCTTAAACCCGTCAAACGTATGAGGGATAACGTCCCTCGGTGTCGGCGAGTCGACGAGCACACTATTCACGGAAAGTATTTTCTAAAGTACAAAATTGCAGAGTTTACTTCAAATAGGCTATAAGCATAACCCATACATTAATATGTTCTATAACTATCTCAAGCTGGTTTTTTTTTTTTTTTTTTTTTTTTTTTTTTTTTTTTTTTTTAAATTCGGTCAGTGCATTCAGAACTTTATAAAGGACTTATGTTGAATGTTGTTGTATACCTTAAGGTGAAAGCATCTAATTCGCCTAAGGAAAGTCTAAAATCTGATAAAAATCACTTTCAATGTGATGACCTTAGTTGTACCAATAATATACTAACAAAGAGCTCAAAAACGCAGGTGGGTTTTAAAGTGGGTTTCGGGCTGGGCCCATTTGGACAAACCCCGTCAGGTTGTATATATTGTGGGAAAGACAATTATTGTGATAATATTATTGTGATATCCGATATCTTGTAATTAAAGATAAAGATGTTGATAGTGCCACTTCTGAGGAAAACCGTCCGAGTGCTATTAAGGGCTTATCCCCTTTTGTTATTATTGAAGTTATTACTTACCACGCCGCACAGGTTAAAGACATTAAGAAATTGAGGAATGGCACTTTATTGGTGGAAACGATGGACGAGAAGCAAACGGCGAAACTATTCAAATTATTTATGGTGCAGAGTGCAGTTCGGAATATTTCTTTAAAGTTCCCACGCAGATTTATAACAGCATCCCTTCCTCCTCCATCCCTCTTTTGACCGCATTTGTGGGGTTGTAACGTCTTAACATCTACTCTGTCTATTCTTCTTAATGCTATGTCTGTTATGAAACAGATGCCAGACAATGTAAGAACAAGAAAGCTTGTCCTGAGAAGGGAAAATAATGCAAATGTGTAGTTTTTGTCAGTATATAATGTTCAGAACGTGTGAAGAACAGATTTCTCTGCTTATATGGCTATTAGCAGTGGTAATTTGTAATGGTCGCCCCTGATTATACAAGGGTCTCATTGAACAACTTCTTTAATCATCGTTCATTTCCATGAGCATTTTGAATAATATGGAACGTTAAACTGAAGATTTCGTTTCAATTGGTGGGACAGGAAAAAAAGAGATAATCCCTAGGAAATCTAACAACGATTTCGTCCACCATAAACTGATCCCAGGTGATTTTTCATTATTTACTCCACTCGATTTACCATTTCACACTCACTATCAGTCGCGGTTGTTGTTAGTGATATTTACAAGTTCATTCGCTAAAGGTTGCTCCCAGCAGCTCCACATTTTGCCACAGTCAAGTGTAATATGTGTATTTACAAAAAAAAAAAAAAAAAAAAAAAAAAAAAAAAAAAAAAAAAAAAAAAAAAACTTTATATATTAAACAACAATCTTTTAGTGAAAAACGCAAAGAATATCGTTTGGTACTGTGGACAGTAAAACTCCACGTAGAATAGGCAAGCGACTGTCAATTTCTGGTTGGCCATTTAATTCTCGCGGATGTTCTCCGCAAGATCCTCGGGCGATGACTTATTTATGGCACGAGCTAGCATATGTAGAAAGCAGTATTTATAGGAACTGCTCTTCGGTTGAAGAAACAAACTTGTACCATTGGACCGTGAACTTATTGGATAGAATTCAATCGTCTACTGAACGTCTCTCGCGGTGTGATATCATGTTGGGACCTTCTAAATGCCACCGAGGAGGAGATAAATTCGGATCTGACTGACCAACATGCTGTAGAGATACAGTAGCTCGCATCAAAGATAAGAAGTCAAGTGAACTCGTTGCTACTCACAGCTATGTGAAGGCTGGTTCTTATCAACTTAAGCTCGGTCCCTATATTCCCAGTCCCTTGCGCTAATTCAAATGTCAACACTTCGGACACACCGGTACGTCGTGTAATGCTAGTATTGCTCTCTGCGTGGCCAAGTTTAATTATGATGCGGAAGCCCTTTTGTGTCAACTGCAAGGAGGAACATTCTACTTGGTCTCGAGACTGTTCAGCCTTTCAACGTGACAAATGTATCCGAGAACTCATGGTTATTGAGAAGATTTCTGCTTCCTAAGCGTTGCTTGAAAGGAAACATCCCATCCTCGCTTTCTGTGCCCTTTGATACTGTTCAAACTGCTTCTTGTAAATCTGTGGCAACCCAGATGTCCGACGTTTTCACCAAACTGATCTAGTTCCCGACAAATGTTCAGAAATTAAGACCTCACTCGAATCTACTAGCCTCCCTCCCCCCCTCACGTGTTTTTGTTAGTGTTGTTCTTCAGCAAACTCCAGCTCCTCTTCGCGCACCTTATATCGCCGGCCTAAAACTTAGCCATCATATACGCCAGTTTAATGATTCGGTTCTTTACCCGAAGAAGAGAAGATCTCCACCTGTTTGTAAGCCATCTGCAGTTTCTTTAAAATCTGACATGTTGGAAGATGAACTAATGGCTACTGGGTGGACGGTACTTGGCCCAGGAAAACGTTAATTTCTCACTTTTTATTGTCTTTTATTATTTATTGTTATATATTTTCTCTATTGTTACGATTATTACTATCTTATTAATTATTTTTTCTATTGTTTATCTTTCACGTCGAGCTCCTTCGTGGCTAAGAGGTTAGCGTATTCGCCTTTGGCGTGGGAGACCCGAGTTCAATTCCCGGCTGAAGCTCATGTGGTCCGGATTCCACGTTAATCAGTAGGTCCCGTCTCATATAGCCTCGTTGCTGAATGGAATGTTAAACTCAAATTCAACTTAACTCAACTCTTTAACGTTGTCGATTATCAGCTTTCTCTTTTAACCACCAATATTTTCTTCTATTCTTCAAATCATCCATCAATTGTGTTATTTCTGTTCCTCGCTTTCCTTTCATTTTTTCTTCTTTGACGGTATGAAGAAGACAATCTATTGGCAAGGTGCGTGCAATCCAATTGGCTTTCCCACGAAAAGTGCTGGCTAAAAGCGTCCTATTGTCTCCTATCCGTTTTAAAAGCATCTTTATTTGTTGCTCTCTGTCCATTGCTTCTTCTCCATTTTCCTTCAACGCCCCATTTCGAAGCTCTCTAAATATTTCTTCTGTAACTTCTGTAATGTCCAAGTGTCCCAACTTCTTCCTTAGTCCAATATTAAGCCTGCTAGTTACGAATGACCTTTTCTTGTTGAATGCTTCTTTGGCTAGACCCAGGGTAGGCTGGTTTAAACCAGCTGCTTAAAAAAAAAATAATAAAAAAAAAAAACTGGTTTAAACCAAACAAAAAAGAACGAAAAATGCTTTAAATCGTGTGAACTTCACGGTGACGTCTCCACATATGAAACCATCTGCATTACGTTTATGTACTTTTCACCTTTTAATCAAGGGGTCCCGTGTTCAATTCTCGGTCGAACCACAATCCATCTTTCAAGTGTAAACCAAGTAACGATTCGAGGTGTCCCTTTAAGCGAAAGTCTTCTCCGTGATAACCTTGGTATTTCATAAGGATGTTAAGCCTAAACATACGAAACGAAACCAAATTATATATTTCTACTTGCCTGAATGCCTGTTGTTTTATAAAGAAGCCAACGTTGCTTAAATATATTTATAGGAATTGGCAAAATTTATCAACTGCCTACGCAGCCTCCAACATCAGCTTGAATTTGACTTTGTTTTAGTTTTATTGAATGATATCTACATACCAAATTTGTAATTTAATACCTCAGTTTTAGCGTAGTGATTATGATACGTTGACCTTAAAATTTTACATACAAATACATTTAAAGTAATAGCAGGATTTTCCCAATTATATATAAATCGGGAGTTTCCCGATTTATGTATAATTGTATAATGTTTTTACTTGTATAACTGTTTATCATTTTGTCCGTCTGAAATGACTCTTGACAATTATATTAACAACTAGGCCAATGTAAAGATCAGTACAGCATATTTTTATCAGAAGTCCTTCGTGAGTGAGTCGGCAATCGCCTTTGTCACCAATTAGTCCCGGTTTCGTGTCGAAAAGGACAATTTTTCTTGGATGAAGCCGAGAAGTGGTTTGGATTCCGCTTTGAGCTTATATGACCCCTTCCAGCATAACTTTGTTGTTGCATAATAACACTAAGGCAAAACAAACTAATTTCTGTCCATATCTAATATAAATACATAGAGTAAATTATTAAAAAAAAAAAAAAAAAAAAAAAAAAAAAAAAAAAAAAAAAACTGGTTTAAACCAAAAATACCGGGTTTAAACCAAAAAGACCTGTTTTTTGGTTTTTTCAATAAGAACCATGGTTTTTGCCAACCCTGGCTAGATCCTATGGCAATTCTTGACCTGATCTCTTCGGAGTAGTAAGCGTTTTTCGTCAAAACACTTCCCAGATACTTGAAATTATCGACGTTTTCAACTTCTCTTCGTCCTATCCTGACCTATGAGGATGCATTTCCACGGGATATTCTCATGACTTTCGATTTTTCGATATCCATTTCCTATAATTTTCCAGTGTTAACTATTTTTTTCAATCATTTCCTCTAGTCCGTCTTCGGTTATAGCTTTAATAACCGTATCATCTGCATACATGATCTTGTTAATGATCCCTTCCCCAGTCTTTAAACCTCCAATTCCTATTAATGCTTTTTTCATTAAATATTCACTGTAAATGTTGAATAATTGGTGCTATATACTGCATCCTTGTCTGACTTCTCTACCTATCTTCACACCGTTGTTTTCTCCTCCATTCAAGTGCAGCTTCACTCGTTGTCCTATGTACAGGTTGCGAGTGAGTCGTCCGTCTCTCCAGTTGACCCTGATTTCTTCAAGTACATTCAGAAGTTTGGTACAATCGATCTGGTTGAAAGCTTTTTGCCAGTCGATAAAGCACAAACACAACTCTTCCTTTATGTCAAGAACTTGGTTTGATATAAATTATAAGTAATAAATTAAAATTAAATACCGATAAAACTACAGTAATAAACTTTCATCACTCTCGAAATACAAATGTAAATAATTCAATCATATCTATTAAGAATAAATTTATAGATAACGTTAAAGCAACGAAATTTCTAGGACTCTGGGTAAGTGATACACTAACGTAGGATAGGCACGTATCTGTACTCCAAAAGGAACTTTGTAAAGTTCACTATGCCTTAAAAAGTGTGAAAACATCATTCAGCATTTCAGCATTAAAAGTAATTTATCATAGTCAGTTTGAGAGTCTACTTACGTATGGAATAGTACACTGGGGAAACGCAGCAGAAAGTAAGACAATTTTTAAGATTCAAAAAAGGGTATTGAGAACAATGAAAGGTACAAAATCAAGAGTATCATACAAAAGAATATTCCGTGAGCTTAAAATTCTCCCACTGCCTTGCCTTTATATATTACGAACGTCAATCTTTATAAATAAACACCTGAAACCGTCTCTTAAATGCAACAATGACATTCATACACACAATACCAGAAACAAAAGCGATTTTGCAATTCCCATTCATAATACAGCACTTTACCAAAAAGGTCCAAAATATACAGGAATACAAATTTATAACAACTTACCCATCAACATAAGAAACTCAGAATCTGATCACCTCTTTAAACAAAGACTAACTAAGTACCTACAAGAGCACTGCTTTTATACTGTCTCGGAATTTTATGAACATGCTCAAGCTAGAAACTTGTAGTTGTATGAATCAATAGTAAGGTATTTTATTTTATTATTACATGAGTAGTCATACTTATTTATATATTATTATAATCAAATGTCTTCAATGTTTCCTAAATACTAAATCAATAATCAAATGTTTCCTAAATACTAAATGAAGATAGCATAATGTAATTAAAAAAAAAAAAAAAAAAACTACAGATTCTCGCATTATGAATAAAACCAGGTAGATAAATAGATAAGGTATGGTATTTCTACGTATATATATATGTATCATGTTGTAAGACTAATGCGATGTATAAAGAACTATAGTAGTAGTTTATTATATAGACAATAATAGAATTTGACATGTTCTATACCGCATGTACAAATGTACAATACTGTGGTCTCTTGAACGCATATTTTTCATCAACCCAATATTTTATTGTGACACCTTGTGCACAGGTTTTCTGGGGTTTTCCCGTGTCTTTCCACTTTCGTCATGTCACCATTATCTTCCTTCTCATTATCTCAGTTTCCCTTAGCCCCGGTGCATAATCATGAGACATCAAACTAAGCTTAAAAATAATAATGAAAATCTTGTAGCCTCATCCTCATTTCGTAGAATTCACTTTGCACCAGTGACACTCGATTTTATATCAGTTTCTAGAAAGAAATTTTATGTAATACAGAATTGTTGTAAAATATCCTCTGATATTTAGGATCCCTGAGCCAGCTGTCCTGACTGAAGATCCTTTTAGTTTCTTTCAAGAGATAGGTACTAACTATGTTGAAAATCTCATTTCAAACTATTCAGCTATTTTCTTATGACGCGATCACAACCAACAAGCATCTTTGATTTAAATGTGAAGAAAGAAGTTACAGAAAACACCTTCTTTCTTTCCTTAAAATTGAAATTCTCAACAAACAGGTAGTGACTTTTTTTTTGTAATGAGAAACCTAATTTCCGATACCTTTTTAATGAGATGAGAATTGTTTACATACCAAATTTCATAATAATAGTGATATAATCATAATATACTATTACCTGGACTCGCCGTATCCACTATTAGATCCTAAATCTAATGCACTTATCTGCCAGAGTAATTATTAATTATGTTTATTCTGTCTAACTTGACGTGCTCATGAGATACTGTAATTGTGGATGAAATTTTTAACCCCTTGTACTTCCATTATAATGCGCCCATTTTAATCAAAGTAGTACAATAAATAAATACATAAATAAAAATTAACTGTGTTTTAAAGTTCATTTCAAACTGTTCAGCCGTTTGCCCGAGATGCGATCACAGATAACATGCAACTTCGCTGTCAGTGTCAATAAAGGAATTATGGAAAACCATCTCCCTGTAAAATGAAAATTTTCAGAATGCCCACTTATTTTTAATGAGCTGTTTATATATCGAGTTTCGTCTTCCTAACTTGGCAGACTAGTGACGCATTTCTTTTTTCTTTTATTATTTTTTTACATGAATTTTTAAACGCCACTACCTCCGTTCCCTAGGATGCGCCCTTGAATCAAAGTAATATGATAAACTCATAGCTCAGGGTATGTACTATTGTATGTTCAAACATTCATTTCAAACTGCTTAAGTGGCCCCGCGTAGCGTAGTCGCTAACGCTCTCGCCTTCAGTGCGAGCGGTCCCGGGATGGATTCCCGGTGGGGCCACTCGGTCGAAAAATTGAAAATCACTTTTTCAGGCAAGCCACTCTGAATGAGGTTTTCCTCATTCACACCAGGCAAATGCCGGGGTGGTACCTAACTTATAGATCCCAGGCCGCTTCCTTCTTCCCCAATCCTTTCTTCCTTCCCTTTCCCCAGATTGTGTGATCGCTGAGGGACGTCATCCCTCAAAATGTGAAGGGCTAAATGGCCTTAGATGCCGACAGCCCAGGGATCTAAATCCTAAACCTTCAAACTGCTTAATTGTTTCCTTCTGATGCGATCAGAAACTACAGGCAACATCACTTTCAAATTATAGAAAATGCTTCCTTCCTCATTTAAAGTTGAAATTTTCGAATAATCTGGGACACGGGTCAATTATTTTTAATAAAGGGTTCATATACAAAGTTTCATCTCCCGATCTTGGCAGGAGCTTGAGATACTAAGTTTCTCGCGTAGATTTTGTTGCTTCACTCTCTCACCCCCCATCGAATACCCATTTTCATGAAAGTAAAATGATTGAAAACCGAGTTCAGGTTACGTGGTAAGTGATAACTACTTCCAAAATTTTATTACAAATGTTTTAAGTTTTCCCGACAAAATTCTTCTCCCTTTTATGTAGTAGATTACAGTTGAACACTGTGACAGCGAATTTGATCAAGCGCAAACAAAATTCGTTATGCGTGATTTTTCATTTTTTTTTTCAATGGTATAGTTCTGGTGATAAATACGTATTTTAAGCCAATTCTGAAACTAGGCATATACTCAAAAGCACGATTAAATGCAGTAATTATAATCGCATTAAAGTTATTATTTTAGTCCAAGCTTTGAAGTATGTTTCAGGATATGTTTTTTTTTTGGGGGGGGGTAATGTAGGTTTTTACGTACCCCCTCCCCAAAAAAACAGTTGGTTGGGGAAAATTCCAACAGCCATACTTGATACCGCATAAAATCACATAGGTTAAAGCACTTGTAACTCTATGCTTGTAAACGTAAGATACAGGTTTCCTGCCTCCTACAGAAATAATACGCTGGTGGAAGTTAGTACCGGTCGTCTTTGATATGCACTCAATTCTTTTAACCCTAGTACAACGCTTGTACTGGTTGTAAACATGAAGTACTGGATTCCTACATTGAGAGAAACTTCTTTTTTCTTTTAGCTCCTTTTCTTCATTTGATTCTTATAATTTGAAAGGAACATCGAGCATGTGTGGCATCTTATCACTTACACTTCAGTGCAGTTTTGTTAGGCGAAAGCTGAAGAGTAGAAAATAAAGGAGGGTGGCAACGTCACCAATCAATCACCATTCAGTATTGTTGAGTGCTTTCTTGCATGAAAATGTGCTATCCCAGTTTACGGATCCATAAATTTGTAAACTTTACAAAACAAATATGTCATTTTAAGAGAGAAATATAAGTAATCAAAATATTGACACTTGGACCTACAGCTTTATTTGGAATCTGAACATTAATTCCCATCGGGAATCGAACCCAGGTCTCCTGTGTGGTGACCATATAGCCACGATTGTTACTTAATGGCCGGAGATGCAATCTGATATAAAAGAAAAAAAAAATAAAAAAAAGTTACGGTTTTAATAGTTTTCTCGATTTGTGCCTTTAATAACATTGTGTTTTTAGGACTTGTTTTAGGCAGAGATTGTAATACATCAGTGAATTTTGAGTCCTGATATATGATATAGTGAGGTTTGGTGCTATTTGTATGGATATCTTACATTTGCATTTTTTTTTTTTTTTTTTTTAATTGCAAGTTTCAAACCAAAATTTTGCATCTAAAATTCCAATCTCTAGTCATTGGTCAACATGACTAGGAGCTTTGTTCCATATTTTTATTGCATTTTCGAAAGCTTATAGCAGGATTTTCTTTTTAATGTCTCCTGTATTCATTCACTAAAGGTCAAATACTGGTTTTTCTGCAACATCTTTATGCAAGAGTGCTTCAGCGTGCTGCACGTTCTTCAAGCAAGTGTTCTTAGCCATAAGCATAAATTAGGTTAGCTACTAGCACTGTTGTGACGATCAGTGTTTCGTTGCTTATCGAGACTCCTGTCCGTAGTCTGTTCTAGGTTGACTATCTTATTTATTTGAGTATTGCTTGACAGCTTTCGGCTGACAGTAAATCGTTTGGTTCGTTGTTCAAGAGACATACTTTTGGCTTTCTGCCGAAAATAAATGTGTACTCTTTTGCCGCAGAGGAATTTGTCTTGTTTATGTAGACTTGTATTTCGGTAGCAGCCATTGCTGATACATTCAGATTTTTCTGTTTGATCTCTGATCGTCACTTAACGTGAACACCGTACATTTGTAATCTTTAAGTATTCTTGTTTGCGAGGTATGAATTCGCTTCGTGTAGCACTTTGGATGCTGATCGTATTATTGCTGGGGTTATAACGTAGTCTAATTCGGTCCAAGTTAAACTGTGGTTATGTTTATAATTACATGGGCGCATGGGGGGGGGGAGGGGCGATATTCAAAATTAACAAAAAAATGGCTAATTACCAATGAATCCTCCCTTGAAAAATTTAAAGATTTTGACGTTTCGGAACTCTCAGCTGGTTCCTTCCTCAGTGGCAAGGTAAAATGGATTAAAACAGAAAGGAGATGAAAAGAGTAAAACTAGGAATACATCCATTATATAAAAGTAACGTACAAGAAAAAAAAATTCTGAGATGAAAAGAGCAGGATGAAAAAAGAATGAACTGAATAAAAAAGAACGTGGTGTCTATGTTAGGCCACTATAGCCAGATCCAAAGTATGCATCAAAGGTAGGTGCCCAAGCTCGATCAATGTAGCCAGTATCAAGGTTCAGTGCAGGTTTGTATTCATGAATAAAGATCGATTCTGTAATTTGTTTACTTAGCCTGTTCATCTCTGTTGAAGAAACACAGTTACTACCATGTCATCCTACAGGAGAATCATGTTACGGGATAGTCACTATCATGTCATCCAATAAGTAATGTCATTTACCCTGTGAACGCGACAATGTCCTATTTGACGGCACGTTTCCTAGCTGTCATAGAACGCTTCATTGTGCAGCAGTGTGTAGAAGGAGAATGGTGTTTTTTTCGTTTTGTGTGGTGGTCTTTTGTGATGGTGGTTTTTGTTTGATCATGGCAGTATCAGAGGATCACATACGGCACGTCATGTTACAGAAATATCACTACGCGCATTCAACCAGGTGCTCTGGATGTGTGGAAGTGTCAAAGGGTTCGGTCTGAGGACGACAACCTTACGATAGGCCACGTGTGAGGGAAACCTAAAATTAATCATTTCCCATTAAAAAATCATATTGGGTAGTTTACTCTTAAAGATGAGTTTTCCCGGACGATGTAATTTCCCAAAGATTATGTAATTTGTCGTTTAGTAATAGTATATTCACAGAGAAAATATTACCTACAACACAACAATAAATAAAACCATACCTTATCCGGGATGAAAGTTAAAGTGTATTCTAAGAGGTAACACTGAGAGGATACGGTTAGGTATATTAGATGTGCAATCTTTATTAATTACAAATTGCTAAGAGAAAAGTGTAAAATACTTTCAGCTTTCATCTTAACCAGCAATTGATAGGAGATGAAAAGAAAGAAAGAAAGAAAGAAAAAAATACTGTAGTACTTGACCAAGAAAATTTGTAAAATCGTCAAGAAAAGTCAAGAATTGGTCAAGAAATTTGGATTCTCAAAACTTGTAGACAACCTGAAATGTGATTTTGAGAAAATAGAGGTATTTCTTCAGTATTTTCGTTTTTTTAAGTGAAGCATTTTCAATTTATGATTAACTGATACATGAAGAAAGATATTTTAGTATTTGTTTGTATATATATTTCCGATGCTATTTAGTCCTGGAAATTTCTTGAAAAATAAATATTTTGAATGAAGTCTGAAACTACACGTGTATCGAGAAAAACGATTCAACAAAGTAATTATTATCACATTAAGGCTATAATTTCTATCCAAGTTTCGATGTAAGTTTTAGGAGATTTTTTGGAGGAGGGAATAATTGTGCGTTTTACACCCCACCCCCGAAAATTTTTGGGCTGTGGAAATTGTGACAGCTCAAAGAAAGAGGGAGGAGGGGAGGCGCAGGACCCATTCCTATGAAGTGATGTTGAGTGTTTTTTTGGAAACTAGACAATCAATGCAGATGTCTATTGTCAGCAACGTTAACGCCTAGGAACTGCATTGTTTAAGAAATATCCTGTTCTAGTTCATTGCAAGGATATACTCATCCACGATGATAACACGCACTCACACAAGGCGGGAAAGACCTATGCTAAAATTGAGGAATGTGACCGGAAGAAAATCTCCCACTCAATGTTTTATTCAGTTTTGCGCCAACAGACTACTGTCTTTTTCCGTGCCTGCAAAACTACTTTTCTGGAAGAGCACTGCAAGATGAGATTGACGTGTGGCAGACAATGACCCAGTTCTTTGCCTCTAAAACCAGCGACTTCTTTCACCGAGGGATTCAACAATTGGTTGACAAGTGACAGAGTGTTGTGGACTCCGATGGAGACTGTTTTCCTCATTAACGGTAGCGTTCCAGGTAGGTTATCGTTCTTTTCTTCACGGTCCGAAAATACGACATTATTTATGGGATAATCCGGTGTACTTCCTACATTAGTCCCTTTGCTAACTTTTATGTTGAAGCAAGAACAACCGTTAGTGTAGAGACTTTTCAATAATTGTACATCTCATGCGTGGTATGCTTATCATCCCTACAGCTTGACGTTGTATGGTATCCAGATTTAAAACTGGTATGCAGCACATTCTCGAGTATACATGTACCGTACTTTTCTTCCTATGAGACATGTCAGTGACGAGTTTGTAATCCTTCTCTTTGTTTACTACAGGTTTTTGCCTCCTACCATGGATGTTAACTCCGGCGAGAATTGTTGACATGGTCACACACCAAACGGTACGCATGTTCACAGGGAAATACCAGAAAATGATCAGAACATTGGAAACAGTACATCGATTTTAATGTTTTACTGTATATAGCTACGAACGTTTTAAAAGGTGAGAGTTCTCTTCATTATAAATACGTATTTTTATAAAAGTATTCAGTTTTATCTTTAATGTCTTAAAATTTAATTTGCGTGCTTTTTTAGGTGTGCTGATAATGGAGTGGTGAAGAGAATCGTACAAATTAAATAAATTATAACGATACAGGGATTCGGGATGCTTGCTTTCCTTCATTTTCAGTGCTAGTTTTAGTAAATAGGAAAATAGTACCTTCATGATTGTGTGTGTGAAGAATGGGAAGGAGTGAAAAGACAATTAGACGGAAGTCCGTCATATAGTATTTTAAGAAACGTTCAATGTGTTTGGGAACTATCTTTAGTATTATAGTTAGTTTGAGGGCTTAAACGTAGATGATGTTCACGATTTAAGTGAAGTGATAACAAAATGTTTTCATTTTTAGGTACTGTATGTGTGTTCGTATAGAATGAAAACTTGAACGAAAATATTAAAAAAGTTGATTAGGAATCTTGTAATATAATCTGGATGCATTAACAGTCTCCGCCCCTGGAGGAATTAATGTATACTTAGAAGCACTCAGAAAGTACGAACTAATTAAATAAACTAAATTATAATACTAATCGTGCAGTGCCAATATTTTATGAATCGAAACAGTTTCGAGAGTCGCTGCTGCTCTCATCTTCGATGGCTTCAGGTTCTGAAATCGACGAATACACCAAGTACATTTGCACACAATACCGGTGATGGTCTCGGTGAATGTAGTCAAATTCTAGCTTGCACACGTACCGGTATTACCGGCTGAACTGCTGGTGACGGCAAGGCTACCGGGGAAGCTCCCGACAATGTCGACGTCACCACCGGCCATCTGATACATTTCTGCAGTCTAGCTGATGTTAGTGAGTGACAAGGCGCTGCGTATTCTTGTTTCGTTTCTTGTGTTTGGAGTTTTGTTGTTTCCATTTGTTCTATTTTATTATAATAATTATTCGTCGTCTTACAAACAACTTCACATTTTATTCTTTACAGTTCCTGTTTTGAAGTATATAATTCCCTTTATCAAATAAAACATAAAATGTGAGAAATATGTAGAGCACTGATTTCTCTGTAAATAATTTTGTCAAATACAATTTGGGGAAACTGAAGGGTACCGATTTCCCTCGAGATAACTATCATCAAGTACAATATAGAAAATTTTGATATCCAGTTTAGGTTGGATATTTTCTTCTTTATTTTAATTTTATTTTTGTTCTCTTTCTCTTTCTTGGATTGTATGTTATTGTAACCTACTAACACATTAACATTTTATTATAATCCAGGGTCTCTTTCTGTATTCTGCCGCTGAATATGATTTCCAATTCTTTCTATTGGAAAATCGAAAGTTAGTGAATACATCCGATAGTAAGTAAACAATTTTACATCAGGATGGATTGATTTAAATCAAGATTTAAATCAACCGATTTTTTAAAATAAAAATTGTTGATTTAAATCAAATTCCGAAATAAATTAATTTAAAGTGAAAATAAATGAAATGTCTTTTCTGTAGAGTTATTTCGATTATGGAAGGTAATAATGGTAAGAAGCAGAAATATAATTGTAAAACAGCCAGATTGTATAACTATTAAGAATGAAATTTTAGAGCATTTGAATCATACTGAAGTCTAGATCAGCTTATATGCTAGGCTTCTAAAATATTATTTTGCCTAAGCCCCAAAGTGCAATATTTTTTGTATTAATTCAAAATGTATGTACGTAATAAAAAAAAAAAAAAAAAAAAAAAAAAAGCCTTATAAAATTTTGTGTATTTTTAATTTCATTCATGTTACATAGTACAGACAAATTTCTGTTTTGGTTTCGGCACTTATCCACTTAATTCACCGCTACTGTTATCGTATTATATTGGTTCTACATATATTGCCTAATATTAAAAACTTTAGTAAGAGTACTAGCTTACATGGTACAAAACATTTGATAGGATTGTTCTCTATGAATTAAAAACACTAAACACAGTTTTGTAATAATATTTAACATCAGAAACATAAAACAAAATTAGTATAATTGATATTCTACTTTTCACATTTAGTTACACTTTATTCATTGATTTTAACAAAGAAACAAACACCTTTGACGACCTTTTTGTGCTTAAACGATTCCTAATTTTAGAATGGATCATTCCAAAACTGGAAAAAAATTCTTGATGAAGTGGATGCTGCAAGAAGCTGAAAACCTGCCTGTAGTACGTTCTTCTCGATAAAAGTATTTTGTGAATACCACCATTCAATAGCAGAAACACTTCGCAATATTTCATCCGTAAACTTGACAGTTGAAAATGGTTTCGTTCTAGCTTGAAATTTAATTAATGTAGGCAAGAATGAAGTGCCATTGTATGACTATTCAGCAAACTGCATAGCAGAATCACCTTCTTCTGGGGTGAGCTCGTACTTCTGAAGCCATAAATCCAGTATATAAGACAAGAAGTGGACTGGAGTTAAAGCTTGTTGGTATCTGCTTTCATACTTTCTTTTTTTCTTTTTTTTTTTTGTCTCGTTATTTTGTAGCATAGCGTGCAAGTTTTTAATATTTTTCCATACACTACATGCACTACATCTGTTATTGTTGCGTCATTTCTCTGTCTTTGGTCTAAAGCAACAGATATTGGTTTTAAAAGGTTAAGCATATCCTATCCTAGAGGTCTGCGCAGATATAAAATATGGCATTCGCATCCGTACCGCATCCGCAGCATCTCTATCCGCATCCGCACCCGCATCCGCAACATCTCTATCCGCATCCGCATCCGCATCCGCAGATAATGAGGTAGCAAATATATACAACTGATATATTCTATAATAGTCATGATTTCGAAAATATTTTTAAACACATTTTAAATAGCTATCCCTTGTAGTTTTCTTAATCAAACGAAACAATATATTATATCAGTTTTCTCGTGATCAAATATCAACTACGCTAAATAAAATGTAATATAAACCGTGCAGATACAAATTAGAAATTAATGAACGATCTCTGTACTTACCCAAGATCTTCAAATGCAGGTATCGGACCAAATTAATGCCACGTAGGTGATATCCCCTCTATCGAGTAATTTTGGACCACGTCACTAAGTTTTTAAACTTCATTACTCATAAAAAAGGAACATTTGTTCAAAACACAAAGGTAAAATAGAAATAATCGTTATTAAGAATTAAAAATTAATCACAGCACCGCAAACAAATTCACATAGAATCACACATCACAATTCACATTAAAAACACTTCATATTTATGGTAGAGGTTTTAACGCAAAAGAAGAAAAAAATCAAACGAAACATAATGTTCTAGTTATTATTTGCCACAGAGACAGCACACTATTTTTATACATGTTGCAAATTTTGGAGTTAAGGTAAGTTGCTGTTGAGAAAAATTATATCATCGACTGAACTTGGATTCAGACTAGTGCGTCGATCCTGCAAAGTATGACCTGCAGTTGAAAAACTTCTTTCGGATGGAGCACTTGTAGCGGGCACAGAGTGGACAAACAATTCCACTTTGCTCAGAAAGGGATACTCTTCTTTTTGTTGAAACCACCAGGCAATGAGGTCAAAATCCTCCTCGAAGTGAAATTTCCCATGTACATAGCTTGTAACTTCATCTTTCCGGCTTGATGGACTTCCTGTGGCTTCATCATCAGAACAATCTTCAAATTCATGAAAGGTGCCAACACTGACCTTTTGCTTCTTTATTGGTGGAGATAGTCATTCTTCTCGGATAGAGCTTTTCATCCTCTTCGCTACCATCTCTCTAGCATTGTTTTTAACTTCTTCTCGCTCATCCTCTGAGAGAAACTTCATACTTTTGTATTTAGGATGAAGAAAAACTGCCAATTTATGGATCATTGTTATGTCCCACTTTTCACTGATAAGTGCAAGCGCCTTTTTCTTCAAGTTCTGAAGAAACAAACAGTCTTATGTTGTTTGTGTTCTCAACATACTTTGAAGCTTCTCTTTCCATAATACAGCAAGAAATAACGTAGGTCTTTTTGAAGCTTCAAGCTCATCGGAAGCTGCTTTAAAGGGTGATAAGAAAAGTATCAATTTTCTTAACAAATCCCTGTTTAAATCAACCAATAAGTCTTCTTTGTTTGCTTCCTTCAGAATGGATAAGATGTTCTCCCACTGTGTTTCGATGCTTTCAAACATAATTAATGAGACGATTTTGCAGTCCGGATCTTTTAAAGAATGTCGTAGGACCACGGCAAGAACCAATCAAATACGAGATATCATCCACTTCTGTGTTTGAATTTGTTGTAGTGTTCTCTACAATTGTGTTTAAAATGTGAGCAGAACACGATATCCTTGTGTATTGCCGCAAAGCAGAAACGATATTTGGACCTCTGTCAGTCACAAACACTACTTGGTCAATAAATTCGATGATATTAAAACTTCTTAATACGCGAACAATCTCAATTCTTATATTATCACCAGTCTTTTTCATCTCACAGTCCAATCTCCTAGTACACAAGAAGCGTTTCTTGCAGTGCTCCTTTGTGAATGTAATGAAAAGTGACCCCTAAATAGTTTATTTTTCTATACCGATCACTCCACAATCAACAGTCACTGCACCACCAATATCATCAAGCACCTCCTTCACCTCACTAGATACCGTATCTCGAAGAGACGCAGCTTCTTCTGTCAACGCCCTAGAAATCGTGGTTGGATGTGGAAGTAGATCTTTCGCGTTTATTGGTCCATATTTCGCACCCGTTTCAAGCAAGAATTGCGAAAATTCTACAAAACCGTTCCCAGAAACAACAGAGAAAGGAACAATATCTTTTGAAACAAAGGTCACAAGTCTTTTTGTTGCACTTTGCTTTAAGTTCGGTGGAACTGGAACACACTTGTTCTGTGGTTTCAATTCAAAAAACTAATAATCGACGCCTGCTTTAGATCACATTTGTGTTTTGCTATATTTGATGTACCTGACTGATGTCCCTTGTAAGTGTAAACTTTCTTGCATTGGAAACATGCCACAACATCTTTGACTTTAGTATCACCATCGTACACATGACCAAAACTTTTCCATATTATTGATTTCAGTTTATTTTCTTGCACAATAGTATATACTCCCTGCTTTAATTTGGAAGTAATTGTAATGGCTGAGGTAGCCTCCATCCCAAACTGACACTAGCACCAGCAATTACACTAAATAAAAAAAAGTGCCGAAACTAACAACGCAATACAATCTGCATGCTTTCACGACCACGCTTTTACTGAAACTAGAAGTAAAAATAACTTCGAATACAAATAGGAGGTATAGACCTTTAATTTCGGGAAGAGGCAATAGAGGAAGTTTAGAATTTACTTTTTTTTTTCTTTTTTTGCAGCCTCCACTTATTGTTGGACACACTTAGTGTCAGAGAAACAACGCATTGGTTGTTCTTTCTTTCGTTACCAGAGGCCCAGAATATACATACACGAAGAGAAGGAGAGAGACAGAAATTGCTGTTATAAAACTCCAATCCGTCGGGATCTTCATTGAGGTCATTGGTACCTCTCCGAAAAGTAAAATCTGCGGGATTGCTAATGTGCATTCGGTATCTGCTGTACTTCAAAGAAAACAGTAAAGAACAGTCAAGTAACAGTAAAGAGAGAGAGAGAGAGATGAGCGTATTTTTCTAGATTTTAGCTGCTGAAGAATGATGTGATTTGTTTACTATTTCGGTGACCTACGCGCTTCTCCAGTTTGCCACCAGTTTCCAGTTTACGGAAGGGGATGTGGTGTGTTAAATTATGGTTTTGGTTCCTGACCTCTCAGGCTGGGGAAACTTTATTTGAACACATTTCTTTATCTTCAAGGCCAATGGTCTGAAAATTTTCAGCTTTATCAGAGGGTCTTTGGCGGCAATTATTTTTCATTTTTACAGTAAATAGCGATACTCGAGGAGTAGCGAAGGGGCCTGTCGTATCGTTCTTTTTAGGTCAGAGATGTCATTCACCTACAAAACGGCTGCTAAAAATATTGAAAAGAGCAATAAAAGGACAACTCTCATGTCATTTCTTGTCCTTTTGCTGTCACTGAGTCACAAGCTTCAAACATACTTATTTTGATTTTAGCTATTTTTCAACCTGTTTTAAAATGTTTAATTCAAAACAAACGTTTCTTAGTGCTCTTTCCACCATCATCAAAAATTTTATAGTGATTTTTTTTTTTTTTTAGGTAGAGAAAAGATGTAGGATACCATATCCGCAACTTCATCCGCTATCCGCACAGAAAAGAAATATAGCTATATCCGCATCCGCGCAGACCTCTACCTATGCCTGTCTTTTTATATTTAAATTGCTTACGGCCCAGTGTTTAACATATAATTCCAAACAATCAACGAAAGTGTTCCGCCGCACTTCCGAAAGTATGATTAAAAACTGTCTCCTTCTTCTTGATATTTACTAGATGCAAAGTGATTATTTATAAAATATTCTAAAATACAACAGACAATACATGTTCCTTCACACTTTCAACTATCAAATCTTTGGGTAACAAATGTAGTAGATGAACTGTACAGCCGTATGTAATAACTAGACTTCGAATCGATATGCACTAAAAAACGACAAAATATGCATGCAAATATGCGCTAAAAATCACGAAAATATGCACTGAAAATATGCAAATATGCACTAAAAACCGTAAATATTCACCATTCAAAAGCTAAAGTTAAATGAAGAATTTCATTATTTTTAGAGAAAAAAGTTGTATTACTTGAACTGCGTATACTTCGGGTATAACCATAATGTATTCATACTACAATACACAACTATTTAGTTTTGGGTGTTTTCTGGCAAAACCCTGCATTTATCAGTCAAAAAATTACTTTACATCGAAAATTTCCTTCCGTGTCACGGGTCGTTAAGGGTCAGTATTTCAAAGACGTAAGGCTACGTGCCGATAAATCTGGAACTCTTGTTCCCAGGAACACACTTTACTTACATTAGACAAGAATTCTATGCCAGAATTTTTCGCATCTATTGACTGTGCGTTTCGAAGAAATGCTTGTCCGATTGGTCTTGGTGGCGTCTGTTTCGTTATTGAATCAAACAACTCAAATGCACTACAAAGTCCTAATCATCGCTCTTCTAATCTCGTTGTGATATTTGAAATTGAATTGAAATGAGTATTGATAAACGCAAGTTCACTTTTAATGTTTTCAGCTCCGCAAGCGTCCACGGCTTCTTGAATCCATTTGGTTTCTTCGGGTTCAAACAGCTCACAGTCAATATGTGAAATTAAAATACACCTATATATATATATATATATATATATATATATATATATATATATATATATATTTACAAATAAAAAAATGCGCCAAGTATCTGTCAATAAAGAATAAATATACTTAGGGAAGTAAATAAACATTTCTGGCTTAAGCATAAGAAAACCTGCCTAGCAAATTGACTCACAAAAGTTTCCGTTAAAGGTTTTAAAGTTAACGAAGATACATCTATGAAAAAAATAAATAAATAAGGTACGTACATATAATGGACATAGTGAGATAAAAAAAACGTACATTGACCTACCGTATTCAGTTATAGTATTTATTTATGCTACGAATTAATGCACATAAAACTTTCAGTAAACAAATAAAGCCTACATACGGTTTCAAAGGCCAAGACAAAAAGCAGATGATACACCGTTTTCAGCGCTCCTCCCCTACTTCTGGCTCCTTTTCATCTATTGTATATATTATGATCCTTGTTCCATGTCTCTAGACCAACTAGAGAACGAGTTATTGGTATTTGGAAATTACTATATAAAGTGCACTTCGTTCAAAAAGTGGCACGGTATCTAGGGCCTTATATGGCGGTGAACTAAAGGTTAAATGTGTAGGGTAACAAGTAAACGAAGACTTTTACAGATACCGTAGTTCATATACCTAACCTCTCACAGAATGTCTAAAATTTTTCTAAACGCTGCATTCCGGAACTTGAAAATTTCCGTTAAAAACCATATTTTAACATCCGTTGTTCGCAACACAGGTTCCACCTAATCAAGAGAATTTAACCATGTTTTTTTTTTTTTTTTTTTTTTTTACCTTTAAATTTATGGGCCCGTGAAATATTTCCATTTAATAAGGGGCCTGTTGAGGGCAGTTTTTATTGTATTAAAAGCCTGTATTCAGAAATTTTGTTCTTGTTTTAAAGAAAATAAATCCACTTGAAATTACTTTTTGTATCCAATTATGTGTAAATCAGGGATGCAAATAAGCAATAAACTTTTACTAGCCCGAGAAAGAAGCTACTAGTCCATATCCCACAATAGAAATCATTTACTTTCCATCCATATATTAAATACTCGTCCGCACCGATGAACCACCGATGGGCGAGTAATTATTTGCATCTCTGGTGTAAAACCTAGAATATTTTCTTCTAGCGTAACATTGCCCGTTTCAAACAGCAATAATTTTCAATGTATAATACAGTGTATTGATACTTTATTAAATGGAATACAGTGATTTGAGCGAGACATGGAGCATGAATGGGAAGAAGGTAAAGTTATCGAAAACGTAACAGAACACTTAGTAGGAAAGTTACGTTTCGAGAGATCGAAGTGCGTATCAAAGCAACACAAGCTTATATTTAAATACTCTCATAAACTCCTTAAAGGAAAACTTGGGAACTTATCTCCTCATCTCAGAAAGTAACTGCTGTAACAAGTTTCAGATTTTGTAAAGCAAATATTTTAATTAATTTAGAGCTCATTTTCAAATGGGTTATTCTTTTCTTCCCGAAATACATTCTTTGACGGTTTCTTTTGGATGAACTATCGAGTATGAATAAATAAATAAATAAATAAATAAATCAAGGTTGTTTTATAGTTGTATAAAGTCCTTGTCAGACTTGGAACTGCTATGTAAATAAAGAAGAAAAAGAAAAGCACTGCTGAAGTTTCAGCTTCTTAGTTACTTTGAAAATATTACTTGTTTAGCATACTCTTTGCAAAATATAGTATTTTCTTCTTGAATTCGTTTCTCAACTTCAATCCATTGTTTCAGAAGATAACTTCTAGAAGATTTTTCGGATTTAATTGTAGTGCGACATCTTTGTCCAATTTTTGTCCATTTGTCTACCCAAGAACACATTTTGTACCATTCAAATAAACGAGGGAGGGCCATTTCAAAATTTGGTCACTGCGATCACCTGTAGTGCAACATCTTTAAATTTGAATTTTAACTACCTCAGAATTTTGTCCAATTTTTGTCCATCCAAGACAAATTTTGTACCATTCAAATTAACAAAGGAGGGTGATTTCAAAATTTCGGCCACTTCGATTACCCCTAGTGCGATATCTTCAAATTTGAATTTTAACCAGCTCAGGATTTTGTCCAATTTCTTGTCCATTTTTGTCCAACCAAGAAAAACTTTTATGCCATTGAAATAAACGAGGGAGAACCATTTCAAAATTTGGCCACATCGATCATCTGTAGTACATCTTTAAATTCGAATTTTAACAAGCTTAAAATTTTGTTCAATTTTCGTGCATTCATATACTACCAACAATACATTTTGTACTATTAAAATAAGCAAGGGAGAGTCATTTCAAAAACTGGCCACTTCGATTACCTGTAATGCAACATTTTCAAATTCCAATTTTAATTAGCTCAGAATTTTGTCCAATTTCCGTACATTTTTGTATCATAAAAATAATTGTACCATTCATATTAACAAAGGAGGGTCATTTCAAAATTTTGGCCACTTTGATCACCAGTAGTGTGATATCTTTAATTCGAATTCTAACTAGCTTAGAATTTTCTCTATTTTTTGTAGATTTTTGTACCACCAATATAGTTGAAATTCGAATTTGAAAGTGTCCCGCTACAGGTGATCCAGCTGGCCAAATTTTTAAATCACCGTCCCTGGTTTATTTCAATGGTACAGAATTTATTCTTGGTGGTACAAAAATGTTCAAAAAATCGACACAATTCTGAGGTAATTAAAATTCGAATTTGAAGATATCGCACTACAGGTGATGGAAGTAGCCGAAATTTTGAAATGGTTCTCCCTCCTTTATTTGAAGGGTACAGATTTTTCTCTTGGGTGGACAAAAGTGGACTAAAAATTGGACAAGATTCTGAGCTAGTTAAAATTCAAGTTTGAAGATGTCGCATTACAGGTGATCGATGTACACAAATTTTGAAATGGCCCTTCCTCGTTTATTTGAATGGTAAAAAAATTTGTTCTTGAGTGGATAAATGGACAAAAATCGGACAAAATTCTGAGGTAGTAAAAGTTCGAATTTGAAGATGTCGCACTATAGGTGACCAAAGTGGCCGAAATTTTGAAATGGCCCTCTTTGTTAATTTGAATGATACAAATTTTTTCTTGGGTGGACAAAAATGGACAAATTTCTGAGCAAGTTAAAATTCAAATTTGAAGATGTTGCAACCAAATTTTGAAATGGCCCTCCTTTGTTAACCTTTGTTAATTTGAATGGTACATTTTTTTCTTGGGTGGACAAAAGCGGGCAAAGCTTGGGCAAAGTTCTGAACTAGTTAAAATTCAAATTTGAAGATGTCATACTACAACTAAATGGACGCAGATTTTTCTTTTGGTATTCTTATACTGCCACAGGACCACACAATTTCAAATCCACACGCACACACAACAGTAGCAACTTTAACTTCCGAGATAAGTGACGTGGAAATCTTATTGTAGGTGATTTGACACTGTTATTCATATCTTCTTCCAAAAATGTGACAATCATGTATCATTGCCGGGAGGATGAATCACTTACCTTTATCCTATGCTCCTTTCACATGACATTGGAAGATATAAACCGACAACAATGAACCATTTAAAGATTTTGAGTCTATTTATGTTAAGAAATATGAAATTCCATTTATGAGGAAAGTTATTAGACGTTAAAAATTATCAATTCGGTCGTTTCTTTAAATATGCATTTATATGCAGTAACAACATAAATATACACTAACCTCCGAAATATGCAAATATATGCACTATAAAACTCTGCTATTTACCCCAAAACACTTAAAACGAATTTCTATTTAAAGAACATATCAATATCACATCAGGAATAAAATATGCAAAAAAAAAAAAAAAAAAAAAAAGTAATAACATCGAGATTTTCTGATTCACGTAACGCTTTTCTCATTTTGGCCATGTTTGCTGCATTATCTGTTACTAAACTACGCACATAGCACTCAAATTCGTATTCACAACTTTTGATAGCACTTACAGCAATATCATATTAATATTCCGAAGTGTGTGGTTTACCAGACATATCCATCGTATTATATAAATACACATCACCTTCTTTCATAGCAGCAACACGAATGTACATAACGATCCGCTGCTCTCATACGCACAATTTGTCCTTCTAAGTTTTCGAAACTGCTTTCCTCTCTTTTATGAAAGCATTATCTAACAGATCACACGCGACATTATTTTTTTTATACTGGTCGTAGCATTTGTATCAACTTTTTAAATTATGGTAACGTATATGAATCGTGCTATTTTTTCGTCGAATTCTAGTTTCTGCATTTGGGTCGTTCTCATCACGAAATTTGGCATCTGTGGTTGTTTCTTCAGTTCACATTCTCTTTCATTTGATTCCACATTGCAATCTCACTTTCCTGGTGTATTGAAACTATCTTTTTCACTAATGCTTGTTGAGGACGCCTGACAAGTACTAAGCATTGATGCTGGAAAGAAAACAAATAAAAAATTATAAAGGCTTCTTCAAAATATATTCGACACAGTTACAACCTGAAAAATACAAACATGATGAATTTTTCCATCGTATAACTCTCATTCGTTACTAGCTAAACTGCCGGCCGTTGCATTAATGTGTTTGATTTATAATGATCCATAATATAGTTCTAGTATCACTACTACTAGTACCACCACTAGACCTACTACTAATGGTGCCGTGCCATGCACAGTAAAAGCGCAATACCTTATGTAATTCGTTAGTAGTGCTGGGAACCTTTCATTTGTCTTTGTAACCTTTCAATATGCTCACTGGAACTTGAATTGACTCGAACAAAGTTTGTTTGAGGTCTTCCCGACTATCAGTTCCCGAGATATAAGCATTTCCCCCGAACCATCCTATGTACTGTATAAACTATATTAAGTATAGGTTGGAAGTATAAGAAATGATAGCTCCAACCTATACTTAATATTGTTTATGACTGTACATCTCCTACATCCTAATAAATAGTCATTACACAATATTAACACAATTTGTCCCGACGCTTTACGACCAATAGTTTTCGAGATATTAACAAAAAACCATTATTTTAACCTCTGTTTGTTTTCATGGATGGGGGAGGGCTTTGTCCTTTTCACCCATGTTTTTATCTTTGCCATCCATACTCCCGGAAAATCAGTATCTCAGTATTTTTAAAATATGTAAGTCATCGCAAATGTAAAGAAAGATAAATTTTATCAAATTAAAAACTTAGTAAAAATTACTATTACGGGTGAAAGTTCCGATCTCTGTACTCCCTGATATGACGTTTTATATTGTTTTCCTGAAATACCCACTAAGCATATTAAATATATGGAGTTTAAAATAAATACCATTTAAATTGCACAAAAAATGAACAACTTTGGAAAAATAAAACTAAGTAATTAAATAAATATGAAAAATGACCGTCTCTGTAGTTTTGAGTTTATGACTGTTGATCAGTATCAAACAATACTACTTCATTCTCTAAAAGGAGAGCTAGGCCACACACAGAATTATCTGGATGGTTTCAGAATTATCTAAAAGGTTCTGCGACATTCTGGAATTATCTGGGTGGTTCCAGAATTATCTAGAAGGTTCTGTGACATTCTGGAATTATCTGGATGGTTCCAGAATTATCTAGAAGGTACTGTGACATTCTGGAATTATCTGGATATTTTCAGAATTATCTAGAAGGTTCTGTGACATTCTGGAATTATCTGGATGGTTCCAGAATTATCTAGAAGGCTCTGTGACATTTTGGAATTATCTGGATGGTTCCAGAATTATCTAGAAGGCTCTGTGACATTTTGGAATTATCTGGATGGTTCCAGAATTATCTAGAAGGTTCTGTAACATTCTGGAATTATCTGGATGGTTGGAGAATTATCTAGATACTTCTGTATAATTCTGTACTGGAAATATAAGAAATGATAGCTCCAACCAATACTTAATATTGTTTATGACTGTACATCTCCTACATCCTAATAAATAGTCATTACACAATTTGTCCTGACGCTTTACGACCAATAGTTTTCGAGATATTAATGAAAAACCATTATTTTAACCTCTATTGGTTTTCATGGATAGGGGAGGGCTTTGTCCTATTCACCCATTAGTTTTATCTTTGCCATCCATACTCCCGGAAAATCAGTATCTCAGTATTTTTAAAATATGTAAGTCATCGCAAATGTAAAGAAAGATAAATTTTATCAAATTAAAAACTTTCTCTGTAGTTTTGAGTTTATGACTGTTGATCAGTATCAAACAATACTACTTCATTCTCTAAAAGGAGAACTTCCATGTTTGAGTTGAATAGGTTTTATAATCAATGTTTGTGTTTTAACTTCCCTGACTATTGCCTTGGTTGCAGAGTTTTTAATTTTCTCTTCTCAGAAATACCAATCGTAAAAATTGAAAGAAATTGTACATTGGTTGCATCTTTAAGGGTAGTACGTATCCTAAAAGAACATGTCACTTCGTTTCTGGAATTCTTCATAATGATTTTGTAAGAAATCCACTCCGAACCTATGTGCTCAATGTGTGGAATAAAAACGATGAAGTTAAAACTCGTGAATTGTTTTTATTCTTTTGGATGTTCTTAATAGAACCTTCCAATTTATGAATGGTCTTCTGGAACAAAGTGAAACTATCCAGTTAATTCCAGAATGTTACAGAACCTTCTAGATAATTCTGGAACCATCCAAATAATTCCAGAATGTCACAGAATCTTCTATATAATTCTGAAACCATCCAGATAATTCCAGAATGTCACAGAACCTTCTAAATAATTCTGGAATCATCCAGATAATTCCAGAATGTCACATAACCTTCTAGATAGTTCTAGAACCATCCAGATAGTTCCAGAATGTCACAGAACCTTCTAAATAATTCTGGAACCATCCAGATAATTCCAGAATGTCACAGAACCTTCTAGATAATTCTAGAACCATCCAGATAGTTCCAGAATGTCACAGAACCTTCTAAATAATTCTGGAATCATCCAGATAATTCCAGAATGTCACATAACCTTCTAGATAGTTCTAGAACCATCCAGATAGTTCCAGAATGTCACAGAACCTTCTAAATAATTCTGGAACCATCCAGATAATTCCAGAATGTCACAGAACCTTCTAGATAATTCTGGAACCATCCAGATAATTCCAGAATGTCACAGAACCTTTTAGATAATTCTGAAACCATCCAGATAATTCTATGTGTTGCCTAGCATATGAAAGTTGGAACATATGAATTTACAGTTCAGTTGTTAGTAAGCAAACAGAGAGAGAGCAATTCATAATTTGCGAACCAACTAAACATTTAAACTTTGTAAGGATCTTGCTGATTGATTGATAGGGTTCTCACTGGCCTGAAAAATCCAGAAAAGTCGAAGAATTCAGCTTTCTCGTAAGAAGTCTGGGAAAGTCAAGGAATTTTATAAAAAGCTTTAAAAAAATGGAAATATCAGGAAATATTAGAGCGTATTCTTACTTCTCATAACCTACTTCTCTTTATGCCTTACCCAACTATTTCGTAGGGAAGATTTTGTTAAATAATTTAATTCGCAAAATATATCTACCTACACTCACACTATGTACAGGGACTCCCGGGAACAAGGAAAAATACAGTTTCTTTTTCTAACATTATCAGGGTGTCAATCGGTCACGAAAGTCCTCATAAAGTTACGAAATCAGAAGACGGTCATGAAAGTCAAGGAAAAGTCACTAAATTTAGCTTTAGGGTCACGACTTTTACAGATATATAAGTACAGAATGTAAAATTTTATTCTATAAAACGTCAAAATTCACCACCAAAAATGTCTATGGTCGGCTTTAGACACTACCAAATCGCAAGCAAAGTACGCTTGTATCGCATGAATGAAAATTCGGTCTAATTCGCACCCATATTCGCCCTTGAGAATGTTAGAAAATTTTATGGTTTGGTAATGAAAAGGTCACGAAGAAGTCACGAAATTTGATTTTGGAATTTTAATAGACACCCTGATTATGGACGTGGAAATTTGTAGGTCGTGAGGTGGAAAACTTGAAAAAGTCGGGGGAGTTTGTGATCGTCAAAGAAATGGAAACTTTGAATTGTAGGGTCTTTTGTGGAAAGGACCGAATTTGAAACGTCTTTTGATTGGGATCACATGAGAATGAAGTATGCTGACTATTTGCATATAAAAGAGTAATATATATGACTAAGAAAGAAACAGACTTTTTTCAGGTTGGTAATAAGCGTGGTCATTCATGACTCACAAAGAAGAGGTGTTTTCAGTGATCACTTTCTGTGTTATAACAGGGTTCATACAGTACCTAGAATACCTGGAAATCTCAGGGAAATTGATTTTGGAAGAAAAAATCTTGGATAATTCACGTAAATCGATCATATCTGGTAAAAGACCTGGAAATAACAGGGAAATTGAGTTCAATATTTTTGTGTATTTTAAATGTATTCAAGTATGAAACAAAGTTTTCAATGTTTTAAATTTTATTTATTTTAATTAGTTATTTTCTTGTGACAATATTTAATTGCAATCGTTCATTGGGAAAAAGGTAGCCATTCTTAAATTATTCTTAAAATTTATATGTTCTCTTTGTGTTAGTTTCTTCTACTAGACCTGGAAATTGCAAAATTTAATATCTGGAAAACTTGGAAAATTCAGGGAAATTGAGTTCAATATTTTTGAATGAACCCTGTATAATTGCTTTGATACAATACCAACAATGACAGTAACTGAACAAGAAGAAGAATTGCGAGGTGTGGATGATGAAGATGATTTATGTGCACAAGAATTACATTTCTTAAATTAGTCAGCTATAGAAGTCTAGCCCTGTTAAGAAACTATAATCAGTGAAGTCAATTCGTAAACTGTATGCATTAAGAAAGCATAGCAAAATTACTGAAGCTGTGAATGAGTACATCAAATAAAAACTAACCAAACTCTTCAAAGTAGTAATTTCATCTTCAGAAGAAAATTAACCGAAAGAATCTTGTTCAGCTTGTCGTGATTTTATATCAAACATCAATTTAGCTATTAATTCGTGTGAATCTTACAATGAAAAGGTGTAAATTTTAGCAATTATCTCAGTGTTCCTTTCAGTGGTACAAATTTTGCACTTCATTCAATCTGCAACAAAATATATGGTAAACAAAACACGAAATATAAGATTTACAAAAGGAATGTTTGGCAAAACCGAATCCCTATTATGTCATTCTGTGAATGAAGCACGTATTAAAATTGCAGTCATATTTTCTGGAAGAGAAATGGGACTGTTCTCACCAGAGCGTCAACGAAAGAGACACTGTCATTATAACAATTGCAAAAGAAAAAGTGGTGAAAGTGAAAAGACAAATGACCCGCATTATGAAAGAAACTTTCGCCATATGTAAGAACGTTCAATATTCTACATTGGAAGATAAACATTTTATACACTGTGCCCTAAGTGGATGGTTCTACATCTACCTAGAGATGTCTGTTTATGTGTGTAATTTTGAAGAACTTACTTGAAGGCGAAACATATGATACCTTGACTGGACGTGTGAAGTCGTTAGTAGTCTGTGATTTACAATGAGAGAACTGTTTGTTTCAGTTTTGTAGTGATTGCCCTGGAAAGGGAGGACTCGCATTACAGAAATGCTGATCTGGTAAACACAACAGACGGCTCTTCTAAGCTTACATATGCAAAATGAAAAATAAACTCATTAGACCTTCATTGACGAACTTGGGAAATGGACAATGAAAGCAGTAACATACTCAAATCTGAAGAAATTGTAAGAACACATTGCAGAAGTGAAGGAATGTGTAGGAGCTAAACAATTAGGTTTATTACTTCACTGTGATCTTACTGGGAACTGGTTTGGTCTGCCACAAGAAGTACAAGGATATCACTGAAGTAATGACCAAGTTTCAATTTTTACTGGAGTCACATAATTTCAAAACAAGATTACAAGTGTTGCAGTTATAAGCGATGACAGAGGACATGACTCAGCTCATACATGGTTGGCAATACGCAAAATTTTTCAACAGGTGCAATCACAGGCAGAAAAGATCATGTTTAATTCTAGGTGAAGATGCTTGTGTGAATGAAGTGAATGTGCAGCGCTGCTTGCCATGGGAAGGGTCCTTGCGATGGTGTAGGAGCCCTGCTGAAGCACCACACTAGAAAACATAATCTCTCTAGCCCAAGTACAGCTGCAATTCAGAATACTTAAGAATTTACAAGAGTGATAAGTCAACGGCCCTCAAGCTGTTGCCCAAATAAGAAGTTGAATTCAGCCAGCAAAAAATTGAAGAATGGTCCAAACTACCTCTGTGAAAGGAATTCAGAAATCTTACTGTATGTCTAGACTCATAGTGATGGCGAACTCACGCACTTTAAAGAGCAAGCGATGGGTTAACTCAAGAACTTTAAAGAGCAAGAAAAGAATACATTTTGTTTGTGCAATCAAGATCTCGGAAACTGCAGAATATTCAGATTCGTAACCTGTAAAGTGGGATATTTGTAACCTGTGTGTATGACTGATTAGTGGCTTGAAGAGGTTTAAATTGTAAGTTGTTAGTTAAATTAAATTGACGTAAACTTCATGGTACGACTGGCTGCTAAATATAGATTTCCACCTCAACACAGCAACACCAGCCCCAGCGAACACTTCCAATTTGGGAAATTTTCAAGATTGTGAGTGCTCCTGCTCCTATTGTTTCAACAGGAAGGCCTCACTCAATATCAAGGGAAGATACTGATGCAGTTGAACACATTTTTAGATCATTGAGTTGCTGATTTCAGTTCTAAGAAGTGCACAGAAATGCTTTGGTTTGAAATCTTTGAAATCTATATTATGTTCTGGAACACTCATACATATTTCGGAAGCCTTAAGCCAGGGGCGGATCCAGGACCGACTTCTGGGGGGGGGGGCGGTGGGTTGTCATACTGCTACTTTTAAGGGTTCCAAACTTTGAGACGGATTTTATTTATATATATAAAATAAGAAAGTTTCCCCTTCTGGGGGGGGGCGATCGCCCCGATCACCCCCCTGGATCCGCCCCTGCCTTAAGCTGTGTCTGGTACTTATCTTTATGCAGAATTAAAATGCCACGTCAAATAAGACTAAATTTTGATTTCATGAGACCAATATGTTAGAATGTGATACCATTAGAAACTGATTTAATGATACCATTAGAATGTGTGTGCATTAGAAACTGAGTTAATGCATTGCAAAATTTTCAGTTGTTTATAAATCCTATTAAACTAAAAAAATGCAGGTTCTTTTCAGGCATGTAGTACTGTATTGTATTAATAAATAGTCAGGAAATTAGTTTTCTTGAGATTGGCATTAAGAAAAATCTACAGGACGAGAACTTGGCACACATTTCAAACGGAGGATGTAATTTTATCAGTAAATTATCATCTTTCAAATAAAATGAAAAGCATCAAAATATCTTTAGTCGTTCAAGAGATGGGGCATTTCAAAATTTAAACGTGGGAAATGGCACCTTGTATCCTAGGCCTTTTTTTTTTTTTTTGGGATGACAAGAAAATACAGCTTTCTTATTGGTGTTGAATTTTAAAATCTGCTAAATTCAATAACATCTAAGACTGTCAAGGTAAAATCTTTCCTTTGCCAGCCTAAATTGACCTGGTCTATGTCGAATATTCATATCAAAAAAAAAAAAAAAAAAAAATCATTAGTCCTGTTCCACCTAGTCCTCACACGGTTATTGTACCATACATAATTGCTGAACTTATTAGGTGTATAACAGTACTTCTGCTGTTTTCCAGTAGTTGACTCTATGCAGTAAGTGGTGGTGGAAATAAATAGATGTAGACGT
This sequence comes from Thermobia domestica, assembly GCF_964235325.1. NCBI lineage: Eukaryota > Metazoa > Arthropoda > Insecta > Zygentoma > Lepismatidae > Thermobia > Thermobia domestica. The sequence goes on along the minus strand of NC_137460.1, from coordinate 213,715,868 downwards.
CATACAGGAAGCTTAAGCATTTGTCAGCAACCTCATCGAAACATTAGTCGATTTGTGTCCACATTGTAAAGTTATTCTCGATTGAAAATGTCAGTTTATGAGTCAAATTCTCACGATTTTCGGGAAGTTTTAATTTTCTGCTTTAATATGAAGAAATCTGCGGCAGAGGCTCATCCAATGCTCTCAAATACTTATGGCGAGACCACTGTTAGTGGAGAAACGTCTTGTGAGTGGTTTCAATGCTTCAAGAACGGCGATTTTGGCATTGAAAATCGAAATAGCGGTGAAAGGTTTTCAAGGATGCAGAATTGGAAGTATTAGTTCTTGAAGACTCGTGTGAAACACAAGAAGAATTGGTTGAATCAGTAGGAGGGATAAGCTACGAGTATTTCAGAACACTTCAAAACCATGGAAATGGTTCAGAAACAAGGAAATTGGATGCTGTACGAGGTCAAGCCGAGAGATGTTTGTTTGCTTATGAACAGCTGCTTGGAAAGCAAAGACGAAAGGGATTTCTGTATTGCATTATGATTGGGGCCAAAAGTGGGTTCATTATGATACAGATCGACTACTTATTGACTGTAGGTAGCCTGAATGGATAGCTTTGTTGTACTTTTATTAGGTTGACAAAATCAGATTAAGAGAAATCTAAGTCTCGACAGACATGAAATCGAGACCGGTGACAAAAAGTCGGTTGGACTACTCATATTCCCCAGATTGACAATTGGGAATAAGTTTCTTATACAGTATAGATTACAGATAAGATAAAAAAACCTCAGAACCTTAGAAAAGAGAGTATCCAATTTAAAATCTGGAACACCGATGCCAACAAAAAAATAGAGAATCTACAAGATAAAAATACATTTGCCTCGAGGGATCTATAGTCATGATGAAAAGAAATCTAAGAGTACGCGTCCAGTCACATCTCAGAAACGCTAACTCGAGACACCCAGTTTCAGGTCTCTCGAAACACTTAGAAGAGAAAATATATTGTAAACTTAAAGGAATTTTATTTGGGGCCAAGAATCAGAGTTGGATAATTACACGTAAAAAAAAAAAAAAATAAAAAAATAAAAAATAATAATAATAATAATAATAATAATAATAATAATAATAATAATAATAATAATAATAATAATAATTCTACGTGGCGCGTAATCACGCGTAAAATATATAAAGTACGTAAAGGACTAGAAGAGAGTTCCAAATTAGAACTCTTTTCGCGCTAGTTATTGTTTAATTTTGCACAAAGAAAAGAAGCTTCAAAATTTTCTTCCAAATTTGTAGGTGGTTTCATTGGATTTTGAAATTTTATAAACTGCCATATTGACTTCTCAAAGTAGTTTTACAAATACATTGCGATTTGTGTACAGGATTATACTGGGTGTATCAAAAGTCTGGAGCTATAGGCTAACTCTGCTATGAGTAAAAATAAATAAATAAATAATTTAAAAAATAAAAAATAAAAAATTGAAAAGTTGTTGGAAGTAGGTTTTCAATCTAAGTATTGTGAATTTTTACCAATCTCACCCTCCGTTTGGGCTCCCACTAGTAAGGTGCCCAATATTAAATGAGAAAAAGGACGTTGTGAGTTCAGCAGGATATTCCTGTGGATCCTCACCATACCAACAACATTGTTGGGAACTGATTCGAAGTGCTATAGGTTCCCTCACACAACAATATGCACGTAGCTCGTGTCATTTTTACATACCCTTACGTTCCGTTCGAACAGCTGCTATACTGGAAACTTTTTTTTTTCATTTAACACTGGTACAGTTCCAGTATTGAGTCCAAACAATAAGTGCAATTAGAATATTTCCATCATTTCAGATTGAAAACCACTTTTTATTTATTTATTTATTTATTTATTTTTTTGGTGTATCCAATATATTAGAGCCTATACATACAAAACTGAACATTCTGAAGTTATAAAGTAACAAAACTGAACTGAAGTTATAAAGTAACAAAATATTAGTAGAATAAGACAATAAGAAAAAGTTAACTTCTACAAAAATTGACAAATCAAATTTCCTACTTGTATTTTGTTCTATTACTTCTGTAAAGGAAATCGAACTTCCTAGATTCCCTTTATTAATAGAGCTTAACGTATCCGGCATTCAGAGATGACAGGACTTCAGACTTCCAGAAGTCATGTCTATCTTCCGGTGTTGGGCAAATTAATTCAATGCACTTATTTCTATATTGCGAAAAATTTCGTATTTCTTATACAAAGAATAAAGAAAAGATAGAAAATGGCTCACATAAGCAAATGCTTGTGTGTGAGCCTGATTCCCATATTTTATTTGTATAAATACCTAACATATAAGGTTCTCTTACGTAACATATAAGGTTTATACTTCTTACTTTTAGTTAACAATAGTTTGTTAAATATTTTTTGATTCTTTTAACCATATACTTTGAAATTACTTTCCTCTTTGATTCGGAGTGGGAGTTCATTATAGGTCTTCGGAGCTCTCTAATATGTTTGATATTGAGTTATAGATTTACTCGTTGCTTTAATTTCTAAATTTTTGTGTGTCACATTTTTGGTTATGTACATATGCCTTATTTTGCCCCATTTGTTTCTCTTCTTTTGAATATATATTAATACCTTCTGCACATATAATTTTGAAAGTGGTAACACTGAAAATTGGTCATAGAGTCTATCTAGTCTACTGTCAAGTCTTTTTTTAAAACATATTCTTACAATATTATTTTGTTGAATCATCAAAGGTTTTAAATGAGTAGGGTAAGCAGCACCCCAGATTAATATATTATATGTAAGTGTACTATTTACAAGAGTATAGTATACAGTACATAATATTTTTATCCTTACAACAACTTAAATTTGCATCAGCTTTTCTCTCTTTCCATTTTCTTGTATCATAACGGAGTTAGCCTATGGCCTCGGAGTTTTGATAAACTGAGTATTTTAAAGATATTTCATAATGTTCTAAGTTTAAATCATCTCTGGTCGGTAAAAGAAACCAGGGAAGCAAGGTGAAATAAGAAACGACCGTACAATACAATAACAATTCTTGCTTGTGATATCCATGCTCCTTTGCAGTCTCTGCGTCTGGCAGCTTACTGCACTCACAAAAACCTACTTCACTTCATACTTGCTCTTAACTATTATGTCGATTTCAGTTTCCAGTGCTTTGTCAGCTCCGCAGTCTGCAACGTGGGTAAAACAATAAGAAATGTCAGCTACACGCTACACATGATCTTTATCACAGTCTGTTATTAATATAAACTGTGGAAGTTTGGACTTTGCTTCAGTTGATGCAACTAGCTGGTTGAATTATATTTTGTGTTCTGTCTTTGAGTGTGTTTTAGTTTTGAATGCTATATATATATATATAAGAAATTTTTCTTTACGTTTGCGTAAAAGACTAGTTTTCCGCTTGACGTAAATTACTACTAAATTCCATGTAATTCACACATAAAAAAAAAAAAAAAGTTGTAACGATTACCTTGTCAATACAGCCAAGAATGAAGCAGGGAAGACTTGTTTTAGAAAATTTATTTTTCTAAAATATCCAGAACCTAACATAAATAAGGGTTGATTGAACAAGAAATGGGATACTGTGATTAAAAAAGTACGAACAATGTTTGCGCAACAAAAAAGACATAAACATGAGATGGCAAACTTCCATTCCTGATCAAAACAAGAAACAACTTTAGCCGGTCATTTGCAGTGTGCTTCACGTTATTTGATATGCAGCTATCGACAGGGTGTTTTCGTACTGCTCTACACAGGTGAGTCCGCTTTATATATATATATATTTCCTTGATGTTTTAATATCGTTCTTTCCTATTTTCATCTATAAACAAGGCTCCACAAGGAAGCCGAAAGCTAGGAAGTGTAAAATATTTTTAGGAATCTGTATTTCAAGTAAAATAATCACAAAAAAAATCACGACGAAGTAAACAACTAATATTGTCATTAGAGTAAGTGATTACCTTTATAGTTAAAATATGAAGAACACCAATAAATAAGATCAATAAGCCAATAAGTTTGAATATATATATATATATATATATATATATATATATATATATATATATATATATATATATATATATATATATATATATATATATATATATGCGTATTTCTGGACATTACCGGCATCTGTAGCATTAAGACCACCACGTATACGGGATAACGTCCCTCAACAAACACACTATACAGATAAGGGGCAAGGGGCCTGGGGCATGTATGCTAGGTACTATCCTGTCAATTGTCTTGCTTGAATGAAGAGAAACCTGACTAGGGATATCTGGCCTAAAGAAACTTACAGCTTTTTCGACCGAGTATCCCACCGGCAATCGAACGCGGAACCGCTCGCACCAAAGGCGAGAGTGTTAGCGACTACGCTACGCAGGCCATTCCTTTTATTAAGGACTGGATATGCATAATAGTGCGTATTACGTTCCTTTGCTCCACTCTTTTTTTTTTTTTTTTTTTTTTTTTTCCAAACCGGAAGACGACCTATAAAAAGGCATAATATTGCGTGTACTGTGTTAGTGAGAAAGCTTTCCGCTCTAAACTGTTGAGGACATTTGATGCCATTTTGTAGATTTGATGACTTTCCTGCTGTTCACCTAGATAAATAAACAAGAAAATACAGTAGCGTTAGAAACAAGTGGATGAATAATTGGCACCTTTAACGCCTGGCAAGGATAACTGACGTGTATCTGAAAAATGGATAACTTGTGCGCCAATGATGCAGCTTTACAGTTTTCCTTTACATTAAAATCGTTCCTAAACAGAAGCACAAAAGCAGCACGATACACTACAATGTTAGGACCAATACTATTTAGAATATATTGTGTTTATACTTATGAAGAGAATGAATATTATTCTTTTCTTATTGCGAAGACAGGGTGGTGACAAATCTGAAAAACCGGAAAATGTCAGAGAATTTGAGAAGATAGGGAAAAATCTGACATTACGAATCTGGAATAAAAATATAAAGTTTCTATTTGAAATTTTAAATTTGTCTCTGCATTTGCCCTTAGGGAGCGGGCGGCTTCCTTTTATAATAGTTGAGTAGATCTTATAAAAATATTGGACACATATTTCATGCGTTTCTAATTGCAAGTGTATTCGTCAGGATATTTCACTGCCTCGACCTTTTTGTTATAACCAGTGTACAGGGTGAACCATTTATGTTGATACACCTTTATAACTTTTAAACTAATTAACAAGAAACGGTGAAATTCTGTAACTTGCAAGTATCAGAAGAGAGACATTGTTCTACCTACTCTGACACTACAAGCTTAACAATATTGCCAACCCAACATAGTTGTACTTCTTCAAATGACAGTACGTGAGGTTATTATATATTTCCAATCTACATGTAAAACGAAAACATATAGTATCATATTTGTCGTACAATGTTGCAAACTAAGGCTCTACAATATCACAAATATCCAAATTTTGTTAGACTCTACAGCAATAATAACGTAAATGAGTCAGACGGGGGAATGGACATCCAAAGTACTTTAGTGCCTAATATTTTGATCATAATATGACAGATTCGAATGAATATGAACAGTCAGCGTTTCTGGTGCGAGCGGTCCCGGGTTCGATTCCCGGTGGGGACACTGTCGAAAAAGTGTAAAAACATTTTCAGGCCAGCCATTCTCTCAGTTTTCCTCATTCACACCAGGCAAATGCCGGAATGGTGCCTAACATATAGGTCCCAAGCCGCTTCCTTCCCTTTCCCCGGATATGTGATCGCCTAGGGACGCCGTCCGTCATACGTGACGGGCTAATATGGCCATACATGCCGAAAGCCCAGAAATCTAAATCCTAATCCTAACGAAGAGATTGACAATTTGACTTTTTCATAACCCTTTATATCGAAAAAAAGTACTTAGTGATAAAAAGTTACAAGTAGTAGATATTTCCGTTCGGAAACGTAAAACCAGAAATTATCAATATTTATTTGCTATAGTTTACATATAGATTCAACATATATAATAACATGATGTACTGCCATAAGAAAAAAATGTTGGGTTTGCAACACCGTTAACCTTGTGGTATCACGTATGCCAAACAATGTCCTCTTGCTGATATTCGCATGGTTCAAAATTTCAGCGTCTTTTTATCCATTAGTTGAAAAGTTACAAGGGCGTTAATGTCCATTTCTAACTAGTATATATATATATTAATGTCCTCTAAGTTTGCCTCATATTTAATCTACCAATTATCCGATCGCGCGTTACGTCATTTACATGTGTTCTCTGTTTCATCGTGTGTTCATAGGACACGTTCGCAATGACTAATTTACACTGCACATTTCGAAACCAACAACTGATGGACTACGTGTTTCTCCCGTTACGGACGTTCTTCGTGTTATCCTAGTCATGGAAGGTACCTATATAGTCGAACTGGCTGACACCTACATTATTTCAGTCAGACGGCCAGTTCGATGTCTGACATTCGCAGGATTGACATGACATAAAGGTAGCATTTCGAAATTAACGTTCTTGGCGTCGAGATGTAGCGTCCCCATCGCCCAATTCTTCAAAACTGCAGTCAGCCATGGGTCCTTCATGTTTGTGGTTGTGCCGGGCCGATCACCCGACATTTAAAATCAGCGGTCGAGCAAAGTACAGTGATAAGGCTCGAATGTGGACTGTTTTCTCTGGACGCCAACCTCACTATGGCCTTCTTCTGATAATTGGATTTGCGATTTGGAAAATACATGGACCCGGAGCCATGGGACGGAGGAATTTAGCGTATGCGCACCCAGCAGGATCAGATAAGAGTTATGCCCCAAATGGTTGGTGGGAATCTTGAGAAGTGAGTGGTCCGTGGACATCTTCCTCCATGTGAAGTGGAAGTTAACCTATCCTGGCCGCTGTTATGTGCGTCCATTGCTCGTGTTGTCCGGTGTCCAGGTCTTTGAAGAAAGAAAAAAAAAAAAAAAACGCAGCTTATTTTGTTCTTTTGTAAGCTGATGGGGTCTAACATTTTAGGTTGTTTCTTTTAGTCCCAGTTTCTCGTTTTCTTTTCGGGGCTATGCATTTGTTGACGGGAATGATATTCTTTCACCCCATTCTCCTTGACTGCGTCGGCCCCACACTGATCCTACGGCGAGGGCGTGCTTATGGGATAGCCAGGGGAATAGCGTAAGTTTTGCTCGCAAACGCCCCAGGTGTGAAGTTGCGGCTTTCAGACACATTTTTCTTTACAAATCAAATATTAATACCAAATTTTTATGTGTACTAAAATTTCAAAATCGGGTCCGGGCTCTGTCCCGCAAAAAGTCCGAACCAAATGAGAGCGAGACAGACTCGCAAGGTGTAGATAGTATCGTGATGCTTGTAGTCCAATATCTTGTAATTAAGGGTAAAGATGCTGATAGTGCCAATGCTGAAGCAAATCGTCCAGCCTTTCAACGCGAGAAACGTATCCGAGAGCTAATGATTGTTGAGAAGGTCTTTGCTGCCGATGCTAAGCGTTGCTTAAGGGAAAGCATCCCTTCCTCGCTTTCTGTGCCCTTTGCTACTGTTGCAGATATTTCTTATAAATCTATGGTAGCACAAACGTCCGACGTTTCCACCTAAACAGATATTGTTTCCGATCAAAGTCCAGAAATTCTGAACATAGTTGCATCGACGAGCGAATCCCACATACCCCACGTGTTTCTATTAGTGGTGCCGAAGCTGATCTTGTTTCTGACAAAAGTTCAGAAATTTTGAGTGCGGTCTCATCAACTAGAGAAGCCAAAAAAACCCCACATGTTTCTTAATTGATTAATCGCCACTCACCTTATATAGCCGGTCAAAAATTTAGCCAGTATATACTCCAGCTCAATGATACGGTTCTTTCCACACCTGTTCATAATCCACCTACATTTCCTTTGAAATTTAACATGTTGGAAAATAGCCTGATGGCTACTGAGTGTGCGGTAGTCGGCTCACGTGGAAAAGTTTGCCTTAAACGGTAATTTTTGACGTTTCATTGTTTTTTACTGTTAAATATTTTTCTATTGTTACTATGATTAGTATTTATTGTTATTGTTTTATATTTTCTCCACTACTGTTACCATTGTTATTATATTTTCCATCTTGTTACTAACATTTATTATTGTTGTATATTTACTATTTATTGTTATTGTGATATATTTGTTATTCTCATATATTTACTGTTTTCTCTTTTTGTTTTTTATCCCTATTTTGCAAGTTTTTACTTACATATATATTCGTTTCTTTAATTTTATTTAGGGCAGTCTGTGTTTTTGAGCAGTCGTGTTGATTGTGACGGAGACAAATAGCCTGCAAGCTGAGGTCTCCATTAAAACTCAACCAATCAGTTTAATCAACCGAAATTAAAATTCGTTTAAATCTTGGATATGAGTATATTAAATAATGTCTTCTGTACCTGTTCTCTATATAAATGCCAATTGATAATTATCTAGATAGAAGATCTAATTTTTTTGGACTAAGAAGGTCTTTTATGTGTGTGTGTGTGTGTGTGTGTGTCATCAGAAATATATAGGATGAATTTTTCAAATTAAGTATTGTCTAAGTGGATACGAAGCTTAATGAGGTACAAATGGGGTGTAAGGGGTGCTTTCCTGGAAGCACTCAATTGTCAACCTCACTTCCTCGTAGTGCACCTTGGAAACTGTATTCATTTGAGTACAGGCGAACGAGGCTCTGGCGACTGGAATCACAGCCAGTATAAAAATATGTGAATGACATTAACCTTGATATTTTCATGGCTTCCTGCAATTATGACTTTTAAGCAAATCGAAGGGTACGAAAATAGTATCAACATATTTTGAGGGATCTCAATCTGTTATAATATTCAGTATATTTCTTCTTTATTCAAGTGGGATTTAAGATAGTGAATTGTGGGAATTGAACGGTGGTAATCTCTCAGAAATGATTAAGTTCTTCGTAAGTTTCCTCAGTGATATGAGTTTTACTGCAGGAGTTCATTTTGAACGTGATTGATCAATATGCTTCATCGATAGTTGACATAAATCATGCTTTGAGACGTTTTGTCCGCGATGTAATGTTGGACCGTGCTCGGTCCCGTATATCGGAGGATTCTTTTTATATATACGTATTGCTTGCCAGCAATTTTGAACAATTTAAGAGGGATAAGATCAGATAGTACAACGATATTCTCTATCTTTGTAAATACTTTCTGAGTATGGTTTATAGTTGCGGGCAAAAGTGTTATTTTGAAGGCAAAGCACTTAAGAAGAAGAAGAAGAAAGATATGATTTAAATGTTTGTATCTTATTAAAATAGTTGTTAATTTGGTTGTTATGACGACTCGTTTATCTTCTTGATGTCGTTGTTATGGCAATGTAGAAAGACAGAACGAAGTGCCGTATTGTGTAGATTGATTGTATGATATTGTAATGTAACAATACGATATATTTTGAAAGTGAAAATATATGTTCTAAAGTAAATAACTGTGTTATGCAATTCAGAATAATTTCGTAATCCGTATAAATATACATTAGTAACCAGGGAAAGTAACGTAACGAAATATAATTAACGTTACAATGGGATGCTATTTCTATATATTGAAATGTTTACTTGGCGTGCTTCCTGGGTCATATTTAGTCTGGCAAGGACAGTGTATTTGACTCAAGTTCTTGCAGGTGCATGTTTCTCCCAGAGTACTCTTGTTATCGCTGGTTGGTGGGTAGTCCGTTATATCTCAACATTCCTATTCTTGATATTTCAGTGGGAAATGAATTTGAATCTCCACTTTCAGCTGCAAATCAAAACTACAGTGACAAGTAAATGGACATCCAGAATATGAGCCTGTGGCATTCCTGTGGACCAGTGCACAAGCGAAACCATACCTGATGTTGCATTCAAAACTTGGTGAAACCTCTTTGGTAGCATGTTCGAGGGAGGGAACACGAAGAATACAATGGGTGTGGCAAATTTCAAAACTGCATGCAGCAGCTTCCAATGACGCTGCTTAGGATGCATGAGTTTGTACATTGTCTGCAGGGATAAACATCCCTTTTGTGAACATACTGCGGCGGTTTTCCTTAACAGCGTCTCGTAACTTTCTCAGAGGTGCAAGTAGTATATGCCAGTGATAAAATCACCCTTCTAAAGGTAGTATGTAAAGATGACTTCACAACAGTTTCAAAAAACGAGAGCATGATTTAACCGGCAGATTTTCTTACTTTTGCTATTTTGGAGGGAGGTGAGGAGTGCTTCCACTCCTTGCGTAATTCTTTTGTCTTAGAATGATATTGATAAATCCAACATTTGTCCTTAAATATCAGATAGACACAGGTTCTTACAAATCTGGAAAACAGGGAAAAGTCAGGGAAAATGAAACGAAGGGCAAATGCCAGGGAAAATGGTGCTTATTTTGGAAAACCTGGAAATGAAGGAAAATTGGGGATTTTTCTCAGGAAATGAAACTATTGTCCGTCTTACCTATTTGTTAAGATAAGCCAGTAGTTCAGTCATTATTTGTTGAAAGAGGCATACAAATAAATGATTTTCGTGAATTTCAAGAGTTACATTTATAGTATGTAAACTTGTTAAGTAAAGTAGTTATTACTTCATGTACCGTTGTAGACAACATTGTTTCTAATATTAAGAATGTAATTTATGTAGATAGTTTGATTTGTTGCACTTTACGTTATAAATGGTGGTATTTCTTTTTGTTGGGAACATAATGGTGTAGAAGCACTGTTGAGTAAATGAGGATAATATGCTACTACTGTATGCTTTTTCACACCGTAATAAATTGTAAACTTTTTTTTTTTTTTTTTTTTTTTTAGAATGTATGATTAAATTTAAATGGCGAGGCGCAATGAAGAAAACTGGGGACAAAACATGTTCCAGTATGCCGTAACAAACACTGTTGTTAGCATTTTCTTTCAGGAAGCATTTTGGGAACTTTTTTGTATATAACTTGAAGCTTGAATCGAAGATTTAATATATTATATCTTGAAATTCAGGTGGTAATTTGTAATATTTTTAAGTAACATATGATTTTCTGTTTGTTTTTTCAACTGCAAAAATAGTTACAATTCGTTTAAAAACGTTGGCTTTCGTTTTCAGACTGTTTCCAGACAGTAAAAATTTTCACATGGGACTTGTTAAATGTAGCTACACTATATGTTATGGTGTTGCCCCATTTATGCAGAAAAGAAATATAAACAACTTGGAAAAATGTGAATATTTTATTATTTCATTTGACGAGTCGTTTAACAAAATTGCTGGGAAAGGTCAAGTGGACCCGCATGTGCGATTTTGGGATCAAATTTAATATAATGTTACAACAAGGTACTTTACTTATATATATATATATATATATATATATATATATATATAGGGCAACTGCAAGTGATTTGTTGTTGAAATTTAAAGAAGCTTCCCCAGAGGGTTTTAATTTGACCTAGATACTCCAAACAAGCATCGATAGACTCAATATCAATTGAAAATTTCTCAATATCAACTTTTCTACAAACTGAAATATAGGAATATTGATAATTTCCTTCAGTCTGGATTCCTCTGATCCCTATTTAGTCACACTTTCTCCGACACCTATTTCTATCAATAAAGCCTAACTACAACTTTCTGTCCAACATAATAATAATATCTGATTGTCTATGGACACCACTGATCCCAAAGACCTCTACTTTAAAAAGATCATCACCTGACTTCTCTGCCCTACCAGAAATATCTATCTGAGTACTTTTAAAAGGTATATCTGCCTTTGAGGTTAAATAAAAATATGTAAAAACCTATCATCTCTCATGTCTGGAATAAATGGAAATCGTTCATCCCAGTAAGCTATCACTCAAGTTTATTCCTTGTTAAACTAAAATCTGAAACTTATTTCAAACTAACTTGGTCACCACCCGTACACACACACACAATATATATATATATATATATATATATATATATATATATATATATATATATATATATATATATATATATATATATATATATATAACTTTTCTCTTGCTCTAGCCATCACTGAAGATAATCCCTAATTATTTCCTAGCGTAATAAGTAACAGAAAGGATTCTATAACCACCACTCTGGCTTTAGATAAATCACTTATTCTTTGTCTTCGATCATCACTCAGACCGATCTCTACAAGATAGAAAATTTTTTTAAAAAATTTAAAGTTGAGGCAAACTTTTAACATTCATTAAAGGGATTGCAGCAACCCTAGCATCTGTCTCCAGAAAAAGCGTTGAGACTTTTTATATGGTCGGAGATCCTTCTCTTTCTAAAGTTTACTCGTTGTGCTTTCCGCCGCTTAAAACACGGAAAATGATTCTTGAAGATTGAAAACACGTTCCAAACTTCTGGAATTTTCAATCGAGTCACTGTGAAAAAGATTATATAGAAAATACTTGAATGCAATATACGTTAAAAGAAGCTAAAAGAAAACAGAAATATACATTTTATAGCAGTAATTCACAGAAGTAGGTAATCTGCTACTTCCGGAAAGGTTCGATTCATTCTTTTTGATGCGGAATTATGGGTAATGAGATTAATTTTGAAAAAAAAAATATTTGATGAATTGATTAACAAGAACAATTTATTATACAATAAAATAATATGAAATATAAATAACTATATGCGTAAATTAAAACAATAACAAATATAATAAACGCAACATATATAACCTTTTCTGCTTTTTTTTTTTTTTTCAATTGGTACTATGGTCATTTTTGCATTTTAATGTCATTGAAAGTTTTATCTAAAATACTTTTATAGGTCTTAATTTTGAAGTCTTTCCAATTTTACTAGGTTAATAACCCAAATGGAATTTAGATTAAAAAAAATCAATGAATTATAATTAAGTTGAAGTGATTATTGCAATATGCACTCACTGGGAAAGTAATGTTCAGAAAGGAGAAAAATTAATATATTAAAATTTTGAATACTTACAATTCTCGCCGAATATATTTCGCTACCACCTTTATATAATTGTATAACATATTGGCAATACCACACAACCTTGTGTTAGGAGTGGGATCCGAACCATAATTTTAAGAAAAGTAAACTACTCCCATTTTGATGAACTTTTTATAAGTTTAACGCACACAATAGTTTTACTCCTACACTTATTACCTGTTCCTTATAAGACAGGAACAGTTAGGTAGCTTGATAAATTCAAAATTATAGATGGCAGTACCATCGCTTTTTAGACAAGTAAGTATCAATGAATTGACCTACTGAACAATAGTTAGCAATTACAGAATTGATGACTGACCAGCTGATCCATAACTTTCTCTCATCCTTTCTTCTCTATATATTACGAAGAACTGTTACATATTAATATTCCCCTCCGGAGTAATTTGATAATTATCAAGATTTTTAATTAACAGTTCTGAATGAATGTTTATTAATTGAGTCACCGGATGGAGTAAGAAGAATAATTATAACAAACTCACAGATTAATTCATCAAGTGCACACCTAGTTGTTAAATTTTAGGAGCTCCGCTTAAGTTTGATGAGTCTATTCGATGAAGGTTGAATTCTTCTTAATAAACAGAAGATAAATAAGAGGTTTGCTGAGGATACTGAAATGTTCCATCCACCCTGTGACTGATTTGGCTCATGTTCACTTAGGGAAAGATCTTACGGCTATGTAATAAAATGGTAATTCTGAACGTGCAGAATTCTACAAAACAAAACAGTATACAGCAAATATAACCAAAAACATATATTTCTCATTTTCAAAATTTGAAGTGGATCACATTTTATTTCATTTGTTTTCACACTTTAATTTGCAATATTGTTTTCTTCTGCTGGTATGAAACTTTTTAATGAAACTGACCTGTCTTAATAACTCAGATTCATAGTTGTATAACTAATAATTTTGGGATCCTTGATAGTACCTAATTTTGGTTGATAACGTTTTTCAACTGAAGCCTTTATTATTCTTTTAACCAACACCTTTTCTCCAATGAGCAAACCTGTACTTTTATTTTCTAGAATATTTTTTCCATGTATGCTCACTTTTGTGTGCAATGGTTTTACTTCTGTCTTCCTTTTGTTACGTAATTTCAAAAATACCTAAATTTAAAATCCAGTTATTGTGTAGAGGATTAAACATTTTACTACGAAGATATAGCTTACTGGACACTTACGAGTTTCACTATTATTTAAAGTATATTGAACTTGTTTGTATTTAGACCATTTAGTGTGATTTTTGTAGATATACATATGTTCTCAAAATTAATTTTATATTTTTATTCTGCCCTTCTGTCAAATTATTAGACATGGAATAAAGCAATGCATTTATATTTTAATATCGAGACTAAATAATGTTCGAAATAATCAGTTTGTAAATAGCTTGCAATATCATGGACAATCTTGTTTAGATATCCATAGAAGTAAGATTTTGTCTAATTTTAGACATATTGATTTTGAGTTTAAATTTCGATGTAATTCTATAACAACAAATCTAGAAAATCCAGCAATTAACACTAAAACACACACTAAAACCGTTACTGACAGGCCAGGAACCCATTACATTCAAACATAATAATTTATTGAAATTTTTTTTCTGGGGATAATAAATTCCATATTTTAAGTTATTTGTATTCTTACACAATTGACAAGGAATACATCTTTAAATAAAATCCCCATTTGTTGATATATTAGTAGTGATCATACATTATATACTTATCATACATAACGTGCACACCCTGCTGACAATTAATCAGATCTATTTAGAATGGCACCGCGATTCCCATTGGTCGTTTAGTTATCGTCATATTAATTCACAGTGGAAATAATAGATCATTCAAAAAGAATGATGATCACCACCACGCTAGTCGTAGGATAAGTTGCCTCGGAATATTGATCTTGTTGCCAGATAAAAGCACAACGTATTAATATAAACTACACAATCACATAGGAACACAGAATTAGTTTGAATACTGAATTATTTCACTTTCTTCAATGTTGCGTACTTGTATACATGACTCCAAAAGTGCATTACCACATGCAATTCTTTTCCTGCAATAATAGACAACCCAAAAACTTGGACGTTGAGGTGGTTGAGCATTAGAAAGGAGTTGAACCAAAGCTCAATTTTGTTACAAATATATCAGTGTGGCAAACTGCAAATAAGACAATAAAATAAATTGTTAAGAATGACGATTTTATTATTGTGAAGGCAATGGAAGACATAAAAAGTTACAAAATAATCTTACTTAAGGAGTTCAAACAAGATGAATGGTAAGAAATAGATATCAGAGGAAAGCATTTCTCTCCTTTCCCCCAAAATAGAATCTCATAGAAAAAGAAAAAAGTTACATAAAGTAAAGGTTTAATATAAAAGCCTACCAGCACAAAAACAAACATCCACAGGCAACATAGAGTCAAACACAGAATAAGGGACACGAGTGGCGTAGCAGACTTCCGGACATCCCATGCAAGATAAAGCGAAAGAACCATACTTGTAAACCCAATTGTTAATAATAATAATAATAATAATAATAATAATAATAATAATAATAATAATAATAATAATAATAATAATAAAAATAAAATTTGTTTCCTTTTCAAGTCTCTGACTCTGACTAAGAGCATGTCTGCATATAGCGGTCATGTGTGCACTTTTTGTCTATGAGCGGTCCCAAAGGCCAAAAGGGATGGAAATGTCAGAGAGAGGAATAGAAAAACTTTCTTATGATAAATTCTAAGTCAAAGTTCGAAGCAGTTGCTTTAGACAGGTGCTTTTTGTTTCTTTTTTCTGGAAACAGAAAAGTTCTGGCGGCTAAGAAATTATACTATATAATAATGCAAATTTGCAAGTGGATTTATTTTCATTGCAGGTTGTAATAAAGAAATTATCATTGGAAGACGTTATTGTAAAAAGTAAGTTTTATTTCTTCTTCCATCGCGAGTCTTAGGGACCCCTTTACCTCGCCCTCCCCCAATATCGATAAAGAAAGTTCAGGTTGATATATCGATGTCGATATATTTGCGATATCGAATGTTGATATATAAGAATATCGATATAGGTATATCGACATATCGCACAGGCCTAGATCCGAGAAATGATGCTTGAAACATACTGGAATCAAGAATCAAACTCTAAATATGTTCTTCCATTTCTGTGTCCAAGGTTGAGGGGAAGGATATGAAACTGAATTAAAATTTTAAGCCAAAAATGTGTTAAAATAAAAATAGTTATACTTCTCCCTTAATAGAATACTATTAATAGAAAACTATTACTATAATTTACCTGTTACTTCTGTTTCTGGTTGTCGTCACAAATCAGCGACAGTACAGATCCGGAACCCCCACCCCTTCGAAACCAGAAATTAAAAAAAGAATAAGGACTGATGAATCTAAAAGGAACGTGAAAATGAAGAATCAGCGTTAAGAAGTTATTGAAGTTTCTCTTTCAAATGTTATGAAGTTATGAAGTTATGAAGTTTCTCTTTCAAATGATAAGTTACATAAGCAGTAGCCATGATACGCAAACTTGAGCATAACGTTGTCAACATGTGTCCTCATTATTTCCTCACCAGTCCAGCCTTATGAGGAACAGTTTTCTACTGCTCCTTTAATTTGTCATTTTTAACAGAAGTTGACGGAAAGAAATTTCTGTTAACGTTTGATTCAACATAGAAAGGATCGCAGAGATTGTAAAATATTTTATAGGACATTATTGGATATATACTTTCTATAATAGTGGATATACTTTTTTATAATAGTTGTGGTCATAATGAAAAGAAAATTGTTATATTTGAATGGGCAGAGTAAGGAACGTAGATATTGTAAAATCTTTTTCAATAGTTTTTTAAAAATATTCTTTTACTCGGGATTCCTTCATAGTTTATTAGAATACCATTATATCCTCATTTTATTGTCCTTGCAAACCAATATATGTTACCAGTAAAACAGTTTAGATTGATCGAGCTCCTGGTTTGATAACTACAGTATTTCATGTCACGCTCAGCCCCCTCCCCATCACGAAATCCTGGCTAAACGAACCAATGTATGTTGCCACTAAAATAGTTTATAATGATAGATCCCCTGGTCTGATAACCACAGTATTTCATGTAGCGGATCCCCCCACTATTACGAAATCCTCGCTACGTGCTTGCGACAGTACACATACTTTACATAGTATAGCAATATACTCTATAAATTTTCGCAATCAGTACTTTTGCCACGGACTGAGAGCTACAAGACTAATAGAACTAGAAATTAGAGATTTCATTCCTTTTTTCTCTTAGACTAAAATACTTCTGCATTTTGCTAAGATTGTCATTTCTTTTAAATATAAGTCCCCTTTCCCGGGCTAATTCATGCTTTGATCCTGCTTTTTAGGGATGACCATAATCAAGTTGGAGCGAGTTTTATTTGAAACTTGACTCGAAAAATTTTCTTAACTGAATTCGAACCTATTGAAAGCGAAGCAAATTCTGAGTGTAGTTAAGTATTCTAAAAGAAGACATGAGGATGTTAGAAATAATAATAATAATAATAATAATAATAATAATAATAATAATAATAATAATAATAATAATAATAATAATAATAAGAAGAAGAAGAAGAAGAAGATTAAAAATTCTCTTTCAGTTTTTCACCTTCGTTACTGTCTCTTTAATATATCCTCCTATCTTCCCCTATCTTTCTTCATTTCTATTTTAACACGGTGTGTAATCATGAAAGATAGTCTGTATTTTTTCTTTGAATACTAAGAAGTACAGTATTTGTTTACTGGCTCAATGCTCACTAAATCTAGGAGACAAAGATGTCATTCACGAGATTCCCGGTTTGAGTTCCGAGGAAGCATGTATTCAGGCTTGTGCCAAAAATGGTTAAAAATTATCGTGCGCCGACCATACAAGTTGAAACATGTTAGGCCCGGGTTGGACTTCGGCTTTGGCTACGTCTCTGCCTTGATATTAACGTAAGTAAATACGGATATTCAAGCACAGAAGACAAGTTTTGACGAGGCTGTCTTGTCATAAAAATTTATTCTCGTTATGGAGATAGAAGATGCTAGAATTGTCCCCTCTCGTGAACAATATTAAAACCGTTCCACATTACTGCTTACGTTTCCACATTACTGCTTACGTTACGGAAATCGGTACCCGAAAATGTAAATCTCAAATTTCAGTAGTTTGTTAAAAGAGAATTTACATTTCATGTTGTTATTTCTCTGTTACAAAAACACTTCTGGTTGCCTCTATTCATGGTGAATTACTGATCTTATACACTTACAATTATATATTGACAAATGAATAATTATTTTTAAGCATCAACGTTCATAACAGTTAAATAGAATGCGTTATACACGCACAAAAATAGAAAGGTAATGAAAATCTTGTTTATTTGTTGACACTTGCAAACAGAATATGAGTAATAAATGTTTATTCAGTCATATTCTTGTGCAGCATAACTGATCCTGCTTTTTGGAGATGGGCATAGGCAAGTTAGAGCAAGTTTAATTTGAAACGTGACTCAAATCGAAAAATTTTCTGCAACTGAAATCGAATCCACTCAAAACGAAGCAAATTCTGTGTTTTAAGTACTCTGGAAGAATGTGACGCACAAGAGTACGAAGGATCATACAGGACTTTAATGCACACAGCACTCCAATTATGATTTCTATACCATTAATAATAATAATAATCATAACCATAATATGAAAAACAAGAACAAGAAGAAAATTGAAAACATTTTTCCTTTTCTTTCAGTTTTTTAAACTTCGTTTTTGTCTTTCATATGTCGGGACGCGGTGGCTCAGTGGTAGAGCTCTCACTTCTGAAGCATGTGGTCCCTGGTTCGATCCCAGCTCGCGCCAAGTTAACTTTGTGGTGGACAAACACCGTGTACTTGGGTTTTCTTGGAGTTCTCCCGTTTCCTCCCACTCTTCATTCCATCCTTTCATTCATTTCTCATAATCTTGGCTTTATCCTAACCGGCATAATCGTGGGACGCAAAACTTAAAGATTTCATTTCATTTTCTTTCATATATCCTATCTTTCTTTGATATTATAACGCCGCGTATAAAGGTGAAATATACTTATGTTGGCAGTTCGAGTACCTTACCCAATTCATTCGACAATGTTTATAGTACCTTTTCGTAATAATTCTCTTTACTGATGTAGATTAACAAATACCGATAAATATTGCAGAAAGTAGCTAGGTATGTGTAATGTGTAATTTTCCTGCCATCGAGCTGGAAAGAACAAGTAATTATTACGTTCTTTTCAATTATAGACCTTATTATATCCACACACACACTGTAAATTCTTTGTGGTTCGTATTTCATGTTGGCTTCGTGGAACAGTACGTAGTGTTTCGGGTTACGAGTAAGAGGGTCGCGGATTGGAATCACTTCTACTCCATTTCTATTTTTTAAAATATTGTAATTTTATATATTCTTATATATATTGGCAGTAGATGTTCGTCTGTAATTATGGCTTATTTCATACGTACAGACATTTGATAATAGAGGTAAGGGAGATAGGAGATAATCTTAGTTTAATTGTTTCATAATGCTTTTTAGAACTCGCCTTCATGTAAATAAATTACGCATGTAGACAATGTAACATTTTGTGTGGAATTATTTTTAGCTAATAGTTGATTGGCGCTTCGCTGCGTCTGTCTCTTGTGGGCCATGGTGCTATAATTTCCAAAACAAGTGGCGCCACCGCGGATCGTCGGTGCGGAGCCGCCAATATTTGGCGAGATATCGCCAGTTGCCCTCAGTGGTTCACCGATGCTTACGGCATGGGGTTGCTTCTGAAATTTACGTATCATAATACCACATATCTCATTAATGTTGAGTTGATTTTGAGCTTAACGTCCCTTTCAGCAGCGAGGCTAGATGAGACGTGGACCTACTGATTAACGTGGAATCCGAACCACATGAGTTCGCGCCAGGAATCAAACCCAGGTCTCTCACGCCAAAAACGCGTACACTAACCACTTAGCCACTAAGAAGCTCGAAGCTCATTAGTAAAGAAGAAAACATATGGGAATTTAAGTGCAGACAACTAAGTACGACGGCTGTTAAGTCAATATTTTTTATCTTGAATATATTTTCAACCTTATTTTATAATGTCACTTTTTAAAAATAATATTTTCTTTTCTGTAACTCACTACAGTATACAAGTTAAATTTCACACAGTGTGCATTGAAGAGGGGGAGGGATTACAACGTACGATGGACTTCGCTTCCTACCCGATGAACAAAACCTTTGTTGTAAATTCAGCCTGGGCAAAGGTTGCCATTTTCCGCCACCACTGTCTACAAGAACGTGGTTTGAATAACCTGTTGCAAAGAACCTGTGTGACTGGCTGATAGCCACAGAATATATTGAAAGAATGAAAGTCTTAATTTTAGTACTTAATCTGCCTTCAGGCAAAAAAGCAAGATGCCCGCAGGCGTGGCTTTTGTGCCTTGTAACGTGGTGTTAAAAAAGCAGACACAAGGTCAGTTTAGTTTTTGTGTTACTTTTTTGTCTTTTATACAAACCATATTTGCCAAATTGTGGTTTGAAACCTCTTTATTCCATATAAAAAATATATCCAAATTAATGGAAGCCCACAGGTATTGTAATAGGAAGTTGAGAAATATCTTTATCATTCAGATTCTTTATTGTTATTATTATTATTATTATTATTATTATTATTGCATAATATTTTTCGTTAGTTCTCACAGCAATCTATATTTAGCAGAAGGAGTAAAAGTGCGGGGGAAAGCGGGGAGACGCCGTCCCGCCACCACCAAAAATATGTACGGCGTTCTCCCAGTTCGTAAGAATTTGCAATGGGCAAAGATAGGCATGGGGTACGGCGTGACGTCATGCCGCTACCTACCGTCCTACCTTTCCCGATTCACGTTTACCATTGTTTAATAGGAAATCGATACCAGAGTTAGTAGAAAAAATGAAACAAATATTTGAGTTTTATGTCCCACGGTTATCTCGGTTAGGCTAAAGGAGGCGGTGATGATGAGTATTAAATGAAATGGTGGAATGAAGAAGGTGAGAGGAAACGGGAGAACCCCGAGGAAACCCACGCACACGGTGTTTGTCCACCACTAAGTTCACTTGGCAGGGGCTATTTTCGAACCCGGAACCCTAAGCACGAGAGGTGAACGATCTACCACAGCCACCGCGGCCCCCAGCTCAGAGTTCGTAGAACAGCTTCTCTTTATTGATAAAAATCGTAATTTGGCAGTTATTAAAAGCAATATTTCTGTGTCTAGAGGTAGAAGAGACGGGACCATGGTAGTTACTATCGCCACCTATAAAAATGAAACCTGTGTTCAACACTGACTACGTATAAGTAAAGGAAATTTTAAATAAAATAAACGAAATTTCTTACACCTTTTCAAAAGTAAAATTAATATAATTACTGAAACAATGCATTCATTGAAAAACGCAGGAGTGGGAAATGCACCTTCTTAAATCTGCTTGAGAGCGTTCGAGTTCATATTCAATTAAAGTTAAAGCATGGGAGACCCAGGTTCGATTCCCTCTGGGAGTTCATGTGGTTCGGATTCGACGTTAATTATTAGCTCCACGTCTCATATAGCCTGGATGCTGAAAGAAACGTGAAGCTCAAAATCAACTCAAGAAATGTTAAAACAATGAGAAAGTTTTCAACTCTTTTGGCGTATGAAATTCTATGTTAAATAAAACTACATACCCTATTTGATAATGGAAGCATCGTCAGAAATACAGTATTCAATAAAGCAAACTTTTCGAGGAGGGTTTGTCTGAAGATACATATACATATTGAAAACACTTTTAAAAAGTGCAAAATGCAGAAATCTTATTTTATCGCGTGTGAACTTGACGCTTCTAGAACAGCAAGTGCTGACAACACATTAACATCCTTGATCATTATAATATCGAAACCCAGCCTCGGAACCAGGATATGATCAAGGGAGGGGCTAAACCATACTTTCCCACTTTATCCAGTGTAAAGAAATTTGGATTGAAACCCATTTTATTCAGTGTATACCTGAGCGTCAAGGGGGGATATAGCCCCTATAACTTTTCCCTTGGTTCCGCGCCTGTTGAAACCAATTCATATTACATAATTTCACACGCGGCATGATCAAATATTGAATGTTTTGAAAACTACTACGTAATAATTATCGAGTGTCTGCACTTTTCCTATTAAAGCTCATAGTATAGGCTATTTTAATATAGAGCTTATCCGTGGCTAAGCGGTTAGCGTACGCGCCTTTGGCGTGGGAGACCCGGGTTCGATTCCCGGCGGGAGCTCATGTGGTTCGGATTCCACGTTAATCAGTAGGTCCACGTCTCATATAGCCTCGCTGCTGAAAGGGACGCTAAACTAAAATCAACTCAACAACTATTTTAATATAAATTATCACCCATGTTGTGTGTGCTAATGTAATTCATGATAATGTTTTGTTTTAAAACAAAATGAAATGGTTGACGAAGACATGCAATATATTAAATCGCCTTGCAACCCACTTGGTCACACACTTAGGTTACACTCTTGAATTTTATTTCATGCTATCTAAAGTATCGGCAATCTTATATTCGCATTGCCGATTCGGTTTTTTAACAAAATTTGTTATCTTGCAACTTAATTTGAATGTAAAATCCTGACTTAATTGCATTTAAGAACTTTGCAGTGCGCATTAAAATGGTAACAGAAATATAGTAAAATCTCAGCTTCAAATTTCATGCCTACCTTGATTCCAAATACCTGTGCTGTCATTTCTTTCAATGTTGGTAAGAACCGAAAGTTGCAATTGATTTCAATTGTTCGCTTATATCATCTTTAATTTCCACTATTTGTTCATAAAATTTTCAAGAAATATTAGTTACTAAGTTCTCTCCCTCATGAACACTCAGAAAACAATAACAAAAACAGTTATTCCCGAAAAATATAAGTCATAGTATACGCACCATTTATTTTAGACACATGTTGAATATACGAATTAAATTTGAGAAGCAACCCCATGCCTTGAACGTCGGAGGATAACCAATGGGAGCGACATCTCGCCAAATATTGGCGACCCCGCAGAGACGATCAGCGGTGGCCCCACCTCTGTTTTGAAAATTATACCACGAGGGCCCACTAGCGACAGAGACGCGGGAAAACGCCAATAAACCAAAAAGTTATTCCATCCAAAATGTGTTAAATTGCATATATGCGTGATTTGTTTACATTAAGATAAGTTTTAAAAAAACATTACAAAACAAGGAAACAGGTATTATCTCCTATCTCCTTTACCTCTATTCTCAAATGTCTGTGTGTTTGAAATAAGGCGTAGTTACAGAGAAACGTCTACTGGCAATATTTTAAAAGATATTAAATTGTATTTTAAAAAGTAGAAATGAAGTAGAAGTGATTCAAAACCGCTACCGTCTTACTCGTAAACCGAAACACTACCGTAAACCGAAGTTCAGTAATTCACTATGAATAGAGGCAACCAGAAGGGTTTTTGTAACAAAGAAATAACAACATGAAGTGTATAATATCTTTTAACAAACTGCTGAGATTTGAGATTTACATTTTCGGGTACCGACTTCCTCGCCTCCCGGTAGCCAGAATTTTAGTTCGGGATAGAGTATATATATGTACACTACCCGCGAAGAGTTTCCGGACAAACACGAAATAAAGAAATTTTCAAAATGTAATATAAGAATGCAGTACAATTTGCTCGCAAATGAAAGATGAAACATTTTAGAATCCGACGGGAGAAAAGGTCTTGGCCTGTTGTGGATGAATTAAGAAAAATAAACTTAAATATCGCGCCGTTGTGATGGTGCATTACGTACGCGTGCGATACAAAACGGCCATTACACTGCAAATTGAAGGTCGGACACACAAAAAATGCCTCACAGGTGTCTCTCAAGCTGCTCTGTCTACTTCTTTCTCAGATCTCACAGTTGGGAGTTGTCTATTGCACGCTAGTTGTGTGTGTGTGTGTGTTGAAGTGAGATGTAAAGTGTTCCCTATTAGTCAGAATGATGCCCCGTACGAAAAGGGAATTGGGCATTGAAATGAAAGCAAAAGTAGTTACTTTACGAGAAGAAGGCTATGCAATACGGGAAATAGCCGCAAAAGTGAAAATACCCTATACTACAGAGCATGATACCTTAAAACGATTTGCTGAAACAGGGAAAATCGCTCTCGAGCAAGATCTGGAAGGCCTAGCGCTACTACTGCAAGGGAGGACAAGTACATTATAGTGACAAGCAAACGTGACAGGTTGAAAACAGTGCCCCAAATACAAGCTGAAGTGAACGAAACTCGCGAAAAGCCGATCAGCTATGAAACTGTCCGGACGCGGTTAGTTAATGCAGGACTAAACGGTCGTGTCGCAACTAGAAAACTGCTCTTGCGCCCTCAAAACAAAAAGAAGAAATTGCTGTGGGCAAGAAAATTTGCCAGCTGGGGGCCAGAGCAGTGGAACAAGTGCTTATTTACTGACGAATCAAAGTTTGAGCTCTTCAGTCATAGACGCAGGGTTTTCGTGCGTCGCTCCAAGGGCGAAAGGCTGCTTCCGTCGTGTATTTTGCCAACGGTAAAGCACGGGGATGTTTCTGTGATGGTGTGAGGTTGCTTTGGTAGCAATCAAGTATGAGATTTATTGAAAATACAGGATGCAATGCAGAAAGAACAGATCATCAGATTTTGATCAGACATGCAGTGCCATCTGGGAAGAGGCTCATTGGTCATGGGTTCATCATGCAGCAAGACAAAGACCCAAAACACACATCCCGACTTTGTAGAGGGGATTTGTCAGCAAAAGAGCAACAGGGAGATCTCAAAAATATGGTGTGGCCCCCACAATCACCGGATTGTAATCCAATTGAGTTACTGTGGGATGAGCTTGATAGGGCAGTTCGAAAGATGCGTCCCTCTAGCGAGAAACACTTGTTTGAGTGTCTTAGCAAAGCCTGGATAGCAATCAAGCCCTAAACTGTACAGAAACTAATACGGCGAATGCCCACAGTCTGTAAAGCTGTTATCACAGCACGTGGAGGCTACTTTGATTAATCAAAAATTTAAATTTTTGACAACAATGGTCCATTTCTGTTAAATTTCTGTATTTTCCTCTCAAATACATATTGTAGGTTCCAGATAAATATAAATACCATTGATATGTCTTTGTTTTTTCTCGAATACACGTAAAGTATACATAAATCTACTTTGTACGGAAACTTTTCGGGGTAGTGTATACATATATATATATAAATTATAAATATGTCAACCTCAGCAAAATTCAGAAGTGTTTTGGTGTGAGAGAAAAAAGAAATGGAATCTCTAATTTCCAGCTCTATTAGTCTTGTAGCTCAGAGCGTGGCAAAAGTACTGACTGAAATAAGGACAATGGATTATGATTATCTCGTAAAATATTTCACTTTAATAACACAGGACTTCCATCATTCGGTTTGATTAGTTTTGAAAAATTATAGAGTATTGCTACACTATGTAAAGTATGCGTATTTCGTTGATTTGTGATGACGTCAGGAACAGAAGTAAAAGGTAAATTACAGTAATAATTTCCCATTAACAGGATAATGTTTTTGACTACATTATATAATAAAAAAGTTGTTACGAAAAGTCTCCTTTTCAGATATTCCGTTTCACGAACTAACAGTGATAAATACAGCCAAAGAAAATTCTAATGTCTACGAAAAGAATATCCCCAGGATAATCCTCACACCGGGATGAAGAAAGGCTATGAGGAGTGAAAATAGGATATCCGCAGGGTATCCATGGGTGTGTGAGGAAGTATAACTACTTTTATTTTAACAACCAGAAGCTATCCTTTTTACACCTTCGTCCCGATATTTTATCCGATTCCCGACAAAATTTTACTTCTGATCATTTGGAAATGTACCTTGTAACCCATTGTGCAACAACACACAGTTGAACTGCAAGCACTTCTTTTGTAAGTACTTTATTTCAAATTAAAAATGTTCATTAGTGGAAATATTCTTCAATCTTAGTTCAGCTTTTATTGTTTAAAAGATATAGGATTGCTTTTCCCTGCATGATATTAATATATATAAAACAATACATTTTTCTTAAGTGTCTTTTATAATTTAAATTTGTATATTGCGGATAATTCATTTCAAGATTGGGGCGTGGTGACGGATGCGCATTTATTGTAAAAGGTTCTAGATTTGAAACGGGACCACACCACACCACATGAGATTTCTAACGTACAAATGTCGTATGCATTGCTTTTCTCGGGGCTTTCCTGTTTCTCTCTAGCCGATTCACATCTTCCTTCATTCGCGTCTGATTTTTATTATCCTGCAATCAGTCACGTCAGTGACGTATGGCTGTCTCAGCTGTTCAAGCATTTCACTTCATTGGGGGACTTGCATTAAGCAGGATAAAGTGTAGTTGATTTTCCTTTTTATTTTCATAATTTGTTTAAATATTACATACTCATACGCGTGTTAATATTACGTTTTCATAGATATATAACATATGTAATATTACTTATTCTTATATAATATTACACATTTCTTATATTTTTAATAGATTTTTGTTACATTTTTACATATTTAGGGGTTGATATTACATAAAAATCCAGACTCTAATAATAATAATAATAATAATAATAATAATAATAATAATAATAATAATAATTGAGGATGTTTGTTTTGTGATGTTAGGCTTTTTTTTATTAAACTTCTACATTTCGTAGCTATTTTCTGTTGTTGCGAGGTAATTTTTTTTGAAGAGAGGAGGAAACTGCTTTCCTCTTATGTCTATTTCTTACCATTGATCTTGTTTAAACTACTTAAGTACGATCATTTGGTAACTTTTTATGTCATGCATTGCCCTCACGATAAGAAAACCATTATTCTTAACAATTTATTTTTTCTTATTTGCAGTTTGCCACACTGATATATTTGTCACGAAATTCATGTTTGGTCGAACGCCTTTCTAATTCTCAACCAACACAACGACCAAGTTGTTTGGGTTGCCTACTATTGCAGGAAAGGGAGATTTGCAGGTGGTAATGCACTTTTGGAGTTGTTCATACATTTACAAATGGCATAATTATGGTACTGAATGAGAGAATGATCTCTTAATTATGACATTATGAAATACGAACAACTAGCCGTTCTCTTCCTCTTAGCTGTTTTCCCGCCAACGTTCTCTCTTACTCTTAGTATTAAAGTTACAGTTTTTGTTAGACATTCAGTGTTGCCAAGATAATTGTTTATATGCAACAGTTTAAGTATATAGATTTTACTTGAGTCTTTAATTAAACACAGCGGCGTAGCGAGCATTACAAGGGGACGGGGATGAAACTTGAAATTGCCAAGACTTGATAAAAAATTGCCAAGTGTTTCGAAATTCTTAGTCTCACTTTTACCAATCCTGTGGAAAACTTTACAGCAACCTAGTTTTATATTCGTGCCATTCCATGTCCCATCTGAGATACGAATACGAACATCCCTCGGTTTCGAGTCCAATTTCACACCTTAACTCAGGATCATTATCATCACCCACGATACAACTGTTAATTTGACAACTCGTGGCTAGTTTAGGTAATCTCGGCCAGCCAACCCTCACGAGAAGTGCGCAGTTGTTTTTTCTTCTGTTCTCCAGTCTTCTTCCACTTCGATTTCATAATTTCGTACTCTGATGAAAAGTATTAAATACCGGCAAGGAAAATACTAATATATAACCTCCCTTTTAGGCGCCCCTCCAACCACGCGCCCGGGGCACGTGCCTCGCTTGCTCCCCCATAGTTGCGACTCTGTAAGCTACATAGGTGACATAGAATGGTTACGTAACGCTTTGACTTATAAATACTATAAAGGAAAGAAGAATTGCAGTTTTTGTTTAACTTTCCGAAAGAAGCAACTACGCGATTAAAAATAAGGTAGGAAAGGCTACACATTTGTATGGAAATGAAGTGAAACACATATCGGTCTATGCTTTTATCCAGCAGACGTATTTTGTTTGGCCTCCCAAAATGTGACTTTTGGAATTATGTAATTAGGTTCACAGCGGAAGCGACAAGATGACTTGACTCATCCATTGTAGCTTGCCCCCATCAAACAACACCCTTCCAGAAAACTACTGTGCCCCCTAGTGCCATGACGTGGAAAATCAGTGTCCAGGGCGAGAGTGTATGACGACGCCCCCGTATATATGAGTGAGGTCGACAGACGAGCCGCGAAGCTCAACCATGGTTGGCGCGAAACGCAAGAAAATTTTCAAAAATGAACCCTGCTTTTCCTTGATTTTGAGGACTTTTTATTACTTTTTTCCTCCTATTTTGTATATGTGTACAGATATTTGCCTAACATGAGTAACATTATAGGACCACTTGCTAAAGCAGAAAGAGGATTTAAGTACATACTAGTAATATTCCAAGTAATTTTTTCTTTCGTTCTCTTCTTTTCTCTTTCCCTCCTCGATTTTGCGCTCCCTTACTTCTTCGCCCGAGATCGTTTCCCCGCTCGCCCCCTTCTGCAAAACACAGGTGATACTATTCCCAAAACACACTTGATGTGTACTTTGTTTTGTTCTCTTTACTCGAAAAGCCCTGTAAATAGAAAGTCTTACTGCAAAACAGAACTGAAATTAGTAGGGATGGGCACGAGTCGAGCTAAAACTCGACTCGACTCGAGTCGAGTAACTGTTTTGAAAACGAGTTTCGAGTCGAGTCGAGTTAAATAAATGGCTCGCTCATTCAGCTCGTTTTGAAATCATGGCCTGATTAGACTAGAAAGCAAAAACAATGAGAAATGTAAGGAGTAATGTGGAATACTTTTACTGTTGCTTACGACAGGGGTGCATCTCGTCTCGTATTTCTAGTGCATCTTGTGGAGTACTTTTATTGCGTCTCGTCTCGATAACGAGATGACAATACATTTTTATAACGAGACAGCCTCAAATGTCGTGAGGACCAATATAAATATGTAGTTCTTACCATCATGGCTGTGACTTGTGCGGTCGAATTTTTTAGCCCAAGCAGAAGTTCAACCCGGGTATAGATGCCAACTGGCTCGGCTCGGTTCCAATTGAACGAACGACAAGAGCCGACTTGATTGGGATGAGGCATCGGCTCGGTTGGGACAAGCCACCAACTCTTCTCAATTGAGCGGATGGCTCCAGCCTGCTCGGTTAGGATGAGCCACTAACTCGGCTCATGTGAGCCATCGGCTCGAGCTAGTTTTGTTGAAACAAGTTTATCGGCTCGAGCCAGTTTTGTTGAAACTAGTCCATCGGCTCGGTTCGACTCTGCTCAACTGAGTCGATGGCTCGAACCGGCTCAGTTCGCTTCGGCTCGGATGAGCCATCGGTTCGAGCCAGCTAAGTCTGGTGAGTTGTTGTCTCGGGTCACTTCTCGCTTCGGCTCGATAGTGAATAATGAGCTGTGAGACGAACCGCTCGAGCCGTTGACAAGTCCTAAACCCGGTTCGAACAGTTTTGAACATGTTTGGCCGGCGCACTATTACTTTTAACAATTTTTGGCTTGAGCCTGAATGCTTGTTCCTCCAAAATTCAAACTCAGAACCTCAAGATTGATATCCTTGCCTACCTTTCACGGTTATGCACGGTGTTGTTAATAATAATAATAATAATAATAATAATAATAATAATAATAATAATAATAATAATAATAATAATAATAATATTCTAGATGTTCTGAGTTTCATACATCATAAGTGTCACTTGAAAAAATTACATGTGCTTTACGGCTGTAGGTAGGAGTCCAGCATCTTGAGACAAATTTTCCCAAAAGTTGGTGGCAGATTATTCATTGTATGAAACTGGGCATTGGCATTTTCTATGAAGAGAGTTACCTCTGAAGGAGGAGGATATGCAGCATCTAGGAAATCTCTATGAAAGTATTGCACTATTTTGCTCTTCTCTTTTTTGTTTTTGTCATGAATCCATTAGGCGTGCCCAGTCTGTGAGGAACAGGTGTTATAGAATGTGTCATGAACTCATCAATGCTCACAAGTTGTTCTTCAAGCTGAGATTTAACAAGTATTTTGAAAGCAACATCACCCTGTGCTTTGTATTTAATAAATAGCCAATCGGATGCTTTCAACTAGATGACTTTATTTTTGTGGGCCATTAATTTTAGATTAAGTCGTGGCCGTCTGTCTGCAAGGAGTACAACCATGTACGTAAAATAACGGGCATAATTGTGGCCACAAAAACTGAAGAATAGATCGGCCTTGTATAGCGTACATTTAAAGGACTCGGGGGAAAACATAATAACTGACCAAAGTTATGTTTCGAGATTGTATGTTTTCTAAAAGATCTGCAGCATAGGTAATACAAAATGACACATAAAGTGCATGAAATATTTTCCCCTAACCATTTCAAACCATAGTAACACATTTTTTTGTTCGAGATACTTTTTTTCAACGTTACAAACACATTAAAATGATATTTGCAAATTATGTTTTTTCACTTACCATATTTTACGTGCAATTGTGAATATTGCATAGCTCATCGAAAGTACGCTTCTAGCAACGAGAACAACTTTACTGTAGTGGTCACCGAATTCGAATCCAAGGTGCACGTAGCCCCATCAGGTAAGGTTTTTTCTAATGGGGCCTCGAAATCTCGGACCCGGGCCCCTCTCTTTCGCCTTTCGATCATGGAGTTGTTGAACACGAGTGATGGGTTTGGAAAATTGATGTCAGGTATCCCTGAGCACAGTAGTAATGTAAAAAATCGGACCCCGGCCTCGAGGCTCCAGAATTGGGACCCCGAAATTTTGGGATCGGGTCCTTTCTTTCCCTTCTAAACATGAGGTTGTTGGATACGCCTGGTAGCGTTAGAAACTGTCAGGGTCCTCTGAACGCAGAAGTGACGACAGAAATTGGGATCCCTGACATTTTCAAAGCCACCGTCCGTGTCTAACAAACAACTCCATATTTAAAAGTTGAAAGAGAGGGCCTCAGTTCGGAATATCGAGGCCCCATTATTTAAGAAAACTGACGTGATAGGGTTAAATTGACCTCGGAAACAGAGACCTCAGAAATTACTGGAAACGTACTTTGATTCTTATATGGAATTGTGTTATTAAACTGTGAATGTGACTATGCAAAATTTATGACTCTGAGTTCGTAACTAGAAGAAAATCTTCATGACATAATGATCTCGAAAAGTGTTATAGAAGTTATGATACACAGGATGTATCTACTGAAGGCACGACAGTACATCACGAATTTTCGAAGCATCAATTGGACGAAGTTCGCTATATTTTATTGGTAGTTTCCTGTTGAACTGTTGCAGGAACGAAGTTAGTCGTCCTTTTTCCTCAACGATACAGTTTCCATTATTCCATTGTATGAAGAAGAGACACCCAATATAGGCAAGTCTTCTCTTGACAACTTCATTCGTACTGTAGATCGTATTCCAAATTTGTTTCTCAAAGTTTCTTGGAGGGTACTAATTTCTAAAAGGTCTTCTCTTTGCATATGGTACACATGGAATGGTTTCCTCTTCTGACATGACTTCAGGATCGACATGATGGAATATCTGTCTAATAAAATCCAAATCTGCACGTAAAACGTGGTATCTGCAAACGGTCATTTTAGCGCGTAACGAAAATAAAACAAATATTCGTTATTTAGAAATGGTTTGTGGCACTGAGATCGTAAATATTTCCTCTCCTTTCCAATAACGACTACTACCTACTTAAAACAATAGCATTTTGCCCGCAACTATGATTATGCACACTGTTGCACGTAAATAATGGTATCTACAGTAGATACCGCATTGTACTTGAAAGTTAGTATTTGTTTTGGGTCTATTTTTACTCACCTCAAAATCAGTATTTCTTTTATTTTGAAACTTGCTCTGCTCTGGTATTATCCTGGATCCTTATCGGAATCAGAATCATCTTCCGAAAAAGCTGTCTACATTGATACGACTCTTATTATTACCATTTTTCTTCTGACATGCTCGGAAACAGCAGCTCCCATCTTGCCGCCATCTTTGATAGTTCCAATGTTTTACTTACAAGAGCTTGTAGATACCATAGCTTTCAACTCGTATTAATCTGTCATATATTGGCGCAGTGACGAATTTTCTCCACCGATTGACTGTAGTTATGCTGAAGTATACAGTCATACTTATAATTCAAAATTAGCAAAAATGTTAGTTACCATGTTTCCCCCCGAACTCTTCATTTGGGAAAAGACTAAAATTGTTTGTCTTAACTGCATACAACAGCAGGAACCGATGTCAAACATGGTCCATAAAGCTTAACAAGAACTTAGCAGTTTTATCTACAGTGAAACTTGTATAAAGCGGAAAGCGACGGGTCCAAATTTTGTTTCCGTTTTGGACAGATTTCCGTTTTGTACAAATCTGAAAATAAATAGCTACAAAAATAAGACAGAGGAAATGGTTTTATAGTTTACTTTATATTTGCTCTGGAACTCCAAAATGCAGTCTTTCATACTCTGCACACATACACACATATATACACACACACGTACGCAAAATATTCTGTATTTTTGTAGTTTTCAGAACACACAGCACTTAATATTCTCACAGCACTAACACACTTCAATGATGTGAACACTTCAAATACAGTAAATGCAAGAAAATCTACTGAAACTCAACATGCAGTTTAGAAAGTTACACAAACTATTTTTAGTTGCAGTTTACCAACATCATTTTTCCTCTTATGCTTACTCACATTTTTTCTACATTTCTTTCAAGGTAAGTTGTTTTGTTCTTTGTGACAAGACTTTTTTTTGTAACACTTCCCTGGCAGAATAGAATGGTTCTAGAAGGTCTCAATAATTTGAGTCAGCCGCAAATTCAATGAGGTCTTCAACATAATGAAGAGCTTCTCTTAAAGAGCATATTTCAGGTTCTCTGATTTCTTCAGCTTCGGTGACATCGTCGTCTTTTTTCTTAAATTTTAGGTCCATGCAAGAGCCGATTCAATCGTAGAATAGGTTGCTACATCTTGATCACTTGAAATGTAAGCTGTTCCGTCATCCAATTGTCCATTTTGTTGACACAAGAGTTTAACGGTTTCAGCAGTTCCGTTATTTCTGGTATGTCAGAACTTTCAGAAGAAGAATTTTCAGTAAACCCAGCTTTCATAAAAACATTTAGCTGTGGTTTCCTTTCTAATTCTTTTAGCAGAGCCAGCAATCCAATTTACAACATCAAGTACAGACACCGATTTCACTAACTGGCTTGCATAATTGCTTGATGACATGTTACTTATTTGAGATTCCATCATCAATCGCCTGTAGTGACTTTTAAGGATGAAAATTACACCTTGGTCCATAGCTTATGACACATTTGTAGTATTCGCAGGAAACCAAGCTATAGTAACGTTGGACAATTTTATATGGGAATGACATGGGGTATTGTCCAAGAATAACAGAGCATGACGATTTTCTTTCTTCATCTTCGCATTGAAAGAATTTAACCATTCTTCCATAATGGCACTTGTCATCCAAGCACTGTTGTTGTTTTGCCACACAACTGGCAGACATTTAACATTTAAATTTTTAAAGCTACTAGGTTTTGCAGATTTCCCAATCACTAGAGGCTTTTCCATTTCTCCTGTCATGTTCGCGCACAAAAACACAGTGAGTCTTTCTTTCGACATTTTCCACCCTGTACATTTCTCTCCACGCAATGCCAACGACTTGCTCGGAAGTGCCCGAAAGAATAAACCAGTTTCATCACCATAAAAAATGTCTTTTGTGTCAGTTTACGCACCTTGGAGATCCACTCTTCAATTGCTTTCGGATCGACATCTCTTGACTCACCACAACTTCTCTCCACACAACATTATGCCTAGACTTAAAACTGTCCAACCACCCCGACGATGCTTTAAAATCAACTTTCCCCAAAGATTTGGCAATCGAAAGAGCTTGAGCTTGTAAGATAGGACCAGAAATTGGCAAATGTTTCGATCTGGCACTTACAAACCACTCCCATACTAGTTCGTTTGTTTTCTCGTTGCCCGTTAATTTTCCTACCCGCTTCGCGTTGCCATTCCCTTCCATCCAGCACTGCAAAATTTTGTCCTTGTTTTTAAGTGTATCATAAATTTGTGTTTTTCCGCACTTAAAACGGCACATGATTTCTTTCACCGAAATTTTGTCCTTTTCCTTGGATTCAATGATTTGTAAATTATCATCCAAAGTGACAGTCACGCGTCTTTTAGCCATTGTGTGAACGGCTAAAATAAAAACACTATATAAACAGCTTGTTTTAACCACAGAAGAAAAAACACGATACTGAACACAAACTCAGAACACTGTAGAAATGTACTTGTCTCTCGCTCCACTCCCCTTCTAGTTCTGTTTTTGATGACAACTTTCTGTCATTATGCTCGAAATGCATTTGCTTGGGGCAAATTTAGTGAACCATGAACAAGCACCAGCTGTAAATGAAGATTCTCAGATTTTGGAGAGCCGCCAACACAAAGACTTGTGAACTCCAGCATTATTTTAAGACCAGGTGAAGTTCACAGGTGGAGGATTGAGAGCAAATGCAGATAGAAAAAAATGGTACATAAACAATAACCTATCAATCATCTGCTTCAGTGCTTCCGAGCAGCAAAAGATCGTCATTGGAAAACGAGATCAAATCTCTAGCGGTATTTTGTGATGCATTATTTAAAGGCAAGAACTAATGGAGGAGGGTTCACTTGTTCTATTAAGTGGCATTCCATATTGATCTCTTCACCTCCAAATAAGACACGCACAGGAAAATAAGACAAATAAGAAAGGTAACCTGTTGCAGCCTTCCACTGCGAAAAAGAGATTCCGTTTTATGCAAGCTTCAAAGATTCCCTGGGACTAATTTTGCTTTCCGTTTCCGCGTTACGGAAGATTCCGTTTTACAGAAACTATTTATAAAGGAATTCCCATAAGAGCTGCCGGGACTTCGAAAAATGTCCGCTATAGACAGATTTCCGTCTTATTCAAGTTCCGGTTTAAGCAAGTTTCACTGTATTTCGCCAACTCTAACCTTATCTTGAAAAATAATAGTCTTTCATATGACGCTGGATAATAGGATCTCGGAGAGCTGTGTCAAGATTGCTTGCAATGCAAGTTTTTACTAGAGTTTCAAGCAAACGACTGTTCAAAATCTCATCAGTTTGGTCACTATTTTGTGTGTGGACGTGGAGATATGTGTCAAAAAGTAGACGTTCCGATGCTTCACTTACTATCTTCAAGCACCACATAGATTTGACATAGATTTTTTGTAGCTTTACCCATTAAGGACCTTGACCGTTCCATGTTGCAGACAATCATACTTAAGTAGTTCATTGTCGTTTGAAAGGCTCCAATAAGCACTATGTGATTTTTATATTCTTCTGCATTGCTCTATATAATTAGAAGTGCTTTCGTACATACCTCTAGATCAAATGTTGTGATAGTGGACACCTGACCTATCTTTGCCGTAACTTCTTTACACCGTTTAAGGAGTTCTTTCACAACATTGTACTCTGTGATAGACTCTGCGATTGACGTCAATAGTTGTTAGGCGAGTTGGAGACTGTCCGATTGCTGATATGAATCCTTCAAAAGTAGATATTGTTTGTTCTTTATGCTGCCAGTCCATCTACACATTAACCAAAGAAAATACACTTCCAGTTCTTTCTAAAGGGTCTTCGTTGGTAACATCAGACTCATTGATACTAAGGAGCCTCACATCTGGACCTAATTTGTTGACAATATTCATAGGTAGTAGCGATGTACGTACTGTTGTTTGCGTACGCTTCTTCGTGCGCGGAATAGATGAGAGACAAGTATGTATTTGTATTTATTTACTCCATTTAAATCAAGATACATTTGGTATTTGGATAGTTCAGACAGTCCTCTTGCTTGTTTCAATACACTTAAAAAGAGGAACATGTTACACTATTTAATACACATTCTTGCAAAGATAATCTGCTACGCTGTAATATACTTTATCCACCAGGAATTTCTTGAGTTTCTTTTTAAAGACATTTATATTTTCTTCATTTTTTTATTTATCTGGGCAGCTTATTAAAACTTGTACTCCCATATGGCTTGGACCTTCTTGTATGTCTTTCATTTTGCTGTCTGGTATTATAAACGTGACTTATTTGGGTTCCGTCTTTCAATTTTGCTGCTTAGATTGCAGTTTCGTATATATACATAGATGGTAGGGTAAGGATGTGGTGCTGTTTAAATTTATCTTTGCATGATGTTATCATGTGTAGATCAAATATTATCCGTATTGCTTGCTTCTGTTTCACGAAAACTGCTTTGCTCCTTGAATATTTGCCCCAGAAAATGATGCAGTAATTTAGTATAGGGTGTATAATCCCGTACTATACTTGGATCAAAGCTTTAGTGTTTAACGTTTCTTTTAGTATCCTGAGTGCATGAAGTCTGGAATTTAAGTTTACTATTATTTCTGTTACATAGGTTTCCCAAATTAGATTTTCATTTATTATAATCCTAAAAATTTAATTTCATGGGTGAAATCTAGTTTCTGATCAGTCAATTTAGTTTTGGTTTCTTTTATTTTGGTTTTGTTTTGTGTGAAAAAGTAGGTATTTTGTTTTTGTGTTGTTTATGCATAAGCAGTTACTTTCGAACCATTTTTGGCTTGATCCAATGCTCTATATGTGTTGTTTCTTAGCTCACTTATGATTTTACCTTCCACAATTACGCTTGTGTCATCTGCATATAAAATTACTTCAAAATTCTTCAATATTCCAGGGAAATCAATTGTATACAATAGGAATAGGATTGGATCTTATATTGAGCCCTGAGACACACTGTTGCAGGCTTGTCTTCGGTTTGATAAATATGTTTTTACATTCCCATTTTGTATGTGGGACGCTTCAACTGCTTGCGTCCTACCCTGTAAATAGGTTTTCATCAGCTGTAATATTTCCCCTTATGCCATAATGCTCAAGTTTTCGTGAGAGTATCTTGTGGTTAAGGAGATCGAAAGCTTTGCTTAAATCATAGAAAATGCCTAAAATTAGTATTTTATCATTTAGCTCTTTTAGTATGTTTTTTTTATAAGCGCATATGTTGCCGTAGTTGTGTTTTCCCAGTTACAAAACCGTGTTGTTCATGGCATACAGTAGTATCTGTTGTTTGTTTAAGAAATTTATTAGTCTCTTTTTAATTAGTTTCTCAAATATTTTATTTATTGGGTGTAAGAGTGATATCGGTCTGTAATTTTGTATCAATGTTCTGTCTCCCTGTTTAAAGATTGGTTTTATTTTAGCTTCTTTTAATTTTGTTGGATATTTTCCTGTATTGAGACTTTCATTGAATAGGTATGTGAGTATAGGTACTAAATTCCGGCTGTTCTGCTTGATTATTTCAATTGGAATTTCGTCGCTTGTAGCTTTATTTGGGTTTAATCTATTTATTTCACAAAATACCTCATGTTCTATTATCGGCATGAGGAACATAGTTTTGCATGTCCTAGATTTAAAATTTCTTAATAGTTCAATAGCCTTTTCGCTATCTTGCATCTTATTCGTTAATTTACATCATTTGGCATGTGTGATCAGATAGACTATCAATTATATCATATTTGATGTTGTCTTTTATATTAGTAAATATGTATTCCTGGATCATTTATTTCGGATGTTTCTTGTAAAATTATACCAGAGGTAGTGTTGAATATAGTCTTTTCGTGCAAACCACTGAGAATTTGATTGAAGTTATCTCATTCTGAGTGAAACGAGACATTTCCTCGTGATTTAACTCTTTTCCGTGTGAGTAGAGTCGATGTTTTTAATTAACACAAATACTTACCTTTCACCCTCGAAAATAGCACAAAATTGCTGCTCTAGACTCTTGTACGGTAATCTTTTAGCTGATTTCAAATGCACCGCCCAATGTTACAAGCTGCCAAGTTTCTTTGTTCCCACATATCAGTAACACAGTGAAGACATTGGATCTGTCCATATTATCGAAGTGCCTATATTATTTATAATAACGTTATTATTATTTTAACTTTGCTCTTAAAACTATGACTCAAGTACTAAGAAAGAAGTTATCTTGAGAAGGAAATCATTCTTTTAGAAATTTCAGTATGTTTCAGTCATATTATGTAGTGTCTTGAAATGAAGATAAACGAACTGTTCTTTATATAAAATATTTTTGTCCTGTAAATTAAAGGGTTTCGCCAGGATTTGCTTTACTTCCTATAAGTTTTTTCCTCCGTAACTAATCAAGTATTACTCATAGGTATTAGTACGTTGTCGGAGGATAGAAGATAGAATATTTCGGTAGTAAATTTAACTTCCAAGTAACTGTGTTGTCTCTGTAAGCGAAAAGGGAAATTCAAAGGAAAGGGAAAATGTATATTTATTATATTTCTTCTTTTTCTTCTAAACCTAAATAAATAAGGAGACAACAATGTATGCTCTTAATTGCCTGTTATATACCAAACAAAACAAGAAACTGTTTTAATTCTACTGTCGTTAATTTTCGTTCTGTAAATTTTTGAAGGAAACAGATATTTTATACGTAAAGAATGATGCGACTGGCGGCCATCTTGAATTTTCACTCTTCAGAACACTTTTTTTTTTCATGTTAACATCTTAAATCTGATTCACGGAAGTTTGAAGCGTCTGAAAATACTAGTTCCATTTCGTCCTGGGGGGTCCATTGGAGGCTAACCTAGCTCTCCTACTAGTAAGAAAAGTTCTATAAATATTCTGTTTCATTAAACGTGTTTTAATATTATCAATTCAAGTGAAACACATTTGGAAAACTAATGCAGTATATTGACCTAATATATATTATAAACACTGAATAGTTTAAACACTTTTAGATCTTTTTCTAATGCACATTAAAAACAACTTGTGAAATAACGTAAATTATGTAGACTCACTACTTTTTTCCAAACTTATTTAGCGTATGTACATCATACTGCAAATGATGCCTATTGGAAGAAATGAACATATTGTTCTTTAGCGCGGGAGATACCACAGACAAAGGATATATCCTTTGTCTGTGGGAGATACGGTTCCGATTCCCGTCGGGAGCTCATGCGGTTCGGACGCAATCAAACAATACAGTGAATCAAATTTATGATGAGATAAATTTGATTTCGATTTCTGAGTATGGATGCGTTATTTAGCATACGGAGATGCACGTAGATCATGGAGAGGTGAAGCTAACGCCACGGGGCTCAAACTCCAGGTCTTCAAGTCTAAAATTTATTATGGTTTTCCAAAAGATGAAAGAGAAATTTAAAGAAATAATTTAAAAACCTTAAAGTTCTATTTTTCCCCAAAACGGTGTAACCATAGCGCTAGTAAAAAGTAGGTTCATACTTAGTCCGAACTTTAAGTATCGAAATCGCAGAGTAATTTCACAGAATATTCACATGAAAGAGATATG
Source organism: Thermobia domestica (assembly GCF_964235325.1). Taxonomy (NCBI): domain Eukaryota; kingdom Metazoa; phylum Arthropoda; class Insecta; order Zygentoma; family Lepismatidae; genus Thermobia; species Thermobia domestica. The sequence continues at coordinate 213,676,507 of NC_137460.1, read as the reverse complement.
ACTTACTAGTGTTGTACTTATGAGACGGGCTGCACTGACTATGTTACATGCAACAAGTGAAATTTTATTTTAAAAATTCAATTGATGAATGACTCAAGCGTCTTTCAAAGAAAGAAAAAAAAAACGAATGAAGAATAGTAAATTAGACTGTTAAACCTAAAACGGTCAGCTCAGTTTGTCTTTCAATAGCTGGTGCTGCAAATAAATAAAATGTTTTACCAAAGTTTTGAGAGGGTAGAAAGTTAAAACTACAATACAACAAATGACAACAGTTACATGGAATTTAGGTAACAGTGATAAAATTTGTTTTTAAGAATTCCAAAAAAGGAATAATAGAATCTGAAATTAATTTCAAAAAATAACAATGACATGGATATCTAAAAAAGAAATTTAAAATATTTTTTCTAGGAAGTAAACAAATGTTCCCAATCTTTCCAAATAAGAGTACTTCAGTAACCTAATCCAGTTATGCTGACTACAATTTGATTTCAATGTTACATTAGATTCTATTCACGAAATCTGCTGGATTTCGGCTTCCAGTTTGTATTTATACTGTTATTATTATTCTTTTTATAACGCACTTCAAAATCAGAGCAATTCTAGAAAAATATTATTTTGACAGTTTAGGACAATTACATAAATAAAAATAAACTGGAATCGATTTTAAATACACCAGAAAAATAATTCTCTCTTTATATGATTTATATAACTTAACAGTACGAACAATTATATTTTACGCGAATATAAAAGTACTCATTAAACACGAATGATATCTATGAAGGAGAATTATAAAAAGAAATTGACTAAAGTAGAAAGTGGGTGAGTTACCGACAGATAATTAGGTAATTTTGAATTTAGAAAAAAAAAAATAGGTTTTGACTTGCTAGCAAGATGAGAACACTTACAAAAATATAGAAAAGCAGATAGGACAGATGTGCACTCGTTTACGCATTGGTTTATATGGTAATCATATAAGTAAATTTATTCATACATATTCAGCATTTAGAAAAACCTAAATCACATCAAGACAAGACATTTAATAATTTCAATTACCGTATATCTATAATAATAATATACTGTATTATTATCTGCATTGATACCTAGACAGAATATATATGCTGGTAATTAGGGAAGTTAATCGAGTACTTGACCAAATGGCCAAGTACTCCATGGAATGTCGACATTTGAATTTTTAGATACGATATGTTAAGAAATATATTATTTATTTCGTAGCAACGATAATTATGCTGCGGAACTTCTGTTTTCGTAAATATTTCTCTCTCGAAGGATATGCCTACGTCTAAGAGTTCTAATCTAACCTAATCTCATGTGAGTCACATATTAATTAATAATTTGATGCCTTAATATTTTATTCTACTTATTTACGCTTTATAACTTGGTCTATCTAAACTACGGTTGGACATAGCAACTTTAAACTACATATTTTTGTCATTGCAATATGGGATAGGCATCCAACACTACCCTTATACACGACTTATATAACACACACACTCACACACACACACATATATATATATATATATATATATATATATATATATATATATATATATATATATATATTGTTGACACATTTATCATATTATTAGCAATAGTAATGGTTAATATATAGAGCCTGCAATTACAAACTTCCACAAAACACGAGAACTTTTCTCTTTGCAAGAAATGCACATTCCACAATTTAAATTTAATATTTTTGCAACACTGAATGCTTAAAATGAATACAAGAACAATTGATAAATTTATTCTACAGTAAAAATGTCTTGCATCTTTGGATCGTCCACTATAGATGTATTTACCTCACCATTGATGTGAATCCATCGCACTACACTGCACGGGATGTCGTTCCTATAATTCACTCCACCGTGGATCATGGAAGTCCTTCCTTCGTATTCCGACTGCTGCATCTCTGGTGGATGAGTCTCTTCTGATCGTCCAACTATCTCCTCTCGAGACTTCGCTTCCGGTAAAGTTTTCAAACCCCAATACTTGAATCTCTTCCTGACCATCTAGTCTCATCATCTAGTCTTCCTTTTTTTATTATTAATTAAATTTCATGGCACGCCTTCACTTAATTTCTTCGTAAGGAACTAATATAATCGCGCTTGTCTCACTACTTGGAGTGGGAATGTAACTTTGCCACTACACTACTTTATTGGTTCCTACGCCGTTAAAAGAAGTTTGAAAATGCTTTCTTTAAAAAAATGCGAACGATATAGGCTTTAAAATCAATTTAACACTTACATTTACTCAAAGTATTCACCACACTGTACACACTTTTGCATCCTCGAAAACCACTTTTGGAAGCAGCGTTGCCAGTCTTTTTCTTCAACTGTTGAAAGTTCATTTTCGTAAGCCACTACAGCTTCTTCAGGGCTGCAAAATCTCTTCCCACGTATGTGATCTTTGATCCTGGGGAACAGAAAAAAATCACTCGGGGCCAGATCAGGACTATACGGCGTATGAGTCATAAGTTTGATCTCCGTAGATTCTAAAAACTGAATTCTAATGTTGGCCGTGTGTGCGGACGCGTCTTCATGATGAAGCAGGATCCCACGCAATCCAGTTCTTGACGCCGTTCCCGAAGCTTCTGGAACACTTTTGTTAGGCAAACAGTGGTGCACCACTGAGCAGTAACAGTCCTTTGTTCTTCAAGTGGGACAGTTGCAACATGGCCAGATTTGGAGAAGAAAGTTGCGATCATCTTCTTCCCCACACTTCGCGGTCGCTTCACTTTTGTGGGTGGATTTTCGTCTGAAAAGATCCATACTGTAGACTGGCGTTTATTTTCAGGGTCAAATTGATAGATCTAAGTCTCATAACCAGTAACAATGTAAGAGACGCGTCGAAAATTGCCTCCATCAAATCTTGCAAGCATTTCTTCACACCATTCCACACGCATGCGCTTCTGCTGTTCAGTCAAAGTGTGAGGCACCCAACGAGATGAAACCTTCCTGAGCCGAAGATGATCTTGAAGAATTTTTGTTACTGCTGGCGATCCAATGTTGGATTTTTTCGAATCATTTGTTCCACAGCGGCAGTGTTTTCATCTGATACAGCTGTTGCCGTACGTCCAGCTCTCTATTCATCTTTAAGTGATGTCCGGCCTGAATTCACTAAACCACCGAAAAATTGTAGCACAGGAAGGAGGAAGGTCCACAAATGCCCTCTGAAAATGGTCAAGGATTTGTGTCACGTTCAAACCACTTTTGAAATCGTAAAGGATCATTGCCCGAAAATGTTCCCTTTCGAGCTTCATTCTAGACAGCCGAATACTGCTCACATCAACAAACAAGTGAAGGCGATACGGCCACGCCGATAAGCGAGATGAGTTGAAACTTGCTTCGCTTCTTCGCTGTGGATACCACTACCGAACACAATTGTTGGAATTCAAATATAGTGCCACAACAATGCGTATTTCAAAACTTTCGTAGTGACCCTCATATATATATGTAAAGGTTCTGGAGCGCGTGAGTACAATTTAAGTTGTCACGTGGGTGAACGTGTAAAGCTCCACAGTTACTTGAGTTAGCCACACATCGTAATCTCGCACTTCACAAACACATAAAAATATAAGCCAAAGTAATGTTTGTGTATTGTGTCCTCTGTGAGTACTGAACTTCCACTAATCACTTCTCCGGGTGCTTTCCCACTAGCTCCAAACAAAACTCCTTTCTTGTGTCTTTCTATTTTTTCTTTTTTCTTTTTTTGAAAATTTAAAAATCGCAACCTCTCTGTGTTAGTGGCTGGTGTACTTCCTCAACAACAACAACAACAACAACAACAAATCCGTTGTGAAGATGACTAGATGACATATTGTTCTGGAGACCACTGTCCAGTTTTCTGTGTTTTTTTAAAGTGCGTTTCTCAACTTGGGTGGTGTGTTTCCCTGATGACCAAAGTAAGAGGGAACGTCTCTGGCACTTCTTCAAAGAAAGTGGGTGGTCGATCCAAGGCAAACAGTTCTCAGAGGTTAAGGGAAGGGATGTCTACTTAAAAGAAAACTTTACTTTTGCCAAAATATATGTCTATTATAAAATAATTTTCAATGTTATTAAAAATACATAAGAATAATTGCTCATGGGAGCGAATATTACAAGGATTCCTTGCTAAACTGTAGGTCAACGTCTCATATAGCCTCACTTCTGAACCAACACTAAAGTGAAATCAAATCAAAATATTGTTCTTTAATAAAAATATTTTTAAATTTTTAATATTAAATGGTTTTGAGTATATTTAGATATGACCTCTAATGTTCAAAATGAAAAAAAAAGAAGAAAATGTCGCTCTGAAATAATAACTTAAGTGGTTTAATGGATCCTTTTTTTTTAAAGAAAAAGCACAGATCACATTTGTAATTCACTGGAGTATCCCAGCCACTGCATTTCTCATGGCACCACATAGGACATATGACATATCTGTAATAATTCTTATCCTGACCGAATTCTCATTTATCGATCACGTTTTCAAAGTTAATATTCGTATCACTATAATCACACAGTTTTTTTTGTCAAGATTAGAATATTCGGAATAATTTCCAAAGATTTGAGTTTTGTTGACTGCAATAGACACGCGCCTAATGTGTTTCTAGGCTAAATTCACGTTTTCTACCGACATCAGTTTTTTTTTTAATTTCCTTCTCAACATTGCTTTCTTGTTGCTTCCTTCCTTTCTTGTTGTTTCTTTCTGAATTTCGAGAGAAATCTGTTGACCGAAGAGAACCTACACATTTCCTCAAGATCACTGAACTAACACTTCGTGAATACTAGTGTGGGGACATGTAAAGATTGAAGTGCGTGATTAAAAAATAGATCTGAAACAAGATATGTGATATCCCGTAGGAACACCATCAGTACGCAATTCTCGGTTTCAGTTGAAAGGTTGTAACAGCGTTCAGACTTGAAAGATGCATAATTGGAGATTTGGCAAGTAACATTCCCTTCCTCCTCGAGAAATAAGGAAAAAAGAGATAAGTATATGCACAATTTTGTTTTAATAAACTTAGTAGTGATCAAGTTATAGAGTTTTAGCTTCCCGCAGGATTTTATGGACTTCCTGTATAGTTGTTTACATACTTATGACTATATACGTAGGTATATGTTTACATTAAAAGTATTTAAGTAACTAACGCGCTATTACGTACTTTATAAATGGTTCTAGTAGATACGAACATATGTGGTTGTTTTGTCAGAAGTCCGGAAATTCTTGTTTAATTAATCTTGTAACTTAATTTCAGCATAAATGTACGTTTCATGTAAGACTGAGAAATGGACTGATAGAAATGTTTATCATAGGCAGCAGTCATCTTGGAATAACTGCATAGAACTGGGGAAACTTTTTTCAGCGGTGGTTTGGTGATAATACGCTTATTCAGAAACAACTTGACTGTGCCCTTCCTTGGTAAACTTTCGTATTTTCAAGTTTATTTGTGATTTTGTCAGTAATCTATTGTTTTCTTACAACAGTTGGTAAACTTTTTCATTTTATGATTTTTATTTATTTACTCTTTAATTATTATTTTGTTTACATATAGTTTCGAAAATGCTACTTACTGCTCCACACACAGGGAACATTCTTTTGGGATGCGTATTTCGTTTTTGTTAATAAAACACCTGCGTAGAATACAATAGGATTCTTAGTTGCAAACATTGCAATCACATTTATTGTTGTGGCTATGAAAAGTTAGTAACCCAAGAGCAGAGGACCTGGCATGTTGGCTTTAAGTTATAGGAACGAGGAATGCAGTGAAGAGAGGACGAAACAGAAGGAAAAGTTAAGCACAACTTTTAATGAGTAGCTCTCAACACCCTCTTGTAAAGAACTTTCGTACTTCTCTCAACAGACACTTACAGATATTTCAAGTTTAAGTTTTCTCACTGAAAACTACCTATTTCTTCCTTTTCTGAGTGAGTTTGAAGCCTCCAATGTCAAGAACATTCCAATGGTGTTATTTCCGTCCTAAACACACTACATTTTTTTAAAATCTCTATTCTAGTGTCCTCTTAATACGATTACGTTCTGTAAGGACAAGGAGGATCTATATGTACAGAATATTTCAAGTAAAACGCCGTGATTCCAAATGTCATTTTAAAATTAATATAACTATAATCTGGCAGAGAACAATGAGATGTTTAATGGAAAACTTGTTCGATATGTCCACCTTGACAATCTTTTGCTTTTCTCATGCGGTTGCACATGTCAAATATCTGACTAATGGTCGTACGATCAATTCATGCAGTACACAGTTCTATGCTCGCTTTGAAATTAACTACTGACCGCAGGACACGTTGAAAACTTCCTGCTTTAGCATCCATACTTATTTGGGGTCGCAATAAGATTTATGCGAGGGTGGGGATGCACTAAGAAAATAATATTGGATTGAATTAACCCTTAACTGGTATAGTGATTTTGTGTCACGTAACTGCAATGGTATATCTTTTAAACACCTATTGACGCAACCCTGCGTCATGGATTTAAACCTTCACAGCTCAGCCCGTAATTAAGGCACGAAGACAATTTTGATATCAGTGTGTTTGCGAAGAATGAAACTTTCCAGAGATATGCATTTTATATATGTAGGGGTACCACGGCGGAGGGAGGGGTGGTTAAAATTAATGCGTTTTGTATTTTATAAGTTGTTTTTGCAGCCATACTCCCTTTCCTCTTCGGGGTACAGTCATAAAAATTAGTATGCGAAACAATGAGGTAGTCACTACACGCCAATACACTGCAAAAGTATTTGTTGATTTTGTGTGTGGAAGAGGAGAGGGGCAAAGTTGATCATTTTTAGTCATTTTTTTAATTTTTCCCAAATTCTATTTTTTTAAATATTTTATCCGAATTTTTCTCTTTCTGTTTCTTCTGCGAATAAACCGGGAATTGCACAAGTGCTACTTCTTTGACATTAGTCAAGGATTCTAACGATGTATGAATCATGACTCTGTGATAATTACGGGGGGTTACCTGGGCTGACAACATGAAGGTCTGCAACCGCCCTTCGAAAATGGTATACATGGCGTTTCTATTAGGAATTTGGTTCTGAATTTCTTTTTTATCTCGCGTTGTATTGCAGCAATGAGAACATTTTTTGTATATTATTGTCTCAAGTGTATTGTCTACACATGAGCTTTATTTTGTCAGTATAGGATGGTTATAAAGGTTGCCAGGGCCTCCCAAATTCTTTTTTTTTTCGGATTTTTTCACTTCTTCTTTCTCTACGAAGAAAGCGGAAATTACACAAGTGTTACCTCGTTGGAATCTATGATTCATAAGTTTTCCAACGGTGCATGAATCGTGACTGTGATAATTAGTGAGGTCACTAGGGCTCCTAACATGAGAGTCTACGATTTCGTTAAAATTCCTGGCCGGCGTTTAAAGGATATGACAGAAAGACCTAGATATTTTTTTAAAATTTATTTTCTATAATCCCAGAGTAATAAACAAAAGCCACAATACGTTTCTCATTCTTTATTATCTACTAAATATGGAAAAAAAAGGTTTTACACAAAATATTTTTTTAAAATGGTTACCGTACTTTTTCTTACACGTGTTATAAAAATATCCGTTTGAAAACACACAGTCACTTTCCAGTAAGTTGTGAAATTTTTTGAGGTAAAAATAATGATTTTACACTTGAGGTTGAATGAAATAACATGTATGATTGTACATTTAACAAGATCAAGGATTTAAATTCAAACGCCTTATTGTACAACCTTACTTACCTTGGGTCACAATTTGAGCAGAATCGGAGGTTGCAGGAATCGTTTCAGAGTCACTGTTGCACGAAAAATGTCACGGACAGTCCCATCATTTGCGAACAATGAGCTCAAGTCTTCATGGCCAGATTTCAAAGTCCCATTTAGATAACAAAGGTCTAAGCATGCCTTCAATGCAATAATGTCAGTCTCTTTTACAAGATATTTTGACTTTCTAGCCTGCGATTTTGTACTGACAAGATTTTTTCATTCGTTTATATAATTTTGGCTAGCATGTTTTCAGTAAAAATGCAAGACCAAAAACTCTGTTCATCGGAATTATCAAGATATTTCACTTCACCAATAACATCTGGAAATTTACTTAGAGCATAGTGTGCAGGATTTATTACTCTTACGTTGCAAAGGATTAGCTGAGTACTTGAAAGAATGCAGTCCTTTGCCATAGGAAAAACGAACATCACCGCCACCCCCATCAACATCATTGTCTGTATTTTCCCGACGTTTCACATTCTTCCACATGGTCTTCATAATCCAATAAATCATTTTGCACCTTATCTTTCGATTCATTCAGAGCAACAAGAATTGTTTCCTCATCAAAATTTTGTCCAGTATTTTGTCTTGAACTACCTGCCATAGTCACTACAAGTATTCATATACTATAAAGAAAACAATCACCAAAAATATACTTGATCGAGGTAGAATTAAAACACGTATGCCCATCAAACAAAGTTGCGGCTTTAAAAAAAACAAGAATATAACGTTTAAGGTATGGTGCGGGTCAAACAGACCCAGAGATAATGTATATAAACAACCAGTCACTATGGGACTTGACCGTCTACTGGTTTTGAAAGAGCATGGGGAAGGTGGCAGCTACTGATAACTACAGTCATCTGGTGTGAAACATGCTAAACTGACAATCGAAGAAATATGCTTTACAGCGATCTGATCCATACCATGCCAATTAAGAGTTAAAATAACATCCAAGTTTATACTCTTTTCGTACGGATGTATTTTCCTCATGACAACAAGCATATCTAATGGCCTAGGGTACAAATCATATATTACTTAGAGAGATTTCGAGGACATACGTCTTCTCATGTCTATGTCAGGTCCTCCACTTGTCGTTCTGATAGCAGTGTTGGGCAAAATCAATTGAAATCAATTGCAATTAATCAATCAATTCAAAGTAATTGTTCTGAAATTTAATTGCAATTGATTTCAATTTGTAATTGACAATTAATTTCAACTGCAATTGAATTCAGTCATAAAATTTGCAATTAAATTTTTGTCAATTGTTAATTGTTACTTGGTCACCAGACAATTGAAACTTTTAATTGTTAATTGTCAATTGCAAAGGATGCAATTGAAACATTTAATTGTTAATTGCAATTAACAATTGAAACTTGTAATTGTTAATTGTAATTGTTAATTGCAATTGAAGTCAGCAATTAAAAATGGACATAAGAAGATTTGCGCATATTGGGTTATCACAGGTTTGAATTAAGAGGATTAGGAATTAGATTTCTGGGCTCTCATCTGGGCTGTCATCTAAGGTCATTTAGCCCTCGGCGAGCACACTATCCGATGAAAGGGAAGGAAGAAAGGATTGGGGAAGGAAGGAAATGGCCTGTGATCATTGTTAGGTCCCATCCCGGCATTTCTCTTTTGTGAATGAGAGGAACCAGGAAAGACCTCACTCAAGATGGCTGGCCTAAACAAGCTGTTACACTATTTTGACCGAGTGTCCGCACCGGGAATCGAACCCGGGACAGCTCGCACTAAAGGCGAGAGCTTTGGAGACTACTCTACCCGCAGCCACACAGGTTTGAAATAAGATATGTATATAAAATGCATAATACTGACCAACCCTTTTCCTCCTGGGAAGAAAGCCAGAAAGGGCGACCGTCACACAGTATGATATTATGCTTAAGGTTTAATCCCCCTCGGCAGGCCTCTGTCATACATACAGGTTAACTACTGTATGATTAACTCTGTCATACATACAGATTACTACATATTGACTACTAAAACAGCGTCAGATAAAAGCAACGACCGAGCTCGATTAGCAAAACATACACTGTCAATACGAAAGGTCTTTAAATTAGGGTGTAATTTAATTCCACAGGTGAGTTCCCTCTGAATAGTTGTAATGTTCCCTCCCACATATATGACCTACGATTATAAATGTCCTACCATTTCTGAATAGTACACAGTGAAATTTATCAATTGTTTATTGTAACTAATACGGAAGTCTGATACCAATATTGAAAAATAGCATGTGAGTTTCATATCAGTGTGAGACTACGGTAGACATCCAAACTATGCTAATGCAATACTCACACTTGAAGTAGTATATTTGTAACTACAGGTTTCAATCTATCTTCTAATATAAATAAAATAAAGAGTTTGTTTATGTGTCTGTCTGTATATGTGCGGCCTGGGGACCAGACGAGTGGATCGAAAGTTACCAAAATTTGGTCACGGGTACCTTGGTCCAGGCCGCAGATCAAGACGAAAAGTTTTTTTTTAATTCGAACCAGGGGGTCTCAGGATGGGCGTTTACCGGGACCGGCCTCGAGACCAGACAAGTTGACCGAGAGTTACCAAATTTTAGTCATTGATACCTTGGTCCAGGCCCCAGACTAAGGCCAAGCGCTTTTGTCAAAATTCGAACCAGGGGGGTCTTAGGAGGGCGTTTACCGGGACATGTAAAAGTAGTAGAAAATGACCGATATTAGTGTTGAATTCATAGTTTTCGCGGTTGCAGAGATCAATTGTGAAACTCCGATAGCATTAACTTCCAAATTCACCCTATTCGGCTGCGGGCCGGGGGTCATCGTGGGAGGGATACCGAAACATGTAAAAGCAATCCAAAATGACCGATATTAGAGTCAAATCCATAGTTTTCGCGGTCGCTGAGATCAATGGTGACACTACCATTAGCGATGACTTTTAAATTCCGCCAGCATTGTATGCGGGCCGGGGTCACCAGAGGGAGGGGATTCCGAGACATGTAAAAATAATCGAAAAGGACTGATATTAATATCAAATCTATATTTTTCGGGGTCGCTAAGCTCAATGGTGAAACTCAAGATCGCGTTTACTTTCACATTTAGCCCCCATCAGCTAAGGAACGGGGGTCATAATAAAGGGGCTCACCGAGACATGTTAAAACAATCCACAATGACCGATGTTAGTGTAAAAAAATAGTTTTTCCGATCTCTGAGGTTAATAGTGATACTTTCATTAGCGATGACATTCAAATTCAGCCACCATTGTATGCTGATCGGGGGTCACCCGGGGGATTCCGAGGCATGTAAAAATAATCTAAAATAACTGATACTAATGTCAAATCCACAGTTTTCAGGGTCGCTGAGCTTCATGGTGAAACTCAAGACCGCGTTTATTTTCACATTTAGCCCCCATCGGCTAAGGAAAGGGGGACGTAATAAAGGGGGTCACCGAGACATTCAAAAATAATCCACAATGACCGATATTAGTGTAAAAAATAGTTTTCGCGGTCTCTGAGATCAATGGTGATACTTTCACTAGCAATAACATTCAAATTCAGCCACCATTGTATGCGGGCCGGGAGTCACTTGGGGTGGAGAATTGCGAGACATGTAAAAATAATCGAAAAATAACCGATATTAGTGTAAAATCCATACTTTTCGCTGTCGCTGAGATGAATGGTGATACACCCACAGGCGTTGACTTCCAAATACAGCCCCATCAGCTGGAGGTCAGAGGCGTTGCTTTTTTCAAAATTGGAACCAGAGTACCATAGGGATATGTAAAAGTAGTATAAAATGACCAGAGGGCGTTTACCGGGATATGTAAAGTAGTATAAAATGACCAATATTTGTGCCGAATACATATTTATTGGGGTCACTCACATATATAGTGACACACCCGATAGTGTTTACTTTCAAATTCAGCCCCCATCGGCCATCCCAATGAAAACACATATACGTTGTTGGATATACAGTATATTCAGACAAAATATATCCAATTTTAGGAATGTTTCTTAAGTGTTCTTTCGTTGTTCAGTTTGTTTAGATTTATATTTTATCTGATCCGTGCGAAGAACGGGCATAACAGCTAGTCGAGTAATACGTGTAAGATCAAAGAATCAGTTCTTCAAATACTCAATCCTTATCAATAATCTCTGAGACTGAAAGTTCTAAATGATGCCTATCACTTTTTGTTGCAAAAAAGAAATAAAATCAGAGTTGAAACATACTCTTTGTGAATTGATTAAAAAAAACTACTACTCGATGTATTATCGTTTTTGTTCAATGTAAATCAATATAGAACCGGCACTAGTAAATATTAACCACTTCCGATTTCCGTAGATTTTTTGAGGGGTGATGGGATGTTTTCTTAAGACTCTCATACTCAGTTGCATCTATCGAGGATTAAGATCGGATAAGGTAATTCGTTATTTTTATCTTTGAATAAGAACCTTACATCATTGCACAAACAATTAGTAAGAAAGAATTAACTCATCCACGAATAATCGGAAGCTGTATAAAACTATGATATTTACGACATAACGTCATACAAAATCGTACGTTTGATTGGCTAAAAAGTGAGTGTAACAAGTGAAAACTGATTCGCGTAGCATGTCATAACTTTTGATACTAGATATGGATAGAAAGCGGAAGAAGTACACTCCCCGGAAAGGGGAAGTTCTAATGCTAATGTACAAATAGAAATATATTCTTAATAAAAAGGGAAGATAATAAAAAACAAATATCCTATCAAATACTGAAGAGAAAACTGCATTTCTGATATTTCAGAATATATAAGTGCACATACTTTTCTTTTATGGAGAAGTATGATGCATCGGAAATCCGCCGGCGGGAGCTTATGTGGTTCGGATCCCACATTAAGCTGTAGGTCTTCTTCTCATATAGCCTCGCTGCTGAAAAATCAAAGTAAAATCAAATCAAATATGTATAATGTACTATTTTTGGGGTCCAAATATTGAAGGCAAAAATTACAAAAATAAGTAAATAAGGAACACTGTTCTAACAGATCACACTTCTTTATCCGCCTTTCAAGCGTTTCAGGCGCCATTTTCAAGCAAGGGTATGTTTGAGAAGGAACAGTCCGCCTTTGTTACATAATGTTTGGCTACAAACTATGCTAAATTTCACACAAATGCTGTCTTCTCTTAAATCCAATGTTCGGTTATTGCATTCAAGTGTAGGGTGGGATAGGGAAGAATAGAGAATATTAGAGTAGCATACAGTAGGGAACGGTAGTGTAGGTTAAGTTAGGTTACGTTAATTCAATGTTTAGCCATTATTTTCAAATATGGGGTAGGGTAGAGTAAGTTACGTTATGTTAACTCAAGATTTAGCCATTATTTGCAAATGTAGGGGCTATGTAAAGTTAGGTTATGCTAGCTTAACGTGTGACTACGTCACACCATGACAATTTATTTAACAGTCAGCAAGAAATCTCCCTCGCTACCGTGTTCCATCAAGTTTTACAATCCGAAATTTTTACATAGGTTTACATTTGCATTGCCGCGCCTGTTGCGCTGCAAGAAATAGCATCAGCTTACGAGTTTTTAGGATTAAGTTCACATTTACATCCCAGGTGGATATGCTTCATTCCAGAAATTGGCACTGGTCAGTGACTAGTTTTTTGAGTGACCAAAATAATTTAAGCTGTCATTTATATATTTTTGAAAGTTTATAGTAAACTCATGATATACATATCATAGTCTGGATTCTGGCTGGCACCCAGGTTTTACTTTCTAGATCCGCCATTGACAATGATGTACGTAAATGTGGCCCTTTTAATTTAGCAAACAAAGTTTATTATAGTAATTTACTGTCAGGTTTGCATATTGTTACCAAATGGCGACGCTGATAAAAGTTTAACTACTTAAAAAAATTATACTTATCAAGTTATTACTTATGGCGGTAAAAATAAGTTTCTCCTTGATTCATTAATGAAAGCACGTTAGCAGCAAGCTTCTGTTGGAAAACTTGCAGAACATGCTAGCCAGGGGTGCCCATCCCCCCCAAAGCTGATGGCGCACTTCCCCCCAAAACTAAAAATCTCTTCCCTCCTCAAAACTCAAGTCCTCTAAAAACAATTGCCCAGTGTAGCAGTAATTTTTATAGTACTAGTAGTTGTTATTTTTGTAGTTGTTTTTATTTCCTGTAGTAGTATTATAGAATGCTTGTAGTAGTAGTAGGGGCAGTAGTAATTATAAAAATGGCATTAATTTTATTAGTAGTCTTGGTAGTGTACAATACTAAATATATTCTATAAGGATATTGAAGGGTATAAAAACTTCTACACACTGTGTATGGCACAGGTATTCTTTTTTTACAATTAGTAGTATTATTTTTTTCTTTACAAAATATTGATATAATTCCCTTGTACATGAAAAGTAAGACGCAAGTTACAAGTTATTGTGTTTGATACCAAAAGAAAATGTTATCCTCGAAATTAGCCTACAAAAAGAAGTGATATCCAACAAAAGAACATTCCTATAAAAGAGCCAAGTACGAGTGGCCTTAAAAAGAATTGAAATCCCAAAAATAGGCGCGAAGTTCTGGTGGACAAGTTACAAACACTCACTGGCTCACTTCAAATTTAGATTTGAAATTTGGCTGTTGTCTGTATGGTTACCACTAGCTCACAATTATGTCAAACTACTTCATAATTTTCAACAGACAACATAGGCAGGTTTCAAATCTAAATTTGAAAGTGATTCCTTGAGTGTTTGTAACTGTTGTTCACCAGAACTTGGCGCCATCCTTTCATATAGCAACTTGCGCGGTACTTCATTCATAGAGTTTCTAAGCAGGGGGTAGGGGGATTCATTCTCGAGATTAAAAAAAAAATCGCATCGTGTTCCAATGTTATTCTGACGACAGCAAAATTACTTTTCGACATTAGAGTAAAATTCTTCCCCAATTTTTTTTCTCGATGGTACAACTTGCGCCATTCATCCCTCCTGTGGGCGGCCCTTCTCTCTTGAAACGAACCAACCTTTCCTTTCATACGACTACTTGCGCGGTACTTCATTCATCGAATATCGAAGCAGAGGGTACGGGGGTTCACCCCGGAAAATATTTGAAAATTAGCTTCTCAAAATCGTGTTTTAATGCTATTCGGACAGTAAAATTGCTAGTTCGAAAGTAGAGTAAAATCCCCCCCAAAATTTTTCTCAATGGCGCAGCTCGCGCCATACATCTCCCCTGTGGGCGGCCCTGATACTAGCAAATTTAATGTAAGGATGGAAGCAATTTTAATTTATGACATACACAGTTAACTGTTCCGATTTACTGCTTCGGTTTATTTTTTCACACTTATTGTTGCAGAATTTAATATAAAACTCAAATAAAGTAAAATTATAAAGATTTAAAATGTCAATAGTTCTGTTAAATGAAGAAATGGAGCAGTGTGGGCAATAAATAAAACTGGCTAGTGAGTCCAAGAGAGTGGCATGCAGTAATGTAGAATCTTATAATCGCCTTAAATGTGACATAAATTTTACCTAGTATGTCAACCTGTACTAGTGGTAACTAAAAACTAAATTGCCTCAATCCACAAATTAGTAAATAAATAAATAAATAAATAAATAATAATAATAATAATAATAATAATAATAATAATAATAATAATAATAATAATAATAATAATAGTAATAATAATAATCTAATATAAATAAAATAAAGAGTTTGTTTGTGTGTCTGTGTGCGACCTGGGGACCAGACGACTGGAGCGAGAGTTACCAAATTTTCGTCATGGGTACCTTGGCTCAGGCCCCAGACCAAGACGAAGCGATTTTTAAAAATTCCAACAAGGGGGATCTCACAGGGGGGAGGGGGCGTTTACCAGGACAGTAGATAAAGACCGATATTAGTGTCAAATTCATAGTTTTCGCGGTCGCTAAGATTAATGGTGAACCTCCGATCGCATTAACTTCCAAATTCACCCCATTCGGTTGGGGGCGGGGGATACTGGAGGGATACCGAGACATGTAAAAATAATCGAAAATGACCGATATTATTATTAAATTCATATTTTTCCCGGTCGCTTAGATCAATGGTGACAATTCCATTAGCGATGACTTTCAAATTCAGACACCATTGTAAGCGGCTCGGGGGTCACTCGGGAGGAGGGTTACCGAGACATTAAAAATAATCGAAAATGATCGATATTAGTGTCAAATCCATAGTTTTTGCGGTCGAAGAGATCAATGGTAACACTTCCATTAGCGATGACTTTCAACATCAGCCACCATTGTATGTGTTCCGAGGGTCACCAGAGGGGGTGTTACCGGGACGCAAAAATAATCGAAGATGACCTATATTAGTGTGAGATCCATACTTTTCGTGCTCTCTGAGACCAATGGTGACACTTCCATTAGCGATGACTTTCAAATTCAGCCGTATACGGTCCGGGGGTCACTTGCGCTGGGGGGGATACCGAGATATATAAAAATAATCGAAAATGACCAATATTAGTGTGAAATGCATAAGTTGAAGGATTTCTGAGTTCAATGGTGAAACTCAAGATCACATTTACTTTCAAATTTAGCTCCCACCAGCTAAGGAACGGGGTCCATAATAAAGGGATCACCAAAACATGTAAAAATAATCGAAAATGACCGAAATTAGTGTCAAATCCATAGTTTTCGCCGTCGCTGAGATCAATGCTGATACTTCCATTAGTGATGACTGAAATTCAAGCACCATTGTATGCGGGCCGGAGGTCATCTGCATGGGGGGGGGGTTCCGGACATGTAAAAATAATGGAAAATGAACGATATTATTGTGAAATCTATAGTTTCCAGGGTTGCTGAGATAAATGATGAAACTCTAGATCGCGTTTACTTTCAAATTGAGCCCCATTAGCTAAGAAACGGTGGCCATAATAGAGGGGTTATCGAGAAATGTAAAAATAATATAAAATAACCGATATTAGTGTCAAATCCATAGTTTTCTCGGTCACTCAGATAAATGGTGATACTCGTACACGCGTTGACTTCCAAGTACAGCCCCTATTTGCTGGGGGACAGATTCGTTGTCTTTTTTTTTCAAAATTGAAAGAAGGAGATCTCAGGAGGCGTTTAGCGGGATATGTAAGAGTAGTAGAAAATGACAGATTTTTTCTTTCATTGTTCAGCTTGTTTACATAGATGTTGTATGCGGGCCGGAGGTCCCCGGGGGGGGGGGGTTACCGAGACATGTAAAAATATTCGTAAATGACAGGCATTAGTGTGAAATGTATAGTTTTCAGGGTACCCTGAAACTCAAGATCGTGTTTACTTTCAAATTTAGCTCTATGAGCTTTAGGAAGGGGGCCATAATACAGGGATAATCGAGACATGTAAAAATAATCCAAAAATAACCGATATTAGTGTCAAATTCATAGTTTTCACGGTTGCTGAGATGAATTGTGATACTTTCACATACGTTGACTTTCAAATACAGTCCCCGTTGGCTGGTTGCCAGAGGCGTTTTTTTTTTTAAATGGGACCAGGGGGTCTCAGAGGGCGTTTACCGGGATATGTAAAAGTAGTAGAAAATGACAGATATTAATGTTGAATTCATAGTTTTTGCGGTATCTACTGGGTCCCAGAGGCGATGTTTTCAAAATTCGAATCAGGGGGGTCTCAGGGAGGCGTTTACCTCGACATGTAAAAGTAGTAGAAAGTGACCAATATTTGCGTCGAATCTATATGTATCAGGGTTGCTCAGAGGTATAGTGACACCCCCGATAGTGTTTACGTTCAAACTCAGCCTCCATCCGTTAAGGGGAAAATTCTTTTCTTTAAGCTTACCCATAATGCGATACTTGTTTCTTTGCTTAATAGTTATTTGGTAGGTTTTATTTTATGTTATTCATATTATCTTGTTCTGTAACCGTATAATTTATCTGCACTTGCAAGCAGAAATTGACTTGGTCAAATGTCCAGACTTGTTCTTTAGTTATGCCAGTCCTGATCACAAGAATATCTATACATAACTTTAGTACTTGCTCACACAAAATAGATCCAATTTTAGAAATGTTTCTTAATTGTTCTTTTGTTGTTCAGTTTGTTTACATAGATATTTTATCTGAGCCGTGTGAAGAATGGGCATAACTGCTAGTGAATAAGATAATGAAGTAGTGCAGATGTGGTACTTGAATCATTCCATCGTAGTAATGATAGATTTTTATTGGTACGAATATCACTCTTTCGTGATTTAGAAACAATTGAAATAAACACAGTAACACCATTTATATCTACATAACCACACAAACATCCAAATTAATTATAATCTGCAAGCAATCCTACAACAATGATGAACAAGGATTAATCTCCCGTTTTCGATGATTTATCTTAATCCGCTGATTTATCGAAATAATCTTGAGATCAGTGTTTTCGCAACACATTATTCTCACTTTGATGATTAGGTTTATCCCTATCCACAGATTAATCCTCGGTTGGTGGAACTGAACATGAATCGATCGAAACAAAAATACTTTTCGCTATGTCACCGCTTATTTCTATGTGGATCAACATTAAAACCGGAAATGGTTGATTTGTACCACTTCTGATTTGAATAGGGGGTAAGCAAAGGAGATGGAACTTATTCTAGGGACGCTGAATCGATTGCACAACGCGCAAAAAGCCCGTATATAATGACTATCCTTCTCTGTGTTGACAAGTATCAGAGCAAAAACGGTAACAGACATCGAGAAACCCGTTTTGCAATCGATTTAGCGTCCCAAGAATAAACTCCATGTCCTCTGCTTACCCTCTATTCAAATCAGAAATGGTACAAATCAATCATTTCCGGTTTCAACGTTGATGGGATAGTTTGGCAGTCCAATAAGACGAAACGTTTTTTCGTGCAAAAGAATTCTTTATTGTGAAAAGGACAAGCATCTAGTAATAACATAGTATAAGATACATGATAAAGGAATAAATGGCAAACTGATATAGTGCATACGTATAGAACGGAAAGATACAAATTGACTGTCTCTCATATGTTTACATAAAAGTAAAGGAAATAGCACCCGCAATTGCCAGTTGTATATTCCTGATTATGACAAGTAGAAAACATAATAAAACTGAAGCAAACAATGAGTAATGATACAAATTATCATAAAGTTATGGACATTCTAATCCCTGCGCAGCTCTGGTTAAATTTGCTTTAAGTACCACACGTTGTTCAAACAATTGGTCCGAAAGTTTATGCGACTTTAGAAGATTTAGCATTGTGGCATATGAGAACATTCTTTCCACAGGAGCAAAAGAAGGTAAAGATGTATTGTACTTCAAGAAGATATTCTTTATTTCCGGATATCTCCTTATTAGTTCTACAGCCTGAGATTCTTCAGCAAAAAAGTGAAGTATTAAAAGCTCCGCTTTTGATCTTGGTGACTGTGTGTATGTTTTCTCATTGTCTGAATCAGAGTCGAAGACGAAGAATTCCTGCTCCTTCTTCTTGCATTTTTGTTGCTCGCGATTTGTGTTCGTAATAGGATCAGAAGTAATGTCTTTTGCTATTACGGAGGTAAGTAGCTCCTTACCTTTAACCTGTAATGATGGTGAAAGACATGATAACTATCTATTCTTAAACCTTAGTAAGCAAAGCGCAGCAATTGTAGCATTTTCTGCTTGCACAGAGTATATTTGGAAGAATTCGCTAAAGCGTTCCTCAACAGAGTTACGAAGAGCTGTGGCGATGGGAGTACAGTACACTAGCGATGACGATTCATTTTTTTAAGTTTACGTTGTAGAGCAAGAAGACATGGTAAAAGAACACCATAAAATAAGTCATTTTCACCTTTAAAATATCTAATGCTTCTGCTACGGGACCAGTATACAAAATAAATTCTTTAATGTATTGAAACTTGCATTCCTTGACTTGATTTTTTAAACCAAGCATTTTATGTAGGGCACTGCTGTTTTCCTTAATCCCTTCTATTTGTCGTAGGGCATCAAAGAGACTATTCCATCTCGTAGCTCCTGGACGACTAAGATTATGTCCGAACAAAAGTTGTATTTGCTCAGCTGTTTTTGGACGATTAACCAGTTTCCATAATATATTGCATTTCTTCATAACGTTGTCATGCATATCAGATAAAGTCTTATTAGTAGGGTTTTGGAAAACTCTATTAACATCGGTTGTAGCACACAAACTCAGTGTATGTGCAGCACATCTTAAATGAAGAGGTAACTCAATATTTGGAGACATTGTCGCCAAAGAAGAGATATCAAGCATTTCGTTGGTATAATTTGTATCACAACTTTCAGTGTCACTTCCCGTACATTGGGTATCTGCAGAGTCACTCTCATCTGTCACTTTTACACAATCTGGGTGGATGCCAAATTCTTTGAATGCTTTGACAAAATTGCTGGCATTGTCTGTGATTATTGTAACAAGTTTGTTTTTGGTGAGTCCAAATTCATCATGAATTTCATTAATTGATGTCGCGATCCTGTCGTAGCTATGCGTGCCCTTAAACCGAACACGAGATAGAGCCAGTGATTTTCGTTGTAACGTATTAATAATCCAATGTGGAGGTAACCCCCAGGAAACTTCTCTTATGCCCGGACCAAATATCAGATGTTGTACAAACATACTTGACATCTGTGAGTACTGTCTTTGCTTGTGCAGTATGATTCACGATATTTTGCGACCTAAAGTTCGACGACTCATCACCTTTAATACTGGGCTGCCCGTGTGCACGTGTGTATAAATATTTCGAAAATATGGATCTTCAATAACTCTCAGAGGTATCATTGAATGGACAAAAAAATGTACAATGTCAATATTGAGTGTTTCTTGAGAAGTACTATTTTTGTTTATAGTAGCTGTGGGTTTTGCTATATTATGCTTTCCTTGTTGTGTTTTACACGTTTTATATTTATTCAAATATGATTGGTATTCCTGGATTGCAACATCACCGTGCTTTCGTTTGAGATGACTTATAAAATTGGATGTACAGTTAGTATAGCCTTTTATTGTTATAGGTTTTGGGTAACATTTAACACACTTGCCAACAACAACATTTGCAGTGCACGCTTCAGACACACATGAGAAGAATGTTCCATTAAGCATTGCCATATTCACATAGTTTTTTTTCTTGTACTTTGGACGAACCGCTTGGTTCGGCTCATTCATTGTTTGAATCATTAGATGAATCTTCATCCATAATGGAACATTCACTTATTGTTGGTTCACACATATTCAAACGTCTCCGTCAACACAAGCACAATGAAACAGTATGTAATGTGTCAAGAAGTAGTGGACGTTTATTGTCAGCATATGTTCCCAGACTTGACAGCAGAAGTTCCAACTCTGCAGCCTGCAGAAGAAATATGATGATAGATGTGAGAATTATACCATAACATTATTTTTATATATGAAAATGAAATGAAATCTGTGAGTTTTACGTCCTACGATTTTATATATGTATATGCTCTATTTATTATTATTATTAGATCCGAAACCATTATCAACAGTTGATAGAAGGGCTATTGGATCAGTTTCTGCCAACTAGTAGCAACAGTGACGCTAGTGTTCCGATATTATAAAGTTCGGAAGAATAGACTTTTCTATTCTTCTAGTGTTTAAATTATCTTTGATATTTTGTTTAATTCCTATTTGTTTGTTTCGCAAGGATCTTATAAAATAGAGGATCTGCCCTTACAACAAAATCTTGAAGTCATACTTCACAGTTTCTCCACCCCTACTCTGCCCACTTCGTCCAACAGGATCGCAATGTTTTGAGCCAACAATCATGGCGGAAACGAAAGTAGCCAATCAGACGATGGCGGAAACGAGAGTAGCCAATCAGACGTGCCTATGCTCGGTTGTTTTTTTGGCTTCGTCGATTTAATAGGATTAAGATATATATGGGCAGATTCTCTATTTATAATATCCTTGTTGTTTTGTACCACAATTTTTGTAGAAATAGTTTTTTTTTTTTTTTGCAAGAAATACGTATAGAACTGCTGCGTAAATACTGTCGGACATTTATTCTTTTATGAATTCAGATTTAGTTTTAACACCAAAAAAATGCATCAAGCGTCCTCATTTAGCTTTTGGGGATGAAATGCCATCTAATAGGACTGTGTACAATTGATTTTCTCAATGCTAGCGCGGTCACACATTTTTCAGTAGTGTATTTCTTGAAGATCGCTCATATAAGTGCATCGTTTCCAGCAATGATACTGTGCGTGAGTTAATTGACAGAGGTTGGCATGTGACATACCGTGAGATTCAGGCATCCTTCAATATTCATATGAAACAATACATGTATATACAAAGCGCTTATGTGCTTACCTGAACGTACGGACGCTTTCATGCCGTTAGATCCAACACAACTTGACCGAAATGCAACAACAAAGCTTATATCAATTGGTGTGAAGACATGCTCACAAATACAATCCAGGTAAGTGAAATTTGGTATACTACATCGTTAAGGGGACGAAACTTGTATCTATTTACACGAACCTGAAACTAAATAGCAATCCATTGTTTGCATTACACCGGACATGTGACAACAATAACTTTAAAAAATCAAGGGACTGTAAATGCTGAGCGGAATACATTAATTTGTTTGGCAGAGGTTATCAATGAATTGTGTAAAACAAACCCAAATCATCGAATCATTCTTTACCAGGGCAATGCCAGATCCCAATCAACACATAAAACTGTTGAATTTTGTCCATTAAAAATGTCAAATTAATGACTGATTGCCCGTAATCATCTATTTAATCACTTAATGACTTCTTCTTGTCACATGAACATGAAACTCAAGCTGTGTTTTGTGGTGAGCGATTTCTGTTGCCTAAAGCAACTGTGAACGCATTTCGAACAGCACTTTCTGCGATGTCAGAATCGGCAAAAAACAGAAAAGCTCTCATAATGGATTTGATTATGTGCAAAAGTGCATCGATCTTAAACGTGACTAATTTGAAAATGAATAAAGGAATATCTAGACTTTCACTTGTCGTTTTTTTTAAATACTGATTTCAGAAACTTTTCCATTAGCCTTCATATTTCATAGAGGCATACATCTACTATACACACTGTAGAATTTTGGCACTATCACTCAATACTGTTTGTTATATTATCAGACATTTACAATCTTCAATCATTGCACTATCTTATTCTGTTTATTTAATTAGTTTATCAGACATTATTCTAAATTATCAAAAATGACGAAGAAAAGAGTTCTGTGAAGTCGCATATAGGAGAGATCTTGGTGACTTCCTACCGACGCCTTCTAAATTTGTGTGATATAAACTAAAGTGGGGATGTGGCACTAGTCCTAAAGGCAGAACACCTGAAGTCTTCTGAACCTCTAATATATTAGTCTTAAATGGCGGAAGTCCTCAACGGCACAAATTCAAAAAGGCAAAATATTTATGGTAAACTTTAAAATTTGTGCCCATGGTTTCTGGTCTTACGCCGACTAGGACCTATTAACGTTACCCACTAGAGTAACTACTCTAGGTTCGACAATGGGCAACGTATAATATGCGAACTACCACCAGCTGCAATCTGTTCTGCAATGATGATGTACTATAAAATGCATATTATACGTAAGAACAATATCTCACACACAATTTGACAGAAGTTGGCTAATTATAATTATGTACTTATCCAATGACATTATCATAAATTGGGTTCATTGCTACCTAACATTCACAATTACAATTACCCCTGATGAGTGATGGGTGCTGTATATATACGTTCACAGTACTTTGTGACGTACAAAATCATCACAGTTAAGTGATAATAATAATAATATGGCCACCGTCAGATATTGATGTTATTCTTATGCTTTCTTCAAACTAAACATAGGCTATGATTACACGCTAAAAGCTATTAAGAATCAGGGAACAATGCTTTCAGTTACTGTTACATTGCAATACTAACAGACTATGACGGTAATGTGGTCAATAGTAATGCGTACCAGTATCGATTTATTTGAGATTTACAAATTATTTGGCATAAGGAAATTAGAGTCATTTGTCTCGTCCTTACAACGTCCACAAGATTCCAATGACAAATCAGCATGAGCTTATCACGCCCAGGGACTTTCAGGTCAAAGATCTACTGGCAGAACACTCTCCATATTTGACCAGGACACCAACGTGACATGTAGGGAATATAATCTCACACTTGCCATTTTTCAGTTGTTTTCCGTAAATAATTAAATAATAAGATATATTAAATTTAACATAACCTCATATAAAATACTACACTAGCACAAATTCAACTTACAAGAAACTTATCAGATTACGTGGTGCATTAAGGACAAAAGGACAAAAATGTATCATTTTATGTCAAGAGTTGCCACATAAACTTCTGTCATATAAATCCTTGAAATATCATAACATCCTTTTCAAATGCAATTATTACGAAACGTGTATTCAATTACGGGTCCGAAAACTATGAATTCGACCCTAATATCGGTCATTTCCGATCATTTTTATGTATCTCCTCCCTCCCTTTTCCCCAAGTTGCGGGGCCGAATTTGGATTTAAACGGCATTGGAAGTGTTCTGTTCATCTCAGTGACAACTATGGATTCGACACTAATATCGGTCATTTTCGATCTTTTTATATACCGTAAGACGGAGTTACTTTGCACCAGAGCTAAGGAATTTTAAAGAAAATCGCATGTAACTTACAAATGTAATGATTTTGAACAATAAGGAAAACATTCGCGAAGTGCATTAGTAAACATTCAGTATGACCATAGTTACTGAAATATAAACTTTGGTGCAAAGTTACCCCATAGCGGGGGATACTTTGCACAACATAGAAAAAAGTATATTCAACATACGAACATAATGCTTTCCCTTAAGTCTTTATACATTTCACTTCCTACAGAAAACTGCATGCAGTCTACAAATACTGATATTAGAATGATGGTACCGGTATCAGCACTTAGTATGAATTATGAATATTTGTAAAGAAAATTGTGTATTTTCTGGTACGGGCACAGGAAACACATTCTGATAGTTTAGCATATGCCTCACAAAAATGCCAACTCAGGAACAGAAAAATCCCCGTGAACTGATTTGACTTGGTTCCTCCTTATGTCAAAGAATATCATCCCAAACGTAATCAGTGGCATATTTGCGGAGTTTGGGGCTTTGAGCCTGAAGCCAACCCAAATTGCTTGATTTATTGATTTATTTATTTTAAAAAATCTATTATCATTTTTACTTATATGCTTCAAGCCCCCTCCCCGAGAGACTAGTGATTTTGTAGAAAAAACTAATCTTTTCTGAGTGAAGCCCTTCTCAAACTATTTTTCTGGATCCGCCACTGTTCGTAATTTATTTTCCAACAAGAAATCCATTCCGGCATCGAGTTCCTTTGTGGCTAAGAATTAGCGTAAGCGCCTTTGGCGTGGGAGGCCCGGGTTCGATTCGCGGCAGCAACTCATGTGGTTCGGATTCCACGTTAATCAGTAGGTCTCGTCTCATATAGCCTCGCTGCTGAAAGGGACGTTAAACCCCAAATCAACTCAACTCAACTTCATTCCGGCATTTACCTAAACAGGAAATTCACCTAAAATTAGAAGGCAGGAGATACCTCCAGCAGTAGTAATTTCGTATCCAAGAGGTTACTTTGGACCGGTGCAAGGTAACCCCGATTAGAGGCTGGCTGAAACCGCCTTCTAATTTTATTATTATTATTATTATTATTATTATTATTATTATTATTATTATTATTATTATTATTATTATTATTATTATTATTAACTTTAAAACGTTTCACACTTCAGTATCAATTATTGCTTCAAAGTCCCATTATATACAGTAGTATTGTACGAAACAAACTTAACTTTGACGGAAATTCTTGTAGGTGATATGTTTCAAATTTTGTCGGCCTTTACAGTGACTGCTTTCCATACCTCTACAGCAACAAACCCTCCGGGTAATTAGAATTGATGTTAATCGCCAACATTATAGCGAAAATACAGTTAGATGTTCTATCTTACGGTCACAGTTGAAACTTTCTCTTTACAGTTCATGATTTTACCGGAAGAGGACTGTGCAACTCTTTTCATATTTTGTGCAAAGTAACCCCGTCTTACGGTACATGTATCTCCCTTTTCCCCAAGTTTCGGGCCTGAATTCAGAGCCGTACTGCAACCCAGGGGTCCACCAGGAAGGTCTACTCACATGTACGTACTGCCACCTCCCCCAACAATAAAAGGATATCCGGAAGTGTCACTCGGATCAAGTATGCTGAAAAGTCTTAAAAGGCAGATTTAAAACTTTTTTAAGGCAGTAATTTCTCACCTGACACTGGCTTATCTGACGTAAGGCCCAATCTCTCAATCCTCTGAAGATATAAACATTTTCCTCTCTTTTTAAAAAAGGAAAAATAGACTTGAGTTTTCATTTTTGCTCCAGGACTCCCTGACCAAGGTGGCCTCCTAAAATTTTAAAATTTACTGAATACATTGTCACCATAAAAGTTTAAAAAGCATGACATGAGTCACTCCTATATAATTCATGGACCCTTTTTCAACATGTTGAGAGAGGGCCCATCATAAAAGTTTTGGATGGGGGTCTCCTTGTATTTTCCTGCTTCAGGGCCTCTAATGGTCTTAATCCGGCCCTGTATAATTTCTATACGGAAAACAACGGTGCTGTAAACTTTAAGTTATTATTTAGTTTCAAATTATGGCATCATTTGAGATTTCAATTTAGTTGAATACTTCAAAATTAGCAAAATTACAAAGCAGAATGGGAAATCAGGAACCTTACAAGGGTTGAATTACGAAAAATGTGAAAGGCTGTTTTCGCAGTATCATGGGCTTTCAACGTTGGACTGGGACTAGCTAACTGTATTGCCGTTACTCAATATGTTATCGTCTTCCGTTCTGTTACTCCCAAATGCGAGGAGTTCATGACTTGTTCCTTTTTGTACATTTGTGCCGCTATTTACGATATGAGTTTGAAGGCCTACTAAAAAAATCACCCTCCAGGGCCCACCGGGAAATTTCGCGGTTTCCCGCCAGGCCAGTAAGGCCCTGGGTGAATTTAGATTTAAACAGCATCGGAATTGTCATTTTTTATCTCAGTGACCCCGAAAACTATGAATCCAACACTAATATCGGTCATTTTCAATCATTTTTAAATGTCTCGCTCTCCCCTACGTTGCACCATCAAAGTGAAGTGATAAAAAAACCTCCGAGGCCCGAACCTCATCTATTTGTCAAATTTGATCGAGATCGGTCTCATAGTTCAAGAATTATATTAAGTTTTATTAATTTATATATATATATATATATATATATATATATATATATATATATATATATATATATATATACGAGGTTTGTCCGGAAAATACATATAAAAGTTGAATAAGAACTTTATTTTACAATTATTCAGGTATTACAATATGGTCTTCTTCAAAGTACTCTCCCTTAGACAAGATACACTTCTGCCAAAGCCGTTTCCACTGTTGATAACATTGCTGAAAGTCTTCAGTTGGGATGCTGTTCAGTTGCTTTGTCGTTTCTGCCTTGATGGCTTCCACATCTCTCAAGTGCCGCCCCCGAAGCACCATTTTGCATTTCGGGAACAGGAAGAAGTCAATAGGGGCTAAATCGGGTGAATGAGGCGGGTTGTCTGTCACGGTGATTGAGCTTCGGGCCAAAAACTCACGCACAACGAGCGACGTGTGAGCGGGCGCATTGTCGTGATGAAGGATCCACCTGCCCCCTTGTGCCAAATCCGGTCGAACTCGGGCCACACGAGCTCTGAGACGTCTCAAAACTTCCACGTAAAACTGTCTGTTCACACTCTGGCCGGGAGGGACAAATTCCTTGTGAACTATGCCCCTAGAATCAAAGAAAACAATCAATATTGTCTTCACATTGGATCTTGCTTTTCGCGACTTGTTCTCGGTTCTCCTGGTAGCTTCCATTCCTTGCTTTGAGATTTGAGCTCCACATCGAATTCGTGAAACCAGGACTCGTCTCCAAGTGATGACTCGGTTGAGAAAGTCCCCTCTTTCCTCTGCTTCCAACCAATTCTCACAGAACTTAACCCTCTTTGCTTTCTGTTCTGGAGTCAAGAGCTTCGGTACGATTTTCGCACAATATTTCTTCATTTCAAGCTTTTTTTTTTTTTGTCAGAAGTTCATGAACGATTGTTTTGGGAATTGACAGCTCGTCTGCAATCATTCTGACTGTTAATCTACGGTCTTTAAGAACACAAGTCCGAATTCGTTCAACATTTTCATCAGAACTCGATGTCGACGGGCGTCCTGGTCGAGGGTCTCCTTTCACGTCTTCTCGGCCTTCCCGAAACCTTTTTAACCACTTGTTCACGGTTGGTTTCTTCAGAGAATTGTCTCCGTACACTTGTTTCAAACACTCAAAATTCTCACGGCCATTCTTACCTAACTTTGCAAGAAACTTGATGTTGATGCGCTGTTCCTCAATCAGAGAGAGCTCCATGCCGACGGCAGGTGAACCGGGTAACTTTCAACAAGCAGCCACACACTCCTACTGACACGCAGAGCGCTCTGACTCAAACTGAGCGTTGATGGGATTGGCTACAGCAGTAGTGCCACATGGCGATGGGATTGGCCACAACCTGTAAAATAAAGTTATTATTCAACATTTATACGTATTTTCCGGACAAACTCGTCATATATATATATATATATATATATATATATATATATATATATATATATATATATATATATATATATATATATATATACTAGCTGAACCTGCGCTCTCTACACAGCGCATCATTCGCATATGAGCATAAATCTCCTTCTCATTCCTCACAACATATGTACATGTCCCTATACAGACACAAGTGAAAGACGTCTTGATTTAAAAAAATCGGCAAGGGGTATCATAAAATTGAAATTTTTTCGATTATTTTTTCTCAATATCTCGCACAGTTTGCAAGATTTGAGTCTATTTCCGGTTGGAGTTTCTAATTCATGTATGACCAGTGTTTTCTTTCTTCTTGTATGCAGTATGTAAAAGCAAATACATTACATATACAATTAATTATAATATCAGTTATATATGGTGTTCATTGGGCAAAACACTCAAAAAACAAAGATTTATCTTAAGATTCGAGAAATGGTTATCCTTCCTTTTTCACTATTATTTGGCCATGGAACAAACGCCTGAGACATATACAGTATAACCACAATATACAACATTGTGGTGTTGAAATGTATAACGCATAGGATATGATGCTTTAGTATTTTTTAAATTTCAACGCTTCCAGCGTACCCTAAAAATGTAATAAAGAAATGATGGCCATGTTTTTTTTAAATATTCAATTAGAACTGGACAATCTACGCAAAATTTCCAATCGATCAGTGAAAACGTCATCTTTCTAGAGACTGTAGCTTCCGAGATCTCATTGTCGAAAGGATTGACCATAAATATATAAACATAGTTTAAAAGAACTCGGAAGATAGAAGCACAACTCACATGCATTGATTTTAGAGAAGACTTATTAAAATACAAAGGCTTTGAACAATAATTTTATAGCATAAACTTTATGAAAAATATATAGTTAACTAATTTAGACTATTTAAAGTACAAATACTTAAAATGTTTGTCTCTGTTAAACGTGAAATCACACATAACCGTAAATGAAAGATTTGAAAGGTAAAGTTATAGGTTGGAGCTCAGGCGCTTTTAATTGGGCAATCTTTGCCAGCCAAAGATTTGAAAGGTAAAGTTATAGGTTGGAGCTCAGGCGCTTTTAATTGGGCAATCTTTGCCAGCCATGGAAACATCAGATACGCTGAACTATACCTCAGACGACACGCCGAACTTCTCCACCGATGGTCTGAAGAGTGGAAGATCAAAGTCAGCGAACAGAAGACCTCAGTAGTAAACTTCACAAGAAACAGAAGAAGGGTTTACGTCAGGATCACCATGGCTGGAACACCCCTCCAGAACCGAGATGATGCCAAATACCTCGGAATAATACTGGACAGGAAACTTACATTTGCTCACCACATACATTCCATCGCCAAGAAAGCCAGTCAACGCCATCAAGCCTTGCTACCGCTACTCCTCTCCCCATCCCTCACCCTGAAAACCAAACGCCATATATATCAGATGAGCATTCGTCCCATCCTGATGTATGCCCACCCTGCATGGCAACACGCAGCAAAAACGCACCTCAGCCAACTACAAGTCATCCAGAACAGAGTAGCCAGGGCTATCACTGGACACTCGAGAGACACTCGCCTCGAGCAAATACATGAAGATTTGGAACTCCCATTTCTACATGACTACAGAATTCACAGATCAGCGAACTTCTGGAGGACAATCAGAGCCTCGCCACACCAACACATAGCCACCATAGGAACGGCCAACCCAAGAAGACGAACTTACAAGATGCCGCACCCCTAAAACGCACAACCACTAAACTGACATAGGAACAGCAAAAGAGGAGCGCGACAGTTGCGTCCTCTCTCACAACAAATACGCACGCAAAACAAACGACAGTCAACAACACAAATGGAAGGCAAGGGCCCAAGCCCGGTACTTAAATCAACCACAAAAACCGCCAAGAAATCACTGCTCTGCTCTGCTCTGCTTTTAATTGCTATTGTAACATTTTAATATATATATATATATATATATATATATATATATATATATATATATATATATATATATATATATATATCCCCTACGGTGTGCCGTCAAAGTGAAATTATGAAAACACTCCCTTGTCCGAACCTCATCTATGTTGGAAATTTGATCGAGATCGGTCAAGTGGTTCAAGAGTTATTAAGTCACAAACATAGTGACTTTCATTTTTATACAGTATGTAGATTCATTCCTTTTTCTGTGTAATAGAAGGTTGGGATAAATAAATACCCAGACTAAACCGTGTAATCAGCTAGTTTTCAATATTTGATAAACAAAGTAATCCAACTAACATACTACCAAAACTAACTGCCAGAATCCTCACCTGTCCTGTGCTTGTCATGCATAGGATATAAATTAAAATCCAAAAGAAATGCAGTTAATTCTTTCACGAACGACTGAACAGTACTTGCTCGCACACAAATACGTGTCACAACTCACAAGCAACTTCCTAGAGCCGTCTGATGGCAGACATGCAAACAAAAAACCACAAGGCTGTCTTCAACTTGTAACCGGGCGGGGCGTCATTTGGGAAGGGTAAGGGAGAAATTAAGGCCCTAAGTTCGAAAAACACATTTTTAAATAAGTTGTATACTAATATACTAACAAAAAAAAAAAAAAAAATGAAACCCTTATGAGGGTGGGCAATCTTGCTTTCCTCTGGCAAAATCTGAAATGACACTACTGCTTGTTATTTAAGGCAAAGGTTGCTCTCTGAGACATGCGGGTTGTTGTCAGTAATCATGTTTTTTTAAGCTCCACACCTCTTGATACAATTTTCCTTTAGAGGTCGAGTGTTCTTTTATGCTGTTACTTTTTGAAATGCTCGTTCTTCGCACTAGGAGAATAGGTTCAGGCAAGGTTGCCCATGTTGTGGTTTCCAGAAAGGGGCAAGTATAAGCGACATTTCAAATATCGTTTCAAATTTTGCGGTAACTATTCTATAATTTCTATTGGGTTTTCGAACTTCCGGAATACAATTTCCTCTAAGGGGGAAGCGCCCCACCTTGTCCCCCCTGATGATCGCTCATAGATTCAGGGAAAATATTTGAATTGCTTTTCACCTGAAATACCCATTTCAATAACAGTTAATGATAAAAAATCGTAAATTTCACCCTTTCCCATCATCATACCGAAGGAGCTGAACTTATACTTGAACGGAATCTACAGTGTCACTATTCATCTCAGTGACCCCCAAAACTAAGGATTAAACACTAACATAGATCCTCTTTGATAATTTTAAATGTGAGCTCTTTAAATCCCAATGCCTGTTCACCCCCTCATCCCGATAACATGACAAAAGCCTTAATTAGGACATGGTCCACTTATATACGAAAGATCAACGAATTCAGTGTAGCAGTCTTTAGACGAGGTTGCTCGCTAAACATCGCTACATTTATTTTTATTTATGTAGAAAAAGTCGCTCTGCCCCCCTTAAAACGGAAATTTTCAAATTGCTGAAAGGTAGATCCCTTTATTTTTAGTGACGAAATTATATACCGAGTTTCATCTTTCCAACTTGAGGAGCTCGTAAGATACTTGTATTTTACGCATAATTCCTTGAATCATGTTGCGTCCTTAAGACAAGTTCTTAACGAATGTAACAAATGTAATAAATGTAATAAAAACCTAAGTTTGTCTAAAATTTACTCATGTACTAAAAATCATCAAAATAAGTCTAGCAGTGTAGGATGATATATATATATATATATATATATATATTTAAGGATGGCTAATATCGGGATTTTTAATTTGCGAAATCCGGAAAGTAAAACCGGAAAAATTCCGGAGTTCAGAAAATTCTGATGTCGGGAAAATTCCGAAACTCGGAAAAATCCTATTTCGGAAAAATTCCGAATAATTATGAAATTTTTCTGATATCTGAATTTTTCTAAATTTCGAATTTCTCTGAATTCCGAATTTTTCTAAATTCCGGAATTTTTTCGAATTCAAACGACAAGTGGATCGTGTGATACATGACCTTAGGCTAGAATTTTCTCAGAATGTCAAGCCTGAAATGAGATTTCATGTATCTTTATTTGGTCACAAGTTGTGGACAACGACATTTGAGGTTCACCTGTTACACAATGTACTCCACTAGCAGGTTCCTTGATGAACGAACAGTTGATGACGGCAAAATATTGAAAGAAATCTTGTATTTATCACTGTACATTCATCAAAGATAAGAGTATATGCAAGTTTTATGTCACTAACATCATCAATATGCTATCGCTGATGTGAGACGCTACGTCAGTCTCACCTTTACACTATAATAAGGATTATACATGGGCGTCTCTGGCGGGGGGACGGGGGTACGCGTCCCCCCAATATTTTGAAATACGAAATATTCAATATTTTATTTTAATTTCATTTATTTACTAACAACAGAATAACATCTTTGATGTCCCCCCCAAATTTTACATGCCAGAGACGCCAATTGGATTATATATATATTATATATATATATATATATATATATATATATATATATATATATATATATATATATATATATAAAGTTCCCAATCATCTCTCTTAGCAGAGCAACATATCATGCATTGGCAATCGTCACTCGAACTTGGGAGATATGTATAAAGATTGTTTCCAACTTGGTCGGTCACGTCTTAGCTGTCAATTATTAAAGTTAGATTACTTACTTTTATCTCTTTATCTTCAAATGCGAGTGATAGCTCACTATTAGGGATGGTATCGAGACGAGACGAGACGAGACTTTGTACAGTCTCGGTCTCGTCTCGGTTGATAAATAACGGTCTCGGTCTCGGTCTCGTCTCGAGTAAAAAATCACCGTCTCGGTCTCGTCTCGGTCAACAGATGCTTGTCTCGGTCTCGTCTCGGTCAACAGATGCTTGTCTCGGTCTCGGTCTCGAGTACCAAGTCTCGGTCTCGTCTCGAGAGTCTCGAAATAAATAGTGTGAAATTAAAATACTGAAAGTATTATTCTCGTACAGTCTGTCGTTTCCGCTTATTTTTTCCTTTCATTTTGACTTAGAATTATGGTTTGGTGTACCTCTTCATAGCTAATTTGCTAATGCTAATGCTTTCCATGCGCGTATTCCAGGTTCAATGATCAGTGGATATATCACCCTAAAATCCTAATAGAACCCATATTTCACTTTCAGCAATAGACTTTGTCTCATATAGCCTCAGAACTGCCTATACTATTAAACTCTATTAAATTAACTCCAGTACTAAACAGTAGTTTATTTCCTTCCTTTGAATCAGAATTGTTCAATACCTCCTAACGGATAACGCAACACATAGCAGCACGAATGTATTTAATCGTACCGAAATTGAAACTTTACAATTTTTCATTTATTATTCAATACATTCTCTGCTTTGACTGTCATTTTAAAAACAGAATATAACGTTCATTATCTTAACAAATAGGGTAAATTATTACTACAAAATACGTATTTTGTTTGAAATTGATGAAATGCTTTATTACCATTTCACATCTCCGTATTTAATTGACACTTTATAACACGAACGTCCTGAACCTTGTGGTGGGAGCTACTACACTCATCTTTGCTATGTGAGGTCTCGAGTTGGATCACAAAACAAGTTAGTTCAAAGTCCGATGTTTCGTATAATTCGCGTCTCATTTTAAGTGCATTCTGTTTCTTATACAAGTTCATAAGGTCGTAATGCATTACGTAAGCACATATCCAGTGCCGTAACATAGATTAATCTTATTCCTGAGCTCTCAACGGTGCATGCAATCTTTATTCGAGAAAACTAATCTTTCGTTCATTACGTTGATTAAAAATGACTTGCGAAACATGGACATACATATTATATAAGTATATAGGTAATTCGAGTTATCTGTATCTATTTTTTTCTCATTCGTCAAAACAAGTGATTCTTAACTTTCTAGTTTTCTTTTGTATTAATTTTCGTAGTTTTGCTGCAACATGATGGATTGAATAATCAAAAATACTTTTTTCGCTCTGTGACTTTCATTAAATTTTGGATCCATTTTTTACCCTACCTCACCTAGTACAAGTTATATATATAGTCTTAGCTGAGAAACCAGTTTTTCGCTTCTGTAAAATTACAAAATTATGACTTGGTTAAGTTTACCCCCGAGGTTTAGATATAATAAAATCATCACCATCACCATAATCAACCATTATCAATCCATTGCTGGATGAAGGTCTTTCCAAGTCTTCACAACTATCTAACTTGGGCAATTCTTTTCCAGGTTACTCCTCAGTGGTTCTTGATTTCGTCACACCTTCTTGTATGCGGAGGTTTCCTAGGCTGTTTTTGTCTTGTGGTGTCCAATCTAGAATTGTTTTCGTCCGTCGATCATAATTTCTTCTTGCAATACGTCCAGCACATTTTCCAGCTCATATTAAATTATTTCATTAGCATCATCAGTATTCAATTCTAAATATTTGGGCTACAAATAGTTGGAATTCGCTACTTTCGGAGTACAGACACGCTACTTTTTAATCTTGGGATCTGGCAACACTGACTGAATTATTTAAATCAACATAATGTGAGAACACCCATTTGGTCTAGCGGCTAGCACTCTTGATTTCAGTTGCGTGGTCTCGAGTTCGATTTCCGGTAGGGGTAAAGTTGAACGACCGAAGTGGTTCGGATTCCACTATAATCATTAGCTCCACGTCTCCTTTAGCCGCCCTAGCATAACTGTGGGACGTTAAACTAAAACAAAAGTGAACACTGTGTATTACTAACTGTAAGTCCTTGAATAATTGAATATAGCTATATGGTATGGATCGAGTTTGATGTGATCGGTGGTCAAACTAAAGCAAGTGAAATGTAATTAGTGTGTAATTAGAACTTTTAATTAAGCACGGTCTTAATCTAAAGTGTAAACCAGGCCTAAGGCTTAAGGGGAGCAACTAGTGTTACTGGAAATGTATCAGTTACATTTAATTTCAGTTACAATTTGCATTTACATGTATTGCTGGAACGAAGACAACATTAAACATTATAAGTAGCCCAAAACTATGAAAAACGTCTTCGCTTGAAAACATTCGTGCACCATAAAACAAACTACGAGTAATTTTAAAATATCTTGCAGTTCATCTACGTTATTTGCATATATTTAGAATAATATTTAGCAATTTTTTTAAGTGGGCAACGCTGCTTAAAATAATGTAACTGCCATTTGTTGTAATTAAAACCACCAAAAACTATTGTTGTAATGTTATAGAAGCAAAGGAAAGCAATAATCATTATAAAACTTTAATACAAATACGTCATTTTAAGCAGTATAACAATCACTACCAATGTGTTTGGTATCTCTGAAACGATTTGAAATAACAATTGTTGTATATGGCGTTATAAGCATTTAAGTCTTTTGGAAGCATTTGCGTGATGAGACGTGATATGTCAGCGCGTTTTCGAAGTAAAGTCTTTAGAAACATTTAAATTTTACGTTTCTTGTAACTTTGTTTCCTCATTAATTCGAAATATATTGTACCATGATCACAGTATTTGACGCTAAGATACAGTTGATGCGCATTGCACCGTCCATGCCATTTGAGTTATTAGAAATTTCCAAAATGTTGATGTTAATGATACTGTGTTGTCCTTTGTTACACTAAATAATGTATGGACTATTGTGGTTTTGTTAAATAACTAAATTAGAAATATGTAATACTTTACGTAGCGCAATTTGAGAAAATACAACTTTATTTTGCTTTTAGCAACATTGTTCATCTAGTGATATTGCAGAGTATCTAGAAGAATTTCCCAACTTGGTACAAAATTTCAGCATTTTTAATATATACATATATATATCGCAGATCATAGGAGTGTTATTATTATTAGCATGATTGTTATTTGTAGTCCATAAAATTAGCATGGAGCTAAATGGAATTCTAAACGGTCCGTTCAAATAATATCAATTTTTAGATTGAACCCCTTCCGTTTCCTACACACAAAGTTCCACATAAGAAAGAGTAACCAAACGTTTGCTGTAGTTTTATACTTTTAACGCTTATTCTTGTTTTTCTCGTTTCTTTTTGTTTCATCTCTTCTTATTTTTTTCATATACGGTCTCGAAGGAGGGGGGGGGGTCCGGACCCACCCTTTGGCTACGTGCCTGGTATAATGCAACGGAGAAAAAGATTATTAAAGTATAATTAGCATGATGCAAAAGAGAAAATGATAGAAAATTATCTTTCCGATCTTCTTCCGTAAGTGGGTGAAGCGGGACAGAATGGTAAAATCTCAAATGAAAACTTCACTTTTATTTGCAATAGATATGGTTTGTCTGAAACACTTGTGTGTACAAATGACTGGTACTATAATGAATAAAAATAAAGTGGAATAAGGTGAATAAAAATAAGGCGAAATTCAAGTTTAACAACATTTTGCCCTCCCCTTCGCCCCTGATAATTTAACGCAATACTTGCAAGATTTTTGGGACATATCTGCATCAGTATGTACCGTTTCGCTACTAAGGATCACAACTGAAATTACCGTTGAAAGTTATTCGGAATGTAACTGTGGACATCTCAGTGAAACTCATATTCTATCACATGCAAGAAGACATAGAAGGAAAAGAAGCGAACTAATATCATGCAGACGACTGTTGAACAAAACCAACGTTTGTAAATATTGTTCTAAAATTGCATTGTTTGTCAAATTGGTTTCGCATTTCAGTTGATTCATTTTAGCATCAAACCATTGCCTGCAATCAAAATGGAAAGTACTATTTAACAAGAATTTTACATACTTTATCCCATTACAGAGACATTTATCTCTTATAAAAACACATTTCAAATAACTTTGTTTCGTAGATACAATTTGCAAAAACTAAGGCTCTCATTTGCAATTTTATCGATCCTTTCCGCTTCACTCACTTACGGAGTGAAGTTAGGATAAATTTCTAGGAGTTAGATTTCTTCCTTTCCATTATGGCACTTTCACTCTAATCATCTTTTCGACTGTTGCAACATTCCCGAGCTATAGAATGATAAATACCCTCTGTAATTTCCTATTCGAATATTTGCTGGTGTTTTCATATTAGTGATACTGGACGTTTTACCTGATGTAGGTACCATGTTTTGGTGGTCATTTTAAAAACGGTGACCCATATGAACAATCTTTTGCAACAGCACTATTTAGTTTTTAAAGATATGTTGAACGAGGTATCATTCACCCCATGTTTCCATTTACAATTTTGAGGGTGTGCCCTGGACCCCCATGAAGGGTGGCCCTGGGAGCCTCCCCGACAATATCAATTGATGTGCCACATGACATTTTCTATTTGAGTTTTTGTTCGGTTCATTTATGTTCAACCGTTTTCATATTAGTGGTACTGCACGTTTTACTGTATCTGATAGAGGCAACATGTCTTGTCGGCCATTTTGAATACAGTGCCCGATGTGAAAGATCTTTTGCCACAACGCTTTTTAGTTTTTCAAGGTCTATCGAACGAGGTACCACTCACCCCTTGCTTCCATTTGAAATTAAAGTTGGGCCCCGGCCCCGGCCCCGGGAACCTATGCAGGGCGGATCTGAGTGGCACCGCGACCATATATATATATATATATATATATATATATATATATATATATGGAGAGAGAGAGAGAGACAGACAGACAGAGAGACAGAGAATTGTATTGCATCAGCAGTGGATTTTGTTTCTGCAGAGGCTTGAGGAACGAGTAAGAAACATTTGCGTTGTACGTGCAATGCAAAAAATTATCACAAATTTATTTCGGAAGGGGTTTGAGCCCGATAACCAACCCCTAAATACGTCAATGTACATCAGTCAACCGTTCTCATATTATGTAACACAGCAACGAAACAAATTTTGAGTGAAGGCAATTTTAGTATCTATCAATATCAATATTCGAGACGAGACCGAGACTTTCGAGCCTGACCTAAGTCTCGTCTCGGTATATAAAAGTCCATCTCGGTCTCGGTACCATCCCTACTCACTATTTCAACTACAATAAGGAAATACGTTCCGCTATCTGTACTCTCGAACTACTAGGTATTTAAAAATAAACTTATATAACCGGTAAAACACCAAATATGTTTTAAATGATCATATTTTGACTTTAGATTATGTTTAATCTCTTTACACGTTGTTTCGTTATATTCTTTACGCACAAACATAAAGTAATAAGTACTCACAGAAACAAGATAAATGCACTCATGAAAAATACAATATGGAATTAACTCAAGGTCGTATTTATGTAAATATTTACTAATTATTTCCCCTCAAAATATAAATATGAAGTGGTTTTACCACATATACCTATATTCAATGCGCGCTGTTTTATTCTTTTCCCGAATTTATCCTCTCTTTTTTTCCTTTTCTATTAACCAACGAAGTTACCCCGGGTGTTGACTTATGAATTATCATTCTTTCCTCGCACTTACGTTAAAAACTTCATTTTCCGAAATGGTTAGGTCGATGCTTTACTCTTCTTATAAGATATCAAAAATTACTTTACCTATAAAATATGTCCTTTGCCGATGTACACAACAGAACCACATTCACTACTCAACGGAAGGACATTCACTACTTCTGGTTTAAATGCAGCTAGACTTTTGGACCGAATGCTTCTTCGGTCTTCGCACTATTAAACGTCCAGTCCGAATGGCTGTTCGGTCTCCACACTGTTCATCTTTAGAACGAATAGTTGTTCGGTCTTCGCACTATTAAACGTCCAGACCGAATGGTTGTTCTGTCTCTATACCGTTCATTTTCCGACCGAAAGGTTGTTCGGTCTCCACACTGTTCATCTTCAGACTGAATGGTTGTTCGGTCTCCTCACTGTTCATCTTCAGACTGAATGGTTATTCGGTCTCCTCACTGTTCATCTTCAGACTGAATGGTTGTTCGGTCTCCTCACTGTTCATCTTCAGACTGAATGGTTATTAGGTCTCCTCACTGTTCATCTTCAGACTGAATGGTTGTTCGGTCTTCGCACCATTAAACGTCCAGACCTAATGGTTGTTCGCTCTCGACAGTGTTCATTTTCCTGACCAAATGGTTGTTTGGTCTTCGCGCTATTAAACATCCAGACCAAATGGTTGTTCGGTCTTCACACTATTAAACATCCAGACGAAACAGTTGTTCGGTCTTCACACTATTAAACATCCAGACTGAATGGTTGTTCGGTCTTCGCATTATTAAACGTTCCGGTCGAATGGTTTTTCGCTCTCCATACTGTTCATCTTTAGATCGAATGGTTGTTCTGTCCTTGCAATATTAAACGTCCAGACCGAATAGTTGTTCGGTCTCCGCACTGTTCATCTTCAGACCAAATGGTTGTTCGGTCTTCGCACTATTAAACTTTCCAGATCGAATGGTTGTTCGGCCTCCACACTGTTCATCTTCAGATCGGATGGTTGTTCGGTCCTCTCACTATTAAACTTCCCAGACCGAATGGTTGTGCGATCTTCACGCTGTTCACCTTCCAGACCGAATGTGTTGTTCGGTCTCTACACTGCTCATTTCCCAGACCGAATGATTTGCGTCTTTCTTGCGACAGTTCGTCGCCTGACTGTCAAAATGTATACTTGAAGTAAAAATGTCCATGATTGGCTGATTAAAACGAAATGTCTAATCAAAGATGAGCTTTGATGTCTTTTGGGTAAATACAGGTGACTTGCTAATTTTTAAGCCCATGAAAACCTGCGTAGAATAAATTCTCATAATTCGAATCCCCTTTAGCTGGCCACGAGTCACCGTCAAGAATGTTAATGCCAGACAAAAGTTTTGCTGTAGTTGGTGTATCGTCACACAGGAAATAGCGCATGTTGTCAACGACACTATGAAGAAACTGGTTAGAGTCGATGCTTACGTGCTTTTCGTTGCTCTGAAGGAGCACATCTTTGAAGGCACCTAATTCCTTAAATTTCAAAGCCTCTTCATATTTCTCCCCTTGTTGATTTTTGAAGGATTGCAACACCCTAATGATTCGTTTCACCAGATAATTTGCACGTTCTAGATTGATATTACTTTCTTGTAGTTGAACAGACAATGAAGATAAGTCCTGTAGTACATCGTACATCAAACCAAGATCGCATACTTATTCAGGACGGCTCGCTTCGTTCCTAGGCCATGAATTTTCTTGCTAGCAGTGGATAAGTTTCCTCCTGCATGGTTCATGAAATTATTATGCAAAACAGGAAATGAGACCCATACAGACGTAACTGACCTAAAGCTACTTGCAACCTAACGGATGACCTTCACTCGGTTAATACGTAGGATTTGAACATCAAGATCTTTAGAAATGTGTGATATTTCTAGCACCTTTTTGGGAGATTCATTATAGAAAATATATATGGCGTCTAAAAATCCTTGAAGTGATTTAGTTGCTGTAACGTCTGACAAAGCATCATTTACAGCTAGTTCAAGTCGATAATTCATATAATATCATGTGGAAATACGTGGATAAAGTTCTATCAACTGCTCGACAAGCCTACCAGCAACGTAAGTTCTTTTCCAGCATTACACTGGCTTCGCCGCTAGCGATAGAGACCCACCCGCTCCATGTAGCGGACCGTCATCGTCGGGGAGGGGTGGAGCTGAGAGGGCAGCTTCATTCTTCATTCATTTATCACCCCTCATTTTCACATTGCATGCCCTCTCAGCCGCGAATACCGCTACTGTACTCGCGGGTGGTTGCTGGGAGTCGGGAAGAGGAAGGTGTAGTGGACGTCTTCCTCCACTTGGGGAGGACGTGCACCCACCCGGCCTACTGTTGTGTGCGTCCAGTGTTTGTGTTGTCCAGAGTGTTTAGTCTTTGAAAATATAAAAACAAGAACAAAAAATAGGAAAACCATAAATAAAAAAAGAGAAAAATTAAAAAACTAAAAATCCGCACCTCTTTGTTTTGTTTTGTTGTTCCTGGGCTGATGGGGTCTATCTTTTTGTTGGCCAGGTTTCTTTCCTTTTTTTTCACCTCTTTTTTTTCCGGGGACACGCGTTTTAGTCGACAGGAATGATTTTCTTCCATTCCCAATCCCTTTGACCGCGACAGGCCCACGCTGATCCTAAGGTTGTGGGCGTGCTGATAGGATTGCCAGGGGGTAGCGTTAGTTCTCCCCGTTAACATCCCGGCTAAATGCATATATAAATCTTCTTTTTCATGGGTATCAAAACACTAAAAACTTATCCGGGCTCCCCCTCGCGGAAGAAGCCCTAACCAAGTGAAACTGAGATAGTGGAAAAGACAAGTATCGCGACCCTTGTTGTCCGATATCTTCTAATTAAAGATAAAGACGTTGATAGTGCCAATTCTGATGCAAACCGTCCGACTGCTATTAAGAGCTTGTCCCCTTTTGTCATTCATAAAGTTAGCACCTATCATGTCGGACAGGTTAAAGACATCAATAAATTGCGTAATGGCACCTTATTGGCGGAAACGATAGACAAAAGGCAAACTGCAAAGCTACTTAAGTTAACTGCTATTGAACCGGTGAACGTGTCAGTCGAACCGCAACGTCTGCTGAACGTTTCAAGAGGGGTGATATCGTGTTGGGATCTCCTCAATGCCACGAAAGAGATTAAGTCGGAGTTAGCAGAGCAACTCGTTATAGACGTAGCTTTAATCAAAAGTAAGAAGTCAGGTGTACTCGTCGCCACCAAGTCCCTGATTCTTACTTTTAGTTTGCCCACGCTTCCGAAGTAAGAGAAGGATGGATACTATCAATTGAAAGTTCGGCCCTATATACCTAGTCCCTTGCGCTGCTTTAAATTGCAACATTTTGGGCACACCAGCACGTCGTGTAATGCGAGTGCTGCTCTTTGTGCGATTTGTGGCCAGGGTAGCCATGGTGCGGAACCCTGCAAAGCGACCAAGCCCTTCTGTGTCAACTGTAAGTGTGAGCATTCAGCTTGGTCTCGGGAATGTCCAGAAGTGTATTCGAGAACTCATGGTTGTTGAGAAGATTTCTACTGTTAATCCTAAGCGTCGTTTGAAAGAGAGTATTCCTTCCTTGTTTTCTATTCCATTCGTTACTGTTGCAGCTAGTTCTAGGAAATCTGTACCAACCCAGAAGTCCTAGTTTCCACTCAAACAGACTTGGTCCTAGAGAATAGTTGTGACCCAGATGCATCGCAAGCGAACTTCCCAGAACCCAACATGTTTCTGTTACTGGTGGTCTTCGGCGTACTCCAACCCATCGCCGATCACCTTATATTGCTGGCCTGAAACTTAGCCAACATATCCGCCTTCTGAACGAGACGGTTCTCACTCAAAAGAGAACAAAATCTACGCCAGTTCGTGAGCCTCCTGCAGTTTTTCTCAAGTCTGACATGATGGGGGACGAACTTATGGACTCCGAGTAGGCTGTTATTGGACCACGTGGGAAAGTTCGCCTCAAACGTTGATCTCTTCCAGTGTGGCGCTTCTTCAGTGGAACCTCAATGGCTTCTGTAGTCACCGTGAGGGATTGACACAACTGATCACTGACCGCTCGCCTGTACTTATCTGCTTCCAGGAAACCCATTTTAAGCCTACCCAGTCCTTCTTTCTGAGTATACAATGTATCGATGTGGTAAGCCACACGCTGACCACTGCTAGCTGCGTGGCAGTCTGTGCCTCCGATTCTGTTCATTCTCGGCAGATTCACATTGCATCCGGACTGCAAGCCGTCGCGGTGTGACTGTACGTTTCTCGCCTCCTTACACTTTGTTCATTGTACATTCCTCACTCAGAAGCCTTTACAACCGACGACCTGCTTCAGCTCTTCCATCAGCTCGAGCCGCCAGTCTTGCTTCTAGGAGACCTTAATGCATATCATCTTTTGTGAGGCTCTGTCCGTACTGACGGTCGTGGCCGTCAGGTAACTGAATTCCTTGAGGAGAGTGGCTTGCTCATCCTGAACGATGGCAGTCCTACTCATTTCTCCACTGCCCATGGCATATATTCTTGTATCGACCTCTCCATGTGCAGTGCTGCTTTCTTGACCTCATTCACATGGAGAGTGCATCCTGATCTTTGTGGCAGTGTTCGTTTTCCCTTGTTTCTTCATGGTCTCCCTGTTGTTCCTCCTTTACCTATCTGCCGCCTCAATCTGAAGCGTGCTGACTGGCGTAACTTTCGTGAACTCAGTGAATTTCATTGTCGTAATGATCTCCCTGTTGCTGCTGTTGCTGAGGATTTTCAGTAGACTGTTCTTGATGCTGCTCATGGTTCCATCCCAGAATGTGGTGGTGACGATTCCTGCCGGCGTGTTCCATGGTGGTCTGCGGACATTCGTGAGGCTATCCTGGGCCTATCCCACTGACGAAAATCTGCAGCGTCTCCGCATCCTACGTGCTCAAGCTAGACGTCTTATCAAGCTTTTGAAGCGCCAAAGCTGGAAGAATTACGTTTCCTCAATGAATAGTCGAACAGCGATGTCCACTGTGTGGCGTCGGGTCCGCTCTCTTACTGGAAATACTCCTACTGTTGATGTTCCTGCTTTGTCTGTCAATGGTGTCTTAGTTACTCACCTTTCGGAGGTAGCTAACACTTTAGGCCAGTATTTAGCTCCTATCTCTGAGTCTGAACGTTATCCTCCAGCCTTCGTTGCCATTAGGGCCCGGTTGGAGCGGAACCTGTTAAACTTTCTTATCGCAAACAGCGAAGCTTACAATGCTCCTTTCACCCCTGTTGAATATGATTCTGCTCTTCGTGAATCGTCCAGTACTGCTCCTGGGGTTGACCGCATATCCTACGAAATGTTGTGCAATATCTCCCGCGATACTCAGCTTGCTTTATTGCAACTGTATAATCGCATCTGGGTAGAGGAGTTTTTTCCACCGGTTTGGCGTGACGCTCTCGTTATTTCTGTCTTAAAGCCAGGAAAAGACGAGACTAGCCCCAAGGGCTAGGGACGCATTGCTCTCACGAGCTCGGTCTGTAAGCTGTTTGAACGGATGGTCAGCAAGCGCCTGGTATGGTATGTGGAATCAAATTTACTTTTGTGTAAGTTTCAAAGTGGATTTCGTCGTTTCCGATCCACTACTGACAATCTCGCTTATCTCGAGGGCCAACTTCAAGACGCCTTTCTCTACGGAGATAATCTTGTATCTATATTTTACGACTTAGGGAAGGCGTGCGACACCACATGGCGTTACGGAATCCTAAAACAATTATATGTCTAGGGTCTTCGTGGGCATATGGCACAATTTATCACGAATTTTCTTCACGAG
Organism: Thermobia domestica; assembly: GCF_964235325.1. Taxonomy (NCBI): domain Eukaryota; kingdom Metazoa; phylum Arthropoda; class Insecta; order Zygentoma; family Lepismatidae; genus Thermobia; species Thermobia domestica. The sequence continues at coordinate 213,631,937 of NC_137460.1, read as the reverse complement.
CGAAATTTTCGAGTGCGTGTGGGATCTGCTCTCTCAGAGCGGTTTGTGCAAGAGAATGGTGTTCCACAAGGCATTGTCCTTAGTGTCAGGTGCTTGCTGTCGCTGGCAATAGTGTTCTTTCGCAGATCTAGGCTCCTGTGTCTGGTTTGCTTTATGTTGACGACTTTGTAGTTTTCTGGCGCTCCCGTCACCTTCGCGGCATCACTCGACAGCATTTACTGACTCTGAATCGTCTTGTTGGCTGGTCGGATGTGACGGGATTTCTCTTTTCCAGCGAGAAATCTGTGTTCACCTCTGTCGGCAGCGTACCTGTATTGTTGACCCGGACTTGTATCTTGATGGCAAGCGTTTGTCCTTCGTTGATACAGTCCGTTTGTTGCGTTTGGTCTTTGACCGTCGATTCTCTTGCGCAACACATATTCGGAACATTAAGTACTCTTGTCTTCGAGCTCTGAATCTCCTACGTGTTTTTTACCACCGCACATGGCGTGCTGATCGTACTGTTCTGTTCCGCTTGTACCGTAGTCTAATTCGGTTAGACTATGGCTGTGGGTTGGGACCAGACCCTTGAGAATAAATTACATGCAGTTAGGCCGGCGCTAGGAGCGTGGTGTACGTCTTCTTGTTCCCGTCGTCGAGATGAAGTTCTCCTGGAGCGTCTGCGCATCGGACACTCTCATCTTACGCATAGCTATTTGTTACGTCTAGTGAACCGTCCGTATTGTGAAGAGTGTATTGTCCCTCTTACTATTCAGCACATTTTTCTTGAATGTCGTGAATGCTCAGATCTCAGAGAGCGCTACGGACTGCTTTCTCTACTTACCCATGTCTTGGGGGATACTGGCGCAATTGTTGACCGGGTACTTCAGTTTATTTTTGTATTTGGGGTTGCTCACGTCTCTGAGCACTTTTAGTTTGTTGTTACTGTTTTATCGTTGCTAAATTTTTGTATCTTCTCTGAGCTTTTATTGTCTTTTCTATATATATTGTTATTGTTATATATTTTATCTTATTTATTCTTTTATCTTCCACTTTTGCTTTTGTTTCCTTTTCCTATTCATTTAGCAACACTTTCGTTCATTTGAACTGTATTCGTTTTAGCCTTTAATTCTTTTAATCTTGCAGTCCTGAGCAACGTTGTTAATCGTCCTGAGCAACGTTGTATAGCCTCTTTGCTGATGTCCCCATTACTCTCCCTACTCATACTCGAAAGAGACCCAATTATTCTGTATACACTTATCTGTAAAACCTAGAGATTTGAGACATGATAGAAGTGCATCAGAAATCTATATCGCTGTATGTCCCTCTAACAATAGTAATTTGAGAAACAAAAATGTGATCGGTTCATTGTTTATTGAAGCATGAATATAGATAACAGGGTAACATTGCGGGGGAATCGCGTCTCCCCACTTTCTAACAAAATTACAATGGACAAAGATAGGCACGGGGTACGGCATGACGTTATGCGTCCCCCTACTTTTCAGATCCACTTTTACCCCTGGATAATAATAATCGTTTTCTGTGCTACTAGTGGTTGTTTATTCATGAACACAGAGAGTTTTGCTGAAGAACTTACTATGTCGGACACAATATGTTTCTTCATTTCACGGGAAATATGTTCAATTATCTTAGAATATATATTTCTGGAGTGTAATATAATTCCGGTGTTCATGCCATTAAGACTGAAGTTCCACAAGAGATTCGTGATGACCAAAAGAGCCGTTCTTTTCAGCAAAGTAGAATGCAGTGCGGAAGATTTTTCTAGTTCCGTTTACTGAATCTTTGTTCATTTCTTCAAACTGCTTGGGAAGTTCTTTCTTTTCCTTCTTGTCGCACATTTTTGAGCTATTTCATGCGTTTTTGAATCCTCGTTTTTTAAATTTTGTTTCGAAGAATTGTTAACTGACTGGTTCTCTTATTTCCTGATGAAGTGTGAATTTGCAAATTAAACCATTTACTTGATTTTTTTCTTTCAAGTTCCTAAGGAGTGAGCTTCATCACAAAGTAAACACTCTAAGTTATTTTCTATGCATGAAAGCCATGAATTCGTTGCTTTCTTCTCTTGCCGCTGCTCTAAGGTCCATACCTGAGGCGATTGCGGAATACAATTATATTCACCGAAGATCTTAAATTGAAAAGGAATAAGAGAAATGTTAGAAAAGAAGTAATGCAGATATAGAAAATAAATTGTTTCCTACGAATTAATCATATTGAAATATTAATGAACACTACCACTATATGATATTGTCAGAATTGAAATAATATAATTCCGTGGCCACGTACCAAAGCAACATTGTTTTGAAACGCTGAGATGATGCAATGTTCATGTTCAAAATTTATTATTATTATTATTATTATTATTATTATTATTATTATTATTATTATATGTGCTTTGTGCCACACTGGTGCTTTTGTTACTAACCAGTAGGGCAACAACATTTATGCTTCATTCTGCCGTAAATTGAGCTTTAATGTTTCTTTTTATTATTTATTTAGGTTACTTTATATTATGCATCATTATCATACGAATGTTCTGCTTTACTTATAATGAACGTGAAAGTTAAAAAGTACACATCTAGTTCTCTGTATTAAAATTTGAAGGGGGGATTTTGCACAAAACCAGGTATTTTCAAATTCAAGGAATTACATTTACAATTGTATCTCGTAGATGTTGAATAGAAGGAACCATACTACAGAATTGTATTTAACCATACTACAACTTCAAGCTAAACTTTTTTATTTGCACTGTTTTGCTTTCAGTTTCATTTTTCTTTTCATTCTCGGCATGTTCTGTGATGGTTCCAATATTGCTTATATCTCCCTGACTGGAAGCAAATGGGAGCTTCTCCATTTTTTTAAAATTCAAATTTTAATTTTTAAGTTATTTATATTAAAACTGAGGAAGCAAACAAGAAAACCCTCAAGTCTAGCTCTTCTAAATAGTTTACAATTTCCATAATCAGAAATTTTATCATATATTACAAAGTGTTTCATCACTGCTTATGAAATCGTTAAACCTTGACTACACTGTCAAACAAAAGGAGTTGAAAAAGACGCTGCGTGGACTTTTCACCTAATGTACTATTCTAGCATTCGCTGTCAAAGAAAAAGTTGCAGAGACCAATGAGGATAGCTATGGATTTTAAAAAAATAGAATTACTCAAATAACTGCTTTCAGTGAAATTTAAAGCTGAGGCCGTTCACACAGATGTAAATTCGTATAATAATAATAATAATAATAATAATAATAATAATAATAATAATAATAATAATAATAATAATAATAATAATAATAAATCGGTCAAGAAGATTTGAAAAGCTTTTGCAGATCTCTATCCTAAGAGTAGTTTTTCTTCCTTCGCACCAGGCAAATGTCGGAATGGTACCTAATGTAAGGCCCCAAATAATCTCGTTTCCACTGCCTTCAACGAAGAACGTTAGCCCTTTGGCATTATCGTCATCAAACCGGTGATGCCATAAAAATCCTTATAATGTAAAATAAATAAATGCATATACTTTCGTCTTTCTAGGAAGTAGTAGCTGACAAATTAACATATTTTTGGAATTTTCTTCGATACTTCTCGATCTTTTTGCTTTTATATTGTAAAATTTCTTGGGTAAAGCAATAAAATGTACTCGTGATTTGGACTTTCCCTTCACCTTTTTATTATAAAAAGTCTTCTTAAATACACAAATTATAATAAGTAATTCTCTAATATCTACTTAGGTAAGATTAAGATAGGAGCCCGGTGACCAAGCGTCGTGTGCTTTAAGGTGAGGTACTCTCGGTGACCGTGTGTCGTGAGAGGGGTGTAGATTAGGTATCTCTCTCTCGGTGACCGTGCGTCATGAGAAAGAGGAAAGGAACCCGGTGACCCAGTGTCGTGGGTATAAGGATGGGTACCTCTCGATGACCAAACGTCGTGAGAGGACTTTTAGGTGTTTCGATCAATCTGGGAAGATTGATGTTGGTCGAGGCGTGCAGTTCCCTTTTATCCTGTATTGTCAGCTTCCTTCGTTGATTCTCGTCCTTCCGACTATTGGCGATGGTGAGCGACTCCTCTTCGGGACCGTCGGCTGTTTGTTTTTATTTACTATTAACATATGTAGTTCACACGTGGTTATTGCATGACGTGTAGACACGCGGAACCTTACAATATTTTCTTAATGGAATTTACACAATTATTGTCTATTTTCTTTCTAAGCACTTTTCTAACACCTTCTTGGACATCTTGCAAATTGTAAAGGAATTTTAATTCCTCAACCTACAATGAAAGTTTGAACACTACTAAGCAAATATTTTCGAAGTAACAGTTGTACTGAAATAATCAAAGATTGCTGTGATATGGGCATACGCTACAAGTCTTTCCTGACTTTTGTTTTCTACCCCCTCCTGTTAAGAAATTTTCTCTAAATATATTATATATGAGCGAAAACGAAACAACAAAGAAAAATGTTTATTTTTACTTACTTCTTTTTTTTTTTTTGTCCAATAGAGTATGGGGAAACTACTGCTACTACTAGTACTAGCTGCTGAGTATGTATCGAAATTAATCGCCATTTTCTTTGATGTCAATTGCGACTACAAATGAGCAGTGCTAATCTGAGATTCGCTATGGTGAACGAGGATGAATGCTTCAAACTAGACCAACGATAGGTCATGTGTTTTGTTTTTTTGTGGAGGTAAACGATTTTTTGGCGCAAATATATTTATTCAATCTCCTCTTAACCGTTGAATTAAAATAAAGACCAAATTCTTTTCGGAACCTACTTCCGCGATTAGAAAGGAACCAGTGGCGTAGCACACTTTTGCGCCCCCCCCCGCAAAGTATAGAGAAGGGGCCCTAGTTATAAAGCCGACAGAAGTAAGATTGAAGTTCTACTTCTTTACATCTTTATTCATCGCAAGACTTCGGGGCCCTCTATACCTCGGGGCCCCCGCACTGCGGGGGTAGCTGCTACGCCACTGAAAGGAACTAATTCCATCCTATATATTCTTGCTCAAATTGTATCCTGGCAGTTGCATTTCGCCCCGCAACAGTCTTCCTCGCTTCGATTTTTGTAGATATTTTAACACCTTGATGCGTTCTCATTGGCAAGCAGAGTGGGACAAGGCAAATCAAAATAAACTTCACGTAGTAATGTCCCATATTGGACAGTGACACACATCATCTCGCTGTAATCGTCGCGACAAAGTGCTCCTGACGCTTTTACATATCGGTCACATTCTTCTGACGCATTGTTATTTTGCTGCGTGGTGTGAATTGTCGATATTGTGAGGAGTATATTGTCCCTGTGAGTATTCGGCAGATTCTTGTCGAATATTCTTAATACTCAGATCTAAGAGGGCATCACGGTCTGCCTCGAGCTCTTGACTGTGGTTTGGATGATGTTGTTGCTTTTACTGGGCGTATAGTTGCATTTGTGCGCGCTTCTGACGTTGCTCACACTCTGTGGGCTTTCTTTTTAGCGTTCTGCTCTTTTATTTCCTGCTACTACAATTTTATCTTTAATTCTAACCTTTTATTGTTTTTCTAAACAGGGTAAATTCTAACTAAGGGAGCAAATTTGGAGGGGTGCATCCAAAAAGAAACAAAAAAGGTCGTAGCGAACGTGAGGGGAAATTCCATCGTTGTGGAGTGACAGGGTGTCAAAAGTAGTGTTGTAAATAGAAAAAAAAACGTTCGTTTTTTTCAGAAATGTACGTTTTTTTTAGAAAAAAAAACATTGCCTCTCGTTTTTTTTCTAAATTTCGTTTTTTTTCAAATAGTCATTTGTAATGTATCTTACATCATTTAAGTCTGCAGTATTTTTATGTAGGTGTAATTACCATAAAATGCAACATAAATTAAACACTAGATACTGATACGGTACAAATATTTTACAATTTATATGAGTAGCATACCTACTAATAGTCCGGGTTTCTGTACTGTTTCACCAATATCAACGAAGAAATAAAAGTATATATGAACATTTGTTTTTTTCGTGAAAGTAGGCCTTTAATAAGTACGAAAATAATATCACGAACAGTATAAAATGCAAATAACTAATACTAATTTGCCTACTAATATTTTTCTGAATATCATATATAAATAATTTGTCGACTAGATATATGATATGCATTGCTGGCTCTACCATATGTGAAACACGTGCATTTGCACGGGGTTGCATTATCTGTCATAAGTATTTTATTTAAAATAAATGTTTCTTGTTTGAAACAGACTTCATGATCATGGTACCTAAATTTACTAAGCTGACCTTCTATTTGAATACTACATTCATAAATTATGTTTAGGTCGCATTAGTTTAAGTTACATGATCAGTGCTAAAGCAAATGGTAAAATAAATCCCTGAATAAATTGCTTGATTGTTGCCAAATACAAGAACTCAATTCTCGAATGCCTGTTAAATTTAGTTACTTATCAGAGTTCTGATATGAAAGCTTCTCTCGTCTTTGTCGCAAATAAGATCGTTATCATTGAAGATGGAAACACTTTAAAAAAAATAACAGATGTAGAAGGAAAATCAAGAAATAAAGGTAAAAGAGCTAATTGCATTATAATTGCAAACTGACATGTTGAGATTGAAACTCGATATTGAATTCTATAAAAAGGATTACCATCTTTCAAATGTATTTGCCTTATCTTTCACTAACACAATAGATTAATATTTAAAGAAAAAAAACAGACACAACAATATTGTATTTGTAGTAAGTATTTAAGCCTTTCTGAGTGCGAGTGTAGTTTCCCTCCCCTTCGTTGTTCATGCTGGAGTAGCATACTTAAAATCGTGACTTTTAAGATTTGTTTTTTCTGGAGAAAGAGGGAGTCGGCAAAGGGCGACAAATTGTCTAGGGCCGCCCTGATGATATGTACACTCATGTCCAAAATGATTGTCGCATATCTATAACTGTCTTCTTGTAAGAATATAATTTGATCATGATTTTGCAGGGTACTTTTAATACTGATGCTGTGTGTATAATTGGAAAATGTATATTTGTGGTAAATTTTAAAGGAAAAGAATTATAAATACGAAAATTAGAAAGAGTAAAACAAAATGTTGCTAAATGGACAAGAAAGTTTTATTTTCGTTTTATTGTTCTTATTTACTGCTGTTTTGACATGAAATTTGCCACATACATGTCTTTGCCGATTATACACATACTAAGATTATAAGAAATACCAGGCGAATTCGTTATCAAATTATATTCCTAGAACAACATATTTATAGACATGGAACAATAATTTTGGACATGAGTGTACATACAAGACATGAATATAGGATAACATAATTTGAAGTAATGCAGGGTGTTTCAAAATGAATATTAGGGTTTTGAAACTTTATAATACCTATTACAATTAACTTACAATTATAAGTATTATCAAATAAAAGAGCAACTCAAACAGTTTTGTACACACGCATGCCATGCATTTTCCTCTGTGTGCTGTTAGAAAGAGCAAGTAGCAAAGATGGAGACTAGAGACCAGAAAGCTTTGTGTGTTTTAATTTTGCAAAGACTGAATCTGTATTTACAGTGCAAACGTCTGTGTGAATTGAACGTTTTGTGCCATATGGCGGAAAGTTTATGGGCCTTTCTCACCTATTGACTCAATAGTGCCATGTGACGAATGAAGCTCACATCGAACACTTGAAGCAAAAACTGTTTGAGGTGTTCTTTTATTTGATGTATTGTTTATAATTGTAGGTAAAATGTAATAAGTACTACGAAGACTTAATTCCCCGATATTCATTTTGAAACACCCTGCATTTCTCAACATCAGTATTGGAACTAAGATGTAAAAAGGAGAAATTGTGATTGTTTACAACAACGATATTATTATTAGTCAAGACTATAATTACTACGATAACACAAGTTAGTAGTCTAAACAATGTAATTAAATGTACACTCGTAACCCTTTCGGACCCAGGTGGCTAAAGTGGTGTGTCACTTTTTTAATCCGCTCCTGTATGGCCACTAATTAAGATATCGGTATATATATTTTTTCGCCAAATATGGTTGGTCTATAGTTTATCTTTTTAGTTTCTTTTCCTTCTGTGTGTCGAATTTCCTTCTCAAATTTCACCCCAGTCAAAAATTCGAGAATTTTCGAATTTTCTTTATTACTTTTCCCCTGTAGCTTCATTCGTTGTAGAGAGACTTCCTTAAGACTTGTCAGGTAGATACGTCGAATGAATACCTAATTGTTGACATAAATTGGACGGGCTTGCGTGCAGTGTTGTCAACTACAGAAATTAAAATCTCCTTGAATTTGGGCAAAAAATGGAAATTTTTTTATAAACCGTACCTATACGTCCGAATGCAAGTCAACTTACGCCAGTCGAACATTTGTCCTTACTGAATAAACTCGGGTACATATCGTTATAGGGGGGTAATTAGGGGACGCACGAAAATTCGGATTTAGGTTCTAACTCTTGATTTTCCCCTACTTTTCTGTTTATCGAAATATATTTTTGGTAATTAAAAGCATTGTTTCTTAAATATCGCCATTATACTTGTAGGATATATTAGTAATGTACCAGTGTTTATTTTAAGATAGTTTTCGTCTGTCTGGTAGCAGTATTGCCAGCTACGGAAAATTTTAATTTAAGATGTTAGGGGATTCAAAATTACGTGTTTTATCTATTATATCCCTCTTGTTGGCTACGTAGGAACAAAAGTACCAGTATCTGAAAGTCTTGTCTTTGCCCTTCACAACGCACTATAGAAAGTTTCAATAGGATAGTTAGGAGAAGTACAGTTGAGGTTTACAGTACACCTTGTTCTCTAAGTGGAAAGATAACTGATTTTTTTAGGTAGACTGAAATATTTTTTAATGACCTGCTTACTTTATTAGATATCGTCACAATACTTGTAGGATATATTATAGGGATACCAAAGCTTCTTTTAAGATAGTTTGTGTGTGTCTGCTAGCACTGTTGCCAGCTACTGAAAATTTTAATTTCCGATTTTAGGGGGAATTTTTGGAAAAATTCTCTTTTTGTCTCTATTATTTCCCTCTTGTTGGCTACATTCGAACAAACGTACCACTGTCTGAAAGCCTCGTCCTTAGCCTACACAGCGCACCATAAAAAGTTTCGTTAGAATAATTAGGGGAAGTACAGTTGAGGCTTATAATAAACCATGTTCTGTAAATGGTAAGAAAATTGTGCATTTCTGAGTTAAAATGAGATTTTTTTTTTTTTTTTTTTTAAATCATGCTTACTTTGTTAGATGTCACCATGATACTTGTAGGATATATTCTTATGGTACCAAGGTTTACTTTCAGATAGTTTACGTCTGTTTTATGGCAGTGTTTCCAGCCAAAACAATTAATTCCCGATTTTAAGTGAAAAATTCGGCAAATTTCCCTTTTCCCTCTATTATTTCCCTCTTGCTCGCTACGTTGGAACAAATGTACCACTACCTGAAAGCCCTCTCTTTAGCCTACAGAACGCACCATAAAAAGTTTCAATAGGGTAATTAAAGAAGCTGTAGCCCCGGCATATCTGTTGATTTTTGCTTCTGAGGCGTAAAAAGTGTCAAAATTTCATGTGTATGGTAACAGATAATTTTTTCTTTCTCTCTTTGAATGGAAGCCAGCGACTTCAGGTTTTCACTGTGTCTTGTCAACGCACCAAAGAAATTTTTAGGTGACTTGAACCCATATGGCAACAATGGTGCTAGATACAAAAAGTTTTTAAATTCGGTTAGGGATTTTTTTTGTAAATTTTCACCCCTACATTTCCCTCAGTAATTTCCCACCCGCTCGCAACACTGCAATGTAACGTACACCAAAAAATTGCCACATTCCTTTTCTAAAAAAACAAGGTCTTAATCATATCAATAGGGTAAATGGATTTTGAGCAATAAGTCACTAACTGACAAGGTAGGAAAACGCCAAAAATGACCTGGGCCCGAAAGGAATAATCACACGATTTTGCTCGTATAGGTACAAGGAAACAAACGATTTGTAAGTTACGAGGGCTTCGACTCAAGTTCTATTGATTATTTCAATAATCTTCAACATAAATCAATAAATAATAGCTGCCAGAAAAAAAACAGACATTTGAAAAAAAAACATGAAAAAGAACGATGTTTTTTTATTGAAAAAAAAACTTCACAGAAAAAAAAACCGTTTTTTTACAACACTAGTCAAAAGCATGGGGAAATGAAGTTCAGAGGCCAATAATTCAAAAACAATACACTGTAGAGAGTGTGGTTAAAAATGCCACTTAGGAAGTCATACTTACTCTATTAAAATGCATACCATTACCACATTCACCTTATGAGACAGTGGACTCATTGAGGGAAAACCTGCGATGAAACAAGTAATACCTAGGAATGACCGTAAGCCCGAGACAAGGAATTGGGATAATAATAATAATAATAATAATAATAATAATAATAATAATAATAATAATAATAATAATAATAATAATAATAATAATAATAATAATAATAATAATGAATGTACTGTCAATAGCCTAGTAAACTACACGAAAACACAACAGTACAGTGTTTTAAAAAAAGAAGCCTGCAATGACAGGAAATGACACAAAAAAGTATTTAACAAAAACGCCGTGGATATATATGCCACTACCACACTCACGTTGTGTAAAAGTGGAAACATCCAGGGAAAACCGCAGTAGGATGAAAAAGAAATAAAGCACTTCGTACTAAAAATTAGCCAAATAATTTTTGGGAATCTGTCATTAGAGGATTCGTCCAGTACACGAATAGTAAGCAAACTTGTGTTGTGATAGTACAGTATTGCATTACACAGCTATGTGTCCGTATTTCTATCAAATTCACAGGAGATGTACGGAGTGTCCTCTGTGAAGTCAATGCAGCTGACAAGTCGTCGCATCATGCATTGCCATACCCACTCCAATTGTGCATCTTGCCCCCAAAGAGCGTTATATGCTGCTGAGATACGTTGTTCAACTATTGGGCGATGAATTGGCTCGCCATGCACGACACTTTCAGGTGTCCCCACAAGGAAAAGTGGAGGAGGTTGAGATCAGGTGACCTGGCGAACCATTGAACAGAACCTCCCTTTCAATCTATCTGCCGGGAAAAATTGTGTTTGTTCAGATATTGGCGAACGATATGACAGAAGTAAGCTGGAGCTCTGTCATGCATCTCCACATGTCCCGTTGTACTTGACACAACTTAAATAGACAAGACGTCCTGAAGAAAATCCATATACGTCCGTCCATCGAAACGCTGTGGAAGAAATACTGGTTCAAGTAAGTGATCCCCAATAATCCTGGCCACACATTGTCACTGAACCTTTCCTAATGGGACGATTCAACCATTCCATGGGGGTTCTCTGTATCCCACAGATGACGGTTGTGTAGATTAATGATGCCAGTCTTACGAAAAGTTGCCTCATCTTCAAGAGAATCGACAGAAGGAATCCAACTTGGTAGTGGCCGTGTGCAAAAACCAGAGACAAAACTTTTCTCTGGGACGGAAATCCGCACTCGGTAATGCCTGCACACGTTGCAGGAGATAGGGTATTAGTGGTTATCGTGAAGAATTCAGCACAGTGCTTTGGCTGATATTATACTGGAGAGCCACGTCCCTAGAGTTTACACTGGGGTTATTCGCAAAGTCTTGTAGTACACGTTCGTCGAGGTCTGGTTGTACGAACATAATGCTGACATCCTCCATTTTCACCCGTTCTATTAAAAGAGCCTGTTTCGCACAAATTCTGCAAAATGGCACCAAACGTCTTGTGTGTTGGCGTTAGTGAGTATACTTACCCTTGAAAATTCGTGCTGTCCCCCCTGACCATTGCCTTTTTCTTGGCCGTAAGCGAATATCATTTCTGCCTGTCCTCAGTATGAGTAATGGACCATTTTAACTGCACCACACATATTGATTCAAGAGTCACTCTAGTACAGCACTATCGCGTAACAATACTGGGTGTGTAGTGACTGAAGTGTTAGGTTGTGTGGCGACCCTCAACTACTCCATGCATGCAGTACATTGCTATGGCAGACAGGAGAACTCGAAAAATTTCTGATTTTAGTTGGAGTTCAACGTTCATCTATTGGATGCTATAAGGTGTGGTCAGGATGGGACGGACAAGAATGTATCGTCAGAAGTGGCCACGGCCGTGTTATGAGGCACCATTCCGGCATTCGCCTGGTGCGACTGAGAACAAAACATGAAACCATCTGTCACGAAAGGCAACTACCATAGTTTGCACTGAGGACCTTCTTAAGCTAAGGCTGCGTTGTACTACAGGCCAACCAACGCTCAGAACTATGCACTCTTCAGTTCTCGTTCAGTTCGCATCTAGGTTCCCTTGTGTGACCTCCGTGGCATGAATTACGTTGAAGATTTTGTTTGTGCAACTTTCTGTGTGCTATGCATTGTCGGCTTCCTTGTTTAAACACTGTACTGTTGTGTTTTCATGTATTTCAATAGGCTGTTGCGAGTACATTTACTCTGTATTTCTCATTATTCATTTTATTATTATTATTATTATTATTATTATTATTATTATTATTATTATTATTATTATTATTATTATTACTACTACTACTACTACTACTACTATTATTATTATTATTATTATTATTATTATTATTATTATTATTATTATTATTACACCTCCTTGCCTTCTGCCTTACGGTCATTCTTTTGTATTATTTTTCGCTGTTTCCGTCTCAGGTTTTCCCTGAATGTGCCCAATGTGTCACAAGGTAAATGTGGTAATGGTACCTATGCAAGGCCTAGGCCGCTACCTGACACCATGGTTTCCCCGGACGTTCTAGAGACTGAGGGACATTATTCCTCCAGACGTTCGACCAGTACAGCTCATCACGAGATGTACACTCATGTCCAGAAAATTGTCGCATATCTATAACTGTCTTCTTGTAAGAATATAATTTGATAATGATTTTGCAGGGTACTTTTAATACTGATACTATGTGTATAATCGGGAAATTTATATTTGTGATAAATTTCATAGGAAATGAATTATAAATATGAAAATTAGAATGAGTAAAACAAAATGTTACTAAATTGATAAGAAAGTTTTATTTCGATTTATTGTTCTTATTTATTGCTCTTTTGAAATTTGTCAGATGCATGTCTTTCCCGATTATACATATACTAACATTATAAGAAATACCGGGCGAATTCGTTATCAAATTATATTCCTACAAACACGCATTTATAGATATGCGACAATAATTTTGGACATGAGTGTACATGTCACACAATATTTACATTACGCACTTCCGGTTCGGCCATTCTGTCAGTTGTCATGGTTCTTCTCAGTTTGACTGGACTTTACGCGAAATGACGACCGGTACGATGTTTAATTCGGTTCTTTACTTGGTGTACTTATGCAACCTCGCATAGTCTTTTCTTCAAATGTCCGCCATCTTTCGACTTCTTCAGGCTGTACCGCTAACGAATACCGTGTTCTCTTTGCACCCCCTTTCTTTTAACCAACTTGGACAGAAGCAGTCAAATCAAAGCAGTCGAAGTCCCTTTTCTTCGCAGAATATTCGGGAATCTCTCCGTTATTTTGCGCAATCCCATGTGCACGCATTGCAGCGTTTTCAAACATGCATTTTTCAATAAAGTAGGTATGACCTTTTAAGTGACGTTTTTAATTGCGCTTTCTACGGCTTATTGTTTTTGAACTAGTAGCCTCTGAAGTTCATGTTCCCACGCTTTCGGTACGCATTCACTCCTCAACGGAATGGATTTTCCGTCTCGTTCGATACGACTTCTTTGCTTCTTTTTGGCAGTACTATCAGCTTTCTAAGTTTGTCCTCTTATTTAGAATGCACCCTGTATATTGTTATTTTGTATTTTGTCAGCGCGTTTTTGTTTTTTAATTTGCATTTTTGCAATTTTTCTGTTGCAGCTCGTGTTTGAGTAGTCGTGCTAATCGCTATGCTGACACACAGCCTCGGTACCACTGTTTCCGTTACCCGTACCGTTCCGTTCCATTGCCTCGCGAAATTAACTGTGTCTTTGTGGTTAACATTAGTTTTCTTGACCGTGTTCTTGGGTTTTCCCAGACCTTGAATCTTGCTGGTGTTCCCTGAACATTTTAGTCCTTAATTCTTCCGATTATCGCTGCTACGGTTTTCGCTTTTTCATTTTTATTGTTTCTGTATTTATTTTTATTGTTATATGCTTTCTCCCTTATATTTATTATTGTAACTCTTGTTTCTCGTTTTTCTTATTAATTAGCAACATATTTATATTTTATATCTTACATTTTACTATGTCCATCCCAGTACTTTATTTTGGGTAGTCCGTGTTTGAGCATAGTTGTATATCGGGACAAGAACAAGAAGTTTTGCTGCTGCCGTCCTCATTAATAATTCATTCATGAACATGAAAGTTAGAAATATAAAAGAGAGGATTTTAAATCTCAAGTAAAAACATATACCCGTCCTCAGTGGTACTGACATTTAAAAATATTCACAACCACTCATTTTTTCACGCTGCTGCATGAACAGAAATGGTACGCTTAAACTCTTAGGTACCTAACACATTGAAATAAACGGTATAAAACGCCAACCTAACTAGTCTTAAACTTATTTTATTTTCATGAAAATAACACGCATGAAAAACGAATTGTTTGGGAATTTATATTCGAAACAATATAATTGAAAAGACTATTATTGTTTGTTAAACTTCAGCGTTCCCTTGTAGCACCAAGGCTATATAAGAAATTTGAAACTATTGATTTACAAACTAACTAGAATATACTTTTTGTTAAACCACATAATAATAATCATAAATAAAATATCTTAATTTATTTTGTAGGAGCAGCTATTAAGTAAAATTTTATTGCAGCAATTACCAAATACAATTCTTAAGTATTCAACAGTATGAAACGTGATAAGAAAAGCAGTTGCTGCAGAGCACGAACATTGTACAGGCATATGTATATGTTACCTATTTTCGTATGTAAAGTTTCAATAGGAGCAAGAGAGAGAGAGAGAGAATATAGATGCCAATTGAACCATAACATGGTAGGCAATTACGATTCATACGCTCTAATTAGTAAACACGCCTGTTGTGAAAAACTAAGCACGTATTTACTGGAAGGTAGTCCTATCCAATATAGATGTTGTTGTTACAGTCACACAACGGGGGATTTCTGAACAACATATCACTTGGCTAGTAAAACTTGAAAGCTAAAAACATCAGTAATTTCTTTATTATTATTTAATTATTGGTATTTTGTTTTTCGTAAAATATCGAATTTAAGTTAGACAAGGAATGGGAGCAAAAGATTTTATTTCTCTAAATTAGGTTTGTCCTTTTATACGATTTTAGTTTAATGAAATTTTTAAAGCTGGGAGTTAATTCGCCTGTTAACTATGACTGATTTCAACTCCGAGCGAAAAGTTAGGTTATATATATATTATTTATTTCTAGCAATATTATTATTTCATAAAGAGTATAGAGGAAATTTCACCTCCCTATTTCTTATCAACCTAAATATATATATACACAGTTCTTAAGTCATGAAGAAACCAAATTATATTTTGTGAGAACAAAAGAATGGTTATAATTATTTTACATTTTTTCCGAATCATTCCCATCAATGATAAATTATTTTCATGTATTGAATTGATATACCTATGCCCTCCAAAATTTTTTGTAATACTATTACTTCTTGAATATTTTATTCTTCCTGTATTTATGCTACTGTATATGTGCTTTAGATATATTTTTCTAATAAATTTTAATGTTAGTTCTATATCTTTTAACTAAGATCATCGATCGAATCAGGATGATGACAATCATCACCGGATCGAAATAAATTCGTTTCGATTTCAAAATTTCATAATAATCTATATTTTCTGGAGTTTCTTTTTGTAACTTTGAACCCATTGAGTATTCAGCACATTCTTATTGAATGTCCCGACTACTCACTTCTCAGAGGACGTCACGGACTGCCATTTATACTTTCCTGTGCCTTGGGGAATTCTCCAAATTTTGTTGACTTGCGTTTGTGCACGCTACTAACTTTGCTCGCGCTCTCTGATTTTGTTTTCAGTCCTTTTGCAGTTTTGTTTTTGTTACTGCAATTTTATATTTTACTTTGCCTTTTTATTACTTTTTGCTGTTTATTGTTATTGTTGTATTTTTATCTCTTTATTCTATTAACCCTTGCTTCTGGATTTTGCTTTTAGTTGCAGCGTTGGTTTTGTTTCTTATATTATACGTTGATTATACGCGGTAGTCCATGCTTGAGCGGTCTAATTTATTGTGACGGGTACTCATAGCCTACCTACTGACGTCTCCATTACTTCCTTAATCCAATCTAATTGTAACTTTGAAGTAAATTTATTTATATACGGCGAACCATTTATCTTGATACGCCTTTGTAGATTTTAAGCTAATAGATGAAAACTGGAAAGTTCCTTACCCTCAAATACTAACGAGGAGACATGGTTTTACATACCCCACTTCACCACTAAATTAATAGTATTTACAGCCCAATATAAGAGTCACGTTTTCTCAAATGACAGTACGTCATGTTATTACACATTTTAGATCTCTATGTTGAGCAAGAATTTAAATTACACCTGCTGGTCAGTATTTCAAACTAAGGATGCTACAGTATCACAAACATCGAAAAACAACCAAACTTTGGAGGCTTGTACAATAGGGTGGAGTGAAATAGTGGTCAAAAACATTTTTTGGGAATTAATTTTTCTAATAGGGCGGAAAAGTTGCCTTACCATTAGAGTACTCCGTCACAAAAATATTAGTCTCGTTAATTAACTCCTTTGGGTGCCACATGGGACTTGAAATTTGGCTGAAATCCAATATTCTTAACCGTATTGGTAAAAGGAATAATTTGTTTGTATTAATTTTTCTAATAGAGCGGAAAAGTTGCCTTACCATTAGAGTACTGTGCCACAGAAATATTAGTCTCCTGAGTAATTTCCTTTGGGTGCTATACGGACTTGAAATTTGGCTGAAATATGTATTTTTAACAGTTTTATGAAATGAGGCAATTTTTTTTTCTGTTCGGAAAAGTTGTTATACAACAATAATGTATCACAGAAACCTCACTCCTCTGAGTCAGTTCGTTTTAGTGTTATAGATATAGAGGGCTCGTAAAGTTAGTTGTAACGTACTTATATTTTTTACATTATACTTGAATGGAAAAATGAAACTAAGTATCTTACATATATGCTATATTCGAATACAACATCTTTACAATTATTACAAATATTACACAAGTTTCATAACATCAACATTTTTGTTTCTTATCTTAGTTTGAAAATCAGTTGGAAAATCTTTATAAACATATGTGAACAAACAAAAAAGAACGCTACCTTGTACGTAAAATTGGACTAGATTTATGTGTAGTCTGTATTACCCTACGTATATACTCAACTACAGGCATCATTGATAAATACTGTATATTAATAATATTAGAGAAGTTAGTGAGGCGATTTTTCATTCTTGTCTGAATATAAGCTAAGAAAGCTTTATAATATAATATGTGAAAAAAAGATGACAAAAATACACCACTCAGTACAAACATAAGACTTAGGTTTTTGTGTGTAGTGTATGTTACAATAGACATCTTCACACAGTTTTTATATTAATTGCAAATATAAGAAAAGTCATGTAATGACATGAACATTTCTGATCTCAGTTTGAAAATAACCTAGGAAATCTTAATATATAAATAATATGTGAAAACATGGCAAAATGCATTACTTTCTATTCTTGAAAATCAGCTAGGAAAACTTCTTATCAAAATAATATGTGGAGATACATGTCAACCTACATTATACTGTAGAAAACTCTGACTTTGTGTTGAAGACAGGCGTACGTCTTCTCGAGTCTTGCAGTTATATATCCATCTCGTGCACTTACACCACAAACACAAGACGATGCTTCTGTCACCAATTTTACACATCGTTCTACAGCTTGGCTAAGGCATGGAATATTTGTGGTATCACCTTGAATGACTCTATGAATATTCACAGCAGTGAGATCCATAATAAGTGTGTGTGTGTGGGGGGGGGGGCAAGTTGTAGCTAAATCTGTCCAGTTTATGAGTTCTGTGTAGTCTTCAGCTTCAAAATTGAGTAATGGAATGTCGTAATTTCTGATTCCAGGCATTTGCGAGGTTTTTGCCTTAAGGACTCGTCGAAACCCCAGTTCTATGATATGTTTCTTCTCATCTATCATCATAGAGAAGAGAATGTTTTCAGGATGTGCAAAGCATCCATTTGTTTGAAGTACAGGATCAATGACAGCCTTGTACCTTTCAGGAAGGAAGCGCGATAACTGAATTATTTTGAAGAAATATCTTGATCCATCTGTGCCAAAACGTTTCTGTTTTTTGATGAACCAAACTGGCGCATACACTTTTACAGCATACTGAGAGAGCACTTTTAATTCTTCTGACGGGTTTGGTGTAGCTACATACAATCGAATAATTCTGTTTGCTGTAGGAACCCACCTGACGTGCGAAATGTTTCCTGGATAGCGTTTTGCCAAAGAATCAGGAAAATGTCCATTTGAAACAACCCTGCAAATCTCATACAAATATTTCTGATCCGCACTGAGATCATTATAATTCTCGAAAGCTGAAAGATGGCTCTCAATTACATCTTATTACACAACTGGTTGGTTTTTACAATTTAATAATGATCTTTCAATCTGTCTAGAAAATTCATGAGGACTTGTTGTCTTACCATCAATTGATTTTAGCAAATGTCTTAATAAGGGAGCTCATTTACGTGCAGCAGACAAACCAATCATTGCAAAAGTCTCTGAACAGACTCTTCTAAACGTCGTATTATTCCACCCCTTCTGCCAGTATTTGTAGCCTTCCTTGTTTTTGTAGCACGAAAATTTGAAATATTTTTACTCTACGTATTGTAAAATGCTTTGGCAGAATAAAAACACATACTCTCCATTTCAATTCTTTTTAGTTCAAGTTTCTAAGACAATTATTTGGCAGGATATCAACCATTCCTCTAGTCTCCTTGCTCGCCAACCTAAAAGTTGGAAAATTTTGCGGAAGGAAAGGGTTAACCATGCTGGTGGCACCCAAAGATATTAGATTTCAACAAAAATAAATATTGATTTTTAAAATACTTACTAAGGAGCAACAATCCCGCACTATTAGAATACCGATGTGCAAACTTCAATTTTGCACTCCACCCTATTGTACAACAATACTACCGGTAGTAAAACGAAAAGGACAATACACATCGGAAGTACTTTAGTGTCGAATACTGTGATCATCATATGATGTATTTTGAATAAATCGGAACAAATATACAAGAGGTTGAAAATTTTTACTTTTCCGAAAGGTTTTATTTCAAAAAAGCTGCTTATACAAGTAGAACATAAACATTCATAGTTTTCAGGTGAGCTAAAGATAATGCTATTTGCAGCATTTCATATATCGAACTGTTCTGGAGATATGACAAACACTAGTAAACTGCAGTATCGCTTAAAAATATGTAATTGCGAGTATTTTTGTATTTACTATTACCAATCATCATCATTGTATTTTGTAGAAGCAAAGGAGAGCAACAATTGTTTGAAAAAGTTCTCACAAATACGGAATTTTAAGCAGTTTCGCTGTCTTGACCATTGTTCTTCAGTTCCATGGAATGGTTTGAGTTATCGAAGTGCAGTAAACGGCATTATGGGCTTTGTTGTTTTTTAAACAATGTATGAGATTTGATTTGTTACTTGTCTGAGCAGTTTTACAAAATAAATCCTTCTGAAGAAATTTAAATTTTCAGTCTCTTATAATTTTCAAAATATTCATCTTATATATAAAAGAGAACGTACAAATCCTTTGTTCCCTCATCACGCTAATACGGCTGAACCAATTTCTTTCATTTTTGGGGGGTTATTAGGATTTGGACCCTAGATGGTTTTTATCATATCACTTTAATTTTCAATTACCAGTGTCTTGAGATAATTGACCATTCAAGTGTCCATAACGTACAAATCCTTTGTTAGTTCATCATAGGTAAAAATAAACGTATTTATATGCAACCCGCATGACCGTGTCACTCGGCGGGTTAACATAAATGACAGGCGATATAATGTTAACATTTACTGCAATTCATATCACTTGAAAGCGAAAAAGTAAAAATTATCTAAGTAACAAAGTTTATTGCGTTCCGGGGTGACCGCAGCGAAGCGGGGCGGGTTAACATAAATGACAGGCGATATAATGTTAACATTTACTGTAATCTTCTATGGTTTTTATCATATCACTTGAAAGCGAAAAAGTAAAAATTATCTAAGTAACAAAGTTTATTGCGTTCCGGGGTGACCGCAGCGAAGCGGGGTGAACGCTGCTAGTTCTAAATAATCATATTATGGTCATAATGTTCGTAATATAATGGATGCACATTATACCATCCATTTCGTGTGTATTATTACCGCTGTAGAGGCGTAATATATATATATATATATATATATATATATATATATATATATATATATATATATATATATATATATATATATATATTGTCACAGTATGCGTGTCACGACACTCCAAAATTATAGAAAATGTTAAGATTTAAAATCTATTAATTTCATTAATTGGTTTAAGAGAGAAATATTACAATGTTTTGTTTATTATTCTAAATTGCTGTAATTAGGTTGCAGACATGTTATATCATCATTATGCATTGCTGATGCTTGTTGTTTCTTCAAGAAGTAGACACGAGTCTGCAGTGTCATAATAATAACAAAACAAATACGAAACATATAAATGTCAAACGTTGTGAAAATTCTGTAAACACAGACACATAACTAAAATTAGGTAAAAGTGGAAATTTCGCAGACATAAGCTGTCTAGAGAATTTGGTCAATGAAAGAAAATGCAGAAATTGTGAATAAGCACAATTTCGGCTCAGAGATGTAAAACGTCAGAATATGCAATCGACAACAACAAAATTCGTCATCACGAACATGATGATAAAAACCTAATGTTTGAGGGAATCAGCATCAGTTCTGAGAGACCTGTAGAGGAGCAGTTCTGTGAGACCCGTAGAGGATCAGTTTCAGGCGGTTTCTAACATCAGTCACCGGAGAGCCATTTGTGGGATCAGTCTCCATGGATTAGTATTCTCAATAGAGTCATTATTGAGATCAACAGCGAACTACGTTCCAGTGGACATCCATCCACTGTGAGGAATTGGAAGACGAACTTTGAAGTCTGAAGTTCGAACCTCGTTCATCAAGGTATGCTAGAATAACATCTCTGATATTCAATCTTTGACCAATTCACAGATAGTTCTATGCAATGCGAGTTAACTATTTTACTTAATATAACACATACAAACATCCTACTAAAACTCTACTATAAACGATAATTGAATAAATGAGTTCTCTAAAGATAAACATTCTCAAGTTTAATTATATCACCTTTCGCATGCCATTCAATATAAATCCTAAGTGTTAGGTTGGTGGAGATAAAAGGAGTTTCTGGTTTCCTACCTACTCTGGATAGTAGGTAGAAGCAACAAAGACTGTGCAACCAGTTTACATCCCTATAGTTAGACTCAAGCACAATCGTTCTGTTGACAATATATATATATATATATATATATATATATATATATATATATATATATATATATATATATATATACAGGCTGGTAGGTAACTCCACCGACAAACTTTGAAACTTTGGGAGGTGATTCCTTACATGAAATGAAAGAAAAAAGTTCTAATAAACATGGGACGAAGAACGTCTCCTTTCAGAGTTATGAACCGCCGAAATTTCGAAAATTCACGTTTCGAAACGCTCTGCCTTAGAAACTACAGGACCGATTCCAAGCGGTTTAAGGAATTACAAAGGAACTAGTACGCGAACTGTCTAAATATCCATGTTTTACCATCCTCCGTTATCGGCGAAACGAACTGTAAAAAGGAAATTGAGGTATAGGGATACTCCTGTAAGTACTAATAACGCGTTCGTTTCGCCGATAACGGAAGATGCTAAAACATTGATATTTAGACAGTTTGGATATTAGTTCCTGTGTAATTCCTTAAACCGCTTGTTATAGGTAATATAGTTTCTAAGGCAGGGTGTTTCGAAACATGATTTTTCAAATTTTCGGCGGTTCATAACTCTGAAATGAGACGTTTTTCGACCTATGTTTATAAGAACTTTTTTCTTTCATTTCATGTAAGGAATCACCTCCCAAAGTTTGTCAGTGGAGTTACCTACCGCCCTGTATATAGGGTATCCGTAAAGTTCGTCACCACCCCGTGTATCATCGAAACGACTGCGAATATGATAAAACGGAAAAACACGTCCATCATTGTTTTAAGAGGCGCGAATTTTGAGCTATAAAAGATTCACTCCAGACACCCCCACATAGAGGTATGTTGGGTCAACTTGAAAATTTTAAATGTCAAAGGGGATTGAGTAATATATCGTTGGAAAGGTATCGGTAAGAGAACTATTTTGCCCAAAGTTTCAAGTCTATATGTTGATCCCATCTAAAATAGTAGGGGTTCACATCTCGGGTCCATAAAGTCCATTGGCACCCAGTGTATCTTCGAAACGACTGGAAATGAGAAAACGGAAAAACACGTACATCATTGTTTTAAGGGGTGCGAATTTTGAGATATAAAAGATTCACTCCAGACATCTTAATATAAGGGTACGTGGAGTCAACTTGAATATTTTAAATAGCAATGAGGTCGAGTAATATCTTGTTCGAAATGTTTCGACAAGAGAAATATTTTGCCGAAAGTTTCAATTACGTATGTTGACTCCATCCAAAATGGTGGGGTTCACATTTATCATGTTCTCATTTGTTTCGAAGATACACGGGATGGCAACGGACTTTATGGACATGAAATGTGAACCACCGCCATTTTGGATGGGGTCGACATAGAAACTTGGAACTTTCGGCGAAATATTTCTCTTGTCAAGTCCTTTACAACGATATATTACTCGATCCCCTTTCATTTAAAATTTCGAAGTTAACCCCACGCACCCCTATATGGGGTGTCTGGATTTGACCTTTATAGCTCAAAATCCAAGCCTCTTAAAATAATGATGGACGTGCTTCTGCGTTTTCTCATATTCGCAGTCGATTCGAAGATACACGGGGTGCGACGGACTTTATGAACTCTCTCTCTCTCTCTCTCTCTCTCTCTCTCTCTCTCTCTCTATATATATATATATATATATATATATATATATATATATATATATATATATATATAATATTGTAGCATGCTTAGTTTGCAACTCTAAATAATATACATGGTATTACAAGTATTCGTGTAATATGTAGATTTGAAATGCAATTACCTGATGTACTGCTGTTAAAACATATACAATTTAATGAGTCGACAATACTGTAATCAGGCAGTATTGTAAGGTACGTAAAAATGTCCCATTTTGATATTTGCAGTGTACAAAATTTCGGCCTTTTTCTACCAGTTACTTGTTAAAAAAGGCCACATACAATAAAGTGATATCAAAATAAATTGTATATCAAAATACTAGCACACTTCTAAATGTATCCTCTTTTTCGTTATTCTGATACCTATGTCACATATTTTGACATGTATATATTTGGTGGAATGGACTACACTTATCACCCTTACCACGACCAAAAAAAAAAAAAAATCTATTAAATAATGTTAACTCAATTTCACCAGATTTGTTCCTCTGCAAACATTAGCTCAGGCTTCGCTGTTTAAACTTCGTATGTAATGGCATGATGAGCTCTGGTGCTTTGTGGTTAGATGGTTTTCTGTTCTCTCTTTTACTTTATGACTGAGTCATGACGTCTTACATGGGAAGCGCTAGGGAAGAAGAGTTACTTTTATTACACTCTTTCTTACTCCAACCAAGGTTCAGTCTTTTCAGCGTTGCTATATACAGTAACTTGTTTAACAAGAATTTATGAAATACTGGTTGTCCGAAAGAATGCATATTTTTGTGTTACTCGTATTACACTTGGAGCAAGAAGCAGTCATCCAACTGAATTCTGGGAAGATATTTGTCTACAGAAAGCTGGAATTTTCTTACCTTAGAAGAGCTTGTCTAAATTGTGCCGCATGCAGATTGCATGATGAAGTACTGGATGATATAAGAAAAACATAAATATAAGTTAGTATATTCTAGGCTGCAAAGCAGAAGGTGTTCAAATTACTAGTCGGTATCATTCGGGAGTTCCTAATCTACATTATCTTCTTCATTTTGGGTTATATAACATACATCTATCTTAATAACCACTGAGCTTATAAATATTCAAAATGACCCTCTTGTTTCTACACTTTTAAAGGACCTCCCACTTTTTTTTAGTGGAATAATTATATGTTTAGATAATGTTCGCTGAAATCAATATATTTAATATGTTTCATTTCGGAGGTCCTGGTTAGAAACCCAAATACGAGCAGGCACAAGGCTTAGAAAGTGGTACATTATTTTAACACTTAGTTACACATAAAAGTAATTATAATTTATTCAAATTTAACTATATTTACATGTTCTTGTGGAAAGCGGACTCATGTCAATTTCCGTAAAACTAGTATATATTATAGGTTTCGGAGTCTTAAGTCTGTTTAGACCAATAAGTCAAAAAGTTTACTGTTTTTAGTGCTCGCTGTAGCACTAAATGATATTAAATACAGTCTCGCTGTGGCAGAGCGTAACATAGAGAAAATACATGTACCAGTTTCGGAAATTTGTGTCCATTCGTAGATTTGATTAAAATTTAGAAAATAAATAGTATTAATTACATGTAAATATATCATCTCCAAGTATACATACGTACACATGTAATTTTAGTCAAAATCTCATACATAATGCTGTTTGACAGGTCGCAACAGAAAAAGTTAGTTGCTGTGATTTTTGATCAATCACTCGAAAACTACAGGATTAATTCACCAAATTTGATCCAAAGTCACTTCATGAGAAGATTGCATGGCTATTTACTGTTATTTTATTTTCATTAGTTATTCGTCTCCTTTAGCTTAAAGGAACAGAATGGCTCAGTAATATAGCACACCTTTGGTGCTGTCGGTCTTTGCTTCGATTTCAAGTCAAGTGAATCTCTGGCGGACAAAAACACGTCCGTCAGTTTTCTCGAGGTTGTTGTTACCACCAATTCTTTCATTATCGTTCATTTTTTATCTTTCTTAATCAATCTTCTTTAGCGTAATGAGAATATCTGTGGACATATACACACAAATTTTATTTCATTTCAATACATTTTTTCTTTTCTATATATTGGACATAATCATAGTAAGTAAAATTAGAATTTGCATTTTATTTCAAATCGATGAGTACTGGTGTTTGATGACTAATGTTTGCGCCTTCGATGCGCGACGTCGCGGGTTCAGTTACCTGTGACACAGCGTCGAATATATTTCAGGAATTCAGATCTCACTGTAAATTGTAGATTTTGTACTGCAAACCTCCCTGCTGATAAACGATGTAATCATAATTCAATCAAATTAGGCTAAATTGTACTATTGCATATGTCATTATTAAGTGTGGCATTGAACGGCTTTTAATGAATTATGATGTGATATGAATAAACGAGATGAAGTTTAATAAAGTCTGTTACAATTTCCAAAGCAAAATCAAATTTAGATTGAACATGGAATCTACGGGAGTTCTTGCTTTACACAAACATGGGGAATGGAATCATATGTTAGGCAAACACATCTGACAGAGGAAGACTCACAGAGGTAAAAGAGGATGAGATGGAGGAATATAAAAAGACGGCGTAAGATAGACATTAGATCATCAGCATTCTAAGACGGAAGCTTTTAGACTCTTGAATTGACTCTAGGTTGTTATATTGTACCTTATTTACAAACTGACAAGAGACATCACCCAATTGTCCGCCTCCGATTTCAATGATTTTTTGCTGATAGAGGACATGTATGTATTATTCGTTATGACAGAAATATTTGCCATGGCGCATGTTTTCTATTTTTCTATTTGGTCTAGGAATTAATTCGTGCGGGTGGACAAGAGATGGCGCAACGAACGGAGCGTCCCACAGTTCCGTGTATCCACACATGTGTTGCAAACCCCTGTCATCGCCTATCGTTCGTAGTATAGGGCAGTGGATTAAAGCGTCAACAACACCAGTTTGTAGTTAAGTGAACATGGCGCAATTTGTGCCTGATAAAGTGTTTTTGCGGGGTGTCCTGCTGCATTACTTTAACATGCAGAAAAGTGCGACTGAAAGTCATCGTATTTTGGTGGAAGTGTATGGTGACCATGCTCTAGCTGAGCGAACGTGTCAGAAGTGGTTTGCACGGTTTAGAAGTGGTGATTTCGGCTTGGCAGACCAAGAGCGAGCTGGACAGCCAAAAAAAATCAAGACGAAGAATTGACAGCATTTATCGAGCAGGATTCGTGTCAAACGCAGGAACAACTTGCAGCAGCATTAGGCGTTGATCAAACAACAGTCTCCAAACGCTTGAAAGCCATGGGAATGATTCAAAAGATGTCACATTGGGTTCCACATGAATTGAAAGACAGAGACGTTGAAAGACGAAAAACCATTTGCGAATTGCTGCTTCAACGACAGAGCAGAAAGGGGTTTCTGCATCGAATTATTACGGGTGATGAGAAGTGGATCCATTACGAGAATCCCAAACGAAAAAAGGCCTGGGTGAAACCAGGTGAACCAGGTCCATCACAACCAAAACGAGATATTCACTGTGCAAAGGTTATGCTGTGCATATGGTGGGATATGAAAGGTGTGGTGTACTATGAGCTGCTGCAACCGGGTGAAACTATGAATGGAGAACGTTATCGACGACAATTAATGCGTTTGAAGCAAGCTCTGGCCAGAACACGACCAGAATGGGAGAACAGACATGATAAACTTATTGTTCAACATGATAACGCTCGCCCACATGTCGCAAAACCGGTCAAAACCTATTTAGAAAATGTCGGATGGGAAGTTTTACCCCACCCGCCGTATTCACCAGACGTTGCTCCTTCGGACTACTACTTGTTCGATTGCATGAACAACGATTTGATTGGACAGCGGTTTACTTCTTCAGAAGATATCGAAACATGGGTCTCTGACTGGATCGCTTCCAAGGATGAGGACTTCTTTCGCCACGGAATCCGTACATTGCCTGACAGATGGGCGAAAGCGGTGGCTAGCGATGGACAATATTTTTCTTAAGGTATTTATGTATTTTGTGTTTGTACTACAGCTTCAATGTGTGTGTACCAACCGCACGAATTAATTCCTAGACCAAATATAATTTTTAAGAGTTGTGATGTGGTTATTAAAGATTACTGCAGAAGTTCCTTACTACCCTTTGTAAACGGAGTGTTAATGAAAAAACAACCGTGTAGATACATATAAGGCCCAGGGGAAAGTCGTATGGTAGGTATGGCCTTGACGGTAGCCATCTTGAAATTCGCCATTTTGAATTAAGGTCAAGTTTTTGAAATAGGAATAAGGTAATGCGATACATAATTTCCGGCTAGAATTTAATCGGGAAGACAATGGTGAAGTTAGCTTTAAGATACACCCATTTGGGGAAAAGTTACAGACATATTAATTGTTTTAACTTACTATGTGCGTAAGCCCCTTACCTCCGCTTCTAACCCGCGTATTAATGATAATAAGTGGATAAAAGCTTCGGTAATACACATTATGCCTAGAAGGAAGTGATGCGGTAAGGGTATCCTTGACGGCAGCCATCCTAAAATCCGCCATTTTGAATTAAGTTGAAGTTTTGAAAAATTAAAACCATAGCATGTGGCAACTCATTTTAATAGTAAAATTCCCCGAAAAGCCAATAGTATGCTTATTTTTGTTCTATAGCTAACCACTATGAATTTAGGACTGCTTCTAATGAGCACCAAACGTCCATTATTCGATCTTTCAAATTATCAACACTGTTAATTTTCACAGCATGTTTTAAGATTCCAACTACCACTTTGCAATTGTTGCCATGGCTCATGTTTTCTAAATTTATTATATTTTTTAAGAGTTGCGGTTTGTTAGTTCGTGAATACTGTTGCGATAAGCATCCAGCAATCTTTCTGAATTTTGAAGACTTGCAATGTAATTATTTATTTTAAACCAGAATACATGAGTAAGCTATGGACCTCATATATTCATTTGCACTCATTGAAATCGGAGCCGGACAATTGGGTGATGTCCCTTGTGGATTCGAAATTCCGAAAAGTTATATTCCTTGGTAATGAAGGCGCATATCCAGTTTCCTCATACTGCTAATCTGGAAAGCCAGATTCAAGAAACTTTCTCCCATTATCAGCACCCATTTCTATTTTTAGATTTTTAGAAAAATTATTACAAGTTCAAAGTCTCCACGCGCGCGGCGTACTCGCTTCTCTCACTAACCTCACACCTCGTGAACTGAGGCTCTGCCACCTAGTTCCCAGGCTTTATTTTTCTGGCAACCAGGTGGCGAGCCCTGATTGGCGGAGGGTAGTAAGGGGATCGAGCCACCCACTCGTGAGGCTTCATAGCTTTATTTTCCTCTGTAGGTACATAAACAACTTCAAAGGGGTGCATCTGTTAAATTGTATGTGCTATCGGTAACAAATACCATACACGACAAATTATTTTATTAATACAATATACAACCGCTTGATTATCGCAACAAATTTGTACAGGAGTAGGATGAGCAATTATAATGGTTATGGCTACTACCATAAATTCGGTAACTAAAATGGGGTAGGATCGAAGTCCTGTCCATTGAAAGACAATTTGTCCAGCAGACTTAACCACTGCCATACTGATGGATGTTGCATCAGTGTGCCAAAACAAGGAAGGAGAGAACTCTCGCCAGATGGGCCATGGTTCAGCCTTTACATGTAACAAAATGTTAACAAGGAATCTGAAAACTTTTTGATGCAGTACTGCAAATTGAAAAGATGCATTAGATACCGGTGTTATCCACACAATATACCCTGCAAGAACCTGACGGTCTCTTGCTGAGGTTAATAACAAAATGCAAAGACATGATCGCACAATATCCAAATATCTTTCATCGACAGTAAATGAATTGTTACACAAATCAACGTTAATGCCTAAATATTGAAGAGTTTTAACTGGTTCTAACTGAGACATTTCAACATTAATAGCCCATGTAGTGGAACTAAGAATATCTACAGCTTTGGGTAGATTTTGTACAAAACCAATTAATAAAATGTCATCATAGTACACAAGAAATTTTACTAAAGTACCCAAATGAATACTTAATTCCTGGATAGCAAAACGTTACATTATGAGCCTGCTTAAGACCCAACCCATAGAAAGCCTTAAAGCGAAAGAACATGCCTCTGCATTTAATACCAAAATAACTTATCGTGTGAAGACTCATGGAAACATGATATAAACCTTGACTGAGATCAATTTTAACTAAGTAGTCGTCTGGTGAAGTCAGACGAACTAGGTCTGTGATGCGTGGTAGCGTGACAAGAGAAACAGACCGATAAGATTTGGTCCATGGAAAACAATCATAAATTACTCTAACATTTTCACGTTTAGGAATACAAAATGCAGGAAATGCATTTCTCATCTGGGAGACTCGTTCAATAATGCAACTGTCCTCAAACTGAAGCAAAACGGATTAATACTTGGAATCAGTTTTTCGAAGAGGACAGGTTGCCGATGAAGGTGTGTTGTGCGTGACTTCGGGTACACAGCAAAAAATACCTGGAGTACCAAAATGTATTTCACTGGGGAGCACTCGAGATACACCAAAAGCTGCAAATAGGGATTCACTTTGAGGGGACTCCTCCGTTACACTTGATTCACCATCATTGGAGTCGCCATCGACACTGTCACTCTCACTATCCCTTTCTTGATCTTGTTGATTGTTTTGCCATGGCATATCGGACAAGATTTGAATAGTTCTTCTTCAGAAGTCCCAGTCGTCCGGGAGGACGTGCCATGCTTCTTGAATTCGCAAGTCCTGAATGACATCGATTCTTCTCTCCTGGCCGGCGAGATAAAGGAAAAGTAGCCTGGGATCCCGCGGAGGCCATTCCACATCTTTCGGTTGAAGGTCCAATTGAACAACGAGTTTGGCGATCTGGGAGCTGCATCAGTTGATGGGGAAGGTCCTCTAAAGGGTTAGCTGGAGCTTCCTCCACTGGAAGAGTCGTCCAGAAATCGACGAGATGGGGAACTTCAGGATTCCTGCTTGGTAGCATTCTGTGGACCCTTAGTCTTCTTCTTGGTCGATGGCGTCGTCTGCGGTCGAAAGGGCTGCTGAGGAAGCTGGACGGTAGGGCCTTGAATAGCGGTAAGAGAAGCATTGAGAGCTGCGTAGACCAGTCATATTGGAGTGCAATGGAAAAAATTAATGCGTTCAAGAGTGAACTGACGATCTGACTCGGACATTTGCGCAAGAAAACGATAAGAGATGAGAATATGCCGGAGTTCTGCGGCATCCCTCTTGCCCAGCGACATATCTATTTGCCGAGATTGAAGGTATGCACTGCTGCTGCCACATCAAACGTGGCTCAATAAGGATGCACTGGACGTTGATTGGCCTGAGCTTCTGATAATTGACGCACTTGGTTTATAATAGTCTGAAGGGCGTCGAGAAATGTCTGATGTGCATCTGGAGGTCGAGAGGTCTATGAGGTCGAGATTGATCGTCATGATCACTCATCATCTTCTTTTGCCATGAGCGATGTGAAGAAAATTGCACTAAACGATGAGAATGTCCTTTGGAACGCGACATCCAAGCGACGCTAACACTTGGTAAAGCACTGGCACTAGCCGCGGTTTCTGAAGGGATGCAAGTAGCGTGCACACTAGGGCGAGAAACTGGAGACTGATAAAACAAAGTTCCAAACGTGCATACTAGAGACGGTGCCACAGGTAACTGGTGGTCATCAATAATGACCGCCGGCGACGGTACTCGCGAAGCGTCGTAAGATACCACGTAGACTGGGCAATCGACGTTATATCGATTGCCGGCGCAAAGGCACTGAAACGCATAGTGAATGAGTTGCAGCCGAAGAGGAGAAAACTAGATAGTGAGCAAAAACTAGCGGGCTCAATGTACCGAGACGCGGGACTGAATCAATCGAAGTCTCCAACTGCTAGGCGTACTCACTCCTCTCACTATCCTCACACCTCGTGAACTCTAACACACACATTATGACATAACGTGGCGTTACGGAACTTTAAAACAGATACATGACTAGAGTCCTCCTGGCCACATAGCAAAATTCCTAAGCAAGACTTCTCGGATGAACGTTATTTTAAGGTGTGTGGGGATGCCACTCTCTCCGACTGATTTCTGCAGAACAGTGGTGTTCCACAAAGCAGTGTTCTCGGCATCACATTGTTTACCATCGGCGTCAACAGTATTTTGTCAGAGATCCAGATTCCTGTATGTGGTCTACTTTACATTGCCGATCTTCTTATTTATTGCTACTCAAAATTAGTTTGCATGGTGGCCAGGTTTACGACTGATCACAGCATAGCCTCGGGTTACTCACCCATGGTATATTCGTGCTTAAGAAAGTCTTACTACTGACGATTTTGAGTGGCCATTTCTTTGCTTGCTATTACATGTTTTTTTTAAATTCTTCCATTTCCTCTACCTAACGTTTTTCTTGACGATTTAACGGCTTCCTCTTTTTCCCCTGATACTCATTTCTCTCTTTGCTTTTCTTCGTTAATTGCTCTTTCTTGTTAGTATTATATTTTTTCCTCAAGTAGTATGAGGTGAGGGACCAGACACAGTTCTAGTATGGTACCTGAAACTTAAACTAGATCATATACGTACACACTTACCAGACACACTTAATAAATTAAATTTAAAGAAATGCATTTGTTTATAATTGGGTATAATGTGGGTAAAATGTTCAGGAAAATTGTTTCTTTTTTTGTTGATAACTCGATCTTCGTCAATTTCTTCTCTCCTTGATTTTGTGAAGTTATTGCCATTCAAAATTCTCTCCTTCGTGTATATTCGTTGTGTTTCCATCCTATATATATATATATATATATATATATATATATATATATATATATATATATATATATATATATATATATATATATATATATATATATATATATATATATATATATGCCTTTTTTAGCATATGAATGTTTCAATAAGGCTCGACTGTCGGTCAGCGTCACTCGCTACACAGCACACAAGTAACCACGAATTCCAGTAGGAGTTCGGGAGGTTTAGTGGAATAATATTTTATTTTTTTTATACAGATGTTTCAAGAGGTAATAATTCCGCTGACTGTGCTTCCGTTGCACGTGTGGACTATAGGGAATTTAGTCTGCACCGCCTATTTCAATATTTACTGCAAAACTAATAGCAGTTAAGTTTGCTGTTCATCACGCGTTTTAAATTTTGTTAGGTCGTTGGTTTATCATTCTGACTCCAAAAGCACTACTATATACCTGCAGAATGTCTTTATTAACGCTTTCTAGTGCAATAAATTACATTGTGGAGATGCCATGTATTACAGCAACATGACTGTGTTATCATTGTCTATTGGGTGCCTTCACACGTAGGCTTTGGGAAAACTAGCAACATGACACAGCAACCAAGAACACTGCATTGACAGATATCGCATTGGAGCATTCTCTCCAGTCCTCGGATCCCCGTAGTTATTTCGTCTTACGAATGCGCTCTCACTGGCAAGCGGATTTAAAGCACTGCGTCGAAAATAAACTCCAGGCAGTAAAACATACTGTAGTCAATTGATATATGTCGTGTGCTATTCACTGAGATGAAATGCTCCCTACACAGTTCCCCATCTGTCACACTTATCTCAGTCATTCTTATTTAGTGTATGCCGCTAATCATCGATATTTGTGAAGATTGTATCGTTCCACTGAGTATTCGCCACATGTTTGATGAATGTCCAGAATATTCAGCTCCCAGAGAACGATTAGAACTACTTAAAGATCTTTGTCTGAGATTGGGGCTTAATCTGGCTCATCTTCATTCGTGCTAGCGCATTGGTTAACGTGCTCAGAGGAATTTTGTTTTTATTTTTTCCTGTTACGGGTTTCTATTATTCCTATTATTGAGTAATTTTCTTATATATTTGCTACTTCCCCTTTTCGGTATTTGTGATTTATTTTTTTAAATTTAAATTCTGTTCATTATCTTAATTTTGTAGATGTTATATTTGATTTACTCTTCTGTAAAATTTTATATTGAATTTCAGTTCGGTGGCTCAGAAGTAAAGCATTCACCTTTGGTGCATGGGATCCCTGATTCGATGCCATCTCGCGCCAACTGGATTTTGTGGTGGACGAATACCATGTGCGTAGATTTTCTCGGGGTTTTCTGGTTTCCTTCTACTTCCTTCACGGCACCATTTCATTTATGATCAGTTTCCTTTAGCCTACATGGCATAACCATGGGACGTAAAATTAAAAATCTTCATTCCATTTAATTTCTAATGTGCAGCTTGTGTCTACCATTGGCGGAATTCTGAAAGAGACAAGTAGCCTCGCTGCTGATATCCCCATTAAATTTGTACCATTAATCAAGTTTCTTTATACTTTTACAGACCCTCGTCGAATCTTTCCTGATAAATATAATTCTGAAGATTATGTCTTCGAACGCGCACCAGTTTTCCATGGGTCTACTACTACTGTCATTGGACACTAACTCTTTGCAAAAATGTTTTTTTGAATTGCAAGCCTGAAGAACTATCCGATATTCCCTTCCACTGTTGCCCACGGACAACAGCCTGCAGTACATCATATCTAACAGCAATTATAACTCTTTTCTGTCCAAAATAAGCATACTATTCATTTCATGTTTAAATCTAAGATTCCAGCTGGTGCCAAGTTGGCTTTGTGGTAGATAAACACTGTGTGCGTTATTTTTCTCGTATTCTCCCGTTTTCTCCCACTTTGCTTTCGTGCATAATCGTGTAACGTAAAGCTAAAAATTTGCCTTTCAATTTGAACCAATGAACAAGAAAATGATCATTTAATATTGTATACAATTAAGAGAATGCATAGAATGACATAATGATTAATTGGCCAGTTTACAGTTTAGCAAATCTTTTTACCACTAAGGCTGAGACATAGACCCGTAACTTAACGTGAAGTTCGAACCACATTAGCTTCCATTGTGAATGAAATCCCCGTCTTCCGCACCAAAAACGCACACACTAATCATATAGCCAAGTTGATGAATATTTGCATGGATGGCGAAGTAAAGTAACGAAAGTAAGTTTCTTTGTAACATATTCGCAGCTTTACAATATCTAACGTTTACAAGATTGTTATTACGGAATGTGTATTTAACGTTCGTTGCTGCGACTCTTGTTAGGCTGTATTAGACACGAAGCTACAGTTTTTAAGATGGAATACGAATTATTGGAAGGCACTTATATTGCAATGCTCTCTCACCAGGAATGGAACCCGAAGCCACTCCTCTTAAAGCGGGCACTATCCTCTAGATTATCGGGAATGGCTTTCAAAATTTGTTACTAATGAATGAAACTCGTTATTAATTTATTATTATCGATATTTGTAATGATATAGTGCATAAAAATCTCAATAATAATAATAATAATAATAATAATAATAATAATAATAATAATAATAATAATAATAATAATATCAATAGTAAATATACCGAATACAACATATACACCCAAATAGTAAATGTCAGAACGAAGGTTATTGCGTTCGTTCTTTATTGTTTAGTTGTCTTCTTGAAATTCTTTTCCTGTTGGTCCACTATTTTTTTTACTTTCTAGTTTTTTTTAGCCTTACTATTTGGAACGTTTCCATCGAAAGTAACCATCAAATTCCACCCCTGCAGAACCTGCCGTTTGCTCTACCTTTCAAAAGTTCTAGATAGCAAAGTCTCGCGCACATCCGCTCTTTAAGAATGCTTGGTGACATTGATGGATGTTTGATGGCAACACTGCGGGACATCAGAAAACCTGAAAATTTTCCGGAAAGAACAGAGATGTGGAAAGAAAAAGAGGTACTACGTAGAAGAAAGGTGAGTGATTGAGCAGAAAAGGGGGTCGAGGAAGGGAAGAAAGAAAACGTTGTTTTTCTATAGCTACTACTGACAGCCTCCTGCCTCTGTTACACGGATTCTCGTTACCATTTTCAGCATGATGCATTGTTATTTATACATAAAAGACCAGATGAGAGAACTGGTTTCTAGAAAGAAAAAAATCATCCTAGATGTTGCAGACAAGTCAATTACTCTGCTTCTTCAAAAGTTTTTAGAGAGAAAAAGAGAGAGATGCTTTTTGTTTTAAATATTATTTCCTACACAACTTTCACTTGGGGTCACGATAGCTTAGTTGTAGCGCTCTTACCTCTAGTGCGTGGGAACCCTGGTTCGATCTCCGGCCAAGTTTGGTGGACATCATCATGTCCATGGGTTTTCTCTTGGTACTCTCGTTTCTTCTTACAATCTCATTCCACAAATTCTTCCATCATTCACTTACCTTAATCATCCATCTACCTTAGCCTAAAGGACACAATAATGGGACGTTAAACTGAAGGGTTTCACTTCATTCCTTTACAACTTTCACGCATAGACATTGATACACATTGGTGAATTATCACGGAGTTTTTCTACCAATCAGATCTAACAGGTTTCATTCAGAGCAAGATAAGAAAATGTTGTGCAGCACTTACATAAGTTTAAATAATATCGCTTGCACTTTATCTGAAACGACACTTAGTGACGTGAAAATAGTGGCCGAGCCCACTGACCTGGGAGCTTATCATCTGGACGTCCTGAAATATTCCTGTAACAATAACTTTAGTACGTAGCATCTGTAGGCTTATTATGACAATGCTATTGTGGTAGGTCCTACACTATGTTGTGGATTGGAATTCGGTCAAAAAGTTCCATGACTGAGCTGGCTATTCTCTGTATCCTTAGGCCTTCAACCACATAGTGTCTATGACGCTCCGAGGGTCGATAGTGGTTATCAGATTTTTCACGGCTATGACAGCACCTTTCTGACGCCCAATCCCCCAATTTAGATGGAAATAAGATCCTTCTTTCAGTTTTCTTAACCATCCTTTCGATGATAACTTTATTTCTGTGGCATGTCTTATTCACTAGTCACAATGGGAAAGATCTGTAGAAATATTCATCTTCAATAGAGAAAAGAGAACGTCGAATTTCGTAGTAAAATATTTTCTCCGAAATTCAAAATGAAGAAGTGGTTCAGACGAAATTTCTCAAATAATAAATGGCTTTTCTCCCCTTCCATTACTTTGATTTAATTTTGAAATAATATCAATATAAATACGCTTACTTTTCAGCCGTTTGAGCATTAAATAATATTAAATGAGAACTTTCTGCTACAGATTGGATTTAGCCTATTCATCTTTGGAATGTTCGGTGAAACGTGAACTAAATAGCAAATGCTGTTCAAATTGTGGCATGGACCACATCGTGACAGTGGGTTTTCTTGGGGTTATTCCATTCTATTCCACAGTTTAACCATTATTTTATAATTATTCACTTCCATTAATCATTCTTTTGCTTTACTTTGCATAACTACGAAAGGTAAAAGTAGAAATTAAATTTTATTTCACTTGATAGTATTGGCATCTGTCAAACATATTGGGATTTGGAAGCAAGTAAGCAGCATAGAAGCATAACTTGGTTACAAGTTATTATTTTTATGATGCTTAATTAAATCAACATAAGCATTTAACGTATTTATAAGCTATCCAATACTTACCAAGACCTGATGTTTCTAGCTTAATTTTGATACGTGTAGAATCGAAAGAGGTACATTGTAATGTAAGAACGAGAGAGCACAAATGATAGAGTCTATTAACGTCATACAAATCCAGCAAGCTTCGTGAAATTATGTTCTTATCTTTTGTATGATTAGCCTGTAAAATTGGTTCAAGTGTTGCTGAAATGTCAACGATTCTAATATATATATAAAATACTGATCTAATTTCTAACGATGGAAGAAATCTGATGAAGTTTATTGCCATTTGTATAATCAGTTACTCCATTTGCTGTCGATATTTATCCTAAGTTGCATTGCTCCCGTGTTCATACTGAATAATTGCTCTGATATCAATTGCAACTATTCTAGATGTTCTCTATTAAAATTGTTTGCTAAAGTTCACAGAACAAATTTTACGTGTATTGACGGAATGGAATACTAAAAGAACGTGCAAGTTGAATAACTGAATATACGTGAACTATGCAGTGATATCACCATATTAATCGTTAGATTTTCATTTTGCGTGTTTAATGTATATAACATTCATCAAAATCAATGTAAACTTCATTAAATGGAAACCTGTCTTCAACGAAAATAACTAACATTACTATGAGGTGTTTGTAACTACCAATTTCAGTGTAAAGATCAAATACAAGCGTTTCTAGCAACATCAATATGGGAAACAAATGATCAACATTGTAATCCGTCGGTAATTCATGAGTTTTCTTGTGGAAATTTATGAGTGTCGATCGAGCTACACAGTCGTTTATTTATAATGTAATGGAGCGACACGAGTTTATTGTCTACACAAAGTTATTTGGGAATACCTCAGTTATGTTACTTTTATTAAACAAGACAGAACGTTTGGCTAAGTGTGTGCATGTATGATAGAGCGTTGGTTTTTGATTCGCTCGTCAGAGGAAGTACGTAAGAGTCATTCAGTTTCTGTTGAATCTTTTGCATGAAAATAAAAAGAAGTACTGATACATTAATTTTACTTCTACGTAGAATAACATAATCGAAAGCTGATTATGCAATTTGTAATATTATGTTTCAAACACCAGTTTTTCAATGGTAATATTTAAAAATCATAATGTGAACATGATTTTTACAATAGATTTTTCTATATTTATTTACTTATTTATTGCTTTTCTCTCTCTCTCTATGGCCTACAGGACTCGGAGGTTCAATATCGCGTTCACAAAAGCTCTCCACTGACTTCTAACCTTAGCGAACTGGATCCAGTTTCTACTTTGTATTCATATTCATTAATTTCTTATCTTGTTAAATGAAAAGTGTTGCGTGCAACTTTGTTTCAAAGGAGTATTCAAAATAGCCAGAGAAAACTGTTTCCGGACAGACAATCCTAAATTTATTCGTGGTGTCCAATAGAGTAGGTCGGAGAAAATCGGATCATATTTTAAAAGCTTGTTTGGTTTGAAGCGAGTTATGCCCTAGTTATTAATATTTAATTTTTAACCAAAACGCAAGCAAATCTTCAGCAACTACAATATAACGAAATGTTTTATTTAGATAACCTTTTAACTTGTACGCTTTGTTACCAAATGATGCACTGGTATCATTTACTCTATTGTAAAGGAAGAAAAGGAAATGAGATCTATAATTTTTACGTCCCACGGTTATGCCGGTTAGGCTAAAGGAGACGGTGACGATGAGAGATGAGTGGAATTAAGAACATGGGAGGAAATTGGAGAAACTCGAGAAAACCCACGAGCACGATGTTTGTCCACCATAAAGTCCACACGGCGCGAGCTGGGATCGAACCAGGGACCCCAAACACCGGAGGTGAACGCTCTACCATTGAGCCACCGCGCCCCCTACTCTAAAGGAAGTAAATCAGATTAATCATGCGGAAAAAAGTAATTTGCACAGTTTATGACAATTTGTGCAAATTACTTTTTTCTACCAAAAGCATTTACGTATTTTCCATCGTACGATGTTCTATAAGTTTAAGAACTAGCATAGGTGCATTTGGTGCGCGGAGTCCCGGGTTCGATTCATGGTGAGAAAGCATTAATATTTGAATACTATTATTGTCGTTCGGATTCCACCTTAAACTGTAATTTACGTCTCGTATAGCCTATGTGGTAAGAGGGATGCTAAACCTCAATTAACAATTAGAAGAATTGAGTATTCATTCTCCAACTATACAACTTTTCTTATTAAAGAATAACATAAACAGAATCCACGCCTCCAATGTTTGTTTTGTACTTGCTGGTAATTGTTTAAAGAAAAGAGACAAGATATATACAAAGAAATGAGAGAGTTGTATCCTAGTATTTCACCAATAAACTTCTGGTATAACCAATGAGTTGAATGGTAAGTCGCAATCACTTTGAAACCCTTTTACTTCATTTTCTACTGTTGTAAGGTTCTATGCTTTCGAGAAGATACAAGCAAAATTTAGCTTTTGTGTTGTCATGTTAACGAACTGGGTCTAATGAAAATTTCTTCTCGCTAGATTCCCCGAATGCTTAATGTTGATCAAAAAGGCAAGGATTCGATCAAATGTTGCGAATTTGACGCATTTTAGAAGAGAAAGATGCTGGAAAGAGTTATGAAAATGCATAAATGACATATTCTATAATTTAACCCAGAAAAAAGGCAATCAATACAGTGGAAACACACAGATTCACCACACACCCCAAAAAATCTCGTCACGTGGCATCCAATGAGAGGGTACTGTACGCTATCTTCTGGGATTTCGAGGAAGTGTTATTGTCCCACCTTGTTCCGAAAGGTCATATAATTATGAACTTTTCGGATATAGGATTTACCAAAATGTACTGAGAAACGACCAGAAATGTTAAACGATAATATCATCCTTTACATGGACAATGCACTGCCACACCGTCCTAATGTTGTGACTTAATTCTTGGCTAACCATGGTATTGAGTTTGTCACACACATCCTACTCACCAGATTTAGCCACAACTGACTTCTATTTGTTCTCAGACATTAAGGATTCTCTTTGTGGACGTCATTTAGCTAATAATTGCTGGGACGTGCTATTTTCCAGTACTTGAAACATAGTCCCCAAAGATGACTATGCCACACGCTACAGAAAATGGATGAACAGATTTCAACTGCGTATCAATAAAGAGGGAGAGTTTGTTGAAAAATAAACAGATGAGTTCTCTGTATTTTCCTGTTCTTTGAAATTAGAGCAAAACGACACATACTTTTGGTGTGGACTTGTAATTAATTATTTTATTCGCTTATGTTAATGTTTGGTCTATACAGCACTGGGATGGTTGTGAGACAATGTTACAGCATGAATCATTAAATAAGCATGAAGAATGAGTGAGGATTGTTACTTGTATTTCTCTTTTCATCATTTGTTTCCAGTAATAACAATAATAGTATTTAATTAGAAATACATAAGATGTAGTGCTATAAGTTTTCAGTAATTTATTACCAGAATGTTTGGACCAATATTTTAAAGCAATGTATTCACTACCTTATACCTGGTATCTGTAAATATTTCAAAATACAGGCAAATACATATTGTAGTGAATATTTTGATAAGGAATGAAAGTGATATGTAACCTATTCTGGTTCTAAACTTTTTAAAATTGTACGTAAGTTTCCTTTAGTATAGAAGATTCATTAAGAAACTTGGTACCAACTCAGGAAATGATACATTGCACAATGTCACCG
This sequence comes from Thermobia domestica, assembly GCF_964235325.1. Classification (NCBI taxonomy): domain Eukaryota; kingdom Metazoa; phylum Arthropoda; class Insecta; order Zygentoma; family Lepismatidae; genus Thermobia; species Thermobia domestica. The sequence goes on along the minus strand of NC_137460.1, from coordinate 213,591,522 downwards.
GCGGTATAGAGTGGAAACAGGGCCGAATATATTATTCTTTACAATTTTCAAGTTTACACCTGCAATTGCGAATATTTGTATTTTCTCACCGGGCAAGGTTTATGTTCTTTTCAATGCAACTTGCGTATTATTGCATATTATTTTTACAAATTTATTTTATATTTATTATTTCGACGTATGTTGTAAGAGACAGCAGTTTTCTCTCTACTAATAATATTCTAATGTATTCTATTTCATTCTGTACTAAACATCCAAACAAAAATTTTTTCTCACTGTCAGAAGGTAATCAAAATTTAAAGAAGAGAGAAGCAGGAATCGAAAGGGAGAAAGAGAAAGAAGGAGAACACGAAGCAAAAATTTGATTTTGTAGTTGAGTGAAACTTCATTTTGTTCAATAGCTTCCCGACGTAAAACTCCATTGAAAAGTTTTACATTTTTACATTCAAAGTTTTGCTTGCTACTTCTATTCTATACAACAGAGAAGAAAAAGAGAACTGTGTTCAACATTTTTCTTTCCTTGACTTTCAATCAATGTAAAAGTTGAAGCGAGATGATGTGCTGTGTGATGTTTGTAGTATATTCTGAGGAAAGGAAATACTAAAATGCATTTTGAGCAGAGTCGAAGAGGATGTTATTGAGAAAATAATTGTTGAGTAGAACTTGCGTTATGTTAGCATCACGATACATTTGGAAGAAGGATACTTGGTTTTCCGTGCGTCAATTTTATCTAGGGAATATCTAATTCTTTGCATTAATTAAAACTAAAATCTAAGCAAGCCAAATCACTCCTAATAAATAATACTCCAATGTTTGTCGTCATTTTTCTAGCTTGATACATACTCACTGGCAAGCTGTTTGGGACCAAGCACATGATGATAAACTTCACGCAGTTAAGCCGGTTCTTGGGAATTGGCGAACGTCTTCCCGTGTCAGTCGTGGAGATGAAGTGCTCCTGGCGCGTCTGCGTATCGGACACTCTCATCTAACACATAGCTATTTATTATGTCACGTGAACCGTCCGTATTGTGAAGAGTGTGTTGTCCCCCTGAATATTCAGCACATTCTTGTTGAATGTCCTGAATATTCAGATCTCAGAGAACGTTACGGACTGCCTTCTCAATTTACCCGTGTCTTTGGGGATAGTAGTGCTATTGTTGAGCGGGTACTTCAGTTTCTTCGTGCATCTTGAGTTGCTCACGCTCTCTGAGCTTTCTTAGTTTGTTGTTATCATTTTATGGCTGTTAAATTTTTATATCTCCTCTGTGTTTTTATTTTTTTCTCTCTATGTTGTTATTGTTATATATTTTATCTTATTTATTCTTTTGTCATTTTCTTTGCATTTTTTTCATTTAGCAGCGCTCTTGTTTCTTCAGATTTTATTCGTTTCAGCCTTTTCCTTTTTTTAAATCTTGCAGTCCTGAGCAATTGTGTTTATTGTGACGGGGACATATAGCCCTGATGCTGACATCCCCTTTAACCTCCCACTCATTCCATTCCATTCTTAATAAATAATAGTGTCGAAATTAAATGTTTACTAAAAGCAGGGAATTCGTGTTCAAACTCTCCTGTCGTCGCGAATTCTTTCCAGGAATTTGAAGCTTAAAATATCTAAAACGATAATCATGCTTGTTATTCTGCATGGGTGCAGAAGATGGTCGCTTACTCTGAGGGAAGAACGTAGACTGAAAGTATTTGAGAACAAGGTCCTGAGATAAACATTCGGACCCAAGAGGAATGTTAATGGGGAATGGCGTAAACTTCGTAACAAGAAACTACATAATTTATACGGTTTACCAACCATTGTTAGGGTCATCAAGTCTAGAAGGCTAGGGTGGGCAGGTCATGTAACCGAGATGGAAGAAAGTAGGAACGCTTTCAAAGTCTTAACTGAAATATCAATCGAAAAAGAAGCATTAGGAAGATCTAGGGGCAGATGGAAGGAAAATATTAAGATGTATCTCGCAGAAATAGGAACACAAAGTAGAAACTGGATCCAGTTGGCTAAAGATAGAAGTCAGTGGAGAGCTTCTGTAAATGCGACATTAAACCTCCAGATTCCATAGGCCATAGAGCTAGTTAGTTAGGGTTACGGTTTCGGCAATGTACACTATTATTTATTAAAAGTGATTTGCTTTGATCTCATTTTAGCTGTAATTAACCCCTTACCGTATGCTGTGCCATATATGTCAATCCGCTATTTTTCACTTTAGCTTTTGTGTGATTTATGAAAGGCGCCAAATGACTGTTTCGTCTGTTGTGTCATATTAACGTGTATGAATAAGAGATTTTGCTGTCATCTGGCATGTTCTTTGTGAGTTGTGTTAGAAAGGGAAACGTTGACATGTGGTTTTTGTGAAGCAGTGTACTTTTGTTCGTGAAAATATTTTTTGGCGACACATTGTGCGCAGTTTTCCCAAACAAAAATTATTACATTCAAGATAAGTAATTTGAGATGTATTTCCAACAATATGATATTCGTTTTATATGTTCGTATTGGAGGAATGTAAAAAAAACAAAAAAAAACATATGTGCCATATATGCCACACCATGCGTTTACGAGTGCTTTTATGTCTTTGAAGTGTGGAAATGGTAACTACTATAGTCGTTCTGCAATTCTGTTACAGCAATGGATCCAGGGCTTTTTTATTATGATGGTTTTCGTCGGTAACTCTTAGAGAACTTCCAAATGATGAAGAGCGTGAATTATCTCATTTATCCGAAGATAAATCAGCACTAGATCCAAGAATTACGAGTATTTTGTTATCAGACTCGGATGAAGATTCTGTTGCTCCTGCCCTTGAGAGGATTATCATATCTAGTTCTCATGTTGCAATGAATTTAGATGCTGATGATCTCATAAATCTGTTTCTCTCTGTCTCATAAACAATTCTCAGGGCATAAGATCTACGTCATCCAGCGATTTGAAAAACATCAAGCGGAGACCTAGAAACATGGAAAAGTCCCAAGAGGATGTAAAATTTCAAGGACCTCAGGACTTACCTGAAGAAATAAAACAGATATCAACGTCTATTGAATATCTGAAGTACTTTTTTTTAACTACAAATAAACCTGAATATTTTATTGTATTGTTTTCTACACGTCAATTATTCAACTCGAAGCTGCTAGACATTACTGGAACGGAAGGCTTGGTCATGATGCGGTAAATCAGGTGATGAGTTGTAATCGGTTTGATGAGATCAAACGATTTATTTACTTTAATACCAATTCAACTCTTATTCCTGCAGGAGAACTTGCCGATGGCATACCGTACTTCATAAGATTAGGCATTTTCTTGAATACATACGAGAGCGTCTGAGAGTTGTCTGCAGAGAAGAATTCTTGGCAGTGGATGAGCAAATCATTCCCATAAAGTGTAGATCATCGATAAAACAATTTAACAGAAAGAAACCTCATAAATGGGGCTATAAAGCATTTGTTCTGAATAGAATTTCAGGTTTCAGTTATGATTTTGAAATATTTACTGGGGCTCAAAGTAATGTTGTTCCTACTGTGGCTTAGGACTTAGTCAATAGTAGTAATGTTGATGTTTGGTTGGGACTCAGTCTGTACCTCGAAATACAAAACACAAAATATTCTTCGAAATTGGTTTACAAATGCACCCTTAAAATTGTATCTCAAGAAGGAAGGAATTCTATCCCTAAGCATAGCGGGTACGAATCGTATCTCATTGCGATGTTCTTGCTGAATCTGAAATAGAAAGAAAAAGTGGCTGTAGCGGAAGATGTTGAAAGTCCACTTGTGACATTGTACGATAACAAAACTGTAAATGCGTTGTCGACATACACAGGGAGCAAGCCTACAAATGAGAAAAAGATATTTAAGAATAGAGAAAACCTATAAGATCATTCCATGCCCATACTCAATTTCCGTTTACACTAGTCATATGGGTGGTGATGACCTTTTAGACTCAATGCTATTGTACTATAGGATCAATATTAGATCAAAGAAATGATACCGTACGAAAGAAACAATACCCTTGATGGACTTCACATTATCAGTAGCACATGGTTTACAAAAAACTAAATAGTCAAGTTCAAGAATACGCGGAAGACCAAACAATGAAGTAGAAAAGTAGTTGAATAAGAAGAAAAAAAGAAAAAAACGCAGTTGTTCCTATGAAAGAAATATAATCAAAATTGTAAAAATTGCAGTAATAAGAAAGTTTTATACTGAAAGCAATAAATATGAAAATTTATTTCCTAAACACTGGTAATAAAAGTATATATGTATATGTAAGATACTTGACGTATAGTGTTAGAATCCCAAAGAACTGAGAGTATAGTATAGATATAGTAGCTCTACTGCATGAAGTGACATATACACGTCACGATCCATTCTCTACACACACTTAGGAAAGTTTCCCTTACTGCATAGTGTGTCATATATGGCACGTACTTATTTCTCGTCAGGAATTAAGTGAAAAATCTAAAATTCAAGTTTTAATTCATTTTTCAAGTTCCCATATGAGGATTTTCAATACTGATTATTTTTTTTCGCTGAAAGAAAAAGATCATGCGGAAACGGGTTAAGGCAAAGAAGTTTCTAAACTAACAAAATCAACGGCATTCGTATAGAAGTACCTGTGAGTCTGAGAAGGAAGGTAAAATCTTGGAAAGACAGAATACCCTTATAATTGAGAAAATTCAGTGAAATTTTGTAACAAGCTTATTTGGACGGAGGAACATCATTTGACATACTCTGCTTTACCATCCATGTAACAGTTTTGCTGATTAATAGAAAAACGTATATTTTTTCTAAAAAGAAATGCTATCTACTCCAGATTATTACATATTTCAAATTATATGTTAAATGAAAACTTACATTATCACGTTTATAATTCACTGTCACAAAATAAGGATGCTACACTATGACAAGCATCAACAAACATTTCAATTTTGAACCTTATGGAACCGTAAAAGTCAGTTGAGGCAGATGCGTCAGTGTACATCACAAGTACTGTAATATCGAACATAGGCGAGAAAATGCACCGAAAGAAACCGAAAGGTATTTCTAACAATTATAAAAAATGTTGCAATAGATTGAAATTTTTACTTTCTTCAAAATATTTTATTTCGACAAAAGACTGATTATATTATACATGTTCACATCTGTTCGTATGAATGGCTTGTAATAAACGTAAATATCATTATCTCGTTTACAGAAATTTGATATCTACTCATTGCAGAGATATGAAAAACTGGTAGAGATTGCTATACTGGTCTAAATAACGTAGTTGTTCGAAATTATTGTTTTCGTCTGCTTCTACAACACATCACAGCAATAGTTTTTGTTGGCTCTAATTACAATTTCAATTCCTTGTAACTTTGTCCCTAGTTAAAAATGAATCATATCACGGTCTTAGGCATATATATACAAATTAAATAACTCTTAAACCGCCCGACCGATCTCGATCAAACAGTCTTTATCATTGCACTTTGGCGGTAGAACTTAGGGGAGGGAGATACATTTAAAAATGCCCAAAAATGACCGATAGTCGTGTCGAATCTATATCTTTCTGGATCGCTGAGAGGAGCAGCGACACTTCCGATGCCTTTTAAATCCAAATTTAGACCCTTTTGTCTCCAAAATGAAACGTAGTTCAAGTAGTGCCTTCTTACCCGTGCCTTGGGGGATGACACTGATATAGTTAGCCGGGTATTTGAGTTTATTCGTGCTTCTGGGGTTGCTCATGTTCTCTGAGCTCTTTTAGTGTGTTGTTGCTATTTTATTGCTGCTAAATGTTTATATTTCTGTCATCTTTTATTGTTGTTCTGTATATTGTTATTGTTATATATTTTATTTTATTTATTCTTTTATTCTCCTTTCTCCTATATTAGTTTTAACTTGTTCTTGTTTTAATCTTACAGTTCTGAGCAACCCTGTTAATCGTGACGGGGACATATAGCCTCGATGCTGACGTCCCCATTAATCCCATATTATATTCTATTCTATTCTATTTATATAAAGGGCGCAGTGGCTCAGTGGTAGAGCGTTCACCTCCGCTGCTTGGGGTCCCTGGTTCGATCCCAGCTCGCGTCGTATGGACTTTGTGGTGGACAAACACCGTGCTCGTGGGTTTTTTCGGGGGTTATTCCGTTTCCTCCCACTTTTTTCATTTCACTCATTTCTCATTATCACCGTCTCCTTTAGTCTAACCGGCATAACCGTGGGACGTTAAACTTAAAGATTTCAATTCATTTCATTTCCTATTTATATAAATAACCAGACCGGGGCTGGTTGGCAGCAGGGGCTGGTTGACGCACTGCATATAACTCCTTCATTATTTAACATAATGAGCTGTTGCTGCTGTCATAAAAGAGCGACTTGTAGATGCAGCTGCCATCTTCATATGGAATTTGTAACTTTCGGATAATTTCGTCTATAGGATAGAGTTTTGCGTGTCTGATGTATTTTTTTCAGTTCTCCGTTACGACATCACAGAATCGTCACTACTTTCAATACAAAGGTAAGTAGTATATCATTAGTTAGGTCTGAACTTTGATTTATGGGTATTCAAGCAATAAAACGTAAATTCCACACAATTGCTGAGTAATTACGACTTTGTTGGACAACACGGGTTATAGCATTTGGGGTTGGTTAACAAGAGCGCCAAGCAACCCTGTGTGGAATTTAATTTTATTTTACTTTTATTGTTACATTGTTTGTTTTATTGTTATGTTGTTTATAGTTCTATCAATCTTTTACTTCAATGTTATAGAATAACATGCACATATTGCATTACTGTCAAAATTTAGAAATCGAGATAAGACTGGATGTCGGACTCTGAATTTTCTTAATAGGCCTAATTCTCAGAATCAAGAATATTTTCTATATGCTCTTTTGTTACAGAAATGTAGACCTACCTATTGCTTTTTCTTTCTTTGTGAAAAGTAGGAAATAAACAGCATTTCTTGATAATTCAACTAAAATATAGCTTAGTTTCTCTTAGCTACTTTGTGAACGGCAGGAAATAAACTCCGTTTCTTATAGTTTAGTTATTTTAATTACATTTTGAAATACAGTAGAGCGTCGATTATCCGAACGTTGGTCAACCGAACGACCGCTTAACCGAACTGTGTACTCGCTCGCACCTGTTACTCTCCCATCCTACTGTCCATCATCCCCCTCACTCCCAAACCAAGTTTCTCACAGTAGTCGCCGCACTGAGCCACCGCTGGCGGAACATTGCTTCTAATGGGACCTTCATAAGGCGCTGCTGACCGGCCAAGCCGCCAGTCGCTGTGTTTCAACAATCAGCACACTTCTTTTTATGAATAAATTTACTGTACAGTACTTCTTTTTGGCAAATAAACATGTACAGTTCGATTATCCGAACAAACCAGTTTTCCGAACACCCATGTCCCCCAATTACTTCGGATAATCGACGCTCTACTGTAATATGAAGAATTAACCTACACAAATCCTATTAAAAGTGATGTGGTTTGATAATCTTGTAGCTTTCAGTGTCATAACAATCAAGCTAGAATGAAAGTAAGAAGTTTTCATATTTCGTAATGCCGATTCTTTTAAATGTTGCGAATATAAGTCATTTCAAACTTTAAATAGCCTGCTTCATTGCAATATCTATATTATAAAATTGAAAGTGACTATGTTAGTAGTAGGCCCCGGCGTATATGCAACTGTCAGCAAAAATTTTTGTGACGTCATAGGTCAAAGGTCAATGACCTTGGCCCGGGGTCAATGACCTAGGGGTACATAGGACCACCCCCTCTAAATTTTGGCAGGGGTACCTTGGTCCACCCCCCTAAATTTTGGCAGGGGTACATAGGACCACCCCCCTTAAATTTCGGAAATTGCCAAATCTAAAAATTTGGTATGGTAGCCTAGGACCATAGTATGTACCTCTATCAGTATTGGGTGTCTATGTCGTTCCCTTTCATGGGTAAAAAATTGCCAAAAAGTCAAATTTCGGGGGTTTTTGACCTAATTTATCCCCTTTGATGATGTATTATTACCCTATATAGTTATATGGGCGTATACAGGGGTCCATTACCTTTCATAACATATGGGTATATTAATGCACCCCTTGAAAAATTTGGGAGGGTACAATGGCCCACCCCTTAAATTTTGGAAATTGACCAATTTAAACATTGGGTATTATAGTACAGGACCCTAATATGTATTATGATAAATTTGGGTGGTCCACCTCATTCCCTTCTAGGGGTACAAAATTGCCAAAATATAAACGTAAGCAATACGTTATACCACGTGTTTGGTGTTTGGTCGATTTTATCCCCTCCCGCCCACGCGGGAAATTCAAAATTGTCAGGTCACGTGGTATGACGTCATGAGTCACCCCACGGGGAAATCCCTCACCAGGATTTTTGAAATTTGTTCCCTTTTACAGGTAAGATGAATCCTTTGGTACCACGATGCTGATTGGCTGATAGAAGTCATGTGATCTTAGGCTCTGGGATTTTTGAAATTTGTTCCCTTTTACGGGTAAGATGTGTGTTTATGATTGGTTGACAGATGTCACGTGATCTTAGATCCTGGTGGTACCACGATGCTGATTGGTTGATAGAGGTCACGTGATCTTAGGTTGTGGGATATTTGAAATTTGTTCCCTTTTACGGTTAAGATGAGTGTTTTGATACCTGATTCTGATTGGTTGATAGAGGTCACGTGATCTTAGGCTCTGGGATTTTTAAAAATCGTTCCCTTTTACGGGTAAGATGCGTGCTTTGATACCTGAGATTGCATGATCTTAGACTCTGAGATTTTTGAAATTCAGGTATTCTCTTTGATGTATACTTTGGTACCTCGATTCTGATTGGCAGATAGAAGTCACATGATTTAGACCTGCCACACGGTGAACAGATTACATGGGAAAACCCCTCACTCATTTGTTTCCATTTTACGGGTAAGATGAATGTTATGGTACCACGATTTGGATTGGTTGATAGAAGTCGCATAATCTTACCCCCACCCCACCCCAATGCTAGAAATTCAGAGTGCTATGACGGCGATCCTGGATTTTAGAATGTTGTTCCCTTTTTTATGGTTATCCTTAAAGTTCCCATGGAGGGTTCAACCTTCTCTTAAATAACCCTTTTTGGTATCATGATATTGTACTGAAGTTTACCTTAAATATTATCCTTGTCTTTGGCAGATAAGATGATTACCAGCTTTCTTACCTTGATGGAGATCCTGTCCTTGAATTAGTAGCTTATGTCTCTGGAAGTAACAATGGTGAATGAGGGGGGGTCCATCGTTGTCGCTTGTAGATTTCTTATAACACATTGTTGTGAGTTTAAGCGATTTTTTTTTAAACGCTCAGTAAGCGCTTCATTAATGGAAACAGTGTTACCAGATTTTTTCTTACCTAAACTGCTCCGGTTCTTTTCGAAACGGTTCCGCAGAGTGCAAGAAATTTTAAACTAAAATTTTTTCGAACTAAAAAATTTGTAACTAAAAAAATTTTAAACAAAAATTTTCAAACAAAAAATTTTCGAACTAAAAATTTTGAAACAAAAATTTCAAAAAAATTTCGAACTAAAAAATTTAAACTAAAAACTTTTGAACTAAATTTTCAAATAAAAACATTTTCGAACAAAAAATGTAAATTTTCGAACCCCCAAAAAAATTTCGAACTAAAAAATTAAAAATTTTTCGAAAAATATTTTAAACTAAAAACTTTCGAACTAAAATTTTCGAACCCAAAAAATTTTCGAACTAAAAAATTTCAAAAAAAATTCGAACTAAAAAGATTGAAGCAAAATTTTGTCGAACTAAAACATTTTTTAAAAACAAAAGTTTCGAACTAAAGATGTAAATCACATCTAAAAATTTTCAAATCAAACTTTTTATCGAACTAAACTTTTAAAATTTTCGAACTAGAAATTTAAATCAAGTTTAAGAAAAATCCTAATAAATGTTTTTTCCAGGAATCGAACTCAGGTCTTTCAAACCAAAGATGTGTATGCTAACCGCTTAAATGAGATCGGATTTAATCATGCTTGGTGGGTTTCGAACCATGATCCTTGAAAAGAATACACTTATACTTTAAGAAAATAAATTGACAGTGTAACGTGGATTAAAATAAAATGCTGATAGACTTTTTTTGTGTGTTCGCACATGTGATTTAAATGCAAGCGTCAGCCGATGTTGTATCGTATTACTTTTGTTTTACTACGAACGTGTCAGCATGATTCATGAAACAACATTTGAATATTTTCAAATCAATTTTTTGAACTAATTAAAAACCAAATTTTGGACACTAAAAATTCTTTAATTAATTTTTCGAACAAAATCATTTAAACCAAATCTTGGATATATTTTCAACTTTAAATTTTCAAGATTACCATGATTTGAAAACAAGTGTTCAGGGTTTCAAGAAATAATAAAACATATTTTTTTTTCAACTTGTTGTATTTTAACGAAAGGTATGTGCTCTTCTCATACAATTTTATTAACATAATAAATGCAGGATCTAATTAATGAATATGTTGGACGTGTCGTCAACTTCGAATCTTGTAGACGTATCCTGTAAAGAAAAAGAAGAAACGACGGATTACTTTATGAATTTCTTTTTTCCTGAAACAATAAAAACGAGTTAATATTGGTAAGAGAAAAAAAACTTACTTGTAAAAGATGGATCTGTTTAGGCTCATCTTCCTCCTCGGGGACCAGCATTTCTTCCACTGATGGTGGTGTTGGTGGTTTATAAACTCTTTTGGGTATTGCATTTTTCTAGGTGTTGCTCTTTTATGGTCAAGGTTCCTCCTTGGATACGAGATGACTACATTTCTTCCACTGATGGTGGTGTTGGTGGTTTATGAACTCTTGTGGGTACTTCATTTTTTTTCTTGGTGTTACTGCTTTATGGTCAAGGAGGGAAAAAAGGAAAAGGAAAAAAGAAATGTCGGCCTTATTGGGTGTTTACAGTTTCTTCTTCTTCTTCTTCTTTTTTCAGTTCCAACTTCTGTTTTTTAACGTACCCGTACGGAACGGTATCATAAGAATTGAGTTCTTTAAATCGACGTTTTGTGTATCGGATGCTGTACATTTTTTCTTCTTTGCGTGTGACGATGGTATGGTCTTTGGTCCTGCATATTTTATGGGGGATAGTGATGGTGACTTGTCCACGGCATTGATTTGTTATCATTTCTTTTAGCGTGTTGAAATTTAATTGTTGTCCTGCATTGTAGTTTAATGTAAATCCTCTAATTTTACATATGTAGCTGGTGACGTTGGTATCCGGATTGTATATTTCTAAGCTGTAATTTTTCGGTCCTCCACTGACAAATGTCTTGATGTACGCTCGTGGTCCATAAGACTCCATCTCATCCGATAAGCATCCCAAGTACGTAGAAGGTTCAATGGTTGGCTCCCCAGGCTTCTCCGTAAATATTACAGAATCCGTGTCGAAATATAAAACACGTTCCTGCAACATTTCCAGGTACTTGTACAGTTCCAGACGTGCCTGACATGTTGTAAATGCACCTAACACGACATTGGTGTTTCGGTTTTGAACAGGCACATGTTCATTGTACTCCCAGAACGCATATAACATCGTATCATTGATGGGTACAATTTGATGGAGTTTAATGTCGGGGGAAGTGAGTTTTTCATAAAATTCTTCCGGCCGATCAATAATTGTGGTCTGGCTAAAGTTTGAACGTTGCGAAAGTTTTCCCCATAGAGCGTTAACACAAAGCTTAGATAAACTTCTTCGTGCAGGATTATTTTCAATTTTGGACGGATCCAATGCAATACCTTCACGCTCCAGGACGGTTTGTATGAATTTTGATTTGTCTTCTTCGGTGACACAGGAACTGGGCCAGCCAGAAGCTTCCATTTTTGATTTCAAAAACGTATTGATATATTCCGTGAACAAGCCACCTGTTTTCGTGATGGGATCATATTGTTCAATGTCATAATCCCAAATTTCAAAGATTTCCACCGGTTGATATCCTAATTCTATTGCCTTCTGTATTTCATATGATACCCATGTTCCAGTGAGGCACCGCTCCTGATCGTTGTGCGTACACGTTGCTGTAGGGTCTGGGTTCATTTCTTCGGCACACGCAGCACACAGTGGAAAGAGTAGTTTCTTGTTGCATCGGTAAGGCAGGAGACCATGATAAAGATGGCGACTTGGTAATATCGTCATTTTGATCAGACCATTGACTTTATTTATTGATGGTATATTTTCATCACCCTGTAGATAAATTCTAGGATGGCCTACAGGGTATTTAGCACACTTATTTATGTAAGGATAAAGCGAGACAATATCGAAATATTTTATTACTTCCCCCGCTTTTTCGTCGACTTGGTGGTATAATTTCACACAATCGGTCCTTCCTCCAAAAAGCTATCTCTTGGATTTAATGGTCTGCGGTTCATGTACGGGTGATTCTTCAGATACGTCGCCATTGTTGGATTTTGTTTTAAGAACTGATTAAATTCGCACTCCCACATTTCATGTACAATGTACCCCAATTCACGCAGTCTTGCATTTTTGCGTTGCGTTCGTTCATAACGGAATTCCATGGTGTCTTCTGGATTGCCATAGATGGGCTGATTACGGCCTGTAGTAATACATACTTTACACCCGTGATAAAAACAGCCAGCATGCTCGTAGACGTGCTCCTCTAACGTCTCAGGATCTTGGTAGTAGCCATCAACATGGAATCCCGCAATAAACACTTCGTTTTGTCGGGCCGCATGTAAGATTTGTTTTCCTTCGCTTTTTTCAATGTAGGCCAGCCATTGCATTGCAGCGATCGATTGCGTACTTCTCCATCGATAGCCATGTGCCGGTAGAATTCCAATGGTGTTGGGTTTGAGGAAATTCCGGCGGAATACTAAATTGGAGGCACTTGCAATCGTGATCGTCTCCAAGAAGGGATTCACTTTGGTTTCTGCTTCAAATGACGTCATAAACGAAACACATGCTTGTCGCAGTACATTGACATCTTGAATACAATAGTTGATAATTTGTTTTTGGAAATCAAACGTGTCATTACGATGATCGTTGTACCAATGCATGAACTTGTTTCTGTCTTCGACGGCCATTTCATTTGCACCATAATACTTCGTTTCTGGAAGTGGTCCAATATACGATTGATTTTCTTTTGTGTTGAAGAAATGCGGGAAGTATCCTTTAGTTGCGGGTAAATTGAACGCTTTTGACAATTTACTTAATGCCATAGGTAGGAAGTTCAAAGAGTCAATGAACGTCAGATTATTCAAGGTTAAACTCAGTATCTTGGTCCCATTTAATATGACGTCAGGTCTCCATTGGCATTGTTCTACCATGGTCTTTAGGATGAAATGTCCATCGTATCCCTTCGAGTTGTGAGCGAGACAGAAAATCCTATTTATATTGGGACGACGTTCCCGCAAGTACTGGAGAAAATCATAAACTGGATCCTCTCCTTGGAAAATATGCTGGCGCTGACCACACGTACTGCAAGACTGATGGATATTATTGTTTTCAACACATGCGTAACATACTTGTTGTGCAACCAATAAATTTGGAATGTGTACATACGTATTATCGCCAATATTCTTGTCTTGCATAGATTCTATATCGTAGAATATCAACAAGGCTTTCTTTGCGTGCATGAGTGAAGGAACACCAGGTTTCAAGCATTGTTGATCGGGAAGCATAAAACATTGATGTGATCCCGGAACAATCTTCTTACATACATTGCAAAAAATCTCATTACAATCATGAATGCGTTGTCCACTTCGTACAAAAGAATATATACTCTGTAACATCTAGTACATTGCTTCACCATTTTGCATACAGGTTCCCCTTGATGATATGGAGCATTACGATGATTATTAAAACATTGTTCGCCGTAAAATTGACGATTGCACTCGTTGCACTGCACTAGCGTTTGATTCTTGTCGCATAGAGGTCTCTGTAAGCATTTGGAGCATGTTACAGGACAATTTTTTACATGTTCATTACGTTTACTATACTTTTTATGGCACGCTTCACAGTAGAAATTGGTTGCAAAACAAGCAGTTAAGGATTGAATGATGTCAAAATGTCCAGCCAAACAAATCAAATTTATGGGAGTGCGATTTTCGTCGTTGGGCCCCTCGTACATGATGTCATGGCCTGAGAAACTGATATACACAGTAATTTTATATTCTTTGAGGTATGACTGGAATTGTCGAATTTCATTTACACTGGCACCATGATCCAAACTCACTCCTGCATTTGAACATAACGCATTGACTTCTTGGTCCACAATACATTTCGATTGATGTTGATACTGTGTATGTCGTTTTACATCTACATTCTTGTATTTTTTCAGGCCAATAGCAATAACAAGGGCGTACGCCAGGCACCTTGAATCTTGATTTTTTACGCGTACAATCCCTTTTTTGCAACGTAACAATTCTTCATTTTGAAGTACTCCTTGCCGCAAACCACCGCCATAGCCACGTGGAATATCCACACGATGAAAATGCACGGTGAATGGTTCGTGCAGGAGAAATGCATTGTTACTTTGTAAAACTCTTTCGAACGAGGCCCACATCGTTTCCAGTGTCAGGTTTCGTGCTTGGCGAAAACTCACCCAAAATGGCTTATTGGTGTTGCGTGGTGATATTATTGATAAACCAACCATCGCCTCATCGTCGACATTGGCTAATAAATGGTCCAGCATTGCTTGGAAACTATTATGCACGTATTGGATAATATCGGTTCCTACGGGTGGTGCGTTGAATTGAATTTCGAGCATTCTTCCCTCAATGTTAAATCGTCTATAATGACGAGTGACTTCGTTACGAACAGTAAAACCCGATTCGGCCATGGTTAAAAACAGGAGAAAACAAACAAACAGGTAAATTACGATAAATGTGTAAGGGAAAAAGGAATTGAGCAGCGTGAATTTACTACAAAAGAAAAGAAGAAAGAAAAATCTTAATCATCTGATAAACAGGAAATCATAACATTCATGATAAATTCTTAACTAAGTAATTCATGTAAAGGTCCTGAGTTTGATTCCCTGGCGGTGGCGTTCAGAATCTCATTATGAAAGCACGCGTACTAGAAATCAAAGTTTTTTTTTAAATAATTATGTTACTGAAATGAGTGTTTTATTGCTGTCATACTGGAGACCATTACATCAGCATTTAACTGACCTACGATTCTATAGTGATAAAAAGAATGCATGAATGAATGTTTCATCAGTGCTGAGATGTGACAAAGTACGCGTAAGCATTTTTCCACTCACAACGACCTTTAAATGATGCGTTTGCAAGTTGAAGAGAACCATCAAACATTAACGATACACATACGTAATTGTCAAAACAAAATCTGTATAGCGTAAAACTTTTTAACCAAATATTCATGCACTCGTGGCTAAGTGGATAGCGTACATGCTTCTAACATGGAAGGTCCTGGTTCAATCCTCAGTGGGTTTGCTTTCCACGTCGGATCGCTGTCAAGCCTTTTTTTGAAATTTAATATTCTCATGCGTTATCATACATTCTTTCAAAACGAAGCTAAATGGTTGACGTACACAACTCTGGCCCTGGTTCAGTCCCGGGTGATTGCTCGAATATCACGTTAAGCTGAAGGGGACGCTAAACTAAAATAATGCTTTCAATGGGAATCGAACCATATTATTCTCAGGTGTTGTTTTCGAAATTTTGTAATGCATTCTTTTCAAAACTAAGCGCACACATCTTTGACCATGGTTCAATTCCCGACGGACGCTCAGATTCAACATTAAGCTGAAGGGACGCTAAACCATATCATTTCTCGTGCTTAGTTTTAATGTGTGGGTTCGATCTCGTGAGTTTATTCGGATACTCCCACTTTCTCATTCCACTAATTTCTTCATAGTCTAAATATTTCGTACTAAAAGTAAAACAGTGTATTCGTGATCCGCCCACAAATATGAAATAAAAATGATTTTCGAATCTTGTGTGAAAAATAAAATCTCATTGAACTTACCTCAAATTCAATGAACAAAAAGTCGGTGCAATGAAGCTTAAATGAAAACACTTTTAAAAGGAGATCTTCTTCACTCGATAGTTGAGAGCGGTGTAGGATTTGAAAAATGAAATTTAGATTTTTATTTAGGTCGCTGTGAAAACGATGTCACCGCAGCCAATCAGAAAGGAGGAAATTTATAAAATGACATCACAACGAACCAATCAAAACGCTCGCTGCTCTTGTCATGAATCACGAACCAAAACGATGTGTAACAATCGATCGTGACGTCATTCATGTTTCTCAATAGTTACAACATCTAGTATCGCAGTTCTGATCCCAAATGCTTTCTGTCAGGATCATGTCACTACCTGTCGTAACTGTGACGACATTTCATTTTCCTCATATTCCATACGAGAATGTCAATGTTTGTTTTTTTCATGAATCATGCTGACACGTTCGTAGTAAAACAAAAGTAATGCGATCCGCTGACGTTTGCATTTTCAATCATATGTACTTCTATGTCTCCACACAAAGAAGTCTATCAGCATTTTATTTTAATCCACGTTACACTGTCAGATTTATTTTCTTAAAGTATAAGTGTATCCTTTTCAAGAACCATGGTTCGAAACCCACCAAGCACTATTAAAACCGAATTCATTCATAGCTAAGCGGTTAGCATACACATCTTTGGTTTGAAAGACCTGAGTTCGATTCCTGGAGAAACATTTCTTAGGATTTTTCTAAAACTTGGTCTAAATTTCTAGTTCGAAAATTTTAAAAGTTTAGTTCGATAAAAAGTTTGATTTGAAAATTTTTAGATGTGATTTACATCTTTAGTTCGAAACTTTTGTTTTTAAAAAATGTTTTAGTTCGACAAAATTTTGTTTCAATTTTTTTAGTTCGAAATTTTTTTGTTTAATTTTTTTTAGTTTGAAATTTTTTGTTCGAAAAATTTGTTTCGAAATTTTTAGTTCGAAACTATTGTTTGAAATTTTTGTTTCAAAATTTTTAGTAACAAACTTTTTTTGGTTCGAAAATTTTTAGTTTTGAAATTTTTTTACTTCGAAAAATTTTTAGTTTAAAATTTCTTGCACTCTGCGGAACCGTTTCGAAAAGAATCGGAGCAGTTTAGGTAAGAAAAAAATCTGGCAACACTGTTTCCATTAATGAAGCGCTTACTGAGCGTTTAAAAAAATCGCTTAAACTCACAACAATGTGTTATAAGAAATCTACAAGCGACAACGATGGACCCCCCTCTTTCACCATTGTTACTTCCAGAGACATAAGCTACTAATTCAAGGACAGGATCTCCATCAAGGTAAGAAAGCTGGTAATCATCTTATCTGCCAAAGACAAGGATAATATTTAAGGTAAACTTCAGTACAATATCATGATACCAAAAAGGGTTATTTAAGAGAAGGTTGAACCCTCCATGGGAACTTTAAGGATAACCATAAAAAAGGGAACAACATTCTAAAATCCAGGATCGCCGTCATAGCACTCTGAATTTCTAGCATTGGGGTGGGGTGGGGGTAAGATTATGCGACTTCTATCAACCAATCCAAATCGTGGTACCATAACATTCATCTTACCCGTAAAATGGAAACAAATGAGTGAGGGGTTTTCCCATGTAATCTGTTCACCGTGTGGCAGGTCTAAATCATGTGACTTCTATCTGCCAATCAGAATCGAGGTACCAAAGTATACATCAAAGAGAATACCTGAATTTCAAAAATCTCAGGGTCTAAGATCATGCAATCTCAGGTATCAAAGCACACATCTTACCCGTAAAAGGGAACGATTTTTAAAAATCCCAGAGCCTAAGATCACGTGACCTCTATCAACCAATCAGAATCAGGTATCAAAACACTCATCTTAACCGTAAAAGGGAACAAATTTCAAATATCCCACAACCTAAGATCACGTGACCTCTATCAACCAATCAGCATCGTGGTACCACCAGGATCTAAGATCACGTGACATCTGTCAACCAATCATAAACACACATCTTACCCGTAAAAGGGAACAAATTTCAAAAATCCCAGAGCCTAAGATCACATGACTTCTATCAGCCAATCAGCATCGTGGTACCAAAGGATTCATCTTACCTGTAAAAGGGAACAAATTTCAAAAATCCTGGTGAGGGATTTCCCCGTGGGGTGACTCATGACGTCATACCACGTGACCTGACAATTTTGAATTTCCCGCGTGGGCGGGAGGGGATAAAATCGACCAAACACCAAACACGTGGTATAACGTATTGCTTACGTTTATATTTTGGCAATTTTGTACCCCTAGAAGGGAATGAGGTGGACCACCCAAATTTATCATAATACATATTAGGGTCCTGTACTATAATACCCAATGTTTAAATTGGTCAATTTCCAAAATTTAAGGGGTGGGCCATGGTACCCTCCCAAATTTTTCAAGGGGTGCATTAATATACCCATATGTTATGAAAGGTAATGGACCCCTGTATACGCCCATATAACTATATAGGGTAATAATACATCATCAAAGGGGATAAATTAGGTCAAAAACCCCCGAAATTTGACTTTTTGGCAATTTTTTACCCATGAAAGGGAACGACATAGACACCCAATACTGATAGAGGTACATACTATGGTCCTAGGCTACCATACCAAATTTTTAGATTTGGCAATTTCCGAAATTTAAGGGGGTGGTCCTATGTACCCCTGCCAAAATTTAGGGGGTGGACCAAGGTACCCCTGCCAAAATTTAGAGGGGGTGGTCCTATGTACCCCTGCCAAAATTTAGGGGGGTGGACCAAGGTACCCCTGCCAAAATTTAGAGGGGGTAGTCCTATGTACCCCTAGGTCATTGACCCCGGGCCAAGGTCATTGACCTTTGACCTATGACGTCACAAAAATTTTTGCTGACTCGGTTGCATATACGCCGGGGCCTACTACTATGTTTGTGACCCTTAATCTCTTGAACCGCCCGACCGATCTCGATCAAATTTTCAACATGGATGCGGTTCTAACCTGGGAGTGGTTTTAGTTTTTATTTTGACGATACAGCTTAGGAGGGTTGGAGGGGGACATAGAAAATATTAAATAAAACTTAATAACTCTTGAACCACCCGATCGATCTTGATCAAATTTTCAATGTAGATGAGGTTCGGGACTGGGATGATTTTTATCATTTCACTTTGACGGAGCAACATACGGGAGGGGGTGGAGAGGGAGACATCCAAAAATTAATAAATATAAAAGTAAAAATGACTATGTTCGTGAATTAATTACTTCTGAACCACGCGATCGATCTCAATCAAATTTTCAACGTATATGAAGTTCAAACCTGGTAAGTTTTTTTTACCATTTCTTTTTGACAATAGATCTTAGGGGAGGGCGAGGGGAGGAGGGGAAATATATGAAAATGAATAAAACTCAATAACTCTTGAACCACCAAACCGATGTCGATCAAACTTTCAACATTCATAAGTAGAGACCGGATGTTAGGCAAAATGCCTATTCTTTAATATTAAAGATATGATCAAAAATAACATTTTAAAGTTTATATGGGGGGTTATAGTTTCGATTTAAGTCAATTTTATTTTGCCTATTTTGCCTATTTCGACCTTTACTGCCTAGATAATTGCTTTAGTGCCTAATGTTGCCTATTCAATGCATTTTCTTCAAATTAAGCCTTCATTGGAAAAATGTAATTTATATAACATAAATAATACACAAATATATGTGTATATTAGGTGTTTGTAAACACAAGCACGTGGTACGTTGCAATATATATACAGAGTAAACTTCAAAGATGTGCACATACTTCGGGAAATGATTAGTGATATCAAAAGAAGACAAATAGTCCTCGTGTATTTTGTCTAATTCCGTGTCATGTACAAGTGACAGAGTGCCAACTTGGAATCGAAAATCGAATTCTGACAATTAGAACGAAACCGAAAGATGTGCGCATACTTCGAGAGGTGATTCGTGACATGAAAAGAAGACAAAACGTCCTCTTGAATGTCACCAATCACCTCCCGAAGTATGTGCACACTTTTATGTCTCGTTCCAATTGTCAGGATTTGATTTTGGATTCCAAGTTCGCCCTCTTGTCACTCCTACACGACGTGGAATTCGACAACATGCAAAAGGACTTTTTTGTCTTTTTTTGATGCCATGAATCACCTCTTGACGTATGTGGACATGTTTCAGGTTCCCCCAGTATATATGGAATGCATAACAAGCTTCGTTTTTATATACACAATAAAAGAAGATATTAACAGAGAAGTATGTTTCTATATTCTTTGAACATTGGGGGGCGCGGTGGCTCAGTGGTAGAGCGTTCACCTCTGGTGCTTGGGGTCCCGGGTTCGATCCCAGCCCCCGCCAAGTGAACTTTGTGGTGGACAAACACCGTGCTCGTGGTTTTTCTCGGGGTACTCCCGTTTCCTCCCACTTTCTTCATTCCACCATTTCACTCATCTCTCATTATCACCGTCTCCTTTAGCCTAACCGGCATAACCGTGGGACGTAAAACTTACAGATTTCATTTCATTTTCTTTGAACATTATCTATGACTTGAAACTATTTTTTAATTATATTGAGTATTTATCTTCATTATTTCGAGTTACATTTTAGTGCCTATTTTACTGCCTATTTTTAAAATTTTTAGTGCCTATTTGCCTGCCTATTTTCTAGGTTTTTAGTGCCTAAACATCCGGTCTCTATTCATAAGGTTTGAGCCTGGGATGTTTTCCTCATTTCACTTTTACAGTGCAACGAAGGGGAAGGGGAGGGGGAAGGTATATGTTAAAAAAGCAAAAATAAAAGTAACTGTCTTTGTGACCATCTCGTTTAAACCACCAAATCGATCTTAACCAAATTTTCAACATAGATGAGGTTCAGACATGAGGTGTTTTCTATCATATCACTTTAACTACAACTTAGGGGTGGGGGATGGTAGGGGAGAAATCTATAAAAGTAATTAAAACTGAATAACTCTTGAACCACACGTCCCATCTCGATCAAACCTTTAACATAGATAAGGTTTGGGCCTAGGATGTTTTTTTCATTTCACTTTTACAGTGCAACGAAGAGAAGGGGAAGGGGGAGATATAAGTCAAAAAAGTAAAAATAAAAGTGACCATCTTTGTGACTTCATCACGCTTAAACCACCACACCGATCTTTAAAAAAAATCAACATAGATGAGGTTCGGACCTGAGATGGTTTTTATCATAGCTCTTTAACGGTAGAACTTAGGAGAGGGGGAGGGGAGAAATCTATAAAAATAAATGAAATTTAATAACTCTTGAGCCACCAGACCTATCTTGATCAAACTTTCAACATAGATAAGGTTCGGGCCTGGGATGTTTTCGTTATTTCACTTTTACGGTGCAACCTAGGGATGAGGGAGGGGGAGATATATGTAAAAAGAATAAAAATAAAAGTGACCGTCTTTATGATTTCATCACGCTTTAACCACAGGATCGATCTTCATAAAATTTTCAATATGGATGAAGTTCGAACCTGAGGTGGTTTTTATCATATTACTTGAAAATGACCGATATTGGTGTCGAATCTATAGTTTTTGAGGTCGCTGAGATGAACAGTAACACTTCTGACGTGATTTAAATCCAAATTCAGCCTCGTAAAGACTGTGGGAGGGGAGAGGGATATATATAAAATCAAAACGACCAATATCAAGCAGCGCGTTAGTAATTGTAAAAAGTGACTGACTAACAAAACATATTACTATTTTTTTCCATATTTAACCCAGCGAAGCGGGTAATTGATGCTAGTATATTATAGAATTTAGAAAAATCATGTTTATTACTAGTAAATCCAATTTTTGTTTGTGTTTTGCTATATTAAAAACTGTCAACTAGCTCCACAATATCAGCCAATAGCCCCTTACTAGGGATCGGTTGGCATACTCCATTTTAAAAGAAAGAAAAATTTATTTCTCGTAAATTGTATTCAACAAGACAAAAACAAAAATTGAATTTAGTTGAGGAAACATTGGTCTGTCGCCAACCAGCCCCCCCCTCTCGCTCTCTCTCTCTTTATATATATATATGTATATATGTAAAACTTTGTATTTGGTTCGCAACTCTGTTAATCGGGTGTCATTGCGCGAATCTCAAACAGTGCCTCCTGTTTGTGTTTGCGTGTTGGAAAAGAGTGATCGATTTATATGAATCAGTTTAAAAGTTACAAGGTCGTTTCAAGATAGATGGTCCAACATAATAGAGGATGGTCTAGAAGTATAGATTCGTAGTATCTGGTAAACACTGCAAAATATAACGAAGGTGAGAATGTAGAAGGAAAATAGAGATGAATTAACATCTTTCAAGACAGATCACATTGACGTCCGCCATCTTCAAGTTTGGGATGTTGATTCTTATGCAGTTGTCTTGAATGGACACTATAATAAGGGATATATCATTTTAATTGCATTTTTAGTGCGAACCATTACGAAGTTATGACTGTTTCTTTCTTGTGTACCCAACAAAGAGGTTAGTTATACAGCAAAAACCACGCATTATTATAGTGCATGTTCAGTGTGTTCCCAATCCGACCGATTGTCAGATTCATTCTACGCAAAACCTTGCGCACGGTGTCGCGTATTATTAAGAAATATGTGTTCTCAATAACTTCCTTTAGATGTCAAACACCTTTAACTTTTGCCGCATGCACAACATACATCACACAACTTCACAGGAAGTAGTTCAGTGACGTCAGGTTAGGGATGTGTGGGCCATTACACAGTACCATACCAAGCAAAATCTACGCATTATGAAGTTGATGATCAAGGTATTCACGAGCGCAACTACCACAATAGGGTGGAGCGATATCGTGCTGGAAAAACTTAGGGAATAAGGAATGACCTATCCTCGAACAACAGTCATGACAAAATATCTTCTTATGGGCCGATAACCCATCTCCATCATATTCCCGTCGTTGGAGAATGGAACTACAACACGAGTCCCTTACACCATACCGCACCATAATCTTGCCGGGAACACCTGCGAATGCGTTAATCCATCGCATATTACTAACCGAATGTACCACACCTTGCACCACACATGTTTGTTAACCTTGCACGACCCCCTCCTTGTAGCGGACCGTCATCGTTTGGGGGAGGGGGAGAGCTGAGAGGAGAACTTATTTGCTTTTCATACATGTGTCACCCGTGACCCATATGTTCTTGGGCGCTCTCTCAACCGTGAATATCGCTACCGGACTCGCTGGTAGTTGGTGGGAGTCTTGAGAAGTAGATGGTCCGTGGACGTCTTCCTGATCAGAGGTGGACGTGCACCTATCCTGATCTGTTGTTGTGTGCGCCCAGTGTTTGTGTTGTCCGAAGTTCTAGTCTTTGAAAAAAATATCAAAACATTTACAGTCAAAAATAATAAAAGCACATAAAAAGCACAATCCGCACCTTTTGTTCTCTTTTTGCTGGTGAAGGTCTATCTTTTTGATTAGAGAGATTTTTGTTTCTTTGCTTTTCTGGGGCAAAGCGTTTTTTTTAGTCGGGAATGGTGTTTTTGCTCCCTCATAATAATGAGAGAAAAACCGAATTTTTTGGGTTTTTTCCCTGGGTTTAAATCCGTTTTTTTTTATTTTAGGCAAATATGACGGTTTTTGGTATATGAGAAATATATATATACCTTTTATTTACACTTATTTTTTCTGTTTATTAGTATATCTCTCTTGCGATTCCGATCCAGAAACGTAAATTGCTTTCGCAGATAAATTCGTCAAAACTTCCTGGAAAGATAAAAATGTCTTCATGTAGCAAAAAAGCACACATTTTAGCTTGTTAAAAACTTAAGCCACGGCAACATTATAATAATGAATAATATTCGTCTTACTTCTTTGATAATAGACAGCTAGACTATTACAAACTGTCGAACGACCGTGGCTGATTTAAAGAGTGTTGGATTGACATTCGTAGTAAATCCTCATTCTGGTTTTCTTCACGTGTTCACGAATATTTATTTTATAATCTAAACTCTGATGTGTCGCGTTCTCGCGTGACAAAATACAGATATGTTTTCTTTTCAAGTAGTATAAGAATGTAGAATAAACTCCATGTATTTATTGAAAACAAGACTGTAGATTTTGATAAGACTCTTAAGAAGATCTTATCAAACAGTGTTTGTATTCAGTTTTGCGATTTCTTTCCCTAATTATAGCGTTTAACTACATAAAGTTTTTCATTCTCAAATTACTGACATGTATGGTTTGACTACATGTGTGGTTTGTACGTTAAAATGTTTTTGAAAGTCCAATTGTCATAACACTTGTAAACTTTTATTATTTACCACGTCTAATGACAGTTGTATATTTTTGTCTATGTATGCAAAATTACAGGATGAGATAAATAAATTTTGTTTGTTTATTATGAGTTCGTACACTTATTACTAGAATATAATATGGCATTAGGGGCCGTCCGGATATTACGTAACACATTTTTGACCTATTTTAACCCCTCCCTCCTCCTTGTCACACTGCGTAACACAAGACCGAACTTCTCCTCCGTTACGTAACACTTTTTGATTTTTGTTTTTTCACCAATTTTTCTTATTTTGGAGGATATTATAATAAAAAGCTATTTTTAATGATATAATTTTTTTATTAGAAAGTGCTTGAATTCTGAATATACTTTAGCTTTTTCATCAATAAATTAAAGTACGCATTACAAAATGGTAGAACCGTAATAATTTTTTAACCCCGTAAGGTTGCTTAATTAACCAGTTCTAATTCTTCAAAATTACATACTGTCGTTTTCCAAAGGATACCGCACCCATCGTTTTAGGTCAGCGATGATGACAAGGAGTAAATGCAGGTGAAGCGGGATCTAAAGAACTGACATCGACCTCTTTCCCAGTGATACAGGATGTTTCGTGTATTTTAGTTGAGTCAAAATACGGTTTGACCTGGGCAAAATTGCAACACAAGCTTTTTAAACAGTTTTCGATCCAGGAATCACTACTGAATAACATATTCAAAATCCCACAAAATCGGACCACGGGAACAACCCCAAAGACGGTTTTCAAAATGGCGGACCAAGTTGTTTTTTTTTCGAAAAAATCGTAGACGTTTACGTTGGTGGCTCTAGTAGCCCTCTTAATTGACACAGAGACATGAATGATACCTCGTTGGAACGCTCATAGACCACAAATTCCCATGAAGTGACTCTTGTACCCATCTTCCCAACCCGTAGAAGAAGAAGAAGAAAAAATTCGATTTTTTTTAAAAAATAATATTTCTTGGACCCTGGCAACACTGTACGTCCTCATACGCAGGCAGAAAAATTACCACACATAGACCGGACATTGGTAACCATAATATTAAAAAATGAAGGATGTAGGTTCAATAGTAAGGGAGATAAAAATTCGGAAACGCGGACCAAGGAGGATCACTCTGTATATTTTTTTACTGTGGTCTAACTTCTGTTTCTTAAATCTAGCATCTTTCCTAATTGTCACAGAGACGTGAAGCATACTGCGTTGGAAAGCTTATGGAACCTCCTTACCAATGACGTATCGTTTGTGCCCCCTGTGCCCAACCTGTAGAAAAAGAAGAAGAAGAAACCTTGAAAAAAATTGAAAAAATCTATACTACCTTTCTTGGATTTTGGCAACCCTGATAATCGTTCTACGTATGAACAAATCTTTTTTCTTTCTTTAAATTAAAGGTCGCTTTAATATAAGTACTATATAGAAAACAAAAATATTCTTAAGCAAAAGAATGGGAATAACGAAAGACTTTGGGAGGCAAATTACACATCTACATCGTCATCGCCTACGTTAACACTGTCCTCACCATATTCATTTAAACAGTTAAAACATTCAGTTTCTTGGCACACACCACAAGCAATAGCACATGGAAGGACATGCTTTCTGCAAGTACAATGCGTTGTTGCACAGCCGGTAGCACAGTTGCAATGAACAATGGTGAGCAAATTCGCTGGATCTGGTGGTAGATCACATAAGATTGGGTGGAGCTCACCATTTCTTTCTTGCCAGCCGCATTCTGTAGCGTTTGCAGGTTTCGACCTCTGCACCTGGACCTGGTGGTAGGTGCGAAGAGAGTGGAATTTGGTGGAAGACTCAGTTGGTGGCAGTCTTTCTGGAGCTAGGAAACATTTGGCTGTTGTGACTTTTCCACTGAACGTGCGACGTCTAAGACGAGTGAGGTCGATATGCTCATCACCCCCAAACAATAGAACCATTGCTTTATGCCTAGCTTCGATTATTGCGCTCGCTGGCTGGCCAGAAAAACAAAATACAGAAGCTATTTCTCGTAGTCTAGAGTCTTTCTGCATTTTTATAAATGCCTTCTGCTTTCTAAGCCCATACACTCGTGCTGTGCTGTCGCAACCAGTAAAGGCATGCAAAAAGAGATGTTCACACAACCTGGAACTGAGACTTTCACGAATTAGGTGTATGTCATAATCGGGCTTAACGTTTTTTCTTGTATATATGTCACTGCGGTAGACGAGGCGGAATGGAGTCGGTTGTAATTAATATAGGAGTAAAAGTAGTACGTCTGTGTCTTCTCCAATCACAAAAGTGTGATGTGTTTTGGAAGCCGTGGCTGCTGTTGTGGCTATCAGAACATCAGCATCTCCCTCAGGGTGAAGTACTGTGCAACCTAATTTCTCTAGGTGGACTCCTATGAGGTCGATCATTTGCTCCTTATTACTTTGGTTGGACAAGAAGCTGTCCTTTTTTCCCCACGAATTGCATCTATGGCATAAAATGCACAGTTGGACCAGCACAGGATCCAGCGCGACGGCGGTGTGTGACATCTTTCGTTGGTGGTGATCCATACCCATCAAACACGATGGTTGATGTGCCATATTTACGAACCGTATACTCAGCAAATGATGCTGCGATATTGTCGTACGAACTGCCTTTACACCATGGTAGTTTATGTAACAGAGATCCTCCGTCTAAGACATACAGAATATTGTCTGGCTCCGTTTCCTCAAACTGTGCGGTCTGCTGCTTGCTGAACTCTAGTATCGCATGGGCCAGTGGGGCTTTGTCTGCCTTACGCATCATGCTGGGTGATTCAAATAAAGCTGGTGGGTAGGCACATAATTCATGCCCTAAGGTCTCCTCTAAAGATGTGCTGCCTGCATTAGCGACAATTAACAGTCTTTGAAACAAAAGATTAGAATCGATGAAGATATCGCTGCTGACTTTAACACTACTCGGGGATGCTAGAGTTTTGACTTTATCAGCACGTTTCAATTTCACAGTGAACAGGTCTTTGCCAGATAGTTTCTTCGCAAGCTCATCCCCAATTGAAAATAAATTATGGACGTTGACCGAGGAATCCGCTGTGACGCCAGTGGCAATGTTTCTCAACGATTTGTCTCCGCGAAATGGTGAGATGGGCTGCAGTCGTGCAAGAATACGACGTGTGTCACTGATATCACGTGCCATTCTTGACGTTTCGGCTTCTTTATGTTGTTCGCTAGTGACATTTGCTCTGTGAGTAAGAGTTTGCATCACCGAGCACTCGGGGCATGCTGGCATTGGGAGCACTCTCAAAGATCGTTGCATCTCCGACATTCCACTCCCATGAGTTAGACCTCCAGTGGATTTTAGGGATCTCATCAGAACCTGCTCTATGACTAGATGAGAGGACAACCCAGCCCAATAACGGTTGTTTCTTCTAATAACTCCGAACTCATTTTGAAAGCTTTCGTGAACTGTTGGATTAACCGAAGGCAGCGTTAACATTGTTTGCAGGTACAAGCACGTTGACTTCAAATATTTAAAGTGTCCTGCTGCAGCGAATATGGGAAGCACTCTGCTATAGCATCAAGGTGATCCTCCCAGCTTCCTGTTCGGTCTGCTACCACAAGTTTCCTTGCTGTATTCAACATGCGCTGCTATACAAGCCACAACTGACTTGTTTTTGATGTGTTAATAAGTTCTGACTTTCGTTCATCTTGAAGAAGAGATGAAGAACTAGCTCCAGTTACAGTAATCTCATCCGACATCAGACTCTGGTATAAGCATTGTTGATATTGTGTTCCGTTATCAGTCTCTAGAAAAACATTCTCCACAAGCAATGCACTTAATGCGAGGTCAACCATCATGTGCGCACGGAAGGCTCTTGCTACGGACTTGCCACTTAACATATGTACAACCGAATTTTCTCCATAAAACTCATGCAAGATTTCACGTAAGCCTGAACCATCCATCAGGGAACCAATTGCTCCTAAAATGTTCATCAGAGTATGAAATGAGCTCAACAGGAGAACCGTGTCCTTAATACTGGTGTTATGTGCTCTGTCATGCAAGATACGTGAAGCTTTCCAAAAGAGTGGTTGGTCTAAGGTGATGATTGGTGTGACTTTATATTTTCTCGCAAGATTATTCAGGTACACTACAGTGGAATAGATGCATTACATATCAGATAGATGGAGGTCAATAATCGGTAAGCAGAGAACAGTGGATTTCCCTGGATGATGAAGAGATGGATCTGTGTGAATGGTCTGCATCATTCCTGACCAGTTTGGTGTGCGTGACGGAAAGTGCCAGGAAAGTTTCCACAAAATATCTAGGGAGCTTTCGTTCGGTGATGGTGCTGTTACCATTCACAGTTGACCTTTTCAAGAATAGCCTGGCTTCAGTGTATGCATGAATGGGAACACTGGCAAGGGACTTCACATTAGCATCAGAGACGGGCTTCCGAAGAATGGTTAGACTGGTAGTGGCGGATGGAGTAATGGCCGCCAACATTCCCATACCATGGAATGTGCCTAAACCACTCAGCGTTTGGAGATTATGGTCTATATTATCTGCTGCAAAGAGGAGCGTCTGATCTGCTGACATTTCGATCAGACGATTACCAAATGTACTTGCAGCACAGCGTTCAAACCGCTGTACTTCCGCGTATGAAGAGCAAAATCACAGGTGATGCAGCGTGTCAATGAGGTGTTTCGATCGATAGTGGTGGTGCAGCTGCACAGCAACACCTAACTGCAGATTACCTAACATAGCTCTTGGTCTGGCTGCTTGCATCAAACACTGGCTAATCGATGCTATTTTGGTTTCATTGTCCTTTCCGGCGAAAAGTGTGGCGAGGTGGAATGTAGTGAAGGGATTCCTGAATGGTCAAGTCGCTGGGTGAAGGATATGTATCACTTCGACTTTGTAGTTTAGATTTTATGTCGCTTTTTATCAGTCGAGCTGCGGTTTCTATTATTCTATTTTTTCCTTTTCTTCTTCATACTCTCGTGATAGATCACGATATGCCCGTAGAACGTGATTGGCAGTTTCTCGAAGTGTAATGAAGTCGTTTTTTCCACTGTCACTAGAAATTATAATTTTTTCACCGAAGTACTCCATTAGTTGACGCTTAATGTGCCGTCTGTCATATGCAATGTGATCAGTCCCTTCAAGAAATGTGCCCATTTTTGTAACAAGTTCTCTCACAGTTAGTTGCTCATCATCGTGCTCTTCCAAATAACTAAAGATGCGCTGAAATGCTCGGATTATCTCATCATTTGTAGGTTGGCCAGCCCGGAACTTTTTTGACGTTGACTGATTATCGTTCCAGCATTGTTGAGGAATTGCTTTACCTGTTCGAAAGTTGATACTACATGATCTGTGATAGACACAATCTGCTGCATGAAGATCAGATGAGAAGTACTCAATTTGACCTAGGACAGTTTGTGACCAGGTATTGTTTCGTTCATTGCAACACTTTAAAATGCTGTGTGGCAATGCTTGTGTTTTCACTCGCACATTTTCTGATTTCAGCACGTGACGGTCATCAAATAAGACAGGCGTTGCGCAAAACAGGCAGTCACTGTTGTTGTTGAAGGACCCATCCGACGAGCGAGTAACTCGTTTTTGAATCGGCGATGACGTTTTTCCTTTTAGGGCAATCGCAATATCTTTTTTATCAATGTAACGTTTGCGACAAGAGACATGAACCACCATACCTGCAGTGGCGAGAATGTTACTACCGCGAGCCTTACTGGCATTGTTCACTCCTTCAGCTCCATTTTCTTGAAGTGTGATGAGGTTATCGTGAGGAACTAGGCTTCTACAGATGATACATAAACTTGTAAGGGAATCAGCCATGGTTCTTCAGTGCCTAGGTTCATGCAAGACTATTAGCGTATTCCTGCAAAACACAAAAACCGAAATCGTCAAAACATCTTTTGCACTCATATCTTTGAAACAAACACAGCAGAGAAGTGTGAAAACAATTCAAGAACTATGAAAATTGAAACATGTTTACAACTTATTATTCAATAGCCTTTGTTAACGTAGTAAAACAACATTGCAGAACACTTAAAGTTGGCTTATTAAACCACAGAGTTACTATGGTTTATTCTTTATGATATTAAATATGCTATTCAGTACTGATTTGTAGAAAAGCTTATGGAACCCCCTTTCCAACGATGTATCGTTTGTATCCCCTGTGCCCAACGATTATCAGGGTTGCGAGAGCCCAAGAAAGGTAAAAGTGTAGATTTTTCCAATTTTTTCAAGGTTTCTTCTTCTTCTTTTTCTAGAGGTTGGGCACAGGGAGCACAAACGATACGTCGTTGGTAAGGAGGTTCCATAAGCTTTCCACCGCTGTATGCTTCATGTCTCTGTGGCAATTAGGAAGGATGCTAGATTTAAGAAACAGAAGTTAGACCACAGTAAAAAAATATACAGAGTGATCCTCCTTGGTCCGCGTTTCCGAATTTTTATCTCCCTTACTATTGAACCTACATCCTTCATTTTTTAATATTATGGTTACCAATGTCCGGTCTATGTGTGGTAATTTTTCTGCCTGCGTATGAGGACGTACAGTGTTGCCAGGGTCCAAGAAATATTTTTTTTTAAAAAATCGAATTTTTTCTTCTTCTTCTTCTACGGGTTGGGCATGATGGGTACAAGAGTCACTTCATGGGAATTTGTGGTCTATGAGCGTTCCAATGAGGTATCATTCATGTCTCTGTGTCAATTAAGAGGGCTACTAGAGCCACCAACGTAAACGTCTACGATTTTTTTTGAAAAAAACTTGGTCCGCCATTTTGAAAACCGTCTTTGGGGTTGTTCCCGTGGTCCGATTCTGTGGAATTTTGAATATGTTATTCAGTAGTGCTTCCTGGATCGAAAACTGTTTAAAAAGCTTGTGTTGCAATTTTGCCCAGGTTGAGGGTAAAATTGATTTAGATTTCCTGGACTATTTGTTGTTCGCCAGTGTAGATGATGCAAAGTTCTCTTCCTCGTTGACCACATATTTGAAGTGGCTGCACACGCGAAGAAGCAGGGAAATCTCGTTTGTAAGTAAGCTTTCGAGCATCTTATTTGGACTTTGGACTTCAGTTTACCTCTTTTCAAATTCTTCTTGTCCTAAATCAGTGCGAAAATTCGAATATACTCGATTTCTTAGGAAATATTCAAATCAATCGACGAATTAAAAATCCTAATTATTTTGATCTGTAAATCGTGTATCATTCCGTCGTGGAAAATATTATTTCACGAAGAGGATTTCTTCTGTTTCACTGGCGAAATTCCTTAGAAGGAATGAGTGTTAATGATTCAAATCAAAGGTTTAGATAATATTCTCAAAATACGAGTGGGAACACGAGGGCATTTTCAAGTGGTGGTTATGATCACTAACAACTAACTCCACAAAAGCGTGTTCCATAAATGCAATGCTCCAATAGCCAAAAATGGAGTTCTATTGTACTGTCATACACGCAGGGTTCGTCACCAGTCATTAGTGTGTCTTCGAATCCCTTCTGTATAATTCAACTTATATAGACTATAGTTTCCAATTTTCGAAAACAATAGAAATATTTATTTATCTGTATGTATACAAATGAAAGTGACTATGTTTGTAAATTAACAACTCTTAACCACTCAACCGATCTCGATCAAATTTTCAACATAGATGAAGTTCTGATCTAGGATGTTTTTATCATTTCACTTTGAAGGTGCAACGTGGGGGAAGGGGAGTTATATAAAAATGATCGAAAATGACTGATATTAGTGTCAAATCCATAGTTTCGGGATCGTTGAGATAAACAGTTACACTTCCGGTGCAGTTTAAATCCAAATTCAGTCCCCATTAGTACTCTTAAGGGAACTGATTGAAAATTAGCGATATTAATATCGAATTCATAGTTGTTGGTGTCTCTAAGTTAATTGGTGACAGTTTTTGTGCCTTTTATGTCCAAAATGAAACGTGTTCTCCCCGTGCGAAGAAGGGGTATTCTGCTAGTTTATTTATAAGAAATAAATGAACTGAATAAAATTATTTGTTTAAAAGACTGCATATAAATTTGAGAATAAAAATAAAAATTACAGCTAAAAGACATGCATTACGTAACGAAGACGTAAACCTCTTCCTCTCCCATTGTCACACTTCGTAACGCAAGGCCGAACCCCTCCCCCGTTTTCCACGTTATGTAATATATGGACGACCTCTTATTGGAAAGTTAAACAGGAGCTAAATTTGTATGTAGTTGGCAAAGTAAAGCAATGGAGTGCACAAAGGGAAAATCAAATTATATTTCTCGTCAAGATGTCTTTGTAAAATATAATGATACGATAGTTTCAGCAATCTATGTGAACTGCATTATGTATATAAAAAGTAATTAGGACTTAGACGCTTCTGAAAACAATTATTAACATGATACAAGAAAGAGAAATAGTAGCCTATTGACGTGTCGTGTGTTCGAGTCCGGCTAAGTATGATGCAATACAATCTAAGTCAAATGATTTTTGTGTGAAGTAAGAGAATACAAGAATGCAAACAATAGTATATTGTTTATAAAGTTTATAATTGTATGTTGATTGACGAACTCAATTGTAACATGAAGTTGTTTAATGATTAATAAATAATCATTAATAAATAATCACGGACCTTTGGCCACAAATATCATTAATTTCCGGTTAGGTTATGAAGATAGTAGTGGTTGGCTGGCCCGCACTGCTCATAACTTCTCCGTAGATCAATAAAAATTACGTTGATTTTAATAAGAAATAGCAAAAGAACCTAATACTTTGTTAATTTAAATACATATTTTTTCATATCAGAAGAATAAATCTCACCTAGACTCCCGATTACGGGTATTAGGATAGGTAGTTTAGTTTGGTTTTGGCTAATGTAGCAAGTAAAAAGCTGATTATGATGTAAACTTTTGCAAGTATCAAGAGAACTCTTCCACCGCAGGTATACAGCGGTAAGAATTCTGTATTTTTCTTATGTACGATGAGCAAATTATCACTAAATCACATTTGCCATATCATATGTAAGTGTATTTTATCATTCTTAAGCAGAGCAATTGTACTTTATCTAACTTGACGTCAGTAATATGTAATTAAAGTTGATCAGTTTTTTTACCCTTTCTTAAACTTTGATTCTGAAAACTTTTTCTTACTGACAAAACATTCGCTTACTGTTTCTCCTTCAACTATGTTTCCATAAAAGATCTAATCTCGTGCTGTCCTAACTTCGCACGTTTAGCTTTCCACCAAGGTACGATTGTATATTGTAAATGCTCTTGCGAGTTTTTCTTTATTCTGCGTCTAATTCAATTAACTGCGGTGCAGATCCACTCAAACTACACGTTGACAATAAAATAGAATTTACAGATTGTTATAAATTTGGCGACCTAGTATTTGTATCTGTCCTTTGGTTTTGACAGGCCTACTAAATAGAAATATACGCTTGCTGTTAGTTTGGAGAAGTCTTTTCTTTATATCTTGTGAACACCTGTAGCAGTTTAATACGGTACGTAAGCTCACATTTTCTCCACATTTGCAAATCTGTAGGTCATTTGGCAGCATCTACTTATTCCACCGATTCATTTTTTCTCTCTGTGTACGCTTTCCAGCTATCGCTTTTACCTGGTCCTGTTCTTATAGAAAACGTATATCAAATACCAGCATAGAAATGACACTAGTTTCACAGCCAAACTTCTTCTTCTTCTTCTGCGGTTGTTTCTTGCCTTAGCGAAGATCGCTCTCCCGGCAATTATATTCGGTTTGATGAAAAGAAAAAGATGAGGAATTGGGATGAATCTTTAGAGATGTTTATAAGATGCTGAATAACTTAGTTCTTTGTAAATAAAGATAATAAGCAGTTAGAACAGGTGGGGATAAGGTGAAAATGAACGAATCTACATTAAAAGGGCCAGAACCGTGAAATTTATGAAGAATAGAGAGAAATGGCGTGCGATATTGTTGATAGAGAGGGCAAGAGAAAATGAGATGATCGATAGAGCCAGTGTCGAGACCACAATTACAAAGTGGAGTGGTACGTTTTCGGAGAAGATATAAGCGTTGGGGAGTATACAGAATGTGAAGTCTGTTACGGAGCAGAAAATGGAGGTAGGAGGGAGAGAAAGGATGTTGAATAAACCAAGATGGAGAGCGGAGAGAGCAAGGATGGTGCCAGTACCAACGTGCCTTAGTACAGGAGGCATTATAAGCAGTCCAGCGTTGATAATGAAGTGTAATAAGTCGTGGAAAAAGGTCAATAGGCGAGACTGAAAGATCAATGGGAGTGCCATGCAGGGCTCCGAAACGGGCTGCGGCATCGGCAAGAGAATTCCCGAGGATGTTGACATGGCCTTTGGACCAAATTAAGCAAGTAGTATAGTTGAGGGAAGTCCGGCGGTATACAAGAAAACGGATTTCATAAAGAATCCAGGAGGATTTTGATGTCCAAGGGGAAGATTGTAAGGATTGGAGGAGAGATTTAGAATCAGTGGCGATACAGATAGATGTATACTGATGCTGAAGTGAATGAAGAAGAGTCGCAAACAAGGCATAAGCTTCAGTGAGAAAGGTAGAGACATAATGGGGCAGTTGAAAGCTGAAACATTGTTGAAGAGAGGAATCGTAGAAGGCTGATCCCAAATGCACGCCCTGGCCAGAACCATCGCAGTACAAATGAACAGTGTCCTGAGGGAGAGGAGGAATGGATGAGGAAAAGCAATGTTGGTAAGTTTCGGGAGGGAAAAGTTGGGTAGAAGGGTATTGGGGAAAAATTATAGAAAAGGATTGGGAAAGAACTGGATAGTCATGCAAGTAGCAAGGGAGAGTATACGTGCGCTGGATGTGTAATAGATGTGGTGCAAGATCTAGATAACTGGAGTATATGAAGGGGAGAGATGCGAGATATGGAGAACGTTTGCGGCCTGTATGAAGGTGTCGAAGCAGAGTGAGTTTAGGGAGGAGAGAGGATCGTGTAAATTGGAAACGTTGAAGACAGAATTTGTCGGAGAGGTGTTTCAAGTGAATTGCTAAAGGTGGAACTCGGGTCTCAGAATAAAGCGCAGTGGCAGCAGTGGTGGTAGGGAGACTAAGAGTACGGCAGAGAGTAGTATATTGAAGGGATTGGAATTTTTGAAAGACTCGAGAAGGAGATGGAGATAGAAAGAAACCACCATACGTTAAAATAGGTAAGTAAACCTGTTTATATAACAGGAGAAGAACACGAAAATCTGTAGACTAAGTAGAAGTAGAAATAGAACGAATTAAACGTAAGAAGGATGATGTTTTTTGATGTAGAAGATGATAATGGGGGGTCCAACGGAAAGAAGAGTCTAAAACGATTCCAAGGTATTTAACTGAAGGACGGCGAGGAAGAGTGATACCGGTGAAAGTAAGGGAGGGTAGGGCGGGAGAGCGTTTGCGAGTAAAGACTAGAAAGGAAGTTTTGTTCCAGTTGATTCGTAAGCCATGTGTAGAACACCAGGTGGAGAAAGTGGTGAGAGCTGAAATGAGTTGAGGTATAGCTAGTTGTGGGGAGGGAGAAGTAATATAGAAGACTAAATCATCACAATAGGAAAGAACCCGGACAGTGTTACTGGTTTGGCGAAGAATTGGGGCCAGAAAGAGATTGAACAAAAGAGGAGATAATACAGAACCTTGAGGAAGACCTTGAGAAGTGGTGCGACCTTCAGAGAGTTGGGAACCGAGGCGAAGATACAAAATACGTTGGACCAGAAGGTTGTAAATGATGCGGAGATATTTCGAAGGGATGCCTTGTTGCCAAAGTATATCTATGAGATCATAAAGGGGAACAGAGTCATAAGCCTGAGAAAGATCAATAAATACGGCAAAAACAAACTGGGTACGGGAAAAAGCAAGCCAAATATCAGAGATAAGAACAGACAGACAGTCAGAAACACTGGAGCCTAGTCGACAACCGTATTGTTGTTTGTAAAATAAAAGGTGGTGTTCACAGAACCATTGGAGGCGTTGTTTCAGGAGATGTTCGAAGACCTTTAAAAGACATGAGGAGAGGGCAATAGGACGATAATGTTCAGCGATACCTGGTTGTTTTGTGGGTTTGAGGATGGGGATAATGACATAATCTTTCCACTGAGGGGGAATTCGTTCAGAAAACCATACAGTATTATATAAGGTGAGTAGGAAGTTCTGGTACAGTGGAGGAAGATGTTGTAGGTGGCGGTAATGTATACCGTCTTTGCCAGATGAGGAGTTGGGTAGGCGGGATAAGATGAGAGAAAGTTCAGACATAGTGAAAGGACGATGGATAGGGGTTGATGGTTCTGGAGAATATAGAGGTGAAAGCCAGAGAGGAGGGAAGAGACATGTGGATGGTGCTAACTGGGAATGGAATTGATGAAGCCAGGGAGAGGAAATAGATTCACCAGAGGGAGGACGACATGTCTTGTTACGAAGGGAGCGATAAAATTTCCAAATGGAGGATAAAGAGGAACCATAACGGAGGTTGGAACAAAATTGGCGCCAGGCATTACGACGGGTTTGTTGAAGAATACGGGTCGTAGTGGCTTGGGTTTGTTGATATACCAGGAAATTGGAATAGGAACGAGTGGCAAGGTATGTTTTAAGGGCTTGACGCCGTCGGAAAATCCATTGTTGACATTCCCTAGTCCACCATTTAGGATAAGGCGAATGGACATTAGAGGATCGAATGGAGGGAGACGGATCAGGGTGGGAGTGTGATACTGCTTGAGATAGGCGACAACAAAATGCAGTGTGAAGATGGAGAGGATCACTAGACGAGGGAGGGGGAGAGAAATGGGCAAAGCAGGAAGAATAAAGAGACCAATCGAGGTTAGTAGAATATGGGCGACCTATAGAGGAGGAGGATGAAAAGGAAGGAGAATTAGAGTTATGTAAAATGATGGGAAAGTGATCACTGCCATAGGGATCGGAAGTAACAGTCCATGTAAGGTGGCTAGAGTAAGCTGGAGAACAAAAGGTGAGATCAGGTGCGGTAGGAAGTTCACGGGGACGGGGAAGACGCGTAGGAGTACCAGTATTCAGAAGAGTACAGGGTAAGGTGGGAAGTAGACGATACAGGGCAGAGCCAGCGGGGTTGGAAAAAGGAGCCCCCCAGAACGGGTGATTACAATTTACGTCGCCACCCACAATCCAGGGAGGAGTAAGGAAATTAAAAAGATAGAGCCAGAGATGATCAGGAAGGTGAACGTGAGGAGGAATGTAGAGGTTAACCAGGGTGAGAGAGTGAACGGTGACCATTTGACATTGAACTTCTGGGTATTGGATGGGAGGAGGGTGTAGTACGTAAGGTAAAGAATGATGAATGCCGAGAGAGAGTCCCCCTCGACCGTCTGGGCGAACATCATGAAGCCAATGGTAGGAAGGGGTGTTAAAACGGTAGGAATCTGTAAGCCAGGTTTCTTGGAGGAAGAGAAAAGACGGATGAAATAGAGATATGAGGTGATGTAAGGCATACATTTTACTGCGAGAACTCCTCATGTTCCATTGTAAGAGAGTAGAAAAGCAGGAACCAGATGAGTTTATAGTGAATGTGATTGTAATAGCTTGAGTATGGTGATGCAAGATTTATAGTCGGGAGGAGAAAATTTATGTTGCGATTTTTCTAAAATAGAAAGGATGGACGAAACAGCGGAGGAAAAAGAAGGTATAGGATCTGCCGCATTTGACGGTTTCTGAAAAGCTGTGACAGTACTGGGAAGGGGAGAAAATGCTAAAGGGGATCGGTCAGTTGGAAGAGGTGGGGGACGGGCAGAAAAAGAAGGCGAAGAGTGAGGACTGAGAGAGCGCTTTTTTCTAACACCGGAAGGAGAGGAAGGAGAATGAGAAGTGGAAGGCCGAGAAGTAACAGCTGAATATGAAAAGGAAGCGGAGGTAGGGATAGAGGACGGAGTAAAGCTAGAATTGGCAAGGGAGGACGAAGTAGAATGGGGAAGTGGATCTCCCTGTAAGGAGCGCTGTGCAGGGGTCGTGGTTAAATAGCGTCGTTTGGCATCGGTATAGGATAGATGTTCTGTAGCCATCAGAGTATTAATTTGAATTTGTATAAGGCGTTCAGGACACTGAGGGAAGGTAGCCACGTGGTCACCAGCACAGTGCTTACATTTGGGAGGTGCAGAGCAGGAGGAAAAGGGGTGGCCGGGTAGGCCGCACCTAACACAAGATTGTTTACCACGACAGGCCTGCTTAAAATGGCCGTAAAAAAGGCAGTTAGTACATTGCTTGAGTCTCGGAATATATGTTTCGACGGGAAGATGAAAATAGAAAAGGTTGCAATGGGAGGGGAGAGTGTTGGCATCAAAAGTGACTACGATTGTGCCGGTGGGGATGGAAGAATCCGTAACAGAAGGTGGAGAATCGGAGGTTGGAGGTAAAGAAGAGTCAGAGGTAGGGGGAACTGTAGAAACATCAGACGAAGAACGTTTACGAAACATACGGCGAACATGTAAGATTGGAGCGCTACTGCGTAACGCAGTGATGAGTTCATCGTCCGTTAAGGACGGATCGACTCCTCGTAAGATACCCTGACATGAAACGGCGTAATTCGGAATATAAGCACGCCAATTATGTGCCGCTAATAGAGGATGTTGTAGGAAATCGTTGGCTGCTTTGCCAGTTCGAAAAAAGACCTTTAAACCCTGGGGGCCAAGAGTACGAATATCTGTGACATCTGTAAGATTGTTATTATATAAGAGTCGACCTAACTTCATAGGATGTTGTTTGCCCAAGGCAGACGTGGAGGACACGTGGACGACATAAGGTCCTAGATGGTGATTTTTATAACTGTTGTTGGTAGTGTGTGC
This sequence comes from Thermobia domestica, assembly GCF_964235325.1. Classification (NCBI taxonomy): domain Eukaryota; kingdom Metazoa; phylum Arthropoda; class Insecta; order Zygentoma; family Lepismatidae; genus Thermobia; species Thermobia domestica. The sequence goes on along the minus strand of NC_137460.1, from coordinate 213,552,505 downwards.
ATAGGGCACAGTTGTTATATGAGAAGTAGAATTAGTAGATGATGAAGTATCCATCTTAGTTGATTGGAGCACATGTCCGTCAGAGGAGGCTGCCATATTTGGCAGCGACGAAAGTGAAAAAAAAAAAAAAAACCTTGCACTAATGCACCACACACGTAGTAAATAAAAGGAAGATAACACAAGTCAAAGACACTATAATGTGAGAACAACGAAACTAAAGAGCACTCAAAATCGGCTGAAGACCTAGCACAGAAGTACACTCAGTCGAAGCTCACAACGTCAACACTCACCCAGCCAAACAAACTTTCACCTCTTGCGTAAGTGAATAAGTTTTCAGTGTTACCAGACTCAAAGAAGTTAAATGACTAAAATTGACCAAGGTTACACTGGGTGAAGATTTAAAAAAAATAAAATCAATAAACATAAGTTAAAATAACGTATTTTAGCTCTGTTAATAAAAACCCATTTTTGGATGCAAAAATACGATTTGGAAAAACATGGGTTTAAACCGAAAATATATTATCCCCGATTGGAATATTTCCTCTCGCCCATCTTTACAACCTCATTGCGCTTTATCCGCACCACACTGATCCTACAGTGAAGGCGTGCTTATGAGATAGCTAGGGGAGTAGCATAAGTTCTCGGAAGAGCACCGCGGTGCACCGGTGTGAAGTTGTGGTGTTCATACATTTTCCCTTGATATAAATGTACATTTTATTCCAAATTTTCATGGATACTAAAAATACTTTAAAACCTGTCCTTTAATACCTGTCCGGGCTTACCCTATCCTAAATAGCCCAAAAGAAGCAAGAGCAAGAAAAACTCTGAAAGTATAATTAGTATGGATGAGACAAGTATTACGACGAATATCTTCTAATTAAATATGCTTATAATGTCAATGCTGAAGTAAATCGTCTGAGTCTAAGGGCTTGTCCCTTTTCCTTATTCATAAAGTTATTACTTATAACCCCGGACAGGTTAAGGATATTAATAAATTACGAAATTGCACTTTATTGGTGGAAATGGTCGACGAGTAGCAAACAGAGAAGCTTCTCTAATTGACTACTATTGAATCAATGAACGTGTCAACAGAACCCCACCGTCTACTAAAATCGGTGTTTCGCAGAGCCCAGCATTTAGACTGAATATATTGAAGTATTTAACGAGTCAAAGTAAGACATAAAGAGGGAGGAGACTAGAGGAAACATCATATGTACTACATGACTTCATGGAAGTGAGTTTCACACCGTTTCAACTATTGGGCGATAGATGTCATCTGCTGCAAATACCTCACATAGAATTGCTTCAAATTTGAATAATTAAGCTATTATCGTTAATTGGATAAGACTGCTTCAAATTTGAATAATTAAATGATTATCCCTAGGTTAATTGGATTGGATATGGACTTTAGTTTAGAATCCATTTCAGCACGGTGTGGCTGTAATAAACATGGACTGAACACATAAGTTCCCACTGGAAAACGAATCTAGATTTCCTACACCGAGGACACGTACTCTCGGGGGAGTTCTGTTATTAGGTTAAGTTACCGTCAAACTTTTATAATCATAATCATTACGAGTACTTTTTTTTTTCAACGAATGATCATTCATTTCGTTACCACTGTGAAATATACATCCCACACGCAAAAAGGAAAAACAGTGGTCTCATATGCTCAAACTGTCCCACTGTTCAGAAAACAAATGTCGGGAACCTTTTTTGTGTATTGTTAGTACTTGCTAGATCCTTATTCAAAATAACCATGGCCTAATGTCGCTCGCTCCAACAAAATACTTGGTAGTGGAAGAGGTAACAATATTGTTTACCTACGCATGTTTGTTTATATCCTTTTGATGTATTTAGGGATTTTTTCTCTTTCAAATGACGTGAAATTTAATGATGTAATTTCACAGATTTCTTCTTCATAGCAAGTTAAATCTTTGTTTTTCAAAGTGAATTCGCATTATAGGATAACTGAAATATTATTTAAATTTCATTATTAAATATTTAAATACTTTCTAGTAGTTAAGGAACATGTAAAGAGATTTGAAAAAGAAGGGGACAGAATTAAAGTATTCAAATTCCAGTTCATTTTAAAAAAAAGTAATTTCCTATGCCAAGTAATAAGCTGGAAAACGAACATGATGCAAGTTTTAGACTAGCTTAGCAGGCAATAGCAAGAGGGCGAGATAGTGTAAGAGGGATATGGAATACATGCACTGTTAAAGTAGCGATGAATGCGACTGGTTTCACTATTCTTCACTTGTGGCGTTTCGGTCAACATCGACGTTTGCTCTGTTTCGGCTTTGACCCAGTTTCATCACTACGTCTCTCTCTCGCTCTCGTTTTAATTTCACTGATCGTGTAGTTATTATTTCAGGAGGGGAAAGTCAATTTGCAAATGCTTCTACGAAAATCTTTCGTGACGACTATGGTTTCCCCTTTGCAGCTTAATTCGTTAGAGAAGGAACATTTGACAATTTGCTTTCATATATCTATCTATGTTTATATTTATATCTATGTTTATATATAGTTCGTCGGGATCGTAATACTGCAGTATTATGGATGGGTTAAAGTATCAAATAATATTTTGGACAACGTGAATACTTTCAAATATCTAGGATCAATATGAACAGAGCAAAAACATACATTCGCGAATTCTGTTACTGTGAGGTTAGTTACTCTGAGGGAAGAGCGCAGGCTGAAAGTATTTGAGAACAAAATCCTGAGATAAATATTCGGATCCAAGAGGCGTTGTGGGGAATGGCGGAAACTTCATAACGAGGAACTGCGTATTTTATACCGTTTACCAAACATTATCACGTTGGCCATTTATACATATCTATATCTATATCTATATCTATATCTATATCTATATCTATATCTATATCTATCTCTATATCTATATCTATATCTATATCTATATCTATATCTATATCTATCTACCTATACATACATACATACATTCATACATACTTACATACATACATACATACATACATACACACATCCATCCATCCATCCATACATACATACATAGTTTTAATAAATACGTTACATTTGCTTTTAATACTGAAGTTCAAATCTTTTGATTCAAATATCCTTCGAACTGTCTGATAAGGCTGAATAGAAACCATAAAAGTAACCCCGCTGACATTCTAACTTGAAACTACAAGCTTCGAACATACGTATGTGACCTATAACAAAATAAATTAATATTTTCCCAGTTCTAACTGGAAACCACAAGCTAAGTGTGTGAGCTATGATAAAATAGATTAATATTTTCCCACTTTTATAAACTGAGTAAATAAATCATTATTAAATCATTGTGTAAAATCTAACAAATAGTTATATGGTACTTCTTCGATTCTAAAGCTGGAAAATGGAAATTTTAATACCTTAAACTATCCCTTTCAGATGATATTGAAGTTGTTGGAACCTGGTGCTACTAAACTAATAAGACAAACTTTTGTAAACTCCTATCCAAAAATCTTGAATAAATATCAAAATATGGTAGAACTGACATTAGTGCTTAGTGCGCTTAAGTGTACTAACGATGCTCTAACGATTGCTGTTATCCCTACGTTTCTATCTCTATTTGTACAGAATTTGATATTTCTGAAATTGCACTCCCACCAAAAATCTTGAATAAATCTCAAAATATGGTAGCACTAACGTCAGTGTTTAGTATTTTTAAGCGCACTAACGATGCACTAACGATTGTCGTTAACCGCATGTTTCTACGTCAATTTGATAGAATTTGATATTTCTGAAGTTGGACACCACCAAAAATCTTGAATAAATCCCAAAATATCGTAGCACTAACGTTAGTGCTTAGTGCGTTTAAGCGCACTAACCATGCACTAACGACTGCCATTAGCCCCATACTTCTACATCAATTTGTATGAAGTTTGATATTTCTGAAGTTGGCCCCCCACCGAAAATCTTGAATAAATCCCAAAATATGGTAGCACCAACGTTAGTGCTTAGCGTGTTTAAGTGCACTAACAATGCACTAATGATGAGCTATGTTTTGTGAAAATCAGTCTGTCTGAAGATGCGTCGGGGAGCTACCTTCATATGAAGTTGTCCCCCACCAAAAATCTTCAATATCTCGTAAACGCTGATAGCACTAACGTTATTGGTTAGTGCATTAACGATGCACTAACGATGTGCAACGTTTGGTGTAATTTGGGAGAGGTGGGGGGGGGCAACTTCAGGCACGTTTGTTATTGTTTTGTTTGTTATTGTAATTAGGCGAGTTGGATATACCTAGGTAGTTGCTTGTTGACTGAAGTGGTATAGTAGATCGAAGGATCATAAAAAATGTCATAATAGGAACAAGTTAGGCTCTAGGAAGTTAATTAAATAAAGAAAGCCAAGAGTTATGTTAATCGTTTATATTATATGTATGAGTAAACAAATATTTATGAATTTGCAGTAGGCTTTGACAGATCAGCAAGGTAGTTAAATACAGTGGAAAACCTCTTTAATAAGTAATATCTGAGGCGAAATTAGTTGCATTTTCTACGACAGACAATAAGAAAAAATATCAACATTTAAAATTTTTTTAAATAATTAAGAATGGGTTTAAATAGAAATATTTATGTTAGATAAGTAGATACTATATATCTCCTTAGTAAAACTAAGAAACAGTTGTTATTTCATGATAAGTTAGTTCGGTAGAAGTCCATTTTCAATCATACCATGATCGAATATCTACAAAAATCCAACTTTGACTTATTATGCATGTAGATTTTTAGATTCAAGAACATTGATTTTCTTTCTTGTTAGGACGTACTAACCCACTTGCGAACATAAAATTTTGTTCTACAAATAGCAAATGTGACTGCTGGTCACTGTTGGCGACCGACAGACTTGCATGGTGGTATATGTGCATGTACTCATTCAAAATACATTGAAACAAATTTTGTTGGCGTTAAAGTGTCGGTGGGTGACGGTCTATGTAAAAAGCCCGTACCAGGACTGAAAGATAAAACTTGATATCTAAAGGTAATGCTAATATCTGTAAAGAAAATATTTCAATATAATTGATTGCAGATCAAGACAATCAGTCAACGTACTATTGTGATTTATAAATAACGTCAACCCTGTCCCCACTGGTATGTGGTGAAATAATCAAATATGTTAAGTAAAATTAATTAAAAATTACTTCACTTAGTAGATTAAGTAAAATAATTTAATCTTTTAATATATTAGGTATTTTGGATTTTTACAAAGGTGTAGGACTCACAACATTCTCAACATGTTAATTTGTTTCTCTTTTTATCATTAAAATAGTGTTGGATGTAGGTAGATAATTTGATAAGAGTTTTGTTGGCAACTTAGATTGAACTTGTTAGTATTTGGAACTAAACGTACAGTATTTTTAATGCATTTATGATGTGTAAGCGAGATGTTTTGATTAAAAAGTAAATTACTGAGTTATTAAATGTATATGTATAATAAATTGAATTAAGTGTGTAATGTGTTGTGTAGCATGTTTGTGAGATATTATTATAGATGTGAGTGTTAGGTGTGAGTATTAGGCTTGGCACATACTTTTATATTGTGTAGATTTTTTGAGAATGTAAGTAATGTATTAAGTTTTAATGCTTCTACAATAAAGTTAGATTTTTGTTATAATAAAGAGTACAGTTAATATATTAATAAAATGATGTTTCCTAATGAGTGTTTTAGATTGTAAATTGAAGATTATATATTACTGAAAAGTGTTGAAGTGCAGTAATATGTTTTTTATAATTGGGTTTGAAACTACTGTATATACGTGTTCTGTAAGATTTTTTAATGACATTTTCATTATTTAATTTTTTTACATTATTTGTTTTGATATTACATTAAAGTGAAATATATTTATCATGCTGTTTGACGATTGTGCTATTGCTTACAAATAGATTATACAATGTTTTATAATAAATTAACAAAATAGTTTACAATATTGACTTATAATATTCGACATTTATTTATGACATACAAATACACAACAACAAAAATGAGAGCAATAAGAATTTAAAAGATAAACTATATTTTTTTAAAAAAAATTATGATTATTGATAACTAAAACTTGAACAGTATGGATGGCTCACAAATTGGAAAGCTAAGCAGTTAAAAAATAAACTTTTATATTTCAGAAACGACTGCAGTTAAATCCTGTTTTGTTGCCACTTATAAAAATAACGTTTCCAGCTTGAACATCATGAGAAAGAAAGAAAGAAAGAAAGAGAGAGAGAGAGAGAGAGAAGTATCGAATTTTAAACAATATTAATGTACTTCCGTTCTTTTATTAAGTAATCTTGAACCCTAAGATTATCAAATAGCATGGAAATAATTTCTTTATACGTTGTGCTTCTATTCTACAAAGTGGAAATTGCAAAAGATGTAAAATCAAATTATGGCCAAATTAATTATACAAAAGATATATTTCTTTCTTAAAAATGTTGTCGTAAATTTCTCAAACAATATTTATGAAAAATCAAGTTTAAAGTCTGTGTTTCTCTAGAATTAATAATACAAATATCAAGTGTTTAAGTTGAACCATATTCAGTATATAAAACTAATCACTACTTGAAACTGCTTGCAAGTTCTATACGGGACACCTCTTTCATATACGTATCCATTAGAAATTTCTGATATTTTATTTCATACCTCAACCTAAGAAGACAAGCAGTTAAGTTATATCCATAGAAAATTTTAGTCTTGACAACAAACTTTTAATGTTCACCGATACATTACAAAGAATTGTACAACAGAATCCACTGCGTTGGTAAAGTTACTTCATATTCATTGACAAGCAGCAAGATGACATCTAGCGCCGACAAGTATTACGTGAACTGCTTGAATTGAAGTAATAATCAATTGACTTACATTTTCCTTAATGTTTTCTTTCCATTTTGGGAATTTCGTGGCAATCTTTATTCCATGCCTACCCCTTCAGAATAGTGGGGCCTACCATTTATGCATAGACGACATTTCATGTGCAACATATTTCGAATTGTGCATAACGATTAGAACCGCAACCAAGGATCAGCAATCGGGGAATGTGGTAGGACAATGTATATATAAATTGTGGGGCGCTGAATTTCGTATCTACCCTGGGTGGCACAGATCTTAGTTGCGGGTCTGGTACCGATCAATCCGTATGCAATAGGCTGACGACACAACCTCTCTGAAATTGCTTTAATTCTTCGTCCAGTAAATTGAGCTACTAACGCTGTCGTGATATATCTTGAACATTTATAGCCAAGCTAACGCACAGTGTGACTGTGTAGTATTCGACCTATCTTTTGGTACGTCATCAACTGGCTCTATCTCAGGAATCTTATAGCCAGCCAGTACTCACTTTCTACTCCGTCCACTCTGTATCTTTCCACGAGTGGAAGACATATTTACACCAGTGTGCAGCAATGTCCTCGTTCTACACGCCTACGAAATATTCTTTACCAAGAAGATCTCACCGTCAACAAATAAATGCTTTCTGCTATTCCTCTCTACTCCACCACTTTTCGATCGTTATTTGCAACACTGCAGACAACGCATAACTGCCCAGAAATATCAAGAACTGCTCCGAATGTTGCTGAAGTCGTTCCGTAGTTTCAATCTGTTGTACACAGACGGATCAAGGGATGAAAACTTTGTTGTGCTTTCGTTAGCATTTCAGGATTTTGTTTTGTCGCCTATGTTTACGAAGATCCTTAGTAAACACACCCCCGTCCTAGATATATTAGTAAGACTCCATTGAGTACAGCAGCTATTGCCTTATTGTTTGTATTGTTGTCTTCTGCCGAGTACCGTGAAAGCAGAGATTATGGGATACCTGAATTTTGAGACATCACTAGGGAAGCTGTTTTAAGGAGTTTTACATTGGATCATCTGTTCCGTGATATTTTCTCCAACGCGTGTGTTCTCACTAGCAAGAGAGTTGGAAGCTGTAAGAGTGAAAACAAGCTTCATGTTGTAAAACCTATTAGAGGTAACTGGTAAATATCGCTTACTACTCACCAAGACACTCTTAGCTGACATGTTTCTATTTGGGACACGGCAATGATGATCTGTACTGTGATGAATGTATTCTCACAACGTGTATGTGGGTTTGTTGTTGTCTAATGTTTTGAATACTTGAGTGAAAGAACATAAGAACATTTCGGATTGACTAACAATCGTAGTCGTATTCTTTTTTTTTAAGGCTGTAGAGGTGCTGTTTCGATTAACTTTATTCTGTGTTTTATTCGTACGATAGAATTAGTTAATATCTGATTATTTGTTTATTTATTTAGTTTTATTTTTGTACCTTATATCTTAATTCCTTTTGTTCTCGTTAGATATTTAATGGTATTGTTTATTATTTTAGGCTATTTTTGGACCTCGTTTTCTTTTCTTCTCTGACTTTGTATATTATACCTATTACCCAAATCTTGTGTTACTTTAGAGCGACAATAGAGTAGAGAAAAGTATGTCATTACCAAAAAGGAAATAGAATTCTAGGCTTCAGCGGATTTACACGTTTCGTGGGTGCAATAGACGATGAGAAAGTTATTATTGAGTAACTTTCTGTTCATTCGTCCCAATGTGTGTACACAGTCCTATAGGCCATACCGTTCACCAAGTTTTGAACTTAATTTTTTATATGGTTCACTAGCGGATTTTGAATTTCTTTTCCACCACAAAATAAGGGAAATTTATTTGAAGAGTGAAACAACACAATTCCGATTTTCTTGAAATCGCCTCTAATGACTTTTAAAATATTTCATTAATGACAGTATAATATGGTGCGTCACTTTCTCAATAAAATGAAATTTATCTAGGAGAGATACCTTACTGTTGAAATGAGCTCTTTCCGGACGATTTTTTCCAATGCAACTCAGCTAATTTATTTTAATATTTCATTGATAACTTGATAATATAGTATAACTTAATTGTTCTGAAAAATGTACGAAGGGGTAGTAGTTTATTTTGGGCGGGTATTCTGTTACGCGTGATTTTCTAAAAAAAAAAAAAAAACGTATCAGGCAATTTTTTTTCATATTTAATAAATTGAGATTTCATTAATAATACTATCATATTGTGTAAATTACTTGCATGAAAATACTCCCAAGGAGTTTACTCTTGGAGGCGAGATTTCCATCGGACTATTTGTTCAAAAGCGACTCAAGTCATTTTGTTCATATTTCGTATATAAATATCAAGTTAATAACCCTATGATGTTGTGTAAATGGCTTCCGTGAAAAAATCAATAAGAAATTGTTTACTCTATAGTGTTAATTTTTTTTAAGACAGCTTTTTCAAACACAAGTCATACAATTTTGTTGTTATTATGTAAACAAATATTCCATTAACAATATATCAGTTTCCTTCGGGAAATGTTCTGTTCGAGAACGCCTTAGAATTTTATTTGTGCTTCATAGTAATGTTTCATTAATAACCTCAATTTAGCATGATTTATTTTGTGGAATTGCAGTGGTCATCCGTATTTATATTCCAGGATTTCTACTTTTCTTGTTGACTTTTCGAATTCTAGTTCAAGTGTATTGATGAGTGCCAAATTTTGGGCTATTTACGTCTTTTGTGAGGAACAAATTAGCTCGTTTCTGTCGTCTGAATTTATCATCGAATCTACCAATTGTATCTTAAATTTGCAATGTGAGACCTTTTGTATGCTCATAGTATTGCCTCTTCTCCCGCTCATTGGAATCTCTTATGGTGAAACGAGTACAATTACAGAGAAACAAATCAGGTTAGCGTAACTGATAGGTATTAACAACAGAAGGTTTATAGACTTTTTAAAATAGAAGATTTTAGAGATCATAAACATATTTGTAAAACTTTGCAGTTTCTATTTGTAAGTAGAAGAAAATATCACCAACGTGTATAGTCTTTTTTATAAATAGTGTATAATACCAAGATTTGCTTTGCACCTTGATAGTAACTTGATGTACTTATCATGTTGTTTACATATATAGAGCTTTCTTTTTAAATTCATTCTTGCCTAAGGATTATGTTTAAAATTTTAATTTCTGCTTTGGACATATAGTTATTACCATTCGTTATTTCTAATTTAACACAATTCTGAAACAAAAGCGGTCTTGTTAATACTGTCGTCATTAAGGAGAAAAAGAGCACTTTTCATTCTTCTTAAAATAAATGTTAAAAAACGAAAGAACGGGATGATCCAGACAATATCCCGTCATTTATCAATGATGTTGAATTATAAGAAGTTTTTCCTTTCGCGTGAGATATTCTCATTTATTTACCGAGACTTCTGCTGTGACCTCTACGTCTGATAACATCAAACAAATCCCCCCTAATGTCTTTAGGGCGCACATTGAAGAAGAAAATTGCTAAATCTACACTACTTTATCTTTCTCACAGTTTTCAATAGTGTTTCCGTAATTACACATGATACATTGTTTTACCATTACCTTTTATGAACCGTTTATTTATACTACATTTTAACATGACTGTTAAATCGTCTTGAAAATGCGTGGAACACCTTATTTTTCCCAGTCACGAGTCAGGATGGGAGGAAATTCAAATTTGGAAGATTTTCATCTTGACGCCGTGTTCAGTGATCACGGTTGAGGTAGTAAATTGATGTAGCTCTGATGAAGTCTGTTATTAATTCCGTCCTGTGCACGAAGTATGATAAATGGTGTTACTTTTTTTCTTTCAGAGATCTTTCAACAGGATTTTCTTATCAATTTCTATTAATAATACCGCATTACTTGCCATAAGAATACAGATTAGGCGCAATAAATTGTTAATTAGTTATTATTGCTTTACTATTTGTGTGCAGCGTTTTATGTCTGGTTTCTATTTTATAATATAAATTATTATTCGAGTGAAAAAATATTTCCTTCGACGTAGTAGTGTGCCACTAAATTTTAAACCGTTTTGCTGAAAATGACTATGCTTACTTAGGTCTGTCATTTCGAACTCAATTCTCTATGATGTCATAATTTTCTGATCATTTCTTAGTAAACCGTATGGAGAAAGGAAGGAGCTCATAACTACCCTGTATTTGTGATATATGATGGTGATAGGGAAACAAGAACATTGATATCATAGTTGATGGTTTTGCAGGTATATTATTACTAAATTGCTTACTGTGTGTACACTGCAAGCATTTGCTGTTCCAGTGTCCTATCTTGCTCCTTCCTTTTCTCATTGCATTTCTCTCAATTTCTTCGCGAGCTAGTTTATACCAAGTCTCAAAGCGTAGTTATGAGCCTACAGAATTTCTTCAGTAAGCACGCCCTTGTTTATGACATTCTTGTGAGATGCCCTGAACCGCAACAACAGGACTGTGTCGTCGTTGTCTGCTGGGTGCCGTGTCATGTCTGCATTCAGAGAAAGAACGTGCTGGCACAGCTACCAAGTACGCCATCTTGGCTGGGGTTGCATTGAAGCATAGTTGTCTTCGTTCTTATCTCTTTAATATACTCCAATAATAAATATTGCTTAAATGTTGTTATGTCACACCATTCGTATATCTCTCGTGACGAAAAAGAACTCTTTTAGTTTTTATATAAGATTTTAATAAAAACAGTGTGTAAATTTTTTATATAAAATTGTAAACGGGACTGGAAAGAATCCTTCGATATTTAAGACCAGACTAATACGATATTTACAAGTTGAGATAATCTTATTATCTCATCCACTTTTACGTGCAACATTATGTGCAGTTATTTTTCCTTGAAGTCTGCTTGTTGTAGCTGCAGAGCCAAACAGGAGAGTTTCGAACATCCTCGTACAGCTTATATTGTTTACAAGTTTTAAAATGGGAAGAAATATCTTCCAGTTGTTAGATAAAGCTATATTAATTAAATGCACAGTATGGTAATGTGTAAATGTAAGAGTGGACATGAACATCTCGAAGTCGTATCACGTACGGAACATCCTGAAACCATATAGAACCAGAAAATTAAATGACTATTGAAGATAATGAGAGAACTACTGGAAAAGGTTCTGCTATCAATATGGAAAATAGATATGTCCAGTTCTGGAAATGTTTATTGTTTCTCAGAGTGTTCACCTTTAAGATCATTACACTTTTCACTAATTTTGAAAGCATATTTTCCACTCTGAAGCTTCTACGTCAGAAACCGCTGTTTGCAATGTGTAAATAGCTGCTTCAGGCAAGACTAATCGCTCTCCATACATCTTATTTTTCCTGTGTGATAACAAAAAGAAATCAGTAGATACTGAAATTAGATGAATACGAACAATGAGTCATTAATTCGACATTTTCTTTGGACAAAGAAAAACAAATTTGACATGCTGAGTGAGACTGGCGTGGTCGTGGTGAAGAATAATGCGGCTCTTTTACAATTTATTTTAAGCAATTTATTGATGACCTCTGAAAAAAATACCGTATACCACTGGCATTTCCAGCCCTTTGTTCTAAAGTTATGGGTACCACATATCAGATATAAACGAAGAAACAAAAAATCATTTGCTTTGCAGCATTCCATGAACAAACAGCTTTGCTATTTGGTGTCTGTATGAATAGAAACAAGTTTCATCCTCTGTAGCAATGTGGTACACCAAATTTAATTTAGCGCGGTTGAATTTTTTGAACATTTTTCTTTACACAAGTTGACGCGAGGCTGTTTTAGAGTTTCGGTCAAGTTGTGTGGGATCCAATAGCTTCAAGATTTTTGTTTGTTCAGGTGACCGTGCCAAACCTGTCATCGATCGGTACAAAATGCATTACTTTCGTGTCAATGCTTATTATGCCTGCATCAAACGATATGTCATGTTGATCTCTCTAATTCTATCAGCAATAAACGTGATTGAATGATCTTAACGAAATTCATCACTGAGAAATGCATAACTTCGCTGAAATTCGGAAAATCAATTGAATGGTACTTTATTCCCAAAATCGAAATTCGGTAGCCCGGTGCACTGTTTTGGTGTTAAACTACATTTGAAATTATATATATATAAAATCATTGCCTGAAAGTGTTCAAGAGAAATGTCCATTTCTCTACAAAGCTATTTCTTCAAACTGCTGTGAAAGAGAAATGAATAGGTTGTAACAAATAATCTAATATAATTTCAGCATAGGAATATCTATTCTTCGAATTTTGTAAGAGCAGAGTGTTATCGATAATGTTAGTAGTAGTTTGTAGCAACTTTTCGAACAGCTCTTGTAATTATAGATCATATGAAATTTTCGTGAAAGCAATGAAATGCAGTCTCCAGCAGAGAAAAACATGTTTATGATTGAATTGGTGTTTAACGTTTCGTTCAGCATCGAGGTCATATAAGACGTAGATTTTCAGTTTCGTTTGGGTTTTGAACTACATGAGCTTCCACCTGGAATCGAATCCTGTTCTTCCGAGCCAAAAGCGCATTTGCTAACCATATAAAATAATAGGGTAATGCCGTCCAGTCAAATATGTCAGCTTGTCAATAGAAGTCACTCTTGTGCTATAGTGAGTTGGGTATGGCTAAGTTTGAACTATATGCGACGTTACTGTTTGGTATTACTTGATACAAACGGTAAATATGCTGGCAGTTGTCAAACGAGCAATATTGTGGTGGATATAGTGGTCATGTTCTCTTCGTTCACTATAACGGTTTGAAATTAATGTTCCTGTGAAGATTGGCAAGGTAATATATAATTTATCGCGACAATTATAAATATAAAGATTTTGACAAACTTTACATTATTCTTAACTTAGAAGTGCTTACTGGTCGAATAAATAAATAAATATACAATGCTCATCTCTCATTATATTATATTTCCAATTTAAATTTTGTTCAAAGTTCTTTTTCTGTTACTGTATGATTGCAACTCATATCTAGGTATATTCTGTGTACTTTGTGTGCACGTTGTTAGTCAGGAAATACAATGGTTATCGCTAAACTAATATAAAACTATTACTCACATTAACCATGTCGTAATAACAAGAATGGGGGCTTCAACCTGGCACGACAAGTAACAAAACCAGTATTACGGTCATTTAAGACGATCACTACCATAATTTATTTAAAATATTACTCCCTCCCTCTCCCTGTCTCTGCTGCTCGCTTTTCAACAGGACGAAACACCTCTCTTTCCACTAAACAATTATCCTGTGTAGTACTACGTGCTTAATATACACCCTATATTTCTAGTCCATATAACATGCAATGTAGTTTTGTAGCATGCAGGATATGACGTGGGAAATCGCACATCGTGATACTAGCAATTCAGTTTGTATTGGTATATTAAAGAGGCGCATTTCTTCATTGTACAAATTATTATACCAGTCACGGATATGCGAATATCATTTTGTTTTAAAATAATTTTCACTCTTGTACTTAAACAATAGATGAATACATTTCATAACTTTTGGTGATATTACTATCAATGTTTGAGAAATCATGGTACAAGTTTATTTCAAAACTTGGCAGTAATTAAAACCTGGAAAGAAACATTATTTGGGTATGTTTTTTTTAACTGATTTGATGCAATGTAGTAAAGGAAGCGAAGGAAAAATATGGTCGTTAAAACGATTTTTGTCTCTGTCATGGAAAGCACTTTAACAATCAAGGTATTTTAGTAGGTCAGGAGACTTTGTAATAGTAAGTGCTTTATAGAGCAGTACCAATGTGTGCAATTTTTTTCCTTAGTTGCATTTTGAGCCATTGTAGCTTTCGAAAGATTGATATTACATGGTCAGAGAATTTTAAGTAAAAGAAGACGTATACAAGCATTTTGCACCTGCTTCAAACTGTTTTGTAAATGTATATCAGCGTCAGTTAAGGTGGTTTCACAGTACTCCAGAAGTAGTACCACTAGAGTTTGGACAATAGTTTTTTTTCAATTGTATTGGTAAAAAGTTTTTTTTTTTTACTTGCCGAGTGAATGAAGAACTCCAATAGTAGTTTTGCACGATGTGTTAATTTGATCAGACCAAGTTAAACATTTGTTAAACATGACGACAACATTTTTCACAGAGGAAGAGAGGAGAATATCTACGCTGTCTAAAGTTACATTGGGAAAAGTGAAGCATACACGTATAATGACGTAGTCGTACGTTTGCAAGCAATTGGAATTACTTTGATTTGACTGGATTCACATTTAACTAATTATCTGCGGACCATTTAGCCAAATTACTCAAATCTTCGTTCATCTTCGTTATACATGTATCTATCTGCCTTGGTGAAGAAGATAGAGACAATTGAATATTGTCCGCATACATGTGATACTTACAGTGTTTTAGAGATTGAGGTACGCCATTAACATAGACAGAATATAAGAGGCCCTAGGTCGGCAATAACTGACCAGAAACTAACTTGGCAACTACCACATACTGTTTGCGGTCACAAATTGGATTAGCAGTAGAAATTCTTTTTTACAAGTTTATGCAGTAAAATGTTATTGTTTACAGACTGGAATGCTTGCTGTAATCCAGAATTGTAATTATGATTATATCCCTCTTGTCCAAAGCAGAGCGTGTATCATCACTAACAGTGGTAAGGTCTGAAGAAGTGCTGCAAAAATTTAAGAATCCCAGATTGAGAACCCTACGTATTTGGTCATGTACCATATATTCAAGGCCTTTAGATAGGATCAGATAATATTGAAATAGGTTTTACGTCTCCCGTGGACCGGATATCCTTAATCTTGAGAGAGTCAGAACTCGTCTGTTTTCCTTAAGGCTAGGAAAGTGTCAGTAGTAAGGGATATATTAAATAAATTGGTAATTGGAAAGAGGACAAAAGGTAATAATTTGTTGACCTAAGTTATGATTGTTTCATCTGCACCTATAGCAGTGGGATTTATCTTCTTAATCGCACTCATTACATCCTATGCTGTAACACAAATGAAAGAAAAAAATCTTCAGAACTACGGTTTTGTACAGTATTGTCAAATCTTATATTTATCTGTGAGCTGGAAGTATCAATCATACAAAAATAATTATTGAGATAATTGACAGAAAAAGAGATGCAACTACATCTCGCTGCCTCCTTTATTGTTACGAATGCCAAGTAACTTACAAATTTCTCTAAAGATGGGAGGAATTCTTATTGTCCATCAGGATGTTGGAGAATTTTAATTTCGCATTATACATGGCTTGATTACAACTATTTTAAAGAATAATACATTCATCAAATTTGCAATTTCAATTGGGTAGATTTAATTTACGCACTTTCCTGAATTTGCTATACGCTTGGTCACGTCAAGCCATTAAGCTTTTAAATTTCATCAGTAATCCAGAGCAAAGAAGAACGAGAAAAACGTTTTTCTTTCAAAGGTGGCATTCATGTTTAAGAGATCCAAACCTAACTCATTTAAATAAGATAGCACTCACGCTTTCGTTACGTCGTGTGCTTATTCGCACCGACTCTCAGAGCATTATTCTGAGCCTACAGAATGTCTTCAGTAAGCACGCCTTCGTTCAAGACATTTTCGTGAGATACCATCAACTACAGCAACAGAGTTGTGTCATCGTTGTCTGCTGGGTGCCGGGTCACGTCGGCATTAGGGAAAACGAACATGCTGACACAGCTGTCAAGAACACCGCCTTGGCCGAAGCCGCACTAGTGCAGCTTGATATGCACTCACTGGCAGGCAGTTTGGGGCAAGGCAAATGACAGTAAACTTCATGCAGTTAAGCCAGTTCTAGGGGATTGGCGAGCGTCTTGGCGCCTCAGTCGTAGAGATGAAGTGCTCCTGGCGCTTTTGCTTATTGGACACTCTCATCTAACGCATGGCTATTTGCTGCGTGGTACTACCATCCGTATTGCGAAGAGTGTATTGTCCCTTTGAGTATTCAGCACATTCTTGTTGAATGTATTGAATACTCAAATCTAAGAGAACTTTATAGACTGCCTTCTCTCCGTACCTGTACATTGTGGATGCCAGTGATATAGTTAGCCGGATGCTTCAGTTCGTTCATGCATCCGGGGTAGCTCACGTTCTCTGAAGTCTTTTAGTGTGTTGTTTCAGTTCTAGTGCTGCTAATTTTTTATATGTTTTATATTTTTATATTTCTTTTATTTTTTCTTTATATTGTTGTTGTCATGTATCTTGTCTTATTTATTCTTTTATCTTCTACTTTTGCTTTTGTCTTTCTTCGTTTCATTTAGCAGGTGTTTTGTTCATTAAACTGTGTTTTTTGGCTGTTCCTGTTTTAATCTTGCAGTTTCGAGCAGCCGCTTTCATCGTGTTGGGGACATATAGCCTCAATGCTGACGTCCCATTAGTCCCCTACTCATTACTCATTACTCATTAAATAAAGTAGTTGATCATTCGTGGGAGAAAAGGATTTATTCGGTGTCAAGGAAATAATGCAGCATCATGCAAGAGTGCTTCATTGTTAGTGCTGGCTGAATCTATGTGTAAAACGACGTTTGGCTTGAAGTTGGAATCTTAATCGAATAGCAAACAAAGAGAAGATAATGACACGAAATGCGAGATACTGAAATTTGACTAAAATGAAGAACGCTATCAATGTAATAGGTTAGATTGAGAAATAATTAAGAGGTTTTAGTATGAAACAGAGCTTTGTGCAGATAGAGAGAAAAAATAATAATGTAGTAACTTCGGGATGTTTCTACTGGACACTTACAGGAAAATAAATACAAGTTCATGTATCCAAGTATCGGACTGTGCTTATAAAGTGGTGAAACATAATAAACATGTTCTTCAAAATTTATGTAGGATGATATACTCAGATTGGAAGCTATAATGACCAGCAGATTGGCAAAGAATTTATGCCTCAATATCATTTCTCTAAAAGATTGGAACCCGACCACTACCTTGGTTAATGCGATCTTTTCGGATAATTTTAAACTTACTTAGCGATATCAGATCATTAGAGTTGTCGTCAACCATGTTTCTGAAACTAATATTGCATGCAAGCTCTCAATGGAGTGAAAAAGATCATTGAAATCAGTATGATGACTGACAAGGGTCTGCACATTAATGTGTACAATATTGATCGTTGGTTGCTTCAATTTATTAATTTCTGTTTGCAATGAATACTGAGGGTTCTCGCAATGTACTTAGAAACCATGTAGCTGAATAGGATTATTGTCCTCAAAAACAGAGGGAGATGTTTCATTTAATTCGGTTAAAAGGAATGAAGAGATGGCATGTTACTTTGCATTCGTAACAGTAAAGGAGGTAGCCAAATGTAGTTGCGTCTCTTTTTCTGTCGATTATGTCAATAATAAGGTTTGTATGATTGATACTTCCAGCACACAGATACATATAAGATTTGATAATACTGTACAAAACCCTAGTTTTGAATAATTTTTTCTTTCACTTCTGTTACATCATAGGATCCAATGATTTCGATTAAGAAGATAAAACCCACTGCTATAGGTGCAGATGAAACAAGCATAACTTTGTTGCTTATATTGTCAGTGTATTCATTGTATTCATGTGATATTGAATACTTGAATACTTGAAAGTGTTGCAAAAATGCATATAGTCCTAGAATAAACAGGTGTATTACTATACGGCTAACTGCTGGCGATATTCGTTGTTTCTAAGTGTCATTATAGGTTGCTATTCTCATCCTTGGTACAGATGAAATGTTCCGTATTTAAATAATACTATATTTCCGCCTTGAGTACATACCTGCTTATAACCGTAATTCTGAACTACAGAACTTAATAAATTCAAATCTATGATGACAGAAGGCCTCTTTGATCCTGATGTTGGAGTCTTTTAATTTTCTTTTATTGTTAAACTCTTTAGCCTTTGTTCGGTAGGCCGCAAACTTAATTATTGGCCGCGGTTTTCCCTCTAACCTAGGAACAATCCTGGGAATAATCTTTTATATCCATGAGAACAACCCTATATATAGAACCGAACATTGACTGCTTCAGGTAAACTTGATCCTGAAGACGAGAACAATGTTGTCGATTCTCGAAACGTTATATGACGTAGAGTTCAGGTAACTAATTGCTCGAGAACAACTATATTCATCACGACCCCAGGAAAGCTTGTATTCTTCTCTTACTCACAACATATTTTATCTTCAGGGAAATTTTTTCCTAGCGCAACGTCATTTATAAAACACCGCTTTATAACTGAAAGAAGGCGTTTTATATTTATTACATTTTTCTTGTATTGATATATGGAATCACCTCTCGGAGTTCGTTTTGTTTTCACAGACTGTGCAAGGCCACAAAATAGGAACGTTTGGCTGGTGATAAGAAGCTTTTTTCTGAAAGTACACGATTGTTTGTGTATAAATGCATTGCCTAGAAATTCGTTGATAATTTCTATACTTGTTACCAATAAATTAATAAAGATATAATTGCAACATAGATTTTCAACTTGGATGAAAGTACAAAGATAAACGTGAAGCAAAGTGTGAACATACAGAAGAGGATGATATGAACATACATGTAAGAAGAAAAAAAATTGCCAGAAATATTATGATTCAGATGAAGAGTCTACTTGATTGAGATTACAGTTCTTCATCTTCTTTCCTGCGTGGAGCATGAATGATGGTCACGTCTTATTCACACAACTGCGAATGTTTCGGCGTCAAAGTCCTCCAAACATGGTCCCTTTACATTCACAAACATTGCAGAAGGCAAGGCTTCGACTTCCATTCTATTACATAGCTTAGTAGGTGTATTGTTCATAACACTAAATCCGGTTGCACTCGGCCGATGAAACGGAAATTACTTTCAATCTTTGGATGAGTTCTTTGAGGGAATGGCCTATGTGTTCTTAATTTTTAACTCCTTATATTGACGAAATTCTTTAAGAACAGTACACACGAGAGAGCAATTATTATAATCTGATTTAAATCTGTGTGTTTCAATTGTAGTGTTTCAATTTTATCATATTTGATTAATATTAACTTATTTTTTATCTTTCGGTCATTACGCTTGATTTAAATTTTCAGAATCTTTTAGAAGTAGGTCTGCATTTGAAAATATTAATTTATTTTATCTATTAGAACCTGCAGAAATTGACGTAGCACTAAACGATTCCTTGTCTTTTGCGGAAACTTTTTTAATTTTTTGTTCGTGGAATGTTTCTTTTAGTGAGTACTTATTTTCAACTACTCGTAGATGAATGCCTGGCTCTTTTTTCATTGCAGGCAAAGTATTAATGCAAACACTAATCACAGAAGATGGACCAATTGGATGAGACTCCCTCGATTTCAAAAATAGGGTAAGTTGCTTAATTGTTTCCAAATTAACGCTGATTAAATCTAATTCCATCATTAAATTCCACGACTCCGATCTCTGTAGCCATTTTAACATCGTGATGCGCTCTTACTGGCAAGCAGATTGGGACCAGCTGTTGAAAATAACTTCACGTTCTGAAACCACTTCTTGTTGACTGGCAGACATCCTCGCAGCCTAATCGTCGAGATGAAGTGCTTTTGATGCGTATCGGCCACCCTCATCTGACGCATTGCTACTTGCTGCAAAGATTGGACCGTCGGTATTGTGAAGAGTGTATTGTCCCCCTAAGTATTCAGTACATTCTTGTTGAATATCCTGAATACTCAGATCTCAGAGAATGTTTTGGACTTCTTGTCTACTTACCCGTGCTGTAGAGGATGATCGTGATATTGTTAGCCGGATACTTAAGTTCATTTCTGATTGTGGAGTTGCTTACGTTCTCTGAGCTGTTTTAGTCCGTTGTGATTGTTTTATTACTGCTAAATTTTTATACCTAGGTATTTTCTCTCATATTTTATGTTCTTTCTGTGTATTGTTGTTGTTATAGATATTATCTTATTTATTCTTTTTTCTTGCACTTTTATTTTTTTTACTTCTTTTCGTTTAGCTGCACCTTTGTTCATTTGAACCTTATTCGTTTTAACCTTTTCTTGTTTTAATATCGCAGCCCTGAGCAACCGAGTCCATCGTGACGGGGAAATATAGCCTCGATGCTGAGGTCCCCATTGATCGCCCTACTCATTACTCATTACTCCTTTGGCTAATAGTTTTCTACATCATGCAACTTTGAAATAAAGTCCCAGAAACTTTCATATTAAAAGATTGAAATTGTACATTAAAATCAAAAGTAAACATGCGACATAACAAAGACTCATACTTCTTACGGTAACTCGTTTTACATGTTTCATAGCATATGCCAAAGATTGGCTGTCAACACGTAATTCAAATTTTGGATGAATAAGAATGATAAACATTTCCATGTTCTCAACAACTGTTATTTTAACTTAGGTAAGTACAGTACAACCCCTGTAATCCGTTACCTTTGGGACTGGTGTTATGGTCGGAACGCAAAGAGGCCGAATTATCAGAAAATAGCACGGATTATTCAACGAATGCAGAAGAACGCTGCCGTAAAAGCAACGAACAATGAGCACTAAAAATTGCACAATACAGTACAGAATTCACGCATAAACAAAAGAAACGATACAAGAGGTGACAAAGCACTAAAGCGAATAAGCGGTAATAGCAAGTAAAATAACAATGCCGCAACGGCAGTAAACGTCAATTGGCTTCGTGAGCCACCGACGTGTAGGAATAAGTTTGGCTCGAGCACGGGCAAATCAACTGGGGTTGTGGACCAGCCGAGGGCCGACGAGAGGGGTTCTACTGTATATAGATTTATTCATACCGTAAAGTTTTAGTTTGCGACTTAAAAAGATACTGCGTAAAAAGTATCGGCGTGACTCTTCAACAATGAGATGACGATGGGAATTTGCGTCCAAACATTCGAGAGGATAAATGAGTTACTTTGAAAACTACATGAATTTTGATCAACTTCTTAATTTTATCAAGTGCAATGTGTTGCCCTAAATCCCACTTCAAATCTACCTTTGCAGACATAAGACGATTAATAAGCTGCATAATCTCATGAAACTCTATAATACATTTACTAAAATATTGTAGTAAAATTACCATATACTCACTAAGACTTGACTATTTTTAGAAGCAGATAATGTTTTAACTACTTCCATCCTTGACGGATCGATATATATGTTGTTATATAAAATATGCCCTAAAAATGGAATGTACTTTTGAAATAATGCTGTTTTTTTAAAATGATTATGTAATCCCGTTTTACCTAAATATATTTAACACCTTCTTCAATAGTTGTTTATGCGTATCAACATTTACTGAATAAAGAACTACAGAGTCAGAAAACCAGTGTACACCATCAGTTTCTCGGGGACGCGAGGGCTTAGTGGTAGAGCGTTCACCTCCGGTGTTTGGGGTCCCTGGTTCAATCCCAGTTCGCGCCATGTTGACTTCGTGGTGGATAAACACGGTGTGCGTGGGTTTCTTCGGGGTTCTCCCGTTTCCTCCCACATTCTTCATTCCACCATTTCATTCATTTCTCATCTTCACCGTTCCTTTACCCTAACCGGCATAACCGTGGGATGTAAAAGTCAAAGATTTCATTTTTCATCTGTTTCTAATGGATTAAAGATGTTAGTCATTACTTTTGAAAGAGCGTGAGACAGTTAATGCTGAAGGTAAGTACTTAACATTTAAATAATCCTCTGTGGGTTAAAAAGTCAGTGGACAGCCTATATATGGGAATCCTCGCTCAATTTGAAATGGTGGTAAGCTTTTTTTCATTCGTGAAAAGTGATAAAAATATCTTCGCTGGAAAGTTCAGGTAGTACATGTTTAATACAAAGAGTGCATTGGTTTTTAAGTAGATTCTTTAATTCAACACTTCACAATTGACTGCTGTTCTTTTATGTCCATTCTTGTTGTTCACAATAAAACATGGAAATTCGAAATCACTTTTGATACTTTGAATAATATCTTTAGCTAATATTATTGAAAGCTAATTTCAGATTAGCATAGTCTCTTGTTCGGTGCGAGACTTAAGGTGAGCTTTATTTTATTACAAATTGGAGTATAATCTATTAGAACAATCTTGTATTCAACATCTTTAATTTTTCTTAACTGATAAAAATTCTTGTATTCTAATAAGTTTTCTTTAGCTATCTTTAGCCACGTGAAAATATTGACTTGTGACGTTTTGAATGCATGCAATGTCCGCATACTAAACGTCGGAGAACAATATTTTCACCTGGATAATCGTTCGAGTAAACATACTAGAATCACATCGGTAGAAAAGATTCAATTCTTTCATCTTTATGTTTAACTAAATCTAAAACTGACCTGTGAAGTGAAGGATCTGACTCGAATAACTTAGAAATGATTGCTATCTTCTTATGAGACGTATCTTTGACAAGATTTCAGTAAATACAATTGAGAATATTGTTCTCAAGTAATCTGGCAACACTGTAAAACATATCTTACTGCTTCACCTCGAAGGAATGTCAACCTGCACGTACCATGTGGTGTGCTGCTGCGGTTGATTGCTGTGAAATATAAAATCCAGACCAGCATTATTGTCATTAGATATTAGCACCCTCAAGTTTCTGTATAAGTATGTTTTCCACTAGCGAGGAAACCGATTCATGTGTGTCACGAAATTGTGAACGAGATTGTGCGCAATCGAAGTGCTTTTGTGATCAGTGAATTCCATTAGAGGGAAGAACCCTCAATCCCAACCGTACAACGGTACATTGTATATTTGTACTAGGCTGGCTGATTTTAATATCAAAAGAGAAAGAAAATAGATATAATGATAATGTATATATATTATCAAATGTATATATATATATAATCAAATTTTCAAATAATAAGACTTTGGAACGTCGTTGTCAGGACAATATATACATAAAATAAATGGAAGTATGACAGTGAAAGTTTGCGTTATAAAGGCCCAATTTTAATGTAATAAAAAGCAAACCGTTCTATATTTGGTGCCGGAACCTCAGAAAAGAAAGTGTATCGTTTGAAGAACAGTAAAACGAGCACCATTGAGCCTTATATTGATTTCACCATCTTAAGAAGTGGAAAAGTGATACCTCGAAAGTAAAAATGAGCACTACGGATAATGAAACGATGGTTCGGGCCGAAAGGAACGCTCCAGAAAACGTGTTGGATATTCTAAGAGGGATATCACAACAAATTAAAGACGTTCAAGATCAGTCACAACAAATTAAGGACCAAGCTCAGCGTTTTGAGGAAAAGCTTGAGCAATTGCAGGAACGCAACGACGATAAATGGGACCAACTACAGGAATAACTAAATCAGGTTAACCAGATAATTACAGCCAAATTCGGCCATCATGATGAAGAAATGGACCATAAGATCATCATAGAAACCACAGAGAAAGCAAACTTCGAATCTGCATTGGTGTAATTTGCGGAGTTTACGCAAGAGCATGCTGCCGTATTGGTTGGAACAGACTATCCTAACTTTTCCTTTCAGTCGAATACTTTTGATTGCCTTATGAATGATGCGTGTGATGGTGATTTCGGTAGGCCTATGCATCAAAATGCGAAAAGTTATGACCATCCTCATCTTGAGAAAGCTATTAACTGTCTGCGTTACCCGTATATTCAACATCATATTAATCCTGTGGTTCACGTAGCAAGAGTTAAGTTGATTCCAATATTCGTGAAATGCAGAAAGAAAACGTATGTTCCTATTAGTTTTTGTGTTGATTGGTCGAGTGAATTGAATCTGTTGAATTGTTCGTTCAACGAAAAGGCGAGAAAGATGTTAGTAAACAATCCGATTATGCTTTCACAGAACGTGATGCAGTGTGTTAGTTTCCATCATCCAAGTGTGATGTTGCAAAGTTTTGAAAATCCTTCAATGGTTCAATACAGTACTAGCTTGAATCAAACTAACTTTCGAAATCAAGTTTAAAGTGTCCATGTGAGATTAAAGTGTAATCCCAATGTGAAAGGTTATGTTAAATCCATATGTACCGGTAATGTAACCGAGCCTAATTACAGAAGAAACAAAAACCATGGCCGGACAGATTACCGTAGATATCACGTAAAGGACAAATGCAGATCCATTAAGAGACACGATATTTCACTTCCAGTGAAACGAAGAAGAACGGAACCTAATTGGACCGGTAACATAACGCAATCTAATTACAGAAGAAACAGAAACCATGGCAGGACAGACTACCGTGCATGTCATGTAAAGGATAAATACAGATCCATTAGGAGACACAATGTTTCATCACCTGTGAAACGAAGAACTGAACCTGATTTGGCCGATAATTCAACACCATCTAATCACAGCCGAAATAATACGATTTGTCAGAAACGCTGTTCAGATGGCAGGAATTACGGCGAAAATTCTCCACGTAAGAAACTAAGAACTGTAGAAGTAAAGAAAGCGGAAAAGCCGTATTCGGATTTGTCACTTTCAATGTGACTTGAATGAACTCATTGATCATGTAACTTAACCTAATGTAGGGACGTCCGAAAGGACATCATGTTGTGTTCAAAGAATAACTATATAAATATCACATACATCTTTCTCGAAATATTCTTTATGATGCCTAAGTAAATAATTAATAGCTTGTAACCAGCATTTAATGGACCCGAAAAAGGACCTTAAAATTAAACAATTTGCAAATAAAATTTCGAATGTGTCTTATCGTCGTCGTTGAAATGTATAAATAAATGAAGATGATGATAAAGTTTAAAATAAATATGAGAATAATATTGTTATAGAATTAAATATGATATATATGTATGTATAATTATATGAATTGTAATTTTCAAGTATACGAGGTGCATTCGAAAATTCGAATGATTGATATGTAAAAGTAAACGGTCCAGAATTCTTTTTCTTTTTATTAAATGAAATGAATAAAAAGAAAAGTCCGTCGGGCCCCATAACATACAACGGTACATTTTATATTTGTACTAGGCTGGCTGATTTTAGTATCAGAAGAAGAGAAAGAAAATATATATAATGTTAGTATATATATAAAAAAGATATCCAAATGTTTAAATAAAAGACTTTGGAACGTCGTTGTCAGGGCAATATATAAATAAAAATAAATGGAAGTATGACATTGAAAGTTTGCGTTATAGAGCCTCAATTTTAATGTAATAAAAGGCGAACCGTTCTAACCGTTCCGGAGATATAGAGTTATGTTAAACATATAAACGTTAAAAAAGTAGCACCAGAGCGAATAGAAGTCGTGTCGAATGTTGAGATGAGTGGCATAGCTTTTACCCGGGCCTGAAAAAAGAAAAGACAATGAGAAATAACAATCGCCATTGACATGAAAATCAAAATTTTATGATATTATGTCTTAGTTCGTAGAAAATGAGAAAACGTGATATGAAAATATATTACTTATATTGATAAAGAAACAGAGACGTTACTGTGTGAAGAAAAATACAGGTCATATTCTGTGCAAAAGCGCCTAGAAAAACAAATCAAATAATATGAAACATAAGTACATATTGTTGCAAACGTAAGTACGACAGTGTGTAGTTTTGGGACATATATTAACCGTACTGACCATACTGACGTTACAAACTAAAGTAGTTCCTCAAACCATCGTACGTAAGAACATACATTGTGAAACAATACCAAGTTGTAAACCCTAGGTCAATGGAAGCACCCTTTGTTCAAGAAATGTCTGACACACAATGCTTTGCGGCAATAAGCACATAAGAAACATTGTTCGTCTACACAGTCTCCACTCTGACACGGACTTCAGTAAAGCACGCTTCATTGACGTTAAGAAAGGAATCACTAGTTGCTCTAATATTGTAGCCTCACTTTCGCCATGCGTACAGAATCATATTGCGGAAGACAGGAGCTTGCAATTGATTTTGTACTAAAGCATGTAAATTCATTGTGAAATAGCGATTCGACACTATTCGTATATTATCAAGAGAAATCCGATCATACAATTTTCGCACAAACACTTTCCACTGGTGCAGAAAATAAACGTCATTGGATTGGCATATCACGGTGGTTCCAGGAGGAATGGTCATAAGCGTAACCGCATTGTCGTTTGTACACTTACAATTAGGAGAATGATCGTCATAATCTGCAGGAACTTTTTTAATTCAAAATTTCCATATGAACTTGTTGCATATAATCTTCATTTTTTCCTGACCAGCTTTCCAACAAAAGTGTGGTTTTTCCTTGAAGATGTTTTTCGATGCAGTACTTTATCCATTCTCTGACGGCGTTTTCATTATTTTACCAGACTTGCTGCAGGATACGAAAACATTTGGAGAAGTATGTCTAGTAACTTGAATAGCCACATCTGAACCAAACGTATTGCCAGTTGTCTCTTGTAGACATATGTACAACGGACCTATTAAATGACCATCTGACGTGATCGCAGGTATTATGGTGTACGTGTGTGGTGTTTTGTTGAGACTGTCTAATAAACAATTT
Organism: Thermobia domestica; assembly: GCF_964235325.1. Classification (NCBI taxonomy): domain Eukaryota; kingdom Metazoa; phylum Arthropoda; class Insecta; order Zygentoma; family Lepismatidae; genus Thermobia; species Thermobia domestica. Next base: position 213,525,280 of record NC_137460.1, on the reverse strand, counting down.
ATGATCACCGATATTTGACGGAGTGCGTGTTGAAACGTATTCCATGAAGAATCCTGACTGGCCCCCGTTTATAGCTCTCTTACAATTTGGTAGCTACAGATTGACTTGTGATGTATGCGTCGTTGCTTGTTGAAGGACACTCGCCTTGTCTGCTACACGTCTTGATGTTACTACGTGTATTACTTTGCGTGAATACACAGAAAATATGTTTTAGCTTCCTAATAAAAAGATCACTAGCTTTAAATGAATGATTCACTAGTTAATTAAAGCCTATATCTCGTGCAGTTTTTCGTGTCCATCTTTTCAAATCATTGTCATGGACTGAGAAATCATTCTTACGTCTAGCCTTAAATAACTGGAACACATTCATTTTCACAGTTTTGATTTTCATTTTCTTCACCCCCTTCCTCCCGATACACATATTTTATTATTCTGTAGACTTTATTCCTATGTTTAACTTTCCGGTACAGTTTCATAATCGATTTAATTGTTCGCGCAAAGTCATACAAGTTCATCTTCGTCACACTTTCAAAATTTCATACATTCAAAAGCTCACGTTCTTCGACGTCACGTGGGTCATTACACGTATCACTGTTACATTCATTAGTTTTACTCACTTCACTAACATCACTGTCAACATCAAGCGTTTCAACTGTTTCCACTGAAGTCGATGAATTTTCTACCTTGTCTTCCAAAATAGTAAACAAATTTCCACTTCCTCTTCCTCTATAGATGTTCCAGTTTCCGCAGTTAATATGCCGTATTTCTTCACCACCGGTTTGTACATAGTATTAACAATTATGACGGGATTTAGTATTATTTTAAACACTAACACAAAGAACAGCTTTACTACGATGCACTCGCCCTTGACATTACAAAAGTCGCTACTTATTTTTAATGTCAGCAAGCAATTCCCACTCCCGAATTGCAGCGTACTCATAGAACAGGCACAACGATTTATAGGAAATTTATAACCACTATCGCTGCTGGTCAGGAATACTAATTTATTCCTCACTATAAGGGGCGAAAGATAGTAAGGCAGTACATCAGATTCAAAAATTTAGATTTCTTAGTCCAAATGTATTGTTTGCTGAACTATGCTGATGTCTATATTTTTGAGAAAAGCCTTGTTTCAGATTAAATAAATAATTTGATTTAACATATCAACTTTACGTAAATATGAAGAAGTGAATATGTGTAATAATGAAATATAATTTCATCATAACAACAGTGAATAAGATCCTAAAATAACTCAACTGAACTTACCTAGGTAAAGTCGTATGTTCCATAATTCTTGCAGACAAATGTAATCCATGAATGAACATATATCGAACAATCTATAGTCAACTCTACTTTATAACAATATTTATACTTCACATTCACCAATTCCTGGTTAATATCAGCATCCAACTTTTCTAATTACCATAACACTTTTCTATGTGTTTTTTAAATATTGATATGTTCCTTAAATTTGTTACCATTTGACCAGTTCAGTTTCAAAAGAGCGACTGACTTAATCGACAAGATGAATTTGACCAGTGGGGGAACACGAAAGTGTAATATAGCAAAAAAAGAAATGAGAATAGAATCTAGTCTTGAAAGATGTGTAAGTACAACCATAGCCCATATGGGGGAGCAGTATTCGATCTTGGGCGCTATTCGAGTTTTATAGAATGCTGCTAATGATGTCACAGTGCCTAATTCACTACATCGGTAAGAAACCCCAACATGCGCATTGATGAGATGTAGTCAGAGAACGTGACTTTCGAATCAAAGATGACACCATCATTATGACTAGCAGAATGTGTAATAGGGATATCGTTGATATTGTGTGTGGAAGGAACAGGAGATTTTTTTCAGAGTAATTGTAATACTGTCACTTTCTTGCTGTTAAGTTTCAAGTACCATATTTCAAACCTGCCTATAAGGAAATTTATTTCTTCCTGTAGGACAATCGTGTTGTGGAAACACGATATTTCTCTGTATAATTTACAATTTTCAGTAAAAAGTAAAAGGTCACTAGGATAAGCTGATTAGTATAAGTAGAGGTTATCCATATACGAATAGAGATTAATTTCACTCTTGTTCACTGATTCGTTCAGCCATCATTCGCTTACTGCGAAGCAATACGGTTCCTTTATCTCGTATAGGTTGATTGCGTATTCGAGTAATTTGATGTTAATATTAAGAACATTTTGATAATATACGTTAAAAACACTGGTGGAATCTGGACCAGGTTTACGTGAATATCACCACACAACATGCGAAAGAAGAGAATGAGGTACTGTTTTTATATTCTGATTCATACCTTGTCACACTGTTATTGGTAGTTGCTCTGTCACTATTAGCGGTACTTAAAAGAGCATATGACGATCCTCTTGGTATGTAGGAAGCAGCAAAGAAATGGAAAATCTTTCACTACCCTTCATTTCCATGTTTTATTGGCAATACTTCAGGTGGAAAGTTACAGCTTCGAAATTACATGACGACACCAGAGTACGGACACAAACACCATACCCCACCACCAAAAATAAAAAAAGGTAAACAAAGTAAAAACACCACTTTACATCGACCTGGAGAATGACGTCATTTGAATCGAATGGATGGCGCATTATTTGCAATGTTACAAATATTGTTACTTTGCTTCCATGTGTAGTTTCTTTGGTAGTAAACTAACTTACAAAATTATGGCTGTATTAAAGGGTAACCCCGCCATGACCGGTCCCAAGCCCGTGCTAAGAAAGGGAGATGGACCCCCGCTGGCCCATACCCTGTGGCATGCATTGTGGCCACAGTGTGCCAGAGGGGGAGATTGGTTCGAGTGGTGGCTTGGAAACAAACTTTCTATCTCGAATTTTCTGTAATGTGGTTGGCCCTGTTTTATGGACTGATTACAGGCAGGCCAACAACCTAACGGTGGAGGTGAAGCTTTGGCTATCCTCGGAAATAGGCAACTAGGCCGTGCCCTTAGGTCCAAGAAATAAGGTTACGTGGTACCTCAAAACGTATGAAAGAACAGGTAGCTGATGTGTCCAATAGGTGGTCGGATCCAGCACCCTACCAGGAGGATGATGTAGGTACTGCCCTCAAAGACCGTGTAGTACGTGCTCTTGGGTCCGGGATGAGATACTTAATATCCTAACACACACTCCTACCTTAGGAGCGATGAGGAAGTGGGTATGGGAACTCCTTCGTCTTCTAGGCGAATGTGCGACGACCCTACGGGAGGATCTCACCGCTCCCAAATGGCCATTGTCTTTAAAGGTAGACAGTCTAAATCAGTCATTGGGTCTGGTAATGTACAGTGTTCCTCTACCGTAAATTAGAGGAAATCTCGTATTACTCGGACGACCCTACCGGGGAGGAGTGTCGGATTCGTGCCTGCTGGGGGACTGAACGGAGGTAGGGGAGGGGCCAATTCTATAATAAAATTACAAATAGCTGCTTCTAAGCCCACATCTTTCATTCAACATAAAACTACATTACAAATAATGAAAAGTAAAGAGGAATCTGGGTAACGGCTCTGATTCCGCGGAAGGGAGGAAATTCTGTAGGATATAGGCCGGCATCAAAATCAAATGGTGAATTAACACGTACCATTGGATCCGGGATGAGATACGGGAGTATCTCGACGTGTGTGTGGTACCTCTACACGACAAGGCGGTTGCCAGTTGAACGATGGAGTTAGGCAGGGCCGGGATTGAACAGCCCCCTCTGGCATCGCCTGGAGCCCCGGATTTGGATTGGAGTCTGCTGGGCTGTGGTCATACCGTGGGATTCGGTAGCTCATAGGAGACAATTCCAGGAATCTGGGTAACGGTGTGCATGGACGAGAGGTGAGCTTGCCTTACTCCAGTCGGGCGCCATGCCTGCAGAGCATGGTAGGACTGGCTTGCTAGCATTCTTCCTCCACCAGTAGGTCAACTGATAGGCACCCAGGACTTCGGTATGGCCGCGCAGTGAGCGTATCCTACTCCCTCCGAGAATGGGGGTTACATCGCTTAGGCGATTCAGGATTAGGGGACAAATCCTGGCGTTGCGCTACATGCACGAGGATTTAAGTCCAGTATCGAGCAACTACGGGCAGGGTGCGATGGAAGCGGTATCTGTCCATTAAAGCGACCGAACGGTCGCGGGCATGCTTTTTGTGCATGCAATTAAGCGTGGAAGTAGCAGACCACTAGTATCAACGTGTATTAAAGGGTATGACCGTAGGCACACACACATATATAGTACAAGAAGAAATGAAAAGAAGTACAAGAAGTGAAAATTGACTGGGCCGTCTTCCTTCTGCATACTCACATTTGCGGTAATTTGGTAGGTCTCTGCCGTGAAGACAGAATTGTAAGTAAATCTCTCCCTCGCTGAAGATCGAAACCACGATCAGTAAAATAGTCCTTAGGACTACATCATCTGCAAAATATGCCGGCCATATGTTTAAATATTCATCAATTCGGCAACCGGCTACGTCTTTGGGATAGTTCCACGTATAAACGGAGAACAGTTCGTATATTGCTATTCGCTGCTGAATAAATCAGAGATGTCTATTGTATTTATTGATCTAGAAAAGGCTATTGGCTGATTGAACTGAGAATTATTGTTAAGAGTTCTAAATAAAGTTTTGTTATAACGGAAAGATTGAAGCCTCATAAGAAACTTATATATGAATCAACAAGTAACTGTTAGAATAGGGGAAGAAATGAGAGAAGAGAATAGAATTGGAAGGGAAGTTAGACAAGAATGTTGTCCCTTCTTCTAAACTCTTAATGTCTACATAGAAGAAAAAGTTATAAAGAGCGTACATGATGACAGTTATGATGGGAGGTAGAATGATTAGATGTATATAGTCTGCAATTGATGTGGTAGTTGTTGCGGAGCCAGAAAAGAAACTTGAGGACTTGAAGAAGGGCTTTGAAGAATATTGAATGGACATAAATGTTAGATTAAAGCCATGATGATTGGATCGAAGCGGTCCGTGTCAAGTATAGAAGTAGTAGTAATAGTTCGCACTTGTTATTAGTGAAGATATGAAGTGCGAACATGAAAAAACAAAAACAAAGATAGGAATGATGGAGAAAGCGTTTAGTAGGGAGAAATACATTTTGAGGGTCCTTGAATAAAGAGTTGAGAAATATTTACAAAATGCTTCATATGGAGCAATGTACTGTAAGGGATAGACATGTAGACTTTATGCAAGTGCGATGGAAAAACGACTGGAAGATTTCAAAATATAAATGTAGAGAAATATGAAGGGAATTAGTGGATTTGAGGGAAAATGAATGAAAGGGGTCGAGAGATGTTGAGGAGAAAAGAATAGAGGTAGAGAAACTGGTTAGGATATTATCTGAGAAGGACTGTTTTGTGAGGGACGTGCTAAAGGGATGGTATGATGAAAGAGAGGGTGGGGTGAAGGAGGATGCAGTTGATGGACGGTATCAAAATAATGACAGAATACATATGTTGATGTTGTATTTCATATCACATTTCCCATATGTCTTTGCCATTTGCGGTTAAGTTTGGCTTTTACTGACTACATTATATGACGATGTTTTTTTTGTACCTTCTGTCAGTTCTTACAGTTAGCCAGATAGTTTCCAAGCATTCTGTAGTTCTACCCATATTCTCTCGATAGTAACTTAGATGGTTGTTTTGCTGTGAAGTGGTGTGCAATAGTTTCTTGTTTAGTGTGTTTTCTATCTCCATGCCGAAGTAGCAAATGTATACAAAATATCTCAAAAATTATATTTGGGAAGCGTGGTTTACATTTCGCTCTGCTCACGTTACGGTGCTAATGACTGCTTGGTTGCCTTTAATTAAATCTCTAATGTCTTTTTTGAACTCCAAGAGTGGATTATAATGTTCTCTCCTTAGAATGGATTGTTCCTAGAAAATTACCATTAGAACCATAGTCTTCTAAACCGCTGCTTTAATCTACTTGTTCCTTTTGTCTATTCTGAAGTTTAGTCTCGTGTTCTGTTGAGTACAAATAGACTTCACTGCCATCAAACTAGAAGCGTAGAATTTCATCAAGATTTCTTTTTTTTTTAATATAATGGACAATGCCCTGGAAACTAATATTTATTAAATGTTTTGGAAATATTCTGTAAAAAATCAAGTATGGTTATAAACGACTACAAACCTTTTAAAAATCTTATAAAATTTTCTTTAACAAATATATTTAGATTTATGTAATTATTTGTTCTTTGCTTTTAAGTTACTTGCAGAACTTCAGTAACTAATGTTGAATGTTGAGCTTGATTATGTAGTTTTTGGACGTTTTAAGAGGTTATTTAAATTTACTTAATAGAAGTAGGTCATCGACGAAGCATCTTTTATCAGGAGAGGCTGCAATTATGAGAAATAAACTGATATCGGTGGCGCAACCCTGTAATGCAGCTCTAATGCAATGATATAATGGAGCTCAGAACGGAGCTATACCATTAATTGGGTCTTATATCATATAATGCTCTAATCACCCACCAACTAGGGACAAATTCGGAAATACCTTGAGCAAGAGAACGGAAATTTGAGATATAATGTGTGTTTGTTTGTTCTACATTTGATATTTTTACATAAACCAATTTCTTCGTAACAAATCCATTTGCTTGGCTTGTTTTTAAATTTTTCGCTTATTGTCAGTCTTTGGGTTGGATTTAAGTACAACATCCCATCCAGTAGCACTGCTATATCAGACTTGAACCTAAGCCTAACTTGGGATCCGAATCACATGAACTCCTGCCAGGAATCGAACTCAGGTCTTCCAGGACAAAGGCGCGTACATTATCCACATAGCCACCAGGGAATTCTCTTATTAACAATCGTGCGGAGCTGCTTTGTTATTAGGAATGTCTGCTAATACGCCTATTAACGGACAAATTATAAAAAGTGAAAAATAATATACACCCTATACAAAGAACAGAATTTACCACTTCAAGTAGAAGGAGAGTGAGGAAAAGTAACTGTTACTTAGCAAAGGACAAAATCAACAAGAGGCTTACTCTCACAAATTTTGCTTAATCTATATACTAAATAATTCAATTAAAGAAATCAAGAACAGGTACAGCACAGGAAGGATTGTTTATGGGCAGGAAATACTTCGGATTGGTTTGCGGAAGATATCGTGTTATTGGTAGACAGTGAGAAGAAAATAACAAGCAGATCTAAACAGAACACAAGTACGTAGCAGAAAATTCAACATGAAAAGTAACAAGAGCGAAACATACAATATGAGATGCACAAGGAAAAGAAACTACAAGACTCTCTCCATACAGCGAACTGTCATCCTCGAGGAGGGGATGGAGCTGTGAGGGAGGTTTCAGTTCTCATGCATTCATCACTTGTCGTCCGGATGATTTGACATGCCCTATCAGCCGCGAATACCACTTCCGGAATCGCAGGTAGTTGGTGGGTGTTTTGGGAAATGGATGGTCCGTGGACGTCTTTCTCCATCTCGAGTGGATGTGCTCATATCCCGGATATGTTTTTCATAAGTTCTTAGAAAGTTTTGACTCGAAGCGAAATAACCGAAAATGACATGTTTTTGGAACAGTAGAATTGACAGACAAAGAATTAAATCACATAAAACTCAAGGTTATCCATTGTAGTCTATTTGTAGTTATGATATTTACCCTACATTTATCTCACTCCTTTAATGATTTTAGATTAAAAATGTAAATCATATATCAAGTTTGCAAATTAAAATTATTGTAATTCCTTGTATGATAGCAGCTACTTTTATCGTCACTTTACACGGAACGAAATTACGATATACGTACAGTAATACTGTTGCTCAATTTGCGCTTTCATTCTTAACAAAAATGAAGGATAAACGAGACAAATCTATAATGAATACGTTGGGGTTTACCATAATTTATTTAGACTTAATCTCTGGAAGACACTCTATTTTTTCTTTTCTTCAGAAATGTACCACTAACAAGAAAATAATATTTGGAGCGGTCTTGCAGTGCCCTCACTGCTTGTGTCTTATAGTTGTGCACAAGAATGAATTAGAACGTCTTAAGAAGAGCATTTTCTAACATTACCATATTAGAAACCAATATAATACTAAATGGTCTATAATTTAAAATGAGTGTATATTGTCCTGGTGCAAAAGCTAGTCTCCAGCTTAAGATTTTATTTTCTAGCTTCTAGATTTTATTTTCATATTATTATGAACATGAACGTTATTTCCTACAAAAAAAATTACATTTTCACAGAATTACTCAATCAGAAATGCTTGGCAAAATCATTAATCTATTTTTCTTCCTTGAGAATTAACTAACTCTATTAACTAAAGTAACAAAAAACGCTTCCATTTTGTAACATTTTGATTTATATTATCCAATTTTGTATTCTAACTTCAGTGTTTTGTGAAAATAATTTTTAATCTCATTACGGTAAAAGATTGGACCACCTCCCTCGGAGTGTTGGTTTGGGAGAACTGGACTACACGAATAGTTTGCCAGAGGTACTGACCACAAATCACGCGGGGTTATTTCATGGCTAATCGAGTAGTGCACGTGCCTTTGGTGTAGGAGAAACATTCGTTCCCCGGTGGGAGCTCATGTGACTCGAATCTTACGTTAAGCTATAGTTCGATGTCTCATACACCTGATAGTTTTGCTGCCGAAGAGGAGGCTAAATTCAAAATCAAACTCCTCGAGTTTTGTGAGCTTATTTTCCCAAGTGATAGCTATTACTAAGTCTATGGAACAATTTCATGAAATTTTGAAAAATTGGAGGAACGTATATATCCTTTGTTACGAAACATTCCCCAGAATTTCAATATACAACGTCAGTTTCTCTGCCATCTTTGTTAGTGACTTACTCACTCCATACTAGATGTCACTAATGTTGAGTTGATTTTCCAGGAAATCTACAATAATATAAAATAACAATTACGGAAAGTCGTTAAAAATTGATAGCAATATGGCCATTTGAAATCACATAGTGACTTGCCATCAATATACTGCAATCGAGGTACTGCTTCAGCATTAATGTGTAATTTGTGCAAAACATATTCATGTGTATTGTTCATGCCAGCTAGTATGCTTAGAGAGTTAAAGGGTTAATAAGAATTGCTCAAAATACAGGAAGAAAATATAAGAATTCATAAAAGTAAATAATTGAAACAATATATATATATATATATATATATATATATATATATATATATATATATATATATATATATATGACACCTAGATTATTACACAAATGATTAATACTAGAGCAGTTGAATACCGTGAGAAAAGCAGAAAGAATATACGGGACATGGTTTTCGTCGTAATACATATATATGTGATCGATCGTAGGTCTTGTACTACTTCCACATCAGTGTTGGCTGTTCTGTAGTTAAGTATCTTGCAGAAGGAAACTTGTTCATTATGCTTTAACCAGTTAAATGGCTTCATAGATTATTAGATAACAATTGAATTTGTTGTTTACTATCCGACGATTATGCTTCTTAGGCTAAAGGAGGTCTTCTTAAAGAAAATAAATGATTACAAGACAATTGGTGGAGCGAGGACTTGGGAGAAGATAGGAAAGCCCCAAGAAAACTCTCAGACAGGAAAGTTTTTTTTTACAATCTCACTTCATGTGGGATCGAACTAAGTGCCTCTCATACCAGACGTGAACGCTGTACCATTGAACCATAGTGACCTATATACATATATAACTATTAATTCTACTAATTGGATCTTTATTTCTAGTTATATTACTGTTAGTCCGGTCAGGAACTTGAGGCCCGTTCATAATTAAAGGAGACCTATTTTATTGCTGAAATTGAAATTTTAGGTCCTTATTACATAATTTAGCCTGGGAGTGCTTTTATTTTTGGTGACTTTTGGACGCCGTCTTGGAAAAATGGCGGCTACTTAGAAATTATAGTATTATAGTCCTGTTAGAAAGAAGAGAGCCGTGCAGAAGTAAAGCAGGCCTTTCTGTGGTACTGAAATTGAATGTTTAGGTATTTATTAGAACATTAAACTCGAGAGTCTTTCTGTTATTATTATTATTATTATTATTATTATTATTATTATTATTATTATTATTATTATTATTATTATTATTATTATTATTATTGAATTCTGGCCGCAATCTTGGAAAAATGGAGGCTACTTGGAAATTCTACTGTTAGTCCATTCTAAAACTGTGGACCTGTACGTAATTCGGGGAGAGCTTTCTTCAGATTGTTACTAAAATTAAAAACAAAATTCCTGGATCATAAACAACCTAGAAACTTTTATTTTCTGAATTTTATCCGCCATGTTGAAAAATGGCTATTCTTTATCTTTTTTCCTTTTAATTAATATATCACATACACATTTTCCTGTCGAGCTGCATCTTTTTCTTTAAATTTATCTTATTTTAGTTGATATTTTCTAAGAAATGATGTCTGAATTTTGAATCTACCACTACATGCACTTCTATTACTATATCATTTTTATGTAGCATATAACTTGAGTAATTAACTTGTTTTACATTATTTATTTTACTTTTCCAAACATTCCTATTTTTGCGATTTCAGTTTGTCAGGATACTTACTTTGGTGTATAACCTTTTTTGTTGTCCTTAATTTTTTCTTAAGTTTTTATTAGAAGTTAACGGAATACAATAATATAAACAATTCTACTGGAAACAGCTTCTAACAAAATTACAATTAAAATTCATTATCGGTTTCATCTCCTTTTTTGAGTTGCGATCAACTGCTACCTCTTCTAGCTCATCTTCGTCCTTATCTTCGGGAACCTGAAACGGTATATTGGGTAATTCTACATTCATGTAAGTGATTGGGACAAACATGCTTTCTTCGAATTTCCAACCATGATCAGTTACTTTTAATTTTCTTCCTGTTCTTGCAGTTTTGAACTCAAATGCTTGTAAGTAAGCTCTTAAGCAATGTTGTTTGTATGAGTCATCATCTGCTGGTAATCTCGCAGAATCACAGCAGTAATGTTTCCCGGTCATTGCTTTTTGTATACTTCCTGGAGCTATGAGACCAGATGCTACAGCCAGTACTTCAATTCCACTTCCTGCATACCTTTTCCCCAATGACTTCAAATATGATATTTCAGTATGAAAACCTCCTAATATGGCAAGAACTTTGATCCATTTACAAGGTTGTGTTCATAGAAACTATTCGATAATCCTGCATATTGTTTGGAGTGAAACTAACTGGATAAATGGCATGTCCTTCACACCTGCAGCTTTTTGACACCAATCTAGCATATCATTTACAACTTCTTCCGTGGGTGGTTGAGGATAACACTTGACGTTAAAAGTCTTCGATTTATCTATATTGCCATGAAGGGAACTATAAAATCCCGTAAATGAAGCCACGGGTACATAAGATAATTTATGAATCAGTGCAGGAGCAGTGAGCCGATGTGATTTGACTTCTTGTTTGTTGTTTATCTTCTCAGGCTGTGGTTAAATTGGTGTTGAGGTCTTCTTCCAGTTTCCTTAGAAATTAACATGTTGAATCTTTTCTTCTCATCCTTGTTTGGAATATTCAGATGTTCAACTCCAGACGTTCCCTTTGAAGAGCGGAGTGCTATAGGTTGAGCCGTTATATCGTTTGTGAAATGAGTTGTTTCTGAACCTGTTAAACTATTTTCTCTAAAATCGTCATTGTCGATAACCACAGTAGGTGGTATTCCCGTTACGATTCGGAATAGACACAGTAATCTTTCATCATCAAATAATTCTTTTGAAATCTCCGCTTGCTTAAATTCTTCAAATGCCAAGGCTGATAATTTATCTAATACATCGTTGCATGAAATTCCAATTCCAAATTTTTTAAGGGTTTGAAGGTTTCTTTGCTTCCAGTAACATCGTGCACAGCCATGAATAACAGTACTTGAAGTGGCTGTCGTTTTTAAGTTACGAAGTACATAATTGCTTGGCTCAGAAAACGAATCGCAGGTTGAAGTTTATTAGGAACTACAGCTCTGCTTTCTCTAATCACTGCTTGCGGATTAGCCAGGAATGTTACAAGGTTGTAAACATAATTAGGTATGCATTCACGTTCCAAATCATTCCCGCTTCAAGGGCAACTCATTGCAGTATAGCTCTTATGTTTATTGTTGAATGATTTTCACAGTATTGTGAATCAAATTTAGGGTGTCGGTACCCAAGCTATTTATGGCACTTTCTACATACGATCCTCCACGTTTTTCAAAGAATACTCTTGATGACTCATTTCTTCGGTATCTTGACTGAAATCCAATTTCCTCTCCAACGTGTTTCTCATGATTGACACGTAAAGCATGAAGGGCAGATCTGTCACCACACGTGTCTCTTATTTCAGCATCAGCATTAACTTCTGCTGTAACTGTTCATACTCAGACAGTAGATCTCTCACTGTATAAAATTCCCTCTTTATATCCATGTATTTAGTAACGAAGTTGAGAGAAACCTTCATTTTCTTCTCATAAACCTATTTCTGCCTTTCTTTGATTCGTTCTGATTTTCTGTCGGTTGCTCGAACATTGTATACAGGCCGATAATATACTTTGCAGCAGTCTTTGTGGTATCTATTGTCTAATGCAGCTGCTTTAGATATATCCCCTTCATTGTTACAAAATGTCACTAATGCTTGCAGACGATGCTTCGTGTTTTGGTCTTCAACAAATTCTACTGCTCTTGAAAAGGTATTTTATGCACGCTCAGTCTTTGTTCTATGATACGGAACTTTTTCTCTACTCTTATCCTCTTAGCCTTCTTATCTATCAGTGGCTCCAAACAAAGTATACGTGTGTTTTCAGTAGAACAATGAGCGCGACTACTTCTTTTGTTGATGATACATTCTTCTTCAGGTTGTTTGACTATAGAGGAATTTTCTTTTGCAACTCCAGATTTTTTTTCGCACTGTCTAGTGTTTTGCCTGTGAGGTTTAATCTGCATATTTTGTGAATTCTACGAGGGAAACTTTCATTTTGAAAACGTTCATGAATCTTTACATATGATAATTCAATGTTTTCCAACTCTGCCGCTGTTTCTTTCAGTTTTGTCCACGTTTCCTCATTCGGTTGCTTCAGAAGATTTTGTTTAGATGTAGACGAACTCTCACAAACGACGCAAGCTTAATTATGTCTCAGCCTTTTCTTTTCAGGCTTTAAGCCCTTTACTAACGCTTTTCGTCTGGTTGTATGAGAGGTGGTCTGTGGATCCATTTCTATAAGTCAACTACCTAGGTACTATTTGACGTTCACTCTCATTTGTCCTGTAAAACCAGAAACCCTAAAATTAGTAAACAAGTCAATAAAAATGAACAAAAAATATAAAAAAATAAAAAATTATTAGGCAAGAGTTATAATATCGTAATCCCCAGATGAAAAAAGTTATGTTGGCAACACTGATTCGTATGGAGGTGGGTAAAATAGCAATTGGTACAGAAACCATTTTAATTTCTTTGTTTAAACATTTGCTTCTTTGAAAATATTTTCATGCCTCTTTTAGTTTATATGTTGTACTATAACTTTAATATGACGGCCATTTCTTTTTAAAAAATGAGATGTTGGCAACACTGTTTCGTACGGAGGTGGATAAAATGTCAGTTAGGACAGAAACAACAATTTTAATTGTTTTTTCAAACATTTTTGTTTGAAAATCCTGTCTGTGTTCGTTTTCACGTTATATCTATTCCTATAATATCGACCACAAACGCCAGTTTCCAAAATGGCTTCCAGAAGCCACTATTAAAAAAAGGACTCTCCCTCTAAATTTCTTCTAAAGGGCTTATAGGTTAAGTTTCAAAAATAAAAAAAGGTTCCGCATTACCTATTCACGGGTCTCAAGTTTCTGACTGGACTATGTAGCATCAACTATACAGATTTTTATTCAATGATTTCAAACTTGATCTATTTCTGCTAAACATTCCAACAAAAGAGGTTAAAGGAATTTTTTTCTCTCGTGTTCTTGTCCCTTTCGTTTCTACTTGGATCAATACATTGTAGCATTTATTTTTTGTAGTTTCTTCTGTAGTAAAAAATGAGAGGATGAAATTGGTTTAAAGATGAATTTTCTTTTATACCTCCATCATTTTAATGGCGTCCCATGTCAGATCAGAGTAAGAAATATATTGTTGCTTGATACACTGTAACACCTGATGCTTGTAATGCATCATCGTACATATATAAGGTAGCTGTTACTTTGTTCCTACGGCCTGATCAATTTCTTAACGTGACACAGATACATGCGAACGTCGTTTCTATCATGGAAATATACACAATACACACAATATACAATTTTCTAACCTCCATCAGGATCCATTATTTATCTTTTCGTTCAAACTGAGTCATTTATCTTTATTCTATTCCTTACTTGATCCTCATTATTGTATATTGAACAAGAAGTAAACTAGCCATTATTTAGAGTTTTCATTTCTAATACAATTTCTTTCCTGTCCATCTTTCACATTTCTAGACGCAAGAGTTCTCTCTGTTTAATAAATTATTTTGCTTAATTAAAGAGATATATTTTTTTTTGAAATATAAGTTTGACAAGCTTCAGAATGAAATTTTAAGCCAAATTATATATAGTTTTAAAATAAACATATTAAAGATGGGAGAATACACTTCGAAGGTTGAGAATACTCCTCATTCGAATTGGAGAATACTCCTCATACGTACGAAACAAATTACATACCAAACGTGTGTAAATAGATCTCTCGAGGCGGAAAGTGTCAACAAAATCAATATTCACGTCCAAAATTCTCAGAAATGACTGAAACTATAAAGTAGCAGAAAGTATCGAGCATTCATCTCTTAATATTTGGGAAAAAAGCTGTATAGAAAAAAGATGATAAAAAACGTAAACTGTTATAAATAGTTGATCCAAGTTATAAATTATCGGAAAATGATACTTCTGGTATACTTATTTGTATCTAAACTAACGAACAGTGAAAAAGATTTAATTTATCAGAACCTTTCACACATAGAAATGAAACGAGTTGTCAACAAGGTATCACGTCAACAACAACTACTACACTCCTGTGGATAAGTAGTTTAATTTATTTATTTCTGTATTTTTACTGAGGAAAGCATCGCATTATAGTAATGATTTAACGTCACTATTTTAATGGTGCTATATAGTAAGTGGGAGATAGCAATTGGATAACTTATCATGGCTTAGAGTTTCGAGCCATCCATGCAGTGGACTTTCTTTCTGCTTCGCACTTCTTTATGTTCCGGCATCTAAACACCTTATTACGAAACGGAACGGGCTACCGTCATCGCAAATTTACATTCTTCAGCCTATTCATCATTCTTTATTTATTTTGATCTGGCAAAGGGATCAAGGGGTAAAAACGGGACAAAGTGAGGAATGGCGAAACCACATCACACCACCATGACAAAACAAAAAATAGAACAAAAACAACAACATATAAAGAACAAATAACAAATGGAACTTAAGCTAACTAATTGCTAACTAATTTAGATCAAGCATATTGGATTAATAATTTAATTTATTGTATTTCCTAACTTACCCTGTATACTGAGCTAATTCCTAACTAATTTAGATCAGGCATGTTTTATAAATTTAGATTTACTATATCTCCCAACTTATTTTATATACCTACAGTTTTATTTCTTAACATGATTTATTATTTAACATTTTTTATCTGCACTATTGAGCTCTGACTCCAGTCTGACTTCTTTGGTGTTAATCCCTTCTAACTGGATTAATCTTCATCTTCTTTGCTATATCCAGCTTTGATTTTCTCGTGCGCGTATTTTTCCGCCGTGTGGTTAATACCCACTGTTTCCACTACATTTACCCTAAATTACACTACACTACACTTTACTGAATACTAATTAATTGTTTGTAATTGTGCCTATACTTAATGTAGATGTATGCATGAATGTTATGGGTTTGAGTTAGTGCACATCTAACGGTCGGTCATGTATCGGCTTGAGGTCCAGTGCCCACTCGGAGCACTTAGTGCTGGCCCAGGTCAGTTTTATCGTACCGCCGCATACACCCGGGACAGAAGTCGCACGCTATCGTAGACGAGTCGCAAAGCGGCTTCAAGATGATGCTCTTTTCCGAGTCTCTCGTGTCACAATTGGGCTGTTATGTTGTTTGATTGGTTCTGCTACATTGTAGCATATAAATTAATGTTTTCCCACATGTGGATATATGTTGAATCCATCACCACGTAGTGAGTGTCATTGTCGGAGAGAGTGTGCAGCTGAAACCCTGGCTTCATTCTTTATGCATATATATACTAGCAGCGTTCACCCCGCTTCGCTGCGGTCACCCCGGAACGCAATAAACTTTGTTACTTAGATAATTTTTACTTTTTCGCTTTCAAGTGATATGATAAAAACCATAGAAGATTGCAGTAAATCTTAACATTATATCGCCTGTCATTTATGTTAACCCGCCCCGCTTCGCTGCGGTCATCCCGGTGCTGGCATATTGTAAAAGTGTCTGTAAAAATAAGCAAATCAATTAAAAAATTTTAAACAGAAGATTCAAGCTATTTTCCGCTGTATATCGCCTGTCATTTATGTTAACCCGCCGAGTGACACGGTCATGCGGGTTGCATATAAATACGTTTATTTTTACCTATGATGAACTAATAACAAAGGATTTGTGGACACCTGAATGGTCAATTATCTCAAGACACTGGTAATTAAAAATTAAAGTGATATGATAAAAACCATCTAGGGTCCAAATCCTAATAACCCCCCCAAAATGAAAGAAATTGGTTCAGCCGTATTAGCGTGATGAGCGGACAAAGGATTTTGTACGTTCTCTTTTTTATATATATATATATATATATATATATATATATATATATATATATATATATATATCCTCTTTATCCATATGGTTATGCATGCCCTCTCAACTGCGAATACCGCTACAGGACGCTCTTCACGTAGCTGACCGTCATCGTCGGAGAGGGCGTTGAACCTAAAGGTTGCTTCATTCTACATGCATTTATCACACCTTCATCCTCACTTTTTCCCATGCCCTGTAAGTCGCAAATATGACAACCGCACTCGCGAGTGGTTCGTGGGTGGCTTTTGAAGTGGATGGTTCCTAGACATCTTCCTTCATTTGGGATGGACGTTAACCCATCTCGGCTTGCTGTTATGTGTGTCCAGTGTTGAGTAGTAAGAAAATATTAAAGCAGAAAACCGTTTCTCAAGAAATAAAATTTAAAAATCAGAAACAATCACAAAACTAAAAAATATTCGCACTTTTTTGTTCTTTTTTGAGCCACTGAGAATAACATTTAATTCGACAGTTTATTTTAGTTCCATTTTATCCGCGACCACGCATTTCTATCGATGGGAATTGTTTTGCTACACCTCCATTTCCCTTGACTGGATCGGCCACACGCTTATCCTACGGTGAAGGCGTGTTTTCGGTATTTCCAGGGAGCAGCCTGAGTTCTAGCAAGCGCCCCGCTGTGAAGTTGCCGCGTTCACACGCATTTTCTATTAATAAATGTATACACAACTCCATAAAAGCCAGTAAAACTTAAAACCAATGTGCGCTCACTCTCACACAAAAAGCCCAAACAAAGCTCGAATGAGATAACCATTCAAGTTGCAGGTAGTGTGTAAATGACAAGTATCGCGACGCCTGTAGTTCGAGGTCTTTTAATTGAAAAGCTGATAGTGCCAGTGCTGAAGCTAACCGTACAAGTGCTATTAAAAGGTTGCACTTTCTTTATTAATAAAGCTATTACGAATAATTGTAGAGAGGTTAGAGATAGTAAAATTACGGAACGGCACTTTATTGGTGAAAATAGACGAATAGCAAACGTCGAAGCTACTTAAATGCATTTTGAATGATGAAGTGTCAGTAAAATCCCATTATCTACTAAGCGTCTCTCGAGGAGTGATGTGTTGGGACCTCCTCAGTACTACCGAGGTCGAGATTAAATCGGTGCTGGCTAAGCAACATGTTGTAGAAGTAGATCGTATCAAAAGTAGGAAGTCAGGTGAGCTAATTTCTACTCAATCACCGAATCTTACTTTCAGTTTGAATGTACTTTCCGAATATTTGAAGGTTGGTTGTTATTGACTAAAAGTCAGCCCTAATATTCCGAGTCCCTTGCGCTATATGCCATCAATTACAGTAAGAGGATTGTGTCTTTCTTATCTGTTGGATGTCTGCTAATGTGGGCATTTGGAGAAACGAACGTGCTGGCATAGTTGCCAAGCACATCGCCTTGGCCGGGTTTCGTTCCAGCATAATCTTCCTCGCTCCAGTCTCTTAGCTATTCCCATACCTTGATACGCTGTCATTGACGAACAGATTGGGGCAAGACAAATGATAATAAACTTGATGCAGTTAAGCCACTCCTTAGAGAGGGGCGCACATCCTCTTCCTATAGTCATCGAGACGAAGTTCTCCTGTGGCGTTTGCATATCGGTCACTCATCTCACACTTGGTTTGAACCGTCCGGATTTTGAGGAATGTGTTCCCACATTGAGTATTTGGCACACTATTTTCGAATGTCCTGATTACTCAGATCTCAGAGAACGTCTTGGCGTTGCGCGTAATGATTTCAATACTGTTGCTTTTGTTCTTGGTTTTATTCTTTGGCCTAAATTTCTATGCCGTTCTCTGAGCTGTTTTAGATTAATCCTTGTGGTTTCTCTTGCTCTTGTTTACTTCTTATTTGTTTTACTGTTTCTTTATATGACCTCCTCAATTTGGGCCAGTTCACATGGCTTTTGGTGGATTGGTCGTCAATGAGAGGGGTGATAGGTCCGAGTGGGCCTTGGGAACAAATTCTATTTTGAATGTCTTGTACGTCAGTCAGCTCTTTCTTATGAGATTGCACCTTACGCAGGACAACAATTTACCGCGGAGGTGAGGCTTCGGCTATCCTCAGAAATCAGCAACTAAGCCGTGCCCTTAGGTCCGGGATATAATGCTACGTCGTACCCCAAGACGTATTAAAGAGTGGGTAGTTGCTGTGCCCAAAGTGTAGGTGGATCCAACGTCCTAACGGGAGGGTGATGTAGGTACTGGCCTCAAAGAGCGTATAGTGCGTGCTCTTGGGTCTGGGATGGGATACCTAGTATTCTAACGCACACTCTTACCTCAGAGGCGCTGAGAAGGTGGTACTCCTTCGTCCAAGTTCTCCATTTCCCACTACACTGCTTTCAGGAGCCGCGGGAACCGCCGCTTCCAAATGGCCATTGTCTTGAACGAGAGACAGTCTACATCAGCCATTGGGTCTTTAAATGTACGGTGTACTTCTACCGCAGTTAAGGGTAGTTCCGTATTGTTTCAACGACCCTACCGAGGAAGGATGTGGGTGTCTCTTGTAGTGGTAGTTTACACGTACCATTGGGTTCGGACAAGTAGCTTTGCTACAACGTGTATGTTGCACCTAAACACGTTAAAGATAAGTAGCCCTGTGCTTGTAAGGTGCGACACGGCTCCTAAATGACAGTGTCTGCCTTGAGGAGACAGTCTACATCAGTCATTGACTGTGGTAATTTACGGTGTATCTCTTCCGTAATTAGGGAAAGTCCCGTATTGGTTGGACGACCCTACCGGGAGTGAAGGCTCGGATCCCTGCCTCCGGTGACCTGAACGGAGGCGGTGGAGGGGCCAATCCTAGGAATCTGTTTAACGGCTCTGATCCCACAGAAGGGAGGAAACTCTGTAGGATATGGGCCTGCATCAAACTCAAATGGTGACTTAACAAGTACCATAGGGTCCGGGATGAGATAGGGATAACTCGACGTGTGTGTGGTACCTCTATACGACAATGCGGTTTCCAGTTGAACGGTAGAGGTAGGCAGGGCCGGGAACGAAGAAGCCCCTCGGGCATCGCCTGGGGCTCAGATTTGGGTTGGACTCTGCCGGGCTGTGGTCAAACCGTGGGATTCAGTAGTTCATGGGAGCCAATTCCAGGAATTTGGGTAACGATGAGCATGGGTGAGAGGTGAGCTTGTCTTATAACGTTCGGGCACCATGCTTGCAGAGCATGGTAGGACTGCCTCGCTAGCAGTCTGCCCCCACCAGTAGGTTAACTGGTAGGCACTCAAGACTTCGGTCTGGCCTCGCAGGGGCGTATTCCACTCCCTCAGACATGGGGGGTTACATCGCTTAGGCGAGTCACGTTTAGGGGACAAATTCTGACGATGCATTTCGTGCACGTGGACTAAGGTCCTAAAATTGAGCAACTACGGGAGGGGTGTATTGAAAGTTACCCGTCGATCAAAGAGACCGAACCGTTGCGGGCATGCTTTTCGTGCATGCAATTAAGTGCGGCAATAGTAGACCAGTAGCATCAGCTTGTGTTTGTCTATATATTGTTATTGTTACCGGCTTTATTTCTATTTCTATTTTACATTGTTCTATCCTTTTTCCCATTATATTGTTATTTTTTTCTCCACTATTCAAGTGTGTTCATTTTTGTGTATTACGTACCTATGTTTCAGATCCTGACCTTTATTTTCATGGAACATGTCTTTCTTTGCTAATGGTGTTCGATTTCTTGGCGTGCAATTAGACCCTAAACTAAGTTGGTGTGAACATGTCCGCGATCTGAAACATAGTTGCTTGAGAGTGCTCAACATTTTGTGAGTCCTTTCTCATCGTTCTTTGGGTGTTGATCGTACAGTACTTTTACGACACTACCGTACACTAATCAGTTCAAAAATGGAATATGGTTGCTGGAGTTGTTTGATCCTACGTTATTTTGCACGTTTTAAAACCCTTCCTAGTCTCTTTTCTTCTTTTGTTCTTGAAGCGTGTGCCCGCTATCGTCGCTATGTGGCACGACTTCATATCAGCCGACCTTTTGAGATTCGTTCATTATAACTTTTAGATGAATTAGCTCTTGATGTACCCGTTTTTAATCCATTGTGTTTGCTCTCCGTGCCACCTTGGTAGCTTCATAGACCTCATGTTTCATTTCAGTTCGCGTATTTTAGTAACTCTACCACGACTGATTACGAATAACATCAGGAATACCGCTATTTGTTACAAAACTACGCTGACATCTCACAATTTTATATAAATGGCTCGAAACGAGAGGACACTTCTGACTGTGAGTTAGTCTTTGGCCCTGTTCGCTATGGTTACCGACTCCCGTCGTTTGCATCGATGTTTAGTGCTGAGCTGCTTCCTATTTTTGCAGCCTCAGACTATGCTATGTCACATAACGTTGGTTGAATTTTGATTAAGTCCGACTCTAAGAGTGCTCTTCGCTGCATTAGTAATGTTTACACGAGGCATCCTCTGGTTCAGCTTGTTTTGTTAAAGTGCCATTCTCTACACGGTGCCTTCTCAATTGTCCACATTTGTCCACGACCCATGTTGGCATTTCTGGTAATGAGCAAGCGGATTCTGCGTCAAAAGATGCATATCTTCATGGTGTTGCACTCGTGACGCCCGTCCCTTATTTAGTCTTTTGCGACAGTGGCAGTCGGAATGAGATCTCGCCTATACCTACAAATTGCATGTCATTAAACCCCGCATATGAGTCTGGACCTGTAGTACCGATCGTCTAGTCGAAAATAAATCCTTTTAACTCGACTGGGCATTGACACAGGCATCTGATGCGTGCATATCTTTTGCGTGGTGTAGCAGCTCCATTATGTGTTTTTTGCGGAGACATTTTAACTATTCGTCATCTTGTCGATTGCTACGCTCTGGCTCGACATCGACGACATTAGAACCTTCCTGACAACCTGGACTTGCTTTTGGGTGACGACACTCGTTTTCTCCATGGATGCTGCTGTTTTCAGAAGAACTTCAATTTTTGCATGCAATTTAATTTTAACTCGTATGTAACTTATTACTGGTTTTATGACTGTCATTTTTGTCTTAGATATGTTTTTATAATTATGTTAGCGCATGGGTGCAAAAATATCTCGTTGTTGGCGTGGCCGAAAAATCTCTTACTCTTATTCTTACTCTTTTTATCTAACCGTTTGTTTAACAGTTTAATTCTTGCAGCATTGACTTGCAACAAATATCTTTAGGCCATCTATGTTATTCCATGAGCAGTTTCGCCTTTACGGGGACAAATGAGCACGCTACTGACGTCCCCATTATCCCCTTTTGAATCAATCAATCAAAAGATTCGTTCGGTGAAGAAAATGTTTTATTTCGTTGTAATAGCTGAAGTGCTTCCTAAGGGACCTTTTATTTTGGGGTTTGCTTCTCACTGGTAAAGGATGAGATGATTAGATTTAACCAGACAAGCAAGTTGTTTAGTATATCTAACGTTACACGAATTTGCGAAGTTTTCCCTAAATACTGTTCTCGGTAATGGTGGAAATTTTTGTTCGTACATTCTTGTACACCCTCCAACAGAATGTGTATGGGGACTGAAATGTATTTGATCATTGCGATCTATGCATTAATCTTTTATGAATTATTGGAGGCATCAGATCCAAGTATAACGTTTTGTGTACAATGAGCCACTTATTTTAGTGTAATCCTCAAATTTGTCATAGTTAATGGGCGGCCTCTGGACATTACTATGAGGATGATGCCAAAGTATTTTATTAAATCCAAGTCTTCTCCATTTGTATCTGCAGCCTTTTCTGCATATGCAGAAAATCATATTACCACATTCCACAAGTTTGATGTGTCTCTGCTTTGAACCAATTTATCTACATTGTAAAAAATTACGGTCATATTTACTGGCTGATTACCGTCAGTTTTGGCTGCCAGCCGATTACTCTAAAATTTACGGTGTTACCATAAAATATATGGTTATAGGCCATAAAAGTTTATATTTAGCCATATTGCCATAATTTTAACACTAATACCGTAAATTTTAGAATAATTGGTTGGCAGGCAGATTTGACGGTAACGGATCAGTAAGTGTCACCGTAATTATTTACAGTGTACCATGATGCCCAATCTCTCTTAAGATGCTTGTTGAACTGCTGTCTGATCGCCAATGTTTTCTTCTCTACCGTAGTTCCTCTAATGTAAGTTTCGTACAGTATCAACTATTAGGAAATGTGGAGGATATATTTAAGAAATTTAATCCGAGTGACCATGATTCTTGGTTAGTTTTCCTGTAAGTATACACACAAATACAATACTGTAATTTAAGGCAACAGTTCAAACACAACTCATAAATTGCCTTTTCGTAAAGCATCACATCCGTACAATGTTGAATATTTTCTAATGATTCCACGGAAGATTCCCCACCCACATATACCTAGTGAAAAATTATAATTACTTGGACAAAAGTACACGCATACGTC